>NC_092411.1:184810035-186010035 GCF_040894005.1 Engystomops pustulosus
CATCTGGCACCAGTGCCATGGGTTATTTATGGACAGTGATTTCCCCCCTAGTGTTTTCAGAAAACTCCCAACTCTATGAACTATTAGGAACTCTGTGGAGGTAATGTTGTACTTTGAGGTCAGGTAGTCATGTGTAAAGTACCTGCGGGGGTGAGAATGTCATGAAGAGAGGTGATTCCCCCCTCTCCCTCCACTGTCTTAAGTTAATCCCATGGATGTGCATCTCAAGAAATTCTAGGGGGACCTTGTGTTTTGGGAGTACCGTGTCTTTCTTGGTGTTAGAGAGTGCAGATAGGTGGGGGGGGGGCAATTCCCCATATGCTCGATAGCATTCATGCCTTCAAGGACAGAGAGCCCGTGATTTCCCTTTCTAGTTTAACCCAAGGGATGTCATCAGATGCAAGCCACCACAAGGTCATTTGGCTAACAATGCAGGCCATGTAATAATCTTCTAGATTTGGCAACCCCAACCCACCCGCCCTCCTGTGCCTGGTTAGTATTGAGATATAAATTTGCTGAGTTGCGTTTTGGTTTGCAGAAAAAAGCTCTTGGGAAGGGAGATAGGAAGGGTCCTCAGTAGGTACATATACTTCGGGAGGACTAGCATTTTATATATAGCTACCCTACCAAACCACGAAGTCATGAATTGTGAATATTCAGTCAACTCCCGGGTGATTTGTGCAATTAATGGAGGGAAGTTAAATTTGTATAAGGAGGCTGTTGGCAAGGACAGTTGAGTGCCCAAGTAGGAAATATGTTCGGTTTGCCAGTCTAGTTGGTATGTGTCACGAAGGGCTTTTAGCTGATCTGGGGGGAGCGATGAGGGGAGAATCTGGGATTTTGTTGTGTTGACCTTGTAGTAGGACACATTTCCAAAGCTCTCTAGAAGCTGGAAGATATGATAGAGGGATGACATGGGCTGAGTGTTCATTAGAATGATGTCATCCGCAAAAAGGGCAATCTTGTGGGAAGTGGATCCCACTTCTATGCCTCTGATCTCTTGATGCATTCTAATTTTTTCGGCGAGGGGTTCGATTGAGAGGTTGAAGAAGATTGGGGACAAAGGGCAGCCCTGCCTTTAGAGTAGAGGGCCTGTATTGCTGAATATATATAGCCTGAAAATCCGAACTTGCGTAGAGCCGAGAAGGCATACGACCAGTTGACTCGGTCAAACGCCTTCTCGGAATCCACTGTCAAGAATGTGGCAGGTGTTTGGTGTCGTTCACAAAACTGCATCAGGGAGATAATTCGTCTGGTGTTGTGTGGTGCTTGCCTACCCTTGGTGGATCCCTTCTGATCATCTTGTATTAGGCCTGGAACATAGCTCATTAGCCTAGTAGCCAGGACCTTTGCATGTAACTTGATATCTCCATTGAGTAGCGATATTGGGCGAAAATTGGATGTCTCTGTCGGGGATTTGCCCGGTTTCGGGATGGTAACAACTAATGCCGCTTGGAGATCTGGTGGAAAACTACCAATTGTGGCTGCTTTATTAAATACTACTACTAGATAGGGGGCAAGAAGGTGGGCAATTTCTGGTAATAGTCATTAGAGTAACCATCTGGGCCAGGAGATTTATTTTTGGGTAGTTGTTTGATGGTTTGTAGTACCTCAGTCAAAGTGATGGGTGAATTAAGTTCTTGCAATTGAGTCGGATTGGTTCGGGGGGGAAATAGAGGGGTTATCTTTGAGATTGTATAGTGCATTATAATAATCTTTAAATGCATTTGCAATACCTCTTGGAGCAAGGATCTGCTCCTTGGTGGTGGGGTGAATTATAAACGGAATTTGTTTCTTTTGGGCTAGCTTCTTAACCCGCGAGGCAAGAAGACGACCTGTTTTGTTGTCATGTGTATAGAAACGCAATTTGAGGTTGTGTTCGTATTTAGATAGAAGTAAGTTGCGTAAGTGATTTCTTTCTTCTTTTATCGCATTGGAACAAGATGGGGTTGGGTTAGTTTTGTTCAGTGTTTCCCAAGTGTGGATTTTTTGTAGGGCCTCAAACACCTGTTTCTCCCTCTCTCTCTTAACCCTGCCTCCTAGTTTTGAAATTGCGTCCCGCACGTATACTTGTATACTCATAATGTAAATTCTTCTACGTCATTCGTAGTATTTAGTCTGAAGTAATCCTCTATGTAGCCCTCTATTTGCTTAGAGTGCTTATCATGGGCTATCAAGTGAGAATTGAGTCTCCATAGATACTCGCTGTATTTTGGACGTTGGTCGGAAAGGGTGATTGTAACTGGGGCATGGTCGGACCACCCAATGTCCCCTATTGCATCATTCTCAACTCTATCTAACAGGGGCTTCTCCACAAGGAATAGGTCAATTCTAGAATACAACCAAAAAAAGAAAAAGGGGCCTCATTCAATATTATATGATAACAACTCTCAACCAAATATAATCAACAACCCAAAAGAGAGTCGGAAAGACCATCAAAGATAAAATTAATGATATCTTTTATTATAAATACAATGCACAATATGCAGAAAGTGAATAACATAGGGAAAGAAATAAGGGGAAGTACCACGAAAACCATAAGCGTCCTGCAAACACCCCAGACCTATAGGTAAATGATAATGTAAAGACCAAAGGGTCTAATATATGATGAATAATGCAGACGGGAACATAAATAAAAGGATAATTCCTTGGTAGGATCCTATGTGAAGTGGGGGACCGGAGGTACCATCCGGCTCCCGCAGTACACAAAGTCAATTTCAGTCCTTACCCGTAAGCATGATGCTAGGTACAGTGGGGGTCCCCAGGAGACCAATAGGCTACACCCCAATTCTAGAATACATTTGGTGTCTTGATGAATAAAAAGAGTAATCACTTTCATTGGCATGTCGGGTCCTCCAGACATCAAAAAGAGCGTGGGACCACAACGTAGAGCTCAGCTGTGGGGGAGTCTGGGTATTGAGGTACTGTCGGGTGTGATGTTGAAATCTCCACAGATTAATAGGGGTCCCTTTTTAAGCTTTTAGCGACTTTCAGCACTTTTTGGATAAAGTGAATTTGGCGCTTGTTCGGACCGTATACATTCACTATAGTTCGGTCAATATTGTTGATCGTACATGCTATCACAATGTACCTGCTTTGTGGGTCTACCAGCTGTTTGTGTATTGTTAGGTCTAGTGAAGAGTGAAAAGCTATGAGGACTCCTCTTTTCTTTTGGTCAAAAGAGGAGGCAATTATAGTTGGGAAGTTTTTATGTTTTAGAAGGGAAATGGTTGTTCTGTTTGCATGGGTTTCTTGTACACATATTATTGTTTATTTTTGTGTTTGTGCTACTTTCCAGAGCATAGACTGTTTAAACGGGCTATTTAAGCCTCTGGTGTTTAACCCCTTAAGGACGCAGCCATTTTACAGCTTAAGGCTCAGTCCCATTTTTTGGATTCTGACATGCGTCGCTTTATATGGTTATAACTTTTGAACACCGTTACTTATCAAAACGATTCTGAGATTGTTTTTTCCCCACATGTTGTACTTCATTTTAGTGGTAAATTTTGGCTGATAAGTTTTGCGTTTATTTACAAAAAAAAAGAAAATATGATGAATTTTCTGAAAAATTTGCCATTTTTGAAATTTGAAATCATTGCGTTTTCAGGCAGATAGATTTACCACCTAAATAAATTGTTGAATAACATTTCCCATATGTCTACTTTACATTTTCATAATTTTTGAAATGTCTGGATAATTTATTTTGACGTCACGCGGCTTACAAATCGAATAGCGCTTTTCCGGATTTTCAGAATTGACTATTTTGGGGATAAATACAGTTTTGAATGAAAATTTACATATTTAGCATCAAAACCCCCCATATAACCAACCCAATTTCAAATCTGCACCCCTCAAGTTATCAGAAACAGATTTGACGAAGATTGTTAACCCCTTAAGATCTTCATAGTAATTACATCAAAATGGAGGCGAAATTTAGAATAGTCAAATTGTGCCGGTTATACGCTCATTTAGCCCTAAAATTTACACATTTCCAAAAGATAAAAATACAAAACCCACAATACAATTTGTTCTACAATTTCTCCCGAGTGCAGAGACCCCCCACATGTGGCCGTGACTTGTTTTATGAGCGCACAGCGAGGCACAGAAGGGAAGGAGCACCCTGCAGCTGCCAGGATTTTACTTTCCTCATTGGCCTCTTTTGAAGGCTGTAAAATTTTCGCTTTTGCGCTATTAGGGTCATGTGACGGCATTTTTTTTGCGGGATGAGATGCTTTTTCCAATGTTACCATTTTGGGGTTGGTATCACCTATTGTTGAAAATTTAGGAACTTCTTTTTGAGAGCAGGAGTAGAAAAGCATCAATTCTCTACTGTTTTTTTATACTTTTTTTTTGTGGTGTTCACCGTATAGACCAATAATCATATTATCTTCATTCTATGGGTCGATACAATAACGGGGATACCAGACACGAATATATTTTCTTGCGTTTTACTAAATTTGTAAAATAAAACCCTATTGTGGGGAAAAATCTATCATTTATGTATTGCCATCTTCCAAGTGGCATAACTTTGTTACGTTTTTGGCTACGGAGCTGGTTGATGGCTTGTTTTTTGCGGGACATGTTGTACTTTGCACCAGTATCATTCTAGAGTACATATGTTTTTTTGATCACTTTTTATAGCATTTTTTGTGGGATTGAATAGGTAAAAATCATAATTTTTGGAGGGTTTATAACAGTTTTCTTTTACGGCGTTCATCGTGCGGGTTCAATAATTATTTATTTTTATTCTACGGGTTGTTACGGTGATACTATATATGTGGGGTTTGTGTTATGATTTAGACTTTTTTTTTAGTTATATGTCTCTTTATATGTTTTGGGGCTTTTGGGCATTTTTGGTGATTTATTACTTTATTTTTTTATTGAATAATTTTTTTTTTTACTTTTTCACTTTTTCCACCATGGGAAATGAACAAGCAATCATCTGATTGCTTGTTCATAATAATACCCTGCAATACTCATGTATTGCAGGGCATTATCAGTGTCAGCCTATGCACTTGCATAGGGTGGCACTCACAGACGCCATCTTACCGGCAGTTCCTGCAGGTAACACTGGGGTCCAGATCGGACCCCAGTGATACCGTAGCAGTGATCGGTGCCCCCCGAAAATGATTCGGGGGGGCCGATCGTGGGGGAAAGACACCCCATATGCATGATAGATGCCGCGGTCGCGATGACCGCGGCATTTAACGGGTTAATCACCCGCGATCAGAGACAACTCCGATCGCGGGTGTTACACTGGGGTGCCGGCTATCAGTCACAGCCGGCACCCCGTGTTTCCCGATGCCGGTTCGGACGCTGAGCGTTAAGAGGTTAATGACAGTATCTTGACGCCCATTGTGCTAGGATCTGATGTTACGTTTAGTCGCTAGGTGTCTGTGCTTTATATACTTCCAATGAACTAAGTACAGTCTATTTTTGTTAGGTTAGAGTAAAATAGTTATTACGGTTAGTATACCTAAAACAGAGTTAACTAAAACAGTTTACAATTATAAAGAAATTCTAGGTACAGATATGTACTCAAAACGTGTGTGGGGCGGAAAGGACTCAACATGATCCTGGGCCATCCATAGCTATTATAATAGTTTTCAGAGCCAAAACAAGTAAAACATGGATTTATGTTATACGACCTGTGAGAAGGTACAAGGGGCCATTATTGATGGCAGATATGTGTCACCGAGGTGCCTGGCCTCAGTGAAGTGAGCCGGTTAATGTTTGGTCAGGAACCTTAGGTTTCTGACAATATTTAATGTAGCAAAGCTGCTTAATGCAGTTGATCCGGGCCGGCTTTCATTGGAGTAGTCAAGAGCAGGGTGGGTGACTACTCCCACATATCCAGGCCAGGTTTTGGCTGAGAGATAAAGCCAGGAAGCTCAGGTGAGCTGGGGGGATATGTGTTTGCAGGCTGGAAGTCTCTTCTATACTGCATGCAGAGCTGGAGGTGTTACACAGCCAAGGATCAGCTATAGTGACATTGTTTGGTTATGCTGCTGGATGGAGACACAACCTACAAAGGACTGTGAGTCAAGCCTGTTTATATGGACTGTATTTTCTGTTATATGCTGAAGCAAGCTATTCTGTTTCGTTAAACTGTTTTGGAAAGAAATAAAACAGCTACCTGGACTGTTACTGAAGTTGCCATTTGAGTTGATCCCCTACAGACCTTATCAGTCCCCAGGTCTACGGTTGCCATCTGTGGCTGGTGGTTTGTTTAGTGGTCGTCTTCCAGGTCCCAAGAGTCGAGGAGTTGCATACATTCTGACACAGATGAGACAGAGTGCACCACATCTTGGTACTTTATCAAAAGTTTGATGGGGAATCCCCATCTGTACTGGATGTTGCGCTGTTGTAGTAGGAAAGTTATTGGGTGAAAATCTCTGCGTGCCTGGAGGGTTGCTGCCGAGAGGTCTGCAAACATTTTGATCGCTGCATACGGTGACGGGAGAGGTTGATGTTTTCTGGAGTATGCTAATAGTTGGTCCTTGGTTTGAAAAAAGACAAATCGAGCCAGGACATCTTTCCTGGGTACAGTGTCCGGTAGATTCTTGGGTTTAGGGACCCTATTGGCCCTGTCTATAGCGAGCTTGTGTTCCGCTAGTGTAGGAAGAAGCTGTTTTGTCAGTTGCTGCACGTAATCCAACAGCTTGTGCGCTGGTTTGTTTTCTGGGATTCCTCTAAATTTTATATTATTGCGGCGATAGCGATCCTCAATATCATTTTAGATCTGCAAGGTCATTATATGCTGAGGCATATTCCGCCATTTTTGTCTCTACGTGTGTGACAGATGCCTGGACTTCTTTGATGGCGGTTTGAAACGGAGTCACCATTTGAAGCATGTTGGCAGTGATAGAGCTTCTTAGGGCTTCCAGCATTTCCTTTAGTGTGTTTTCTGACACTGCTTTTTCAGTGGTTTGGAAGGCAGCAAAAGCATCATGGGCTGCAGCTATCTCCTTTTCTATAGACTTATTGACATTTTGAGGAGTGTCCACTGTAGGGTTATCAGTCTGTAATTTCTGGCGCTGCTTCACTGGGCTAGATGAGCGATACTGCACCACATTGTGTAGCTCGGGATGACGCTGCACCACTTTTTTCCCCTGCAAGGGCTGGAGATGCGGGAGCTGTTTAGCGGGTCTATTTGCAGTCGCCATCTTAGGTATTGTCGGGGACGGCTTGTCGGACCACTTACTAGGAATCTCAAATGCAGGAGACGCTCTCTAGTGATCTGGAAGTCTCGGGGGCTGAGAATCCTTCTCTGGGGTCGGTGGTAAGAGGTCCGGTGGCTGAATCTGTTGGAGCTTGGACTTGCTTAGTTGCACGCTGCCGGCGCCATTACTCTGTCTTTTCCTGACTGCTGGGAAGAAGTGCTGGATTTGCCCGTTTGGCTTGCTGTACTCGCTCCCCTTCTTGCCCATATGTTTCTTGAGGTGTCGCTGACCCTTTTCTCTCCAGGGTTTGCAGTCGCTGGCAAGAAGAAGGGGCTTTGTGAGCTGTAGTGACACGGAGCTCTGGATCACGCAGCCATCTTGTTCAGCGGCTAAGCCACGCCCAGGACTGTATGACCTTTTGATCGCTTTTTATAGAATTTTTTTACATTTTTAAAATGGCATTTTTTACTTTGGGCGCTATTTTCCATTACGGGGTTAAATTTATTATATTTTGATCTGGCATTTTCGGACGTGACGATACCTAGACTTAACGGCTATGGAGAGGGCTCAGCCCATGGATGCACATGGATGCTGCAGCCGGATCGTGGTGCGCGCTGTGTGAGGACACAGAAGTGCCGAAGGCTGATTAGCATAAAACAAGATACGATTTTAGGACAAATCTAGCGGTTTCTGGGTTTATTCAAGACATGTTCCTGCATCAGCTCATCCTGACCTGTGTAAAGGTATTTGTGGGTCAGAATGCTCAGTTTTAAATGGTGGGTTTCCTTTAAGGTCCATAAAGGGACCCTCCCCTGGGTTTCTTTGTCCTTGTATTCGGTGGTACATTGTAACCTGACACTCCTGTCTGATGGTGGCCTGGTGGGTGGGGTGCATAGTGTCTATTACTATGGTGGTAGTTGCTTGAGAATGCCTTTATTGAACAGGCAAAACGTCGCATCACTATGGTGGAATAAAGAAACTTGATATTTTCACTTTATGGAGTGATGCTTCAATATTGATCGATATTGACTTTGGAATCCGGGATCCTCGTCAGACCCCGTCAGAAGACTTGCACCCATTGTTTTACTTCATTTACACGGTGCCACCCCCACTACAATTCCTTTGGAACGACATTGAATATTCAATACCATCACTATGAAGCGCAATTTGTTACGCAGAAAACAAGCTGTCACACAGCTCTCTACATGGAAAAATAAAAAAAGGGCCTGGTGCTTAAGGGGTTAAATAATCCAGTGAGTACACCTTGCCCACAATTGTATATGTGCTGCAGGGTAATACATTTTAGCTTGCTGGATAAATTATTAAGCGCAGGATTATTACAATGTCTAATAGCACTCTTGTATTACCAAAAAGGGATAGATAGATACAGTTTATCAAATACCGTGTTTATCAGAGATGCCTGCCTTAGTTAAAGTCCTAATGGGCTACAGACAATTCAAAGTCATGTCTTGTATGTCATCTCTCAACCTCTACGCGTTTTGCCCATAGTTTGTAGGCTCTTCAGGAGAACATAGAGGGATGAGTCTATCTGTAGTGCTCGTCACACTCGCAACAAAACAAAAAAGAAAATCGCCGGCATCCTGATGGTGGGCGCCGGCGTGTATTAGTTGTAGCCGCCGGCTCGGCGAACAGCTTGAGTATATATCTCGCAAACTCCACCCCGTGGGTCAGGCAACGCAATATAATTTGAGAAAGAAGCTGAGTCGTGTCCCACAAGGATAAGATGGCTGCAATCTGGTCCGCCCAATCGCTCCTGATAGGTCATAGTGCGATTGTGGGAGGATACAGTTAGAAACGCGAGGAGCGCGTACAGCAGGGTAAGTATGACTGGGTGGATATTGCTGCTATCCATCATGACAATACAGTGTATTGTCAGGAGCAGCGCATCTGTCCCAGAAAAGATATCGATATGTATATTAAGTCAGCATGTCAAGGTTATTACAGACACAGTAGTACAATGATGACAATAATTCTATAACTGTAGATGTTACCGTAAACAAGTTATTCCTACGGGATTCATTATAAGGATGTATTTATGCATGCACAATACAACAAACCAATAGTGCCTACATAAATGTGCAGGTAGCCACCAGAATCCAATAGCCACACTGCCTTGTCATAGGAAAAGCGTAAAACAAAATGGGACTTATTTACTAAGGGCCAAGCGGATCACACTTTCGTCGGATTTTAGAAATTTTGGGCATTAGCTGCTGTGACAGGTATTTAACTGGGGATTGTGTCGCACTCTATCCTATTGTGGCGCAATTGCGCTGCCTGTCATGTGACAGAAATCGGAGGTCAGGCCGTCGAACGATCTGTCTGATTCGGACTGAGTGCGGGATTTAATATTCAAATTGTGTCGCAATCAATGCACTTATATACATCGGGAAGAAGTAGGTGAACTCTGGCGGACCTGAGCGGGAAAGCGACACATGCAGGAAATCGGCCCCAAATATTTGTGAATCGCGACACAGTGCATTGATGTCGGACAATGCACTTCGGGTGAACTCCGTCAGCCGAGTAAGTAAATGTGCCCCATTGTGGCGTTTAGACCATCTGGTTTGATACATTTCATGCGGAAGATCCATTGAGATTCTTTCCAATCCCCTCTTTTAGAAGATGGTCGAATTTTTTCGAAGTCTTGAAATCTTAGGGCATTAAGATTATGCCAAAGGTGTATCATCCCCTATCCTGATGTTACCAATGTGGTCCAGGATTCTGACACTGAATTCTTTGATGCTTTTGCCCACATAGTTGAGAGGGCATGGGCAAGCGATTGGGAGGACCATCTTGCGACCATCTCTTCCTAGTGGAACGCGACTCAGCTTCTTTCTCCAATAACACTGCGGTTACCGGCCCAAGGAGCGGAGTTCAGCTGGAGGACATAGAGCACCCTCTATGTTCTCCTGAAGAGCCCACAAACTATGGGCGAAACTCGTTGAGGTTGAGAGATGACATACAAGACATGACTAAGATTGGTCTGTGGCACATTTGGACTTCTGGTTAGCATGGGATTTGTTAAACTGTATCTATCTATCCCTTTTTGGTAATACAAGAGTGCTATTAGCCATTGTAATAATCCTGTGCCTAATCATTTATCCAGCGAGCTTAAATTTATTACCCTGCAGCACATATATACAATTGTGGACAAGGTGTACTCACTGGATTATTTAGTCCAGTGGTTCTCAACCTCTCTAATGCTGTGATCCCGCAACACAGTTCCTGTTGCGGTGACCCCAAACCATGTACAAGAATATTGTATTTGTGTCAAAAAATGCTATAAAATCGTGGCTCTGATGGCTTTAGGCGACCCCTGTGTTTTGATCATTCGACCCCCACCGGGGTCGCAACCCACAGGTTGAGAACCACTGATTTAGTCCCTAACAGACCTTTTGAAAAACTTTTTGAAACACCATACTCTGAGTAGCAACATTGTTTCACACGTTAGAGTGATTTTAACCATTATCATTAAAAATTCTATCTTATTTCCCATTTACTATGGCAGTGACTCCAATTGAATTTCATAATTTGGGGTGTCTTACCACTAAAGCTCCTCAATGATGTTGTAGGAGGTGGTTTTTTTGTTTGTTTTTTTTAGAAACTGCTTTCAAATTAAAAAAAAACAAACACTAAGCATATTAATGTTGATTATATAAAAACATACAGGATACAATATTAACTGAAATAACTATTATACCAAATGATGATTATGGCAATTGCATATCTTGATGGACATTTATACATGTTAGTTCCATGCTAATGACAAAAACCTCATTGATAATGTGATCATTATCAGACACGTCAGACACACCATGATGTTTTTTTTTTTTTTAACCAAGCACACCAGCAAACTGATGTGTTCTTTGCTTTGCTACTTCTGCCCTTTTTGGCCCAATTTTCCCTAAAAATATTTGGAAAGAGAGTTTGAGAGGCTGCGTGCTCCAGAGATGTCAATGGAGGTTTGATCACCTCATCCTCATATGCATAATTTTATAGCCATTTAAAACATAATAACAAGGGCAGAAGAAGCTACAAAAATAGGAGATTCTGACTGAGGGTCAGTGTGCTTAGTTTCCAAACTGTCAATCTGTTTGTAGATTTCCATACAGACTGTTAAATTGCTTTCGATTTAGAGTGTAGCGTTGTTGTTGTAGACTTCAAATACCAAAGGGTATTTTGGTATTTGTACATGGCTAGTGTTGACAATGATCCAAATCCAATTTCCTTTCTTTTTTTTTTTTTCAACTAAGGGAATTATGCATAAAAAAGTATCTGCTAAATGAAAGCTTAGCAGACATTGCTTGTCAGGGTGAAGCCTGTTTGTACGTTAAGGTTGTCTTTTTTAAAAAAAAAATTGACCAGTGTCTCTTCCTGTGGTAACTTTTCAACACTTTAAGATATTCCTGTGATGTTGGTAGTATAATTACTCTTCTCAGTTACTTTTGGGGGTAAAAAGTCAATAATTTAGGAAAAAATTTTAAAAAATTAAAATTTTTCAAACATTCTACTTTTTAGACAAAAAGTCATGCCACAATTTTTTTGTAGAAACCTTTTGCCATTTGTCTTTTTTATATTTCCATAACAGTAGAAACCCCTAAGAACTGACCATATTTTGGAAATAACATCCCTCCATGAATTAATTTAGGGGTAAAGTTAGCATTTTAACCCCACAGGTAGACCCCAAATAAAATGCATAATGGATAGTGCATAGTAAAAAAATAACTATGATGTCATATAGTGCCCAGCTCCTGCCACGGGAAACAAACACCCCAAAAATCATGATACATGTTCTCCCGGGTACTGTAATACCCTATATGGGGCAATAATCTACAGGCTGGGAACTCGTCAGGGCATAGAACGGAAGGTGCTGCATGTGGCACAATGCAGCCTCGATTTCCGCATGGCGTTGTGTGGCTGAAGCACTTGGTTCGACAAGTCAACCTTTATCTTGTCCTTGTACTCAATACACTCAATACAGAGTTGATGCATAATGCCCTGCTCTCGTGCCTTCTTATTTTTTGCCCAAGCAGCGACTTAGGGAGACCTCTCTGATTTCAGCGTACGTTGCGGCATGCAGCAGTATTTCTGGAAGTGAGGCATTTGAACAGGGTAGTGCTGGTGCAGAAATTGTCCAGGTAGAGGTGGTAGCCCTGGTCCAGCAATAGGTGCACCACATCCCACACTATCTTCGCAGTAACACTCAGGAAGGGTGGGGGGCATTCTGGGGGCACTATAGTGGAGTCCTTCCCTTCGTATACCCTGAACATGTAGGTATTCCCTGATATACTTTCGCACAGCTTATACATCTTCCTGCCATACCTTGACCTCTTATTGGGCAGGTATTGGCGGAATTGAAGTCTCCCTTTAAAATGTACCAGGGACTCGTCTATGGCCAAATTTTTTCGCGGGTGTATATGCCTAGGCAAACTTGGCACAAAAATGGTCTAATATGGTCTAGTACAGTGGTTCTCAACCTGTGGGTCGGGACCCCGGCAGGGGTCGAACGACCAAAACACAGGGGTCGCCTAAAGCCATGGGAGCCACGATTTTATTGCATTTTTTGGCACGAATACAATATTCTTGTACATGGTTTGGGGTCACCGCAACATGAGAAACTGTATTGCGGGGTCACAGGATTAGAAAGGTTGAGAACCACTGGTCTAGTATCTTCAACAAACAATCATAACTGGGGTTATCTCTGGGTGGGCACTGTGTGTTGTTAATGTAATGCAAAAACTTATGTATGGCTTCAAAAAGCCTCCTGCTCATCACCATGCAGAACATCTTGGTGTGGTACAGTATGGCAGTATATGGGGATTTTACTCCTCATTCATTACAATGTGCTGATAGCACATTGATATGAATAGGTTAACCCGAGTCAGCCTCGGGTCTTCGGAATACCCGAGGCTGCCATGGGGAGCTGCCGATGACATCACAGGGAGCGACGATCCTCAGAAAGATGGTGGCACCCGTGCGCGGGAAAAAAGCAATATGCAGCAAAGGCTTACCGGCTATGGAGAGGGCTCAGCCCGTGAGCCCTCTCTATGCACCCGCACCCAGCATGTGACGTAATGTAAATGGTTCAACATTTTGTTTATTGAAATTAATTTAGTCATATGCTACCTGCAGGGGCGGACTGGGAATTTAAAGTGGCCCTGGAAAAAACTGTAAAAGTGGCCCCATTTTGTGGGTGGGGTCAAAGCAAGTAGGCGTCGCCTTGTGATGTGGGTGGAGTTACTAAACAGCTCAGAGAAAGAGACTTATACTACCTCCCTTATACAGGAATAACGCTTCTTTTATAAGAGCACACAACTAATACTGCCCTTAAGTAAAATATATTGGAATACTACATTTTTTGTACAAGAATATAACTACTATAATACTGTCCCCTATGTACAAGAATATAACTACTATAATACTGCCCCCTATGTACAAGAATATAGCTACTATAATACTAACCCTAGCCAGCCCTCCCAGTATATAGCCAGCCAGCCAGTCCCCCCACAATATATAGCCAGCCAGTCCCCCCCCTTTACACAGCCAGCCAGTCACCCCTGTATACAGCAGCCCCCCTCTGGTATACAGCAGCCCCCTCTGGTATACAGCAGCCCCCCTGTATAAAGCATACAGCAGCCCCCTCTGGTATATAGAAGCCCCCCTGTATATAGCATACAGCAGCCCCCTCTGGTATACGGCATTCCCCCTGTATACAGCAGCCCCCTCTGGTATACAGCAGCCCCCCTGTATAAAGCATACAGCAGCCCCCTCTGGTATATAGAAGCCCCCCTGTATATAGCATACAGAAGCCCCCTCTGGTATACAGAAGCCCCCTCTGGTATACGGCATTCCCCCTGTATACAGCAGCCCCCTCTGGTATACAGCAGCCCCCCTGTATACAGCATACAGCAGCCCCCTCTGGTATACAGCAGCCCCCCTGTATACAGCATACAGCAGCCCCTCTGGTATATAGAAGCCCCCCTGTATATAGCATACAGCAGCCCCCTCTGGTATACAGCAGCCCCCCTGTATACAGCAGCCCCCTCTGGTGTACAGCAGCCCCCCTGTATACAGCATACAGCAGCCCCCTCTGGTATATAGAAGCCCCCCTGTTTATAGCATACAGCAGCCCCCTCTG
Organism: Engystomops pustulosus; assembly: GCF_040894005.1. Taxonomy (NCBI): domain Eukaryota; kingdom Metazoa; phylum Chordata; class Amphibia; order Anura; family Leptodactylidae; genus Engystomops; species Engystomops pustulosus. The sequence continues at coordinate 184,824,355 of NC_092411.1, forward strand.
GTATACAGCAGCCCCCGGTATTCAGCCAGCCCCTCCCCACTACAATACATGCAAATAAAAAACATGAAACTTTCCCCGCTGCTCCGCTACAGGATCCAGTCCGGCCGCGGTGACAGCTCCGTACGCGCCGGCGTCGTAGGCTGTGACGTCATAGCCTGCGACTCCGGCCTGTACAGAGCTGTCACCGCGGCCGGACTGGATCCTGTAGCGGAGCAGCGGGGAAAGCGTCGGAAAGGTGAGTTTCATGTTTGTTATTTTTACACCGGCCCCATCAGTCCCAAATCGGCCCCGAACCGTCCCCAAGTGAATCGACCCACCGGGATTTTTCCGGGTGGGTCTTATGGCCAGTCCGCCCCTGGCTATCTGTACCAAAGCTGGGCGGGATGGGTAGAATACAGCCTTTTTAACACATTCATGAAAGTCCATGCTGTGCCATTATTGTATTTGCGCTATTGATTGCATCCTTTTTTCATGTCCTTCTGAAAAAATTGCATGGTTTGAAAAGTGCCAACAAGGCCTCTAATATGACAACTACAAATAAAACACATGGGGGCAGATTTATCAAGCTATCTGAAAGTCAAAATATTCCTAGTTGCCCATGGTAACCAATCACAGCTCCCCTTTAAAATCTTCATAAGCACTGGCAAAATGAAAGCTGAGCTTTAATTGGTTCCCATGGGCTAGGAATATTCTGACTTTAAAACAGCTTGATAAATCTGCCCCATGGTTCCTTAGCAACATCCAATATAAAAAGGACTGCATAAAAATGTCATTTGTGTGGTGTCCTTTTTTTTACACCCATTGACTTATATGGAGTTCTGTGATATGAGTAAACATCTGTCCATGCTGTGTTTTTTAAACATGTCAAAAACGCACATGTAAACAGCCATATAGAAGAGTTACTATGACAAGCTGCAAAGTTGCTTATTTTTTCAGATTATTCGACAGAGACAAGCATGAAAAGGAAATATCAAATAGCTTGATGCTTGAACTAAGGGGATTAAAAGCAGAGGAGCAACTAACGTGGCCCACTCCCAATTAGCCAAAAAATACACACAAAACAGAAAAAATGTTAGTGCTCTACTCCATTGCACATAGCCTTTTGTATTTGATCCACAGAACTGTCTCACCAAATCTCGGAATGGTTAAAAACTGAGGAGTTCCTCGGTAATTCCTCCTCTCTGTATCTTTCCTGCAGTGGTCTCTGCTATGGACCTTGTTCCACTAGCGTGTCCGGAAATTTAGTACAGATAGTGCGGATTACCGGGGTAAACGAGTAAAAGCTCTTTATTGTCATATACTCAAAAAAAGTACGTTTTTAACCCCTTCCCGCCGCAGCCCTTTTTCGTTACTGCGTTTTCATTTTTCACTCCCCACATTCAAAAATCTGTAACTTTTTTATTTTTCCATGTACATAGCTGTGAGACGGCTTATTTTCTGCGTAACAAATTACACTTCAAAATGGTGGTATTTAATATTCCATGCCGTGTACTGGGAAGCGGGGAAAAAAATTCCAAATGCAGTGAAAGTGCGGTAAAAAAAAAACGCATTTGTGCCGTATTCTTGTGGGCTTGGATTTTACGGATTTCACTGTGTGCCCCAAATGACGTCTACTTTATTCTTTGGGTCGGTACGATTACGGGGATAACAAATTTATATAGGTTTTATAATGTTTTCATACATTTAAAAAAATTAAAACCTCCTGTACAAATATATTTTTGGCGGATTTTGCAATCTTCTGGCGCTAATAACTTTTTCATACTTTTGTTTATGGAGCTGTGGTTGGTGCCGTTTTTTGCGGATTTTGATGACATTTACAATGTTATCATTTTTAGGACTTTACAACCTTTTGATCACTTTTTATAGAATTTTAATTTTTTTTTTTTAATGGCAAAAAAGTGCCATTTTCAACTTTGGGCGCGATTTTCCGTTACGGGGTTAAACGCAGTGAAAAAACGTTATCATATTTTGATCGGGCATTTTTGGATGCGGCCATACCTAATGTGTTTATGATTTTTACTGTTTATTTATATTTATATCAGTTCTAGGGAAAGGGGGGTGATTTGAATATTTAGGTTTTTTTTATTATAATTTTTGTTTAACTTTTTTGTATTTTTACTATTTTTCAGACTCCCTAGGGTACTTTAACCCTAGGGTGTCTGTACGATCCTATCATATACTGCCATACTACAGTACAGTATATGTGTATTTTACTACTCATACATTACAATGTGCTGATAGCACATTGTAATGAATGGGTTAACCCGAAGTAGCTTCGGGTCTTCGTGAGACCCGAAGTTACCATGGTGACGGATCGCCTCTCCCCGATGACGTCACGGGGAACAACGATCCTCAGAAAGATGGCGGCGGCGATCAGCAGGAAAACACCCGCGATCGGTGCCGGCACCGATAGCGGGTCTTACCGGTAAGCCTTTGCTGCAATATGCAGCAAAGACTTATCGGCTATGGAGAGGGCTCGGCCCGCGAGCCCTCTCCATGCACCGGGACCCGGCATGTGACGTACTATTACGTACTAGTACTATTACGTCACATGTCGATAAGGGGTTAAAATCGTGCATCACATAAAAGTCCATAAGGATGCCAAACACCTTGCCCGACCTAGGTTTTGCCCTCTCTGTCTTCTTCTGGGTCCTGATGTCTGACGCAATGTCCGGAGTAGTACATAGTTGGTTCTCATAACAGTTGGCGTATTACACTTAACACCTCTGAATATAAAATACAAGATCGCAACTCGATGCCCTAAAAGACTGCCGTAATAATAATAAAGCATACTACTACATCATAGACTTCACTTAGTGCCTGTTTAGTTACATTGTAACAAATAGTATACAAATACCTGTAGGAGTCCCGCTAATCCTGCAGGACAATCCCACATCCCATCCTCTACAGTGGGGTAATCACAAAGGTAGGCTTGAAGGCCAATCAATGAGTGAGATCCCTACACGCCCCCTCTCCAACCCTTTAGGATCAACCACTGTTCCTCAACCACTGTCAACTAAAGACACTAGCTGAACTGTTAGTATATTCCACATCAATCTTATAAACATCGGTGTGTTGGTTCCAATGTGCCGTGGCTCGCAGATTAGACTTAAAAAATATAAAAACTAATGGACGTATATATCTATATAAATGAATAGATCAAGAACTTTCTGCAGACACAAAAATCCCATATGCTATTGTTAAGGAAACACAATTAGATTTAAATTTGGATCCCCCATATTAATAATTGTCATTTTGATTTATAGCACCCCGCAAGTTTTTAGGTTTCGATGTTACACACTAATAGAAGAAAGGATGCATGTATTTTTTATAAATGCGTCAAAACCCAGGGTTTTTATAGATGGCAATATGAAAACAGAACACATTTTATCTACATTAGTTTTTCTTCAATAAACTTGTAAAATTATATGAAAAGCTATATACTGTATATACTCGAGTATAAGCAGACCCAAATATAAGCTGAGGTACCCACTTATAAGCCTATGGTGGAAAATACTGCAGCTACTGGTAAATTTCAAAAATAAAAATAGATACCAACAAAATTACAGACATCAGTAGGATAATTGTTTTTGAATACTTATATTTAAAAAAAAAAAACAGTAAACTAGCTCTGTAAGTGGAAAAGCAGGTGTGGAAAAACAATATGGATTTGATTGAGCATTATAAACAATAACTGAACAACCAAGCTAAAACACAAGAGTTAAAGTCCTTGAAAACTGGATTCTTCTTCATCATCTGTATGTCCAAAAAAGCTTTAGCATTAGCTGGTGTGAATTTATCTGCATTTCTTGAAGGCACACTGCACTCAGGAATATCTTCAGATGCATCACAAACCCACTTTGCTGTTAGTTCTATGTCAGGCTTCATCAGATTTCCAACTTTTGTCAGTCGGGCTTTTCCAGATGACATCAATTCATGCCACATCTTTCTCACACGTTCTTTGAATGGTTTGTTTAAACACACATCTAACACGTGTTGGCTCTGAACATATCCCAAACCAGAAACAATGTTTTTTTCTTTAAGGCTGCTCCTGGTCGTTCATTCCAAATTTCTTCAAGCCATATTTTTTGTGCCGTCTTTATCCATCCAACCTTTATTATGTGCACATACTGTAATTCGTGGTGGAAATTTGACCTTTTTAGGCAAGGTCTTTCTTTTAACTGTGTGAAATTCATGAAAAATTACAGGTTTTTGTATATGCGCTGTCCCTGAGACTAAAATGGATGACGATTAAGTGAAAAGTAGTTTTTATTTAAATCATTTTTTTTGGATAACGCATTTCGTGGACGAAACGTCCCCTTCATCAGGTTAAATATAATATAATATACACTGAAGAGAAAATATAGCGAGAAAAACTTACAGATAAATACGTGTAATCACATAAATAAATGGCTTTAGGGAAGATGAACATAATTCAGACAAGAATAAAAATGAGCTCAGAATATACCGTATATACTGAAGTATAAGCCAAGACCCCTAATTTTACCACCAAAAACTGGGAAAACCTATTATCGTATAAGCCGAGGGTGGGAAATGCATTGATCACAGACCCCCCCAGTATATATCCAGCAAGCCCCCAATAGTATATAGCCAGCCCCCTATAATATACAGCCAGCCTGCCCCCTGTAGTATACAGCCAGCCCAGCCTGCGCCCAGTGGTATACAGCCAGCTCAGCCTGCCCCCAGTGGTATACAGCCAGCTCAGCCTGCCCCCAGTGGTATACAGCCAGCTCAGCCTGCCCCCAGTGGTATACAGCCAGCTCAGCCTGCCCCCAGTGGTATACAGCCAGCTCAGCCTGCCCCCAGTGGTATACAGCCAGCTCAGCCTGCCCCCAGTGGTATACAGCCAGCTCAGCCTGCCCCCAGTGGTATACAGCCAGCTCAGCCTGCCCCCAGTGGTATACAGCCAGCTCAGCCCGCCCCCAGTGGTATACAGCCAGCCCAGCCCGCCCCCAGTGGTATACAGCCAGCCCAGCCCGCCCCCAGTGGTATACAGCCAGCCCAGCCCGCCCCCAGTAATATACAGCCAGTTCAGCCCGCCCCAGTAGTATACAGCCAGTTCAGCCCGCCCCAGTAGTATACAGCCAGTTCAGCCCGCCCCCCGTAGTATACAGCCAGTTCACCACTAAAAAAAAACCCCAAAACTTATATACTCACTCACTGGCGGCCCCGATGCGCAGCGCTGCTCCCCTGGTGTCAGCGCAGCTCCTCTTCTGTCTTCCGCGTCTGTCTTCTTTCTTCGGTAACATCCTGCAGGGGCGGCCATGTCTCCTCTCGGTCGGCAGGAGCATAATATATATATAAATATATATTAAAAATACATTATTAAGTATGTATACATTAGTGATATTACTAGCAGTGGAATTAATCATATAAAGTTCATAATAGCATACCATAGTGCATAATAGCAAAGTATCATATATAGCATATAGCAATGATGGCGAACCTTCTAGAGGCCGAGTGCCCATCTGTACACAGATAATTCAGCCCTGTCTATTTCTCCCTCTTCCTACAGTCCCAAGTAGCTAAGTAAGTATCAAAATATGGTCTGAAAGCAGCATCTTTTAACTTGCTTGGAACTGCAGGAAGATTCTTTGAGTCTTGTCTGGTGTGCTGGGGTGATGGCCCGGGTGCCCACAAAAAGGGCTCTGAGTGCCGCCTCCGGCACCCGTGCCATAGGTTCGTCACGACTGGCATATAGCAAACTAGCCTAAAACAATGTAGCATACTAGCATAATATGAAGTTGATAATAGCTTACTAGCATAATTGTTCTGACAGAACAATAGAACAATTGTTCTATGATGAGGAAAACAACAGATAAACTAACTGTCCAAGAGAGAGACATTAGTATGTGCTGCTTCTATGGAGCAAGATGGCTGCTGAAGAGGCATGGGGCCAGGCCAGAGAAAGGCATGATGGGAAACTAAGGAAGCCTAAGTAGGAAAAGGTTAGTCTGCAGGGAAACATAAGGCAGAATAAATGAGGCTGCAATACAAGAATCTATCAGCAGGTGGAGCTGCTGGCAAAACCACTTAGATATATGCCTGAGAAGGCATGACAATAGTAACACAACTTCACATCACAATAACTGTACAGGCAGTCCTCTATTTAAGAACACCCGAATTACAGACGACCCCTAGTTACAAACGGACCTCTGGATTTTGGAAATTTACTGTACTTTAGCCCTAGGCTACAAAAAACAGCTATAACAGTTATCAAAGGTGTCTGTCTGCAATTAAGATTTATTGTTAATCCTGGTTCTTATGACAAACCAACATTTTTAAAATCAAATAGTCAGAGAAAACCAAAAATTATAAGTACGTATCTTGTACGTAACTCGGGGACTGCCTGTATACTGTAGGATCTTGGAGTGAAGGGTACTTGAAGAAGTACTTGAAAAGAACTGGGTGGGTGGAGGGGAAAAACGGGGGGGGGGGGGGTATTAGGCTTACCTGGGAGCAGTACGGTGAAATAGAGAGATGACAAAGAGGAGGTACAGGATCCAGCTGAACTGTGGGTAATGTAAACCTGAGAGAGGGGATAAGCGAGGAATGAGTTATCTAATGGGGGGAAGGATAGTGGCAGAGAACTATGGATGTAAGGGTATAAGGGAGTGTTAAGGATGAAAATATTAATGAGTATTGGGAAGGCAAGAAGCTGTGGTGTATGTTGGTGTATGGTATGACCTATGTGCAGCTTCCCTCGTACTGGTAGCAACGGAGATAATCTGAGGAGGCGGGGGTTTTATGTGAGATATCAGCCTGAAGGGAGGTGAGAGAATAACCAAAGATGAGGGAACATGGTTAATGAGGGGCCCTGGCGTGGTGCCAGTGGAGAAAGGGATTACAGATGTGATGAAGAACCAGGGGATCCTACTGCACGCCGTGGAGAAATTCCTGCGAACTCTCTTATACTGGCTATATGGAACGTTCAATAGCCATTTCTTATAGTGGGAGCTTGTAAAGTCCAGAAAGCTATTTACATCGACTTTCTTTAAGAAAGTCTGAGTGTTTAGGCCAGAAAGTTGCAGATTAACTGCAACCAGTACGTCTAGGCACTCTATCTGTGTGGGGGAAACGTTAACGGTGAGCTTGATACCCCACCCATTAGTGTTGATCTCCAATGCTTGTGCTTCTGTACCATCCCAGATTACGAACAGATCTTCTATGTAACCTATGAAATATTTAAGTTTTTGGGAGAAGCGGGGGTTCTCTAGTAGATGGATCTTCTCAAAAGCCCCCATGAACAGGTTGGCATATCTAGGGGCAAATCTGGTCCCCATAACCTGTTAGTAGATTCCAAATTAAAAAAAAAAGGTATTGTGTTCCAGGATGAATTTGATGCTGTCCAAAATGAATTTAGTCTGTTCATGTGGCATTGAACTGTCGGCAGATAGAGTATTTGATATGGCCTGGATACCTAGTTCATGGGAAATGTTGGTGTATAGGGATGTGACATCCATGGTCAGGAGTAAAAAACTGGGTTGCCATTTGAATTTCTCTAGTTCCAGTAAGAGCTGTGCTGAATCCCTGAGGTAGGTGGGTAGGGTGTTACATATTTTTGAAGTTGGACATCAACGTATTCAGATATATTGCATGTGACTGAATCTACACCAAAAATGATAGGCCGACCTGAAGGTTTCAGGGGGTCCTTTTGGATTTTAGGTAGGTAATAGAAAAGGGGGGGTCCTGGGATTTTTGGGGATGATGTAGTCTTTTTCTTTTTTATTAAGTATTCCTGTTGCTTGTGTATCTAGGGTGGAGAGTTGGTTTAAATGTTCCAGTTTGGAGTCACCACCAAAGGGGAGGTAATATTCTGAATCTGAGAGGATTTTGTTGCTCTCAATGATGTAGTCTTCCCTATTGATGATAACCGTACCTCCCCATTGTCTTCCGGTTTAATTACTTTGGCATCATTTTCAGCTAGTAGTTTGAGTGCTCTTTTTTCACTGACAATGATGTTACATGAGGGTGCTTTTCTTTTGAGGGTCCTAAATTCGGTGTATACAGTATGGAAAAACGTGTTGATATTCAGGTTTTTGTGGTTCTTAAGTGAAAAATGGCGAGTAAGAGTTATCTTACAGATAAACTCATTGAGATCAAGAAAAAGATCCAATTCTTTTGAGGTGGTGGAGGGACAGAAGGAGGACCACTTACTAAGGAGGCTGTTCTCACTGACTGTGAGGGTATGTGCGGACATGTTGACTATTGTTGGCGGGTGAGAAGATGGAAAAGGTCGCCTTGGAACTCAGTAGAGACATCATGAGACTTTCTGTAATTTTTGAGGTGGGGTGGTAGATCTAAAAGAGAAATAGAGCTGCTTCAAGGTGATATATTCTTCTTGGAGACAGTTGGATGTTTGGTAAGGACTGGAGATTGTGTTGAAGCAAAGGGGAATTCTTCGGAGTGGAGATCTGGGATAGTCTGGGTTCATCAGCAGGCTCTTGTGAGGAAGAGTTATGGATTAGGGTTGTATCAGTGTGGGTTGTTGAAGGTGGGGCTTTGTTTAAGTTGAGTGGGTCTACTCTGGTTTTTCTGTAGGTTTGATTAATGTGCAGGCCCTGACTTCTGAAGAGTTGGTTTTGTTATACTGTGGAAGACTTTTAATGGGAATTAGTGGAGTAATCTTTCGTTGTTGGGATGGCTGAGTCCTGGGGAGCTGTTTCCTTTGTGGAGCTATTGGGGGAGGCGACAGGGTCTCCGTCTGGTCCTTATTGGGTTTCCATGATCTATGTATTTGTCTAGAGTATCAAGTTTTTTTAATTTTTTTGAAGATGAGTTTGTAGTCTAGTGGACTCAATGTATTGGAGATTGAAGTGTTCAGATTATGATAGTCAAGGAACTGTTCTAGATCTGTTTTGACGGTGTTTATGGTGTGGATACTGATGTCGGCCAATCCAGATCGTTAATGGATACGTTTTTCCAGAAGCCCAGCTGAGCAGGTTTCTCAGTCTCGCAGAAAAGGGTAGGTTGTTAGGGAAAGGGGATTTAAATGGCAATCTTAGACCCCTTGGTGTGATCTTTTTTTTTAAAAAAAAAAGATCTTAAGAAAGGCTATGTCTATAGTATGTTTTATTTGCAGCTTACAAAGACTCTCCAGGCGTAAAAAGAGGTCCGTCATTTGTTTGGTGTGATCCTGAGAGTGAGAGTCAATTCCTGTAGCGGTTTCTAATTGAGGTTGAGTGGTCTCTGCTAGTTTTTGCATTAAAGTTTCTCTCTGGATCCATCTGGAATTGTAGTAGTCCATGATGGTCAAAAATAAGAAATGGAGAAGAAAAGAAACGAGCAGGGCAGCCTAACGTAAAAGAAAAATGTAGGTTCAGTGTCAGGTGTCCTCTCTCTCTGTGTGGGGGTGGATGTGTGGTGGTTAAGAAAATACAGTAGTATTATGTGGCGCCCTTGGGGGCCAAGGGGTGTACCTTGACCTTATGTGGAGAAGAATTTATGTAGTTGTGTAGTCTCGGAAGTGCGAAATTCATGAAAATGACAGGTTTTGGTATATGTCTGTCCCTGAGACTAAAATGGATGAGGATTAAGTAAAAAGTAGTTTTTATTTAAATCATTTTTTTCAGACAACGCGTTTCAAGGACGGAACGTCCTCTTCATCAGGTCCAATATAAAATAATATACACTGAAGAGAAAATATAGCGAGAAAAACATACAAATAAATAAGTGTAAAGGCGTAAATAAATGGCTTTAGGGAAGATGGAACATAATGCAGACACAAGGTCAAAAATGTACCAATAGGTAAAATCTATGCATAAAGAGATTTTTACAGTAAAACAATTAAATAATTATATATAAACACAGAATATAATCGTAGAAGCATAAAATATATAATAAAAAATATATAATATAAAAACATTATTAAGTATGTATACATGTAAACAGTAGTGACATTACTGGCAGTAGAATTAATAATATAAAGTTCATAATAGCATACTATAATGCATAATAGCATACTAGCATGATATAATATATAGCATATAGCAAACTAGCCTAAAACAATGTAGCATACTAGCATAATATAAAGTGCATAACTAGCATAATAGCACAAGATCACAACATAATAACAGTAGGATCTTGAATTGAAGGGTAAGAAGTACTTTAAAAGTACTGGGTGGGGTTATGAGGCTTACCTGGGAGCAGTAGGATGAAATGGAGAGATGACAAAGAGGAGGTACAGCACCCGGCTGAACAATGGGTAATGTAAACCTGAGAGTGGGGAGAAGAGAGGAATGAAAGGCAAGAAGCTGTGTCTTATGTTGGTGTATGGTATGACCTATGTGCAGCTTACCTCATACTGTTAGTAATGGAGATAATCCAAGGAGGCGGGGTTTTATGTGAGATATCAGCCTGCAGGGAGGTGAGAGAATAACCAAAGATGGGGAGCCTGGTTTAAAAAAAAATAATAATAAAAAATTAAAAATAATGACAGGCCGCAGCTTTGTTCCATTAGTGAAACATGACAGACCAAATGTGAAATGTTTTGGTTTTTTTCATTTCCTATGGTTCTGAGTAAAATAGTTTTTTCTCCTAGAGTTGCCACAGTTCTGTTGCTTGGAAAATCAAAGGTCATAGGTGTTTCATCCATATTTCCAATATCTCCCAGGTCAGTTATGGATCCTTCTTTGTTTTAAGATGAATGCCAACACTTTTTCATCCAGATCTTTTGGCAACTTAAACCTACTCATGAAGCGGGTACACCATCCTGGTGATGCAACAAAATTTTCAATGCCTGGTCTTTACATCTCTAGCCATTTGTAAGGCACTCACCTTTCCTCGTTCCACCAGCAGTTCTCTACCATCTGCAGAGCCTAAGCTGAGACTTTCCATGCCTTCTGAGTATGATGTGCAGGGCTTTATAACTCAGTGCTCCCTGCACATTGAACATATATATGCCTACGCAGTTCGTTACAGAACGGTCTAAAGTGGCTTTCATTATCAGCCTCCTTTCCGGGAAGGCCCTGGCATGGGCTACTCCCCTCTGGGGCAGCAAAGACCCGGTCACAGATAACATCACCACCTTCTTCGGTGAATTCTGGTCCGTCTAGAGGAACCACCCCGGGCGTCTTCTGCTTGCGCCAAGGGGACTTGTCTGTCGGTGACTATACGGTTCAGTTCCATACACTAGCTTCTGAGCTAGCCTGGAATGCAGCCGCCTTGGTTGCAACCTTTAAGAAGGGACATTCTGGACACATTAAAGACGCACTGTCTGCAGGAGACTTGCCGTCTTCTCTGAGTAGTCTCAGCTCTCTGGCCACTCGGATTGAAATCCGGTTCTCTGAACGTTCTGAGGAGCAGCGTCTTCAACAAGTGCAAGTCAGGACCCCACGTCTGCCCCGTTGGGCTCCTGTCTTCCAAAGACCACCTCAGTCGTCTTCCGTGTCAGCTGCATAGGATACTATGCAGGTGGATAGAGAATGTCTGTGTACTCAAGTGTGTTCTCGACAAAGGCAAGAGAATCTCAGTCTCTCTTGTGCCAGCCTGGAGCTTTTTTTTAAGACTGGTCCAGTCTGTCCTCAACGTTTTGGAAATGCATGCACCTAGGGCTCCTGGGAGAAGCGCCCCTAGGTGAGAAAAAAGCTTCTCCAAGTCTGAATGTTCCTGTTCTTCTCCCAGTCCAGTTCAAGCTTCACCCTTCCTGGACACCCTGGTCTCCCAGCATCATTTTCCTGTGAGAAGCCTTTGGTCATTTCTTCCGTCAGTGGGCAGACTGTGGTTCTATGTTCTTTCCCGATCCACGTCTTCAGTCCTTTTAGGTCTCCTGTGGTTACAACGACATGCTACTGAGCTCAACTGGCGTACCGGTGAGGTTCTTCACTGGGGACCGGAGTGCCAGTCTTGCTGTTTGGTGGTTCCTCATCACAGTCTCTTCGGTGTCCACGAAGCCAAGGGTGGGTCTCCCTGCCTTATACAAGGACTTTTCTGATGTCTTTTCAGAAAAGCAGTTACCGGCCCTATGACTGCCCAATAGACTTGATGCTGGGCATGTCTCCTCCACGAGGTCGAGTGTATGTCGGCTTATGTGAAGGAAAACCAACAGTAGGCCTTTATAAGCAAGTCTTCTTCTCCTGTCGGTGCTGGATTCTTGTTCGTGGCCAAGAAGGATGGCTCCCTCTGTCCATGTATTGATTACCGCAGTCTCAATAAAGTTATGGTGAAAAACCGCTACCTACTGCCTCTGATCACTGAACTTTTTGATCATTTACGTGGTGCCAAGGTTGTCACCAAGCTGGATCTGCGGGGGCATATAACCTTATCAGCATCCATGAAGGCGATGAATGGAAGACAGCCTTCAATACTCGAGATAGACATTTTGAGTACCTTGTTATACCCTTTGGACTTTGTAACGCGAAAGCAGTGTTACAGGAATTTGGCAACGGCATCTTCAGAGACCTACTGTATACCTGTGTCGTGGTCTATCTTGATGACATCCTGGTCTTCTCTACGGATCTAGAGTCCCATTGGGCTTGTGTACGGCAAGTCGTCAGCCGCCTAAGCCCCAGTTGCCTTTATGCCAAGCTCGAGGAGTGACAATTTCATCAGAACAGTCTTACAATACATTACAGATACATTGGGGCACATTTACTAAGGGTCCGCAGACTGCATTTTCGTCGGGTTTCTCGAATTTTTCCGTTTTGCACCACATTTAACTGGGGGTTTTGGCGCAAACAATCTGTGGCATGGCCCTCGGACAACCCAACTGATTCGGATTTAACATTGAAAATTGTGTTGCAAGCCATGCACTTACAATCACCTGGAAGAAGATGGTGAAGTCCAGAGGACCTGAGCTGGCAAGCGACACATGCAGGAAATTGGATGCACAATCTTAGTGAATCGCGGCAGCTCCGAATCCTTGTCGGACAACGCACCTCAGGAATCGCGACGGGACAGTTAAGTAAATGTGTCCCATTATCTCTGACAAGGGATTACAGATGGATCCTCCCAAGTTGTCTGCAGTACTTCAGTGGCCTCGCCCAGCAGGACTTCATACTAGCCCGAGGTTCCTTAATCTTCTCCTTTTCTATGTGTTACGAGCGTTTAGAAGGCGCTAGGCGACATGGTAGGCATATACAAAGATAATTTAATTGATAAAACTTAAAAAGTACATACTCGTTGGTCCTTTTCTATGTGTTACGAGCGTTTAGAAGGCGCTAGGCGACATGGTAGGCATATACAAAGATAATTTAATTGATAAAACTTAAAAAGTACATAAAAAGTAAAATAACAAAAAGTGTCATGTCCTCTCCCTTCATCTTAAACCTGTTAGCGCAATGACCTTCTATGTCCGACTCCAATCGGCTTCCGTAGCTTTAGTTCCCAACCTAAACCTAAGTTTGACCCCAATCGGCTTCCGTAGTTGTCGTTTCCAACCTAAACCTTTTTGACTCTTCCTCACTACTTGTAGTTTCCAGTGATCATCGCGCGCATCTCAGACAATAAAAAAAGATACTCAGGTTCCGTAATGCAAAATAGTTTTTGTCCATAATAAATTTGTTACTATTTTATGATCTTAATCCATACACACACATAGCGTAATATAATGTTTTTATTGATTTTGTCGTAAAAAAAAAAAGAAAAAACTCTTTATGATGCATACTGCAAACCGGAATTTATCTATTTTTATCACTTTATTAACTTTTCATATACCTACCAAGTCATCTAGTGCCTTCTAAATGCTCGTAACACATAGAAAAGCCACGAGTATGGTACCACAGGACCGGCTCTTCCGTTTTGGAGAAAAACCTTTCCTGAGAGCGTGGCTGCAGGAGGACGCCAGTAAAAATTACACGTGCTACCTAGAGTTGTGCCTTTCCGTACAACCCTGTCAGGTTAGTGGTTCTAACACTTCACCATTGTCTAATAACTCAAGGAAGATACTACACTATAGGAGTGCCTTTTTCTCCATCTCTTTGAGTCATCCAGTGGTTCCTGGGCTTCACCAATTACTACTAGCAGTTCATACCACATTTCTCCTCCCTTGTATTCCCCATTGTGGTGCTGACCAAGAAGAACGCCAATTTTAAGCTCTGGCCTCCGGCAGCTGAAACTCTTTCACTTAGCTGAAGACTGCCTTTGCATCTAAGAAAAAAAGGAAAAAAGTTTTTCAGCTCACCTAAGAATTCAATGTTGGTAGCGGTTCGTGACTGCACGGACACCTGGGTTGGGGAACCAGGAAATAGTTGCAACCAGGATATAACCCATTTCATTGAGTATTTGAACTCCAACCACTTTAATCTCAATTTTACTTTTTCCCTGTCCACCACCTCCATTCCGTTTTTGGATGTCGAACTAATTGGTGACATTACCACCGGCCATATTCAGTCTAACCTATACAGAAAACCCACTTCTGGCAACACTGTTTTGTATGCCACCTCATGCCACCCTCCACACATTATACAGAATTTACCCAAAGGTGAATACACCCGGGCGAAACGAATTTGCTCTAACAACCTCTTTTACGAGGAAGTGGCTGAACATACCACCTCTAGACTTAGAGCCAGAGGTTACCAAGCCAAATCTCTCACCCATATTTCCTCGGCCCTACATAAAAAAACCAGACAGGAGGTGCTCCATTCTAAAAGAGACAACCACAAAAATAATACCAACACTCCTGGCCCCATCACTTTTAGTACCATGTACAGCCCACAATATAATGATGTTATTCACATCATAAAAAAGCACCTGCCTATTCTACATCAAGACAAAATTCTATCTGAGGTACTGGATAAAGGAGTTTGTTATGTCTCTAGAAATGCCCCATCTTTGGGCAAAATCGTAGCTCCTAATCTGTTCACCTCCTGCCATGCTAAATCCACATGGCTTCAATATAAGGGGAACACTACATGTGGCCATATTCGGTGTAACATTTGTAAATATATTACAAAAACCCCTATTTTTTCCTCTTTTATTACTAAAAAAACTTTCCCCATCCATACTCTCCTCAACTGCACTAGTGACCATGTCGTATATCTAGCATCCTGCTCATTATGCAAAGTGCAGTATGTAGGTTGCACTATTAGACCACTTAAGAAACGCATTGCCGAACACATTAGCGGTGCTACTAAACATCAACTTACCTTGTCTTCAGGTCTGTCGGGGCTCTCAAAACATTTCCTAGAGGTACACCATGGTGATGTCTCTACATTATCTGTTATTCCTATTGAACGCACACCCCGCCCTCGTAGAGGAGGAGACTGGACCAGACGGCTACGATCCCGTGAAGCCTTCTGGATCCTCTCCCTCCAAACAAGATTCCCGCAGGGTTTAAATTTTAAGAATGATTTGATGTATCTTTATTAACGTACTATTTTGGGTTCTAAAAATCCAGTTACTTTGTCTTATTGTTCTTTTTTCATGTAAACTGTTTTTGCTACTGCGTTCACTTGCTCCGCCCTGTTTTATCATGTGACTCCTCACATATGTTTAAATAGCTCTTATTCATTCCATGCGTCAGGCTACGACTAAGGGCGCTCTCCCGCCCGAAACGCGTCAGGTTTTTCTTTCTCATGGACGTCCTATGATGTTTTTAATATGTGATTTTTTTCTAATAAAGTGGACTTTTGTATCTAATTTTGCCTTTCGTTGGAAGCTGGACTACACCTTTTTCTTTTGCATCTGCTTTCGTTCTCACCTGGCCTGATACTGCGAAATCGTTCCTGCTATAGGTTGACACCTCGTCCGTTAGTGCTGGAGCTGTTCGGAACCAGATGGGGCCAAAGGCCGAACTCTTACCTGTGGATTCTTCTCTAAGACCTTCTCTACTCCAGTGGCCCTTCAGCAGCTTCCTCCTGGCAAGACCTACGTCCGAGGATATTAATTTGGGGACATTGCTGTCGTGTTGCTAGGTATCCTGGGGTTTCCTCATTTCCCATTTCTACTGGTGGCCAGATCTGGTCAAAGATGTACAGGATTTTGTGGGCTCCTGCATTTCCTGTGCCGGAAACAATCCATCTCGTCGCAAACCTGCTAGTCTTCTTCTGCCATTACCGATAACCAGCTGCCCATGGACTCACGTGGCTATGGACTTTATCATAGATCTTACACCTTCCTCTGGTAAAACCATTATCTAGGTGGTAACTGACCAGTTCTTCAAGATGTCCCTCTTTGTTCTTCTGCCAGGTCTGCTGTCAGCCTTGCCAGCCTGTTCTTCCTCCTCATATTCAGGCTGCATGGAATTCCTCAGCACATCGTCTCAGACCGTGGAGTTCAGTTTGTTTCCAAGTTCTGGCGGTCCCTGTGCAGTCATCTTCAAGTGAAGCTGGATTTCTCCTCTACCATCAGCAGTGGACATGTAGTGAGAGTTGAACAGACTCTGGGCTGTTACCTCCGTCGTTTTGTCTCTGCCGTCAGGAAGACTGGTCCACTCTGTTGCCATGGGCAGAATTTACCTACAACTCCTTGAACTCTGAATCTGTTGGTCCTGCTCCCTTCTTCATTGTCTATGGACATCACCCATGCCCTCCTCTTCCTCTTCCTGTGCCTTTGGTCGTTCCTGCTGTGAAAGAGTTGGTCCAAGATCTCAAGTCTATCTGGGAGCAGATTCGACTCACCTTGCTACAGGCTTCTGCTCGAACCAGATTTTCTGTTGCAGGGTCTCCCACTTTTCCCAGCTTACCAGCGCCTTAACGGTCATAGTACTGTATTCTAGCTACTTATGCCTAGCAATCCGTGCCTGAAGAAGGTCTGATGTTATAAGACCGAAACGTTGCATTCATTTGGATTGCTGATTCACTTTAATAAAGCTGAGTTTCTTCTAACATATTCTGCTCGAACCCAGGCCGACAAAAAACACAGGAGGAGTCTTGGTCTAGGATTAGAAGTATTGGGATCCATTTCTTTCAGGAGAGAAAAAAAAGACTTTAAACTAGAATGCCATTTGTATGATCAAATTCCAGAATATAATGACATGACTATGCTTGGATAGAGCAGCCTGTCTTAAGTCTCAATATGTACTGTACACACTGTTGTATACGTACTGCATTACTGCAGATGTATAGGAAAACAACATATGCCGTAACACATGTGCACACAATACAGTGAGAATATTATTTGTTTTCCATACTATGTACTGGGAAGCTGAATTTTTTTTTTTAAATGCTGTGAAATTGAAAAAACAAATATGCACCTTTTTCTTGTGGGCTCTGTTTTTATGCCTTTCGATGTGTCCTACAAATGGCGCCTACAAGTCTAAAATCACTTTTTGGGGAAAGGAAGATGTGTCCCTTCTTCCTGCTTTCAAATTGACGGTTTCAGGACCTTTGGAGGACCTTAAAATGTCCTGAAATGGCTCTTGTGTACATGTGTATTGAGAGCAGGAACAGATGTACAAGGATTTCATGGGTGAAGGTCCTTCTCAATATAAAATTTGTTGTGTTGGTTTGGGTATTTGGGAACAAAAAAATATTTTGTCCAAAAAAAGTCTTAATTTTGCCCTACTCTGACGCTAATAACTTTTTTATGCTATGGTATATGGAGCTGTGTTTGGTGTCACTCTCTGCGTGATTAGATGTTTTCAGGGACTATATGACCTTTTAATCACTTTTTATTTCAACCACAGATGTTACCACTGGCTCAATGGTGTATATATAATTTTTTTATGGACAATGGGGATTGAAAAGAATAGGAAACTGCTTCAACTGCACACTGCTGCCATTCTGAAGGAGTACCAGCCCCCCTCGCGCACAGTGCATACTTTATGCAGCCGGGCACTTAAGAAGTGCACTCAACTCTCCACCTCCTCTCAGCCTGTGGTGCATAGCTACAGTATGCTGCCGCAGTTCTAACAAACTCTCCCACGAGGAGTTGTGGCTGCCTATTCCATTGCTACAGTATGCAGCCGCCGAACACTGCTTCCATTCTGCTCCCTCACAGCCAGGAGCCGTGGCTCCCTCACACTCCCTCCACTCTGCTCCCTCACACCCAGGATCCACAACCGCCAAACATTCCCACCATTCTGTTGTCTCTTATCCAGAAGGGCGCGGCTACATACTTCGTACCTGCAGCACAGTAACACTCCTTCCCTTCTACTCCCCCACACCAAGAGGCCCTGGTAAGAGTGCTGCGCTGGAAACGTATTTATTTAGTGCTGTGGTGCTGGGTCTGACCATATGCACTGCTGCCGCGTGTCTGACTGGGGCTACCGCACCAATGACTGTGACAGTGTGTGATACGTGTACCGGATTATACCGGCTTATACACGAGTACATACAGTAAATGACGTATCACTGTAATCGTAGTGATCTATAGAATAAAAATAGAAATTTTTTTTTAGGAAGAACGTCTCGGGTAAAAAAAAATACTTCCTCTATTGGTGTAAAAACAAGCATATTGCCTCGTACAAACAGGACATCCAGATCAATGTTGGAGAAATTAATGAAGATGGAGAGCAACTCAATTTATTGCTACAAGAGGGTCTGCATAAGGGTCTAGTGAAAGAATAAGAGATTATCTGTATGTGAAATTTCCTGTTACTCCAATTTTTAACTCTTTACCTAAATTGCACAAAGAGATTTTCCCCCCTGCCACTATGTCCAGTTTTAGCAGGGAAAGGGAGAAAAAATTGGGTAATAGCTGAATTACCATCTTCAGCTTCTCACCAAAGTTACTCCCAATTTCATCAGAGATACCAAATATTTTCTACAAATTTTGAATCAAATGCCCAACATAGATTCAGCTCTGTATACATCCATCCCACACCAATTAGGTTTTAGAACCATGCATAATAAGACACTACCAACTCATGGATGCACATAAAAGCCTGACCAGAACCTGGTGGAATATCCGCAGTTTAGAGGAATACAAAAAACTCCACATGGTCCCTAGGGGACTTAGGGTTCAGATTTTTCCCTCTTGGGAAGTTGATGGTGAATTCAAAACGGTCTGGGAGACAGGCCTACATGGGTGCTCTACCATTTTGCTCGACCTATTATTAAAACACGATTATGATTTACTTCAGCATACTAAAAATGAAATTCGGGCCTTAGAATCCAAGTTAACTACATTTGATCAAACATCATTAGTTCAGCCATTTCAAACAAAATTGAAGGACACTATAGACAAATACGAAAAAGACATTATTCAAAAGAAACGTGATAAGTTTGGGAGAGATAGAACCGATTATGAAAAGAAAAAGGTGTACAAGTGGACGCATAAAGGCAATATGAGGAGGCTCACTAGACGCATGACCACGCAAGGTGCAGACAGGGAACAATCTTCGAGCGATTTTTTTTTTTATCCTCAGACGTAAGCGAGGCAGAAGGCGACCCAGGAAGAGACGCCCCCAACATCAGGAAAAGGGGTTTACGGAATCGGTGGTTGCCGAACTACAAGAGGGACCCACAGCGCCACAAGCAAAACAACCAATAAGGGAAGGTAGGGAAAATCTGGAAATTATTAACCTCTCTACATATCAATTGTCTGATGTTGAGCGATCTGTTTTAAGCAAAGGTTTAAATTTCTCCCCCATGCAAAGATTGGACAAGTTTATTTTGGTTAAGGATATTTATCTTTACTGTAGACAGCTCTGTTTCAAACTGCTTTACCATCAACCATCAATTATTGATGTACTTTCGGATGTGGATCGGAGGACCTTCATGGATCTTATGGACTTACTCCGGGAAAACGAACAAGATCAAGGAGATGCAACAGGTAGGCCACAATTCACACTCCGTACCCCCTCCCAGGCTACCCCTAACTTACGCTTATTCCCAGCAGTACAGATCTTCTTTGACTGCATGGTCCGGGATATCCGAGATCTGAAGGAAGAACCATGGACACACGAAAACCTGACCAGAATTGAACGTCAAGCTATTACTGACCTACGTAATAATAATAATTTTATTATTAAAGAGGCGGATAAGGGGGGGAACGTGGTGTTGTGGCCTACTGATTTGTATATCCTGGAAGCTAAACGACAGCTGAGTAACCAACGCTATTATTCCTCTTTACCTTCAGATCCCACTACCATCTTTAAAACCAAATTTGATCGGCTCGTCGAAGCAGCATGGAGACAGGGTATCATCTCTCAACGAGAAAAAAACTTTCTCACTGTAAAAATTCCAGTAACACCTACCTTCCACATGTTACCTAAGGTGCACAAGACCCTACAAAATCCCCCAGGTAGACCTATCGTGGCGGGGATAGGCGGGCTATCTGAGAAGGCTTGCATTTATATTGATTTTTTTCTTCAGGAACGTGTCACGAAATTGACCTCATATGTGCGAGATTCCTCACATCTAATTAGCAACAATTGAACAATTGAAACTGGCGACCATGGAAGGAGAAATTTGGATCGTTTCCATGGATGTGGAGTCACTTTATACCAACATTCTTCATGAGGTTGGTATAGATGCGGTGGCTTTCTTTCTTAAACAGGATAAGAGGGGCGATGAACGACATCACACGTTCTTGTTAGAGCTTCTGAGTTTCGTCCTGAGGCATAATTACTTTGTCTTTGATCGCACGTATTACAGGCAGGTCTCGGGTACCACGATGGGTGCTCGCTGTGCTCCTTCCTATGCCAACCTATTCATAGGTTGGTGGGAGGAGACCAGCGTGTACCCATCCGGGCCCTTCCAGCGACATGTCGTCGGTTGGTTCCGCTATATTGACGACGTGCTCGTTTTCTGGAGGGGCACACTCGAGACCTGTCAAGCCTTTGTGGACGAACTCAATGCCAATCCCTGGCAGATTCATTTGACACCGGTTTTCTCCCAAGCAGAAGTCAGTTTCCTGGATCTACATATCTCTATTCACCAGAGGAATGTGGAGACCACGCTCTACAGGAAAGAGACCGCAACAAACAGTTTGCTGCATTACAAAAGTTTTCACCCCCATCATCTAAAAAATGGGATACCGATTGGCCAATTTTTGCGAATTAAGAGAAACTGTACAACACAAAAGGAATTTACTCGACATGCAGAGGAACTGACTCGGAGATTCAAGGAACGAGCCTACCCTAAGAAAGTAATATCTAAAGCATATATGCGGGCTAAAAAAACCCCTAGGAAAGACACCTTTGCTTCAAAACCTAAAGCCTTGGAGAGCAAGCCTTGCCTCATAACACCTTACCATAACCAGTGGTCTAACATCTATAAATTGTTACACAAGAACTGGGGGATTCTCAGAAGTGACCCACGATTGGAGTTACACATCTCATCCGGGCCCAGAATGATAGCCAGACGAGCGAGAAACTTACGTGACAATCTGACTAGAAGTCATTTTCAGAGACCCTCTAGAGCTTTGGGTCATGGACAGCGACTGGTGGGCTCGTACCCATGTGGGGATTGTACTGTATGTCCCCTTATTCTGCGCGGGACAGAATTTGTGAATCCTGCCAACTCTAAAAAGATCCAACTGCGGTCCTACATCAACTGCCGATCTCGCAACATCATCTATGGTTTATTGTGCCCATGTCCAAAACGTGGCACAGACTGGCCAAGAGCTACGTAAGAGAATTCAAAAGCATGTTTCGACCATCAACAATGTGACACAAGATGCTTCAAATGGGAAGCAACTATCTACAGTAGCAAAACATTTCCTCCAAGCCCATCGGGGAAACCCAATGGGCTTACGAGTGGTGGGTCTGGACAAATTTCAACAGACTATACGTGGTGGTGATGTCACGCCAGCACTTCTGCGTTTAGAGGCAAAATGGATTTTTGATCTGACATCCTTGGCTCCGGATGGGATAAATGAGGACATGCTGTTCTCGGGTTTCTATAAGAAATAAAGGAATTGAATACACCCATCTACTATGCTCCAAGGAGGTATGATACTTCTGGTTTTTCAGGTTCTATTTTCTGTGCATCACTTCTTCACGTCTGGTCATCCTTTTTTGTTTGGTTTTTGACCCTTACTAGGCTTGGCACATTCTTGCACATTTGCTCACGGACCTTCCATCCGGCACTGCTCCTACTAACACCAGTTGTTCTTGGTGGCACTCGCTCACTTATGTATTCATTATTACCCTACACCCGACCCTGGGTTTCTTCACTTTACCCCTCACGTCTCCTCTCTCTTTTCTTCATTTACTTCACTTTCCCAATCCCCTCTTTCCACACTTACCTCCATCACCTTCACTTCACCTTATTTTACTCACGACCTCAACATTTATCATTAGTCGTACACTCTACTCACGGGCCACTCTGGCTTTTCCTTTCTTTTCTTTTCTTTACTCTTCTCTGTTTCCATTCCTTCTGGCTAGGAACTCTGCCATCAAATATTATTACTCAATATATCTCTTATTTATTTCCATCCGCTTTTTTCCTCTAACTTTAGGCCATCGTCATAGAGTCCAATCATCTCCCATTTTCTCATGCTATCCATCCACTACCTATATGTTTCCTCGCCCGTCAGCCTACTCACCTTGTCCTTCCTGACGTACAGGGGCAAAAGAAGCAAGAACTTTGACCACTTGATAAATTTATTAATAGGAATAGGTGTCCGTTTATCCTGTCATCATGTGTGTATATATATATATATATATGCGCTTCCAAGTGTATGTGTGTCACGGGTGTCTGTGCATGGGCCCATGCGTGTGAGTGCAGGGTATGAATGAACATGTTTGCTTATGTATTGTATCATATCTATGCATTATCGTTATTTAGTTATTCAGATATTTATTTATTGATATTTCTCATTATATAATATTCATATCTATGCCAGGTTTTACACTTACTTAGTATTATTGTTATTTAGTTATTTAGATATGTATTTATTCATTTATTGAAGTTCCTCACTATATAACATTACCATTATGAATGAAAACTATGCACTTTAGTTTCTGGACATCTGTCCAGCTGTACTATTGCACTGACACTTTGATTGTATATCCATTAGCGTTTACACTGCAGACGCACACATCATATTTTATTTTATTTTATTCCATTTTTTGTCTTGATCGATACAAATACACATTTTTCTATTATTATTACCTATTGGCTGGCGACATTGATGGAACGGGTATCTCTTACACTTTTTGCCCTGCCGACATGCGCACGCGCGAGCACATACGTCACCGGAAGTGACGTCACTCCATCATGTGACTCGCCCTCGGCTTGCCGGCACGGACGCCGCCATGACACCAGGGCTACACACCGGCAGCGCTTCTCTCATTACAAACAGGTACTTATACACGGACACTACACCTTTTGGGCACCCCTGAGGAAGCCGCCCTTTGCGGCGATACGCGTGGGGCACTTTTCGGACTCCCTCTGGACCGTTACTTATCGGGTAATTTTTTTCTTCCCAGACTTTTATGCAGCAGTTTGCCAGTCATCCTCTACCTTCACTTGATATCCTTTGTCTGTTTCACTGTTGTTTATTATGTGCATTTTGTCTGCTGCTACTGGGGCATACCAGTTATTTCTCCATTTTAGGGCAGGTCCTAGAGGGGTCCTTTTGTAGGTTGTAAGCCATTATTGCATGACTGCACCTGCTATGTCTTCACCACGAAAGCAGTTGTCCTGCTTTTCGTGTTTTTAATTGTTTTTATCGTTTGTCCAATTGAGTTTCCTATGTCTGCATTTATAAATAAAGGATTTACTTTTTCTTAGCTACTTGACACATGGCTTTGTTTTCAGTATCCATAATAAGACACTACCAACTTTAGATGGCAGGGTATCGAACTGGTTACCGATTAGAGGTGGTGACCATGTTAAAAAACTTTATAGCCGAGAGTCTTACTGGATTTTCATATTGCAAACATGTCAACCCCAATGTATTAACCTGAGGCAAGACCTGATCCTTTGCTATTTAATGTTATAGATTTTCAATGTATATTTAATATGAATTGATATGTACTTGTATGTCCATAATAATATGTAGTTTCCATAGTATTGTGTTTTGTATTGTATATGTTTTGTTATTGTTTCGCATTCATACCTTGTATCTGGATTTGTTTTCCACATTTTATCGAGTGAGCCAATGGATCATGTGACCACAGATTTGCTAGACCTTGACAAAAACACCTCTGTTGAAACGTTAGTCTTGTTTTAATTATCATTAAATAAAAATTAATCGTTTTACTATATTTGGTGGCTTGTTTCCTGTATGTATAGGGCTTATAAAACTTTAACCTCTTAGTAGTATCAGACATAGAGTGCTAGGATTTAACACTCAGGGGGTCATTTACTAAGGGCCCGATTCGCGTTTTCCTGACGTGTTACCCGAATATTTCCGATTTGCGGCGATTTCCCCTGAATTGCCCCGGGATTTTGGCGCACGCGAACGGATTGTGCCGCATTGGCGCTGGCATGCACGCGACGGAAATCGGGGGCGTGGCCAAACGAAAACCCGCCAGATTCGGAAAAACCGCCGCATTTAAAAAAAAAAATCTGTTGCGGAGCTTGCACTTACCTTCACTTAGCCCGGCTCGGTGAACTCCAGTACGTTCCGATGCTTTTTAGCGCAGCAGCGCCACCTGGTGGACGGCGGAGGAACTACCTTAAAGAATCCTGGCCGGACCTGAATCCAGCACAGAGAACGTGCCGCTGGATCGCGAATGGGCCGGGTAAGTAAATCTGCCCCTCAGTGTTCGATATATATCAGATACGGAGCTGTAACTAACAGCTGACACCCCAGTGTAACAGCCTCAGTCGGAGTGAGCTCGGATCATGGGTGTTTAACCAAACTGCCTGCTGGGGGACCCTCCCCCACAATCTGCCCCCCTGTGCCATCTTCGTTTCCATGGCAGCCCTGAGGTACGATCAGGACCCCATGGCTGTCCGCAGGCAGTGCCTGTAAGATCCCGTCTGACAGGATCTTAAAGGCACAGTATCAGCCTATGCATGTGCAAAGGCTGACGAATACCATGTAATCCATCAGTATTGCCGGGTATTATCATGAACCAGCAATCAGATGATTGATTGTTCATGTCCAATGGTAGAAAAAAGTTTAAAAAAAGTTAATAAATAAAAAATAAATTAATAGAAATGGCCATAATCCCCATTAATACATAAAATGACATAATGTGAATTAAAGTCAAAATCATGACACAACCCCACACATATAGTATCAACGTCTGTAATAACCAGTAGAATACAAATAAATAATTATTGAATCTGCATAAGCACTATTAAAAAACTTAAAAACCTGCCCAAAAATTATGATTTTTACCTATTTCATCTCACAAAAAATGCAATAAAAAGTGATCAAAAAACATATCTACTCCAGAATGTTACTGGTGCAGAATACTTGATGTCCTGCAACAAACAAGCTATCAACCAGCTCCGTAATCAAAGACCCCCTTACCCGCTCCATAGAAAACAGTGGCGCATGGCAGCACACACATTGAAAGATCATGCTCTATCTTAACCCGGGTATGCTGCGGAATGGTGTCACACAAATTTCATTAAAAACAATAATGATCCCCAAAAAAGTCAATTCTGCATTGAACATTGAAAACCGATGTTCAATTAAAAAAATTATGCTGGATACGTGGGCAGGCTGCTGGCTATGGGGGAAGGCTGCATACAGGGAGAATGCTAGGTGGCTATATACTGGGGAATATATAAACTGGGGGAGGCTGTAACCAATTCATTTTTCGCCCTAGGCTTATACTGAAGTCAATAGGTGTTTTGTGGTAAAAGTAGGGGTCTTATGGGGGGGGGGCTTTTGCTCAAGTATATATGGTATAGGGGTAAACTTTAATAGGGTTATAACTTATATGTTTGATAAATCAAATCCCCTCCCAAAGCTAGACCCAAGTTAAATAAAAATGTAAAAGATACCCACTTTAATCATTTTTTTACACAGTTAAGATATAGTGGATACATAGAGGAACTATAACCTAATAGAAAAAGAATATTCTTACAAAAACACATAAGGTCTGGTCTTGAATAGACTGTTTTTCTTTTAATATCAACATTTCTTGTTCTAAGAAGTGATCAAAATAAGGTATGGCCTCAAATAGACTTTTTCTTAATATCAACATCTCTTGTTGTAAAATTACTTTCCGTATTTTTCGGACTATAAGGCGCACAAAAAATCATTTGATTTTCTCAGAAATCAAATGTGTGCCTTATATATGAATCATACTTGCAGACAACAGTTGCCTTGAACTGTGCACAGGTCTGCCACCTGCTGGTCATACATCCTTATAATCAGGTGCGCCTTATAATCCGGTGCGCCTTATATATGAACCTAGATGTTTTAGCAGGCATTTATTGATGGTGCGCCTTTTAATCCAGTGCGCCTTATAGTCCGAAAAATATGGTACATGAGATAATCATATGCGTTCATGCACCCATTCAAATGAATATCACCCTGTATACTCAAAATTTGTGGAGGTTTCCATCTGTTATGAGCAAAGATATGGCTTTTAACCCCTTAACAACCCTGGACATAAATGCACGTCCAGATGGGGGTATATTTCCCGTCCCTGGACCTGAAATACGCCCTGCAATGATGTCACCATGACTGTCAAGTCACAGAGTGGGAAAGAAGTTAAAACAAAAGTGTTAAAAAAAGTTCAAATTAAAAAAAATAAAAAGTAATAAAAGTACTTTAATGCCAAGGCCTTTTTCATTTTTCACTCCCAACCTTCAAAAATCTATAACTTTTTATTTTCCCATGTACAGAGATGTGTAAGGGCTTGTTTTCTGCGTAACAAGTTGTACCTCATAGTTACAGGTATTTAATATTCTGGGCTAGGATCTTACAGCTTTCACTCTGCACCCCAAATGACATGTCTACTTTATTCTTTGGGTCGGTACGGTCATGGGGATACCAAATTTGTATAGGTTTTATAATATTTTCATACATTTACAAGAATCTTGTAAATCTTCTGGCACTAATAACATTTTCATACTTTGGTGTAAGGAGCCATAGGAGGTACTTTAACCCTAGGTTGTCTGATTGATCCTACCATATATTGCCATACTACTACTACTGTATGGTAGTGTATGGGGATTTTCCCCTTCATTCATTACAAAGTGCAAATCACACATTGTAATGAAGCATAGTAACTGTAAATTACATGGATGTGTGTGAGTTCAAATACCAACGGGACCAGATGAGCTCAAATTTCTGGGGACACTTCCTATTGACATACATTGATCAATAGTGTGGGATAACGCTATTAATTTATTAATTAGCACCATCCATTGATTCAGGGGAGGGGGTTCCCGATCTTTCCAGGACATAACAACTACCTTGCGAGCATAGTATAGGACAAAGCGGAAAAATATCTTGTCATAGTGGCCATGGATCACATCCTTTAGTATACCCAAAAGACAAACCTGCGGGACATGAGCAGCGACGGAGGAGGTAAGTACACATTTATTCGTTTTAAATAGCTCGCCCTAGCCCCTAAATTATTTCTTAATCTCGGATGACTCCTTTAACCTCTTAACACTAGTATGTCATGGAGCAATTTAGGGAGTATGAATATGGATCTTGGGCTGAGCCCCTTTCATATACAAGCAGTCCCCGGGTTACATACAAGATAGGGTCTGTAGGTAAGTCGGAACTGTATATTTTATCATTCTAATCCCAGCCAGAACTTTTTTGGTCTCTGTGACAATTGGATTTTAAAAATGTTGGGTTGTCATAAGGATCAATTTTAACACTAAAGCTTCATTACAGATACCTGTGATAACTGTTATAGCTGCTTATTGTAGCATAGGACTAAAGTACAAGAAATTACCAATATCCAGAGGTCCGTTTGTAACTAGGGGTCGCATGTAAGTCGAGTGTTCTTAAGTAGGGGACCGGCTGTATGCCATACATACCATGCATAATGCAACAGTAAAATGCCAGCAGCAAAGCCGCCGGTGGCATTTAGTTCACCCTTTCTCGGCTTTTCACAAAAATAGTATTAAAAAAAAAAAAAAAAGATAAACATTTTCATTATCACCACATCCCAAAATGCAGTGAACCCTGCAATGGAAAATGGACCCCAAATATCTGAAACATCACTTTGCACTCATTTTGCAACATTTTTTACAGAAAAAATTAAATAGAAAATGATCAAAAGGTTATACAGTCCCATAAATGATTTAATTGTAAACGCCATCACATCCTTCAAAATGTGAAGCTTCATAGACCACAGTATAAAAAAAGTTATTGGCGTCAATGTATGGAAAAATGAAGAATGTTTGTTTGTTTTGTACAAAAGGTTTTAATTTTTCAAAACCTAATAAAATTGTATTGACCATAATTTTTAATATCTAATTTCAGATCGATTTTTGCCGAACTCTAAATCAAGAATACCCTGGCAAAGTCTGAATCCAAATTCTGATCCTGACTGTGAATTTTCAGTTGATCCTTATGTTATAGTTGGCAGAAGAGTTTTTGACTGCCATCTTGGAAAAGATTGGTCTATTTCCAAGGCCAGGAAACATAAAAAAAGAATTTGAGAGAAGACAGGTAAGAAGTGGTGACAGTAGCCAGGGCAAAATGCTGCACATAAAGGGTTTATCCCATAATACACTTAACCTGTATATAAGGCAGAAGTGCCTGACTAATGTGTGAATGTAGATCCCCCATTGATTGTGAGAATGGGGACTATAAAGTTCACTTAAATTTTGCATCTTTAATGTTGTACTAGTCTGTGTGAAATTCTAGTTTTTGATTATTCTCAATTTTTTATAATTTCTCATCAAGATGGTTTTCCGTTTATCTTTTAGGAGGAAGAGGCAGGCATTTATAATGAGTGGCGTGCTGGCCCTTTCAGAAAGGTGACGGGGGGAATGAGGTGACGGGGAAATGAGGACAGGTGAGTGGAGCTGCCAGGCCGGAGTGGGGGCATGGAGAGGAGCACAGGTGAGCCTGTGACCCGGAGCCTGGGTCATAGGAGCACCCATGACACAGCCCCAATTAGGAAAATAAAACATGGGTTATGGCTCTTAATATACAAGACCTTGGAATACCAAGTACATTTTAATATTATGTGAACTAAAAATTAAGTTTATGCAACATCAATCTAAAGAATTTGATGTTGCTTTGCATTGATTAATACTAATACTTCCTGGATCAGCTAAGTTGTGGAAAGCAGTGTCATTGTTATATGAATTCCTTATAGAAAAGATTTGAGCGGCATGGGCTGACAGGTCAGTGCCGCTTGCTTCTACCCGGAGCGTGGCGCGCTCCAGGTAGAGGCTAGCCCGGGCGAGCAGGCGGGTGGACGGCGCATAAGCCACGCTGTCCCCGCTGTACAAGGAACGGTGGAGTGGCTACCCACTGGCGTAAGGCTAGCCAGGGCGAGCAGGCGGTTGTGACGGCGCATAAGGGCCTGTATAAGGGCCGGTGGAGTTTATATAAACCAAAATTGAACACACAGGGATAAGTAGCAATGCTACAATAATCATGCAGCATCTATCAAAGTAAAATAGTGCCACTTCCCTATGATGGGTATATTCCATCGGGTTTGTTGGGAAACATACATATAACCTATTGTTCAACCCTCAATAAAGAGGGATGAAAAACCAACAAAAACTACAAAGAAACATAATAAATAGTATCAAATGCAAATTTTATTAAGTAAAAAAATAACACACTGGTTAAAAATTATCCCACTCCAAAGGGGACACAAGCAAGAGTTGCATCACAGGCAACAGATCAAAACATTCAATGCTAAATGTAAACAAATATAGACATCAGTGGCCATGTATAGATGTAAAATGGTGCTGTTGGGAAGCATGGGAGATATCGAGTCATATTACCTAAACAGAATACACAATTTGTAAAGCTTACCCATGTTGATGTGATCGTTGCCCGAGATAGCAGCAACCCCGACGCGCGTTTCGGCTGATAGACAGCCTTTGTCTGGGGGTGCCGCAGTCAGTGCTGCTTGCTTGTACCCGGAGCGTGGCACCCTCCAGGTAGAGGCTAGCCAGGGCGAGCAGGTGGGTGGACGGCGCATAAGCCACGCTGTCCCCGCTGTACAAGGAACGGTGGAGTGGCTACCCACTGGCGTAAGGCTAGCCAGGGCGAGCAGGCGGTTGTGACGGCGCATAAGGGCCTGTACATGGGCCGGTGGAGTGGTGACCCACCAGCGCAGGCTCGCCTGTGGATAGAAAGGATCTGGTATTTGAGAATGCAATCTCTAAATTATCAGCTTGCTATCAAGTATTAGCAATTTAGGCTCCTACAATAGTGCAGGGAATCTTTTGTCAGTGCATTAAAGGCACTCTTATATTAGTGTGTTAATTATACTTCTACTAGTCTGACTTTTCAGCGTATGTCCTCTTTAACAGCTACCGTATTTTCCGGCCTATAAGGTGCACCAAAAATCCTTTAATTTTCTCAGAAATCAAAGGTGTGCCTTATAGGCCGGTGCGCCTTATATATGAACTTATGCAGAAATGTACTACAGACAAGATGTACTGTACATTTACCAGTGTTTAATAGCTCCATCCCCAGAAATGTCCTGCACCTTCCCACACAGTATACAGGGTCCCTAGCTCCTGAAGTGCCCTGGCACCACAACTAACATTGTGCCCATCCTGCCCTCCGCTAGCACGGAGAGACCGGAGCTGACATAGTGCCGACCATGAGGCAATCATCATCATCAGTAAACAATCCCCCATACTTGACAGCCCTTTAACAGGGGAAAGAGAAGGAGCCACAGGGAACCCCACAGGAATAACACCCTGGCTGAGGAGGGAAGGAGAAGGGGCAGAGGAACACCGCTTAACCCCTGCTGCATCACCCTGCATTAACTCCCAGCAGCCCATACCTCTGAGATCGAAGCTCTCTGACATGCTGTAGACAAGTTTCCGAGGAAGTGTAGCTGGCTTGAACTGTGCACAGGTCTGCCACCTGCTGGTCATTTTTAGGTACTGCATTTGATCCTGCGCCTTATACTCCAGTGCGCCTTATATATGAACCTAGATGTCTTAGCAGGCATTTATTAGAGGTAAAAAATATGGTAGTTTGAATACCTATTTGAATTAATATATTGAGTCTGTTTAAATATAAGCTACAGTATGTGCAAACTAAACCTTGAAGAGATTACTTCAATGTATGGCAGCAGCACCAAGGAACTGCAGAACAGCTTCTATTCCCTCGAAAAGGAGATGCTATACAACCATTAGGAGTTTAATACATATTCAATATATATTAAATAAAGATTAAATTTACTGTTTTGGTTTCCAAGGTTGCTATTGCAACCACATTGATCAGATACTGATGTTAAACGTTATTTCATAAAATTGGCAGACAATATTTTAGTGGGTCTTAATGTTTTATTTATTTATTTATTAGAGGTATGTGCAACTTAATATTCAAAGCTGTGAAGAATACAAAAAATTTAGTGCAGAAGTGCCAACATTTCTAAGAAACAGACCACGAGAATTGTTTGCACATGTGCTGAAAAGGTGGAAAAGTACACTTGATGCATCAAAAATCTCAATTTAAAGTGAGGAAAATGGCATTTACACTGTGTGCAGTTAATCTGTCCCTGAAACTAAATACTCTCTTGTATTGGGAGGAGTGCTGCCATCCTGCATGTGTGTAGACTGGAAAAAGTATATTATGCCATGCAAACATATGTGTGTGATTTTGCAATGTTCCCTTTGACAATGGGAAATAATTGATGCCGAATACAGGAACAACAATTTATTTGTTTTGGACAGTGAATTCATTGAAGGTGATGTTGGCTTGTCTCACGATAATTGGTTATAACTTCGGAACGCTTTAACATATCCGGGTGATTTTGAGAATGTTTTCTCGTGACACATTGTACTTCATGTTAGTTATAAAATTTAAGTGATACATTTTGCGATTCGTTCTGAAAAAAAGTGAAAATTTGGCAAAAGTTTGTAAAAATTCTTCATTTTCCAAGTTTGAAATGTTCTGCTTTCCAGATAGGAAGTAAAACTACCCAAAAAGCTTGATAAATTACATTTACGGAATGTCTGCTTTATGTTGGGATGATATTTTATGCATCCTCTCACTTTTCTAGGATGTTATGAGGTGCAGAACTTTAGGTGCGATTTTTCTCATTTTCATGAAAATTGCCAAAACTCACATTTTGAGGGAAAACTCAGCTTCCAAGTGACTTTGTAAGGCCTAAATAATAGTAAAACCCCATAAATTACCCCACTATAGAAACTTCACCCCTCAACGTATGTAAAACAACTTCTATTAAGTCCATTAACCCTTTAAGTGTTTCACATGGGTTAAAACAATATGGACCTGCGATTTAGAAACTATGGAATTTTTTGGGAAAATACATTCATTTAGGCCAAACTGACAGTTTCAGAATAAATTAAATGATGAAACGCACTGCAACGTTTGATGCCCAATTCCTCCAGAGTGTACTGATACCACATATGTGGTGGTAAACGTCTGTACAGGCGCATGGCCAAGTATAGAATGAATGGAGGCGCCATTCACTGCAGATTTGTATTGTCACATTGTACGACCTATACATTTTTATTTTTTTTTGGTAATGCAAACATAAGAGGGCTTATTTTTTACGGAATGAGATACAATGTATAGATAATTCATTTAGGGGGGTCTATAGCTTATTCATGAGATTTTATTAACTATTTCAAGGGGGACACAAACAAAATCATCAATTTTTATGTTGGATTTTTAGCATTTTTTTCCCCCCGCTCACCGTAATGTAAAAATTATATTTTATCTTTATTCTCTGCTTCACTACGATTGCGGTGATACCTCATTTATATAGTTTTTCTTATCTTTGCTCAATTTTCCTGAGCAAAACCAATATTGGAGAATATCGCATTGTTTTTACTATTGACAATTTTTATTGCCATAACTTCTGTATTTTTTAGAGCATTTTTTGTGATGGTGTTTGATGAAAAATTGTATATTACGGGAAGTTTTTCGTAGTTTTTTTTTTTCATCGTTCACCGAGCGGGTTCAATATTGATTTAGATTTATTGTACAGATTAATACGGACGCGGTGATACCAAATATGTATGTTTTTGTGTTTTATTTACTGTATTTGCATTTTATGTGTTACTGGGGAGATTATGGGACTTTTATTTTATTTATTTAATTATATTATAAAAAGATTTAATTTTTAATTTTTTAACTTTTTTACATTTTCTACTTCTTGGCTTGAATAAGCGATCATCCGATCGCTTATTCAAGCCTTTGTAAGTAACTGAGCATGCTGCGCATGCTCAGTTACTTACAGCCGGGTCCTGCCAGGAAGGCAGGACCCGGCGAGAAGAGGAGCCGACAGCCTCGGGTCACTCGTCGGGACCCGGGGCAGCGGCAGGAGGGATCGGATCCCCCGGTAAGCACACCGGGGGGGTTCGATCCACGGGGGACATACTTACACGCCGCGGTCATGCTTGACCGCGGCGTGTAAGGGGTTAAACACCCAGGATCGGAGTTTTTCCGATCCCGGGTGTTAGTGCCGGGTCTGGGCTGTGATATCACAGCCCGACACCGGCACTATACTGACCCGATGTCCCGAAATCTTCTTCTGACGCGGCGCCGTAGAAAGGCGTCGCGTCAGAAGAAGTACCCTTAATGAGCGACGTAGAATCCCGATAGGGCGGTCATTAAGGGGTTAAAGGAAGATAGTTTGATTGACACAGAGTTACTAGCTGTTGGAAGACCTGTGCAGGAAATACATCCCCTACTCCCTAAGAAAAGGTATAACTGCACTTTTTTGAGAAGAAAATTCACCCACACCTTTAATAATAATAATAATTTATTGTCCCCAAAAGGGGGAAAAAGAAGATGTCACAACCAGTTACAATACAATAAAAGACATTACATAAAATTCATCATAATAAAAGACATCAATAAAATTAGGGGCCTAAAAGAGCACTAATTCCCCATTCCTGTACAAGACCCAGTACTCATGTCTAACTCCACGGTCCTAACCTCCATGGACCACCTTCGTGAAATTAGACAACCTTTAAAAAGGTTATTGACATAATCTACCTGATTCGTGATGTGGATGCCCTGTTAAGAACTAGTGCAGAAGAGTTTCTTAAGAAGGTCTACTTATTAGTACCAAAAGACCATGGTATACCTATTCTTGAAACCTCCAGCACTGTAGAACTAAGAGTAGAAATTAAACCGCTTCCTAAAAGGATGTATGGAAGACCCAAAGCCCTTGGTGCACAAAGATATGGCTTTAACCCCTTACCGACGTGTCCGGGTGCATGGAGAGGGCTCGTGGGATGAGCCCTCTCCATAGCCAATAAGTCTTACCATTAACACCTGCGATTGGTGCTAATACCCTAGGTAAACTTACCCTAGCTAGTCTGAAAAAGAGTGAAAATAAAAATAAAAAAAGTTAAAAAAAAATTATAATAAAAAACCTAAAAATTCTAATTCACTAGAACTAATATAAATATTAATAAACAGTAAAAATCATAAAAACATTAGGTATTGCCGCTTCTGAAAATGTCGGATCTATCAAGATATGTAAACAGTATTTCACTGCGTTTAACCCCGTAATGGAAAGTTGCACTTTTTTGCCATTTTGAAAAATATAAAAAATCTATGAAAAGTGATCAAAAGGTCGCACAGTCCTAAAAATGATAGCAATGAAAACTATCAAAAGTTGTAAATAATTACACCACCCACAGCTCCGTACACCGAAGTGTGAAAAAGTTATTGGCGCCAGAAGATGGCAATATTAGAATAAAAAAAAAATTGTAGAGGAGGTTTTAATTTTTGTAAATGTATGAAAACATTATAAAGCCTATACAAATTTGGTATCCCCGAAATCCTACCAACCCAGAGAATAAAGTAGACATGTCATTTGGGGTGCACAGTGAAAGCTGTAAAATCCAAGCCCACAAGAAAACGGCACAAATGCGTTTTTTCACCATTTTAACTGCATTTGAAATTTTTTTTCCTGGTTCCCAGTACACAGCATGGAATATTAAATACCATCACTACGAAGTGCAATTTGTGACGCAGAAAATAAGCCGTCACACAGCTCTGTACATGGAAAAACTAAATAATAAGTTATAGATTTTTGAAGGTGGGGAGTGAAAAATAGAAATGAAAAAACAAAAAAAGGCCAGGTCGTTAAGGGGTTAAAGAGGACCTGTCACCCAGAAATTCGGCACTGTAAGCAGCTCCTAGTGCCAAAACAAACAGTGTTACAATACAATGACAGCGCTATCAGAAACCTCCACTAACGCTATCTAACACCGCTGCAGAGTACAATAGTGGGGGCGGGATTAGGGGCGGTAACTGCTGCTTGGTAGTCACCGCTGAGCTATGGAGCGGCAGTCTTCCCCGGACTGCCCCCCATGAATACGCGTTTCTATTGTACTCCGCAGCGGTGTTAGAGATATCAGAGGTTTCTGATAATGCTATAATTGTAACACTACTGCATTTGTTGCCAAATTTCTGGGTGACAGAAAAGCCGAAATGCTAAGCCTGGATGTTTGGCATTCCTCTTTATTAACCAAAACTTATCAGGTTTCAGCAGCTGGCCAGACCACAGAGCAGTGGGTTTCCATAAGGAAAGTAAATTTCAAAAGACGCAAACTAGAAATTGGTAGTGGCATGTGGTTGCATGACAACATAATAAATGCATGCCAATACCTGACCGCTGATTAACCGGTTAAGGACCGGGCCCTTTCTTGTTTTTTCATTTCCATTTTTCACTCCCCACCTTCAAATATCTATAACTTTTTTATTTTTACACATAAAGAGCTTTGTGACGGCTTGTTTTTTGCGTAACAAATTGCACTTCATAGTGATGGTATTGAATATGCCGTGAACTGGGAAGCGAGAAAAAAATTCCAAGCGCAGTGAAAATGGTGAAAAAACGCATTTGCGCCCTTTTCATGTGGGGTTGGATATTACAGCTTTCACTGAGCGCCCCAAATGACAAGTCTACTTTATTCTTTTGGTCTGTACGATTACGGGGATACCAAATTTGTATAGGTTATATAATGTTTTCATACATTTACAAAAATTAAAACCTCCTGTACAATTTTTTTTTTTTTTGCCATTTTCTGGCGCTAATAACTTTTTTATACTTTGGTGTACGGAGCTGTGGGTGGTGTCAATTTTTGCGACATTT
The DNA here is from genome assembly GCF_040894005.1 of Engystomops pustulosus. Classification (NCBI taxonomy): domain Eukaryota; kingdom Metazoa; phylum Chordata; class Amphibia; order Anura; family Leptodactylidae; genus Engystomops; species Engystomops pustulosus. Next base: position 184,860,365 of record NC_092411.1, read on the forward strand.
GATAATATTTTCAATGATATCATTTTTAGGACTGTACGACCTTTTGATCACTTTTTATTGATTTTTTTTAAATATTTTTCAAAATGGCAAAAAAGTGCCATTTTCGACTTTGGGCGCTCTTTTCCATTACGAGGTTAAACGCAGTGAAAAACCGTTATCATATTTTGATAGATCGGGCATTTTCGGACGCGTCGATACCTAATGTGTTTATAATTTTTACTGTTTATTTATATTTATGTCAGTTCTAGGGAAAGGGGGGGTGATTACTTTAACCCTAGGTTGTCTGATCTACAGTATGGCAGTATATGGGGATTTTCCTCCTCATTCATTACAATGTGATATCAGCACATTGTAATGAAGGGGTTAAAATGAAATAGCCCCGGGTCTTCGGAAGACCCGAGGCTACCATGGAGACGGATCGCTGCAAGAGACGATCCTAGGCAAGATGGCGGCACCGCTATCTTTTTGAGGCTGCCAGCAGCTTTGCCGGCAGCCATCGCTGCATATTGCAGCAAAGACTTACCAGCTATGGAGAGGGCTCAGCCCGTGAGCCCTCTCCATGCAGCGCGACCCGACCGCCGTCGTGAATAGATGGCGGGTGGTCGCGAACCAGTGGTACAAATGTTCAGCCAGCAGATTATGTGCTTCAGATTCACCATGTTGTGGGCCATTGGGTTGTCTCTGAATTGTATGATGGAAAGGTTTATGTGTATGATTCTCTGGCATCTTATAATATTTGCACAAATCTTTGAAAGCAGATGGTTACACTATATGCATAGCACTTTACTGGTGATGAAATAAAATTGACTGTGAACTATCTTTGTTGCCAAGAGCAGGTTGGAGGAAATGATTGTGGGGTCTTTTCAATTGCTAATTGCTTGGCTTTAGCCCATAATATGGACTCAAGGAAAATGATGTTTTTGCAAGACACAATCAGGCAGCACTTAGTGCAGTGCATTTATAACTGATGAGCCCCTCTCCTCCCATGCCCTTGATTTTCTTTCAGGAACTAAAATGGAAAAGCAGATGGTCAGTCAGTCTAAATCGTCGGAATACAGCCTGCCAATGCTGACTCTTGTAAAGAGAGAGAGGGAGTTGTATTATGGTAAGAAAGAATAATTGCTTCACACTTATTGGCAGCTAGATGCCATCGCCACTGAAAAGTACTGAACAAAAGCACTGAACAAAAAAGTCAGTTAAACCTTACTATTTATCACTCACCATGATATTACGCAAGTTTTGGGGGGTTTTTTCTCCGTATTACGTTTTTATTAATTTTCAAAACAAAAAGCGCTCTTTGGGAGCGACTAGGGGGTAAAGACAATCCAACATTTACAGAATTATCAAATAAGCCACGGAAATCCGGCTACAACAGTGAACGGTAAGGCACATTTATAACAGCCAATTTATGGATGAAAGAGGAAAAACAGGTGGGGAGGGGAAGAGGAAAAACAGGTGGGGAGGGGAAGACAAAAAGGGGGGGGGGGAAGAAGAGGGGAAGGGGGATTAAGGAAGCCAGAGGGGAAAGGAGTAGATTTCTCCGAAGTCCAGCAACACCTCCAAGATCAGATCTCTTCCGACTCCTCCGGGGCATCGCGTATCAGGGCATCATATGTCGGTGATGACTTAAAGATGATCCAGTGTTGCCAAGTCTTCTGGAAACGAGCCGCACTTCTAGGGTCTGAACTCAAGAGACTCTCCATCCGACTAACCTCCTCCACTCTCCTTAACCACTGAAAGACTGTGGGTGGTTCAGTAGAGAGCCAACAGGCTGGTTTACATGATTTAGCCATGTTCAGTAAGTGATATTATGCAAGTTAAAGGGTTGTGCATTTTCCGAAGATAATGGATATGGTTTGTGCAAGGAAAAGTTAACAATTTTCTAATATACTTCCTGTATCAATTCTTCATCGTATTCAAGATATCTGATTGTTGTCCTGCTATAGAAAGCATCTCTGTTAACTTTCAGCTTGTAGAAATCTGTCCCAGGTCTTGTGATAGACAAGCTAACGCAAGAGACGTTAGTGTCACAAACTACCTAGGCACCTGCGTGTCCATCACAAGACCATGGACAGATTTCTATTCACTGGATGTAAACATAGAAGCTTTTTGTAGAATGACAGCAAGCAGAGATCTAGAAAACCAGGGGGAATTGATGCAGAAAATATATTGGAAAATTAGATAACTTTTCATAACACAATCAGACAATAATGATTTAATAAAAGTAAAAAAAAAAACATTTAATGTTTCTCTGCTGTCTGGGGAAGACGGATAAGAACCATAGATTTTGCTAATCTTTTTTAATTGTGCTGTTTTTGTTATAGGATTGAAGATGTATAGGAGGGTATACTGTCCAAATTATTTGTCAAAATGCAATTTCCAAAAGTAGAAAAAAAGATATATCCACCCCAATCTTGCAGTTTTAATCTTCTCCAATGTGTAAAATCTGCAATTGAAACAGCTTTTTGCCATGTATTATGGTGTATAATTCAATCTTTACAATGTTAAAGTTTAGTTCTGCTGCAGGATCAATGTTGCATAAAACACATCCAACAATAAGCGATTTTGGCTGGTTTCTCATGCTTGTGTTATTACTGCTGGTTGTGAATTCTGCTGTCATTCTGATATCTGGATTTGGGTTTAAGTATTAAAAAATATAGTTTAGCGATTTTTTTTTTTTTTTTTTTTTTTTTTTTTTTAAATTAGTTTCTTTTAATTTAGTTTCTTAGTAAATGTTTGTTCTTGAGCAGACGACATGGTATCTTAAATTTGCTGAAAATAAAAAAAATTCTTGTAGATGTTTTAATGTTAATTTAAAATGTTACGTTAGAAAATATTTTTTTCCCACATGAACCAATCGGCTTTAAGCTGAACTATACTTCATATGATCAACAGGTACCGTGTATACTCGACTAAAACTAAAAAAGAAATACTCATACTCAGAAGCGGCTGACATCACAGTTGTGCGCCGGCCCATGGAGCATGAACATGAAGGTGAAGAGGAGCTGCCCGGACCGTCAGAATGGTGAGTACTGAGTTTATTTTTATATACCTGAGTATAAGCCGAGTGGGGAATTTTCAGCACAAAAATTGTGCTGAAAAACTCGCCTTATACTCGAGTATATACAGTATGTAGAATATTTCAGAAGCTGTTTTCTATTTTGGGAAGGTGGGCATGAGTGATGAGGAAGCTCCTCATCCCTCCCATCTCTATACAAACTGATCGTCTGTGGTGCAGGGTAGGAATAGGACCTGTTCTATAGCTTGCGGCACGGTTGCCCAATTAGTACAGTTTGTGCTGACCACACCGTGTACGCGGGACCTCTATTGAGGGTTTGAGCTAGCTGTAGCATGTGCGGCGTGCTCATGGACCCGTAAAGATTTGTGAGCACATACCCGCATAGTGGAGGCAATGAGAGTTTTCTACGTAAGTGTTATTTTCTATTGTAATGTTATCTCTCTAATCTGTTAGGTGAATGAGGTGATTGAGGCATAATAATCTCACTGTCCGGAGTGAGAATTGCCGGATATAATTCTTTTTAGAATATATACCCCGTTTCTACAAGGAACATATTAATTTCTGTATATTTAATAAAATATTACGAAGATAGACAATTCATAAAATACTCCTAAACACTAAGAATTCAGCTGGATACATGTAACAATTAAAGTAATTACACTGATTAAAAAAGAAATCGCTCCATACTTGCCAGCAAACAAATCGGGGCACATTTATCAAGCTGTCTGAAAGTCAGAATATTCTTAGTTGCCCATGGCAACCAATTACAGCTCAGCTTTCATTTTACCAGTGCTCATGAATCTTTTAAAAGGGAGCCGTGATTGAGAGCACATGACTTTCTAAAGAGATATATCCACATGTAAAATGAAGACATTTTGAGTCAACAAAAGGTAATGTCTACATCACACATTTATTTTACTTTTATGTATTGTTTTGCATCAAGGTTGTTTTTTTGGTGTAGAGGTGGCTGGCTGCTTAAATGGAGGGTGTACTCTATTTTTTTTAATATTTAATTTATCTTTTTAGAAGGAGGACCATTCATTTATCAGGCATATCTCAATGTACCAAAAAGATGGATTGTACTGCCTTAATTTATATTCATCATTTGGTTGCATTTCCAGATTTCCAGCTATGCATGTTTATTTTGTTATAAATGATGGAATATAAAAGCTAAAATTGTATTTAACGTGTATTATAGTATTGTAGAACAATGATAAGGCTTTATAAAGAGACCTTCTGGGCTTGAGCCCTTTCCATACAGGGCTCTTGCCTGCTGTATTCACATTCACATGTTAACACCTGGATATAAAATTGGTTAATATTCCCATATAAATTAAGTAATTGTGCTACTTATTTGTACATAGATCCAAAAGGAAACTCAGTGGCTCAAAAGAACGGCCTCAGAAAAACTTTTTATTACCCAAAATATCGGATCACATCAATCATCCCATAATTGGAGAGGTAATTTTATGTATAAATTGACCGTGGGTTGCAATCTATATTGAAAAAATGTATCATAGATAGTTAGGATTTTAGTAGCAGTCGTTGAAAATTGTTTCATTTGTTAAAAAAATTTTTTTAAAAATCTTTAAAATGTCTTAAAATATGTATATTGGGGCACAAGACTAAAACGGTTTGCACAGGTATTTAAGAAGTGAGCGCACAGCTATTGTGTCGCACGTGACCCTTTAGTGGCGTAGCCGTGCTGGCCTCCATGCAACACAAATTAGGGGGCATTCTCAGTCAAACCGAGTACCGTTTTTAACATGTAAATTGTGTTGCACGCAGTCCCATCAGCGACTCCACCATCAAGAAACTGCTGGAGGAGGAAAAAGGCAGCAGAAAAGGACGAAAAGGAGGAGTTCTTTGAGGAGCTGGAAGCCTGTTTCAGGGAACACCGTCCCCTCTCCAGCTCCATCGACTTGACCGCAGAAGAACAGCATCTGGACGAGGTGCTGGAGAACCTCAAAAAGGTTCGGGAAGGAACCAAAGGCAAGCCACCCGACCTGACAGGTAACTAAGGTGGTATCGTCCCAAACTAACCCTCTTTTTCTTCCCTCATGATGGCTAACTTAACCGTTTTCTCCATCAATGTTAGAAGCATTAGAGATAAGTTTTGTTGTCAGACTGCACTAACTTTCCTTGCCTCCCAGTCGTGCGTTGTGTACATGTTACAGGAATGTGGTAATGATGGTCCTACGACCATCTGGCCAGGAGATGGAAACACGGTCCTTCCTACTGGTCCGGTGGGGGCGATTGCAGGTCTGCTGACACCGCCATCAATTTCAGGGGGAGCGCCTTCACGCTTGATTCCGTCCAGGAGCTCGTCTGCGGCCGACTTCTGGTCATAGACGGTTCCTGGGCAGGTGAGCCCGTGTGACTAATCACCGTCTATGCTTCCCCTGACAGGAGTGAGTGACTGGAGCTTTTCCAGAACCTCAGGCTGCAACTCGACACCGCTAGCGTGGTGGTGTTGGCCGGCGATTTCAAGTGCGTCATAGAGGAAGAGTGGCACTAGCTGGACGCCACGTCCAAACTGCTGGTGGAGATAGTGACGGATAGTTCACTTCTAAGGCGATCAGGCAGTGCGGGTCCTCCACTGTCCCCTGCTTCTTCTCCGACCACAGGGCCGTGCAGATCCGGTGTGCCCTGGGCCTGGGTGCACCTTTCAGGACAAAGGCAGGCGACCCCGGCCAAGAGAGACCTTAGAGACCTCCAGCGCTGTGGCTGAGACGTCAGAGAGGGGCTGAAGGACACCAAGAAGGGCCTGAAGAGGCACTTTAAGGAGGAATCCAGGCGAATCATCTTTTGTGCCAAGTGGACAACCTGGAGAAGGGTGAGAAGTTTAACTCTTTCTTTTTCAGGAAAGTCCACACCGGCCACACGCCCCTGAACGAATTGCGAGACGAAAGCGGATGCATGCAGAGGGGGAAGAGGGCCGTCATGGGAGTCGTCAGTGACTTCTACAGTGACCTCTACTTCCGGAAGCCCACGGATGACGAAGCCTCTGAGAGGTTCCTGTCCAGTATCGCTAACACCCTCGATCCTGCAGGCGCCGAGGCTTTGGACGCCCCTCTGACGGTGGCCGAGCTACTCTCTGCAGCTAAATCCTTCAGACACGGCAGAACTCCGGGCAGTGACGGTCTCCCGGTCGAGCTCTATGTAACGCTAGGGGACCTCATCTGCCCGGACCTGTTTGAGCTCTACGAGGAGATTGCGGTGTAGAGCAGGTTGCCGCCGTCTCTGAGGCAGGGACTGATCACGGTATTGTACAAGCACAAGGTAGAGAGGTGAGACCTGAAGAACTGGCGTCCCATCTCATCGGTGAGATCGTCCTCCCGGACCAGTCCTGCGGCATCCCGGGCCGCAGGATCTTGGACAACCTGGCCCTGGTAAGGGTCACCCTGCAGTACGTCGTAAGCCACCGGGTTGGGTAAGACGTTCTGCTCGTTTGTTGACCTAATGTACCTTGACATCCACAGCTCGGTGTTGGTGAATGGCTGGAAGACTGACCTCTTCCCGGTGCTATCTGGGGTCAGTCAAGGCTGTCCTCTCTCACCCCTTCTTTTTCGGCAGAACGAAGGGATCAGAGGAATCACAGCACCGGAACCCGGACACAACAAGGTCAAGTGCTCACTGTACATGGACGACTGGAGTTCGGACAGGCTTCGGGGGCAAAAGTCAACTGCAAGAAGTTGGAGGCCATGCTTTTCGGAGGCCATGCTTCTTCTGCCCCCTTCCCCTTCACCAGCCTTTGTCCAAAGTCAACACCAGAGTGGAGCCTCAGACAGCTCTGCTTGGAGGGGAAAACTCTCGCCCTGCGTAACGAGGTGCTGCCCGTACTCTAGTACGCGGCTAAGGCGTGTCCCGTTTTTCCTCCTTCCCCTCTGAAGAGGGCTTGGCTGGGACAAGTGGGACAGCTCCATCCCCTTCAACTGGGACGCGCCCTGGTACTACGGCCAGGCCGTTCGCTTTGTCAGGGAGCACCAACTGGAGGGACTCAAGCCCGACCTGTGGAAACCAAAGACTGTGCACAAGTTCATCTGAGATTTGTTGGAATTTGTCCGAGGAGTCACCCAGGACATGGCTAGGACTATTTGGGCCACAGGTCTTGTTGCAGACTGCTCAACAGGCACAAGGACATATCGTGGATGGCCATCCAAGGAGGGCTGCCCCTGCGAGCCTTCATGTATGCCGAAGACTGAGCAACACTACCTACTGCGCCAGGTAAGTGTTACCCCTCTCCCCTTTCACCCTACACCCTTTTACAATTTTACACTTTGTCGTTGCCGTAATTGAAATGCAGTGCGTGTTTAGTTAGGTTCATTGAGCGAGCAGTATGCTAGTGTAGTGTCTTCATGGCATAGTTGAGGATTATATTCCTATGTGCTGTTAACACTAAGTGTGAATATTAATTTATTGTATATCGTGTTGTGGTCTGTGCTGTGACACAGTATACGCTGTATGTATGTGCAAATGTATATAATTTTTACTTATACTCTTACAATAAAACCCATGGTGTGCAAGAGATGTGTAATAAATTTTGGTTTTATCTTTCCTACTTTTATAGGTTGTAAAAACTTTGATCCTCAAGTTCAAAAAAAAATTACAGTTATATCGTCCTGGGATAAGAAAAAAAGTGAGATTAAAAGACTAGTCGAACAATATTTATTAAAGGATTTATTTGGATGTTTCGAAGGTCCTGATTAAGGTAGAAGAAGGTACTATCTACCTTTAAAGATATTGCAAATATGATTGGATGGTCAAAGCATGAGGGTCATGGCTAAATATCTGACCAAGAAAAATTTGTCTCAATTTTGGAGAACTGGAAAAATGAAAACCCCTTATATATTATTTTCTGTTGACCACATACATCTAGGGAAGATCCAAAAAGAGCAGAATTTCTTGTTTTGCTACCAAACTGACTGGCAAAAAAAATGCTTGTGAGATATGGCAACTAAATCACTTTATTAGATGCCACTTATAAAACAACAAAATATGCACTCCCTTTATATTTTCTATGTGTGAACGATGTGAAAACATTGTGGAGGCACTACAAATTATGAAAGAATGGAATGAGTTCTGGTCCCCATTATGCTTAATGATCGACTTTTGTTTAGAGGAAATTAATGCTCTTGATGAAGTGTTTCCTGGTAAATTTGAATTAATGTATTAAAATATCTTTTTTTTCTCCTTCCTTACATTCCTCTCTCTCTTTCTCTCCTCTTCTTTCTCTTTTTCTGTCACACACTTTATCACATATCCTCTTTGTCGCTCACAAACATTTTTATTTTTAAAATATTTAGATTCTGAAATCAAACTGTGTGACTTCCACCGAGAAAAGGCTTGGACAGAGTGACTGAACAAGAAAGATCATGGCGTGCATAGACATAAAAAGGAAATGCTTCAATTAATGCATTATGTTGTCCTTGCAACAGTCCTGAAGAACATGATCTTGCCCTCAAAAAATTACTTAACAGTCACATTCACATGAACGTTACAATCTTTAGAATTTGAGGACAGTACATTAGAATGTATTTCCGGATGTCTCATTAAAGAGAACCTGTCAAACTACCCTCCTAAAACCAAATATATTTTCACAAACTGCCATTAGAAAGCATTGCCCCTACATGCTTGTAAACTTAAACAATCGGGTCTGAGAGAGGTCCAATGAATTATCATATTCGGCAGTACAGGTTATGAGTGGGAGGCACAGCCACACCCCCCAGGATTTCACTGACCACTTGTATAATGATGTGACACTCCTGTTCTGGCTCCTCTATGTGCTTCCTGGTGCTAGCCCCCCTGCAGCCTGTGAGTGTATGAGATACTCCTATACACATGACTGACAGCCTATAAAATGATGTGACACTCCTGGTGCTGGCTCCTCCATGTGCTTCCTGGTGCCGCCCCCGCCTGCAGCCAGTGTGTATGAGATACTCCTTTACACATGACTGACAGCCTGTATAATGATGTAACACTTCTGTGCTGGCTCCTCTATTTGCTTCCTGGTGCTGCCCTCCTGCAGCCTGTGTGTGTAAGAAATACACATACATGTCTGTAACAGTTGTATCAGGTGCCTGTGTAAATGATGTTTGTCTCTTACAAGCACTAGCAATGATTTACTATACCTTACACACACAGACATAAACAGAGGGAGGGGGTGTTAACGGGTGACATCACTTTTTCTCTCCATGTCTCCATTTACATTTGGATAATAAAGAAAAAATGATATTAGAATGATTGTGACAGAATTAGAGACCTTATGACAGGTCTCTTTTAAGAATTTTCTGATTTTTGATTGGTTGCTATGATGGTTTTTAGTCTCTCCAAGACTACAGGAAGCTTAATTCTACATCATCTGTTGTTTGCCTGAGGCAATATGTGCACCATATGCTGAAATATAGATGTATCTCAATATATATAAGTGATCAAACCTCCTAAGTTTCAAGTAAACTGTATTTAATTATTTTTTTTAATTTTGAAGCTGAATTTTAGAACAAAATTTTAATAAAGCGATGTTTGAAGAAACTTTTTTTAAAAGGAAAGTTAAGTTATGAAAACACACACACATATTATATATGTATATTTGATATCTATGTGACTGTACGTACAAACAGTACCTCTTCATTTGAAAGCAAAACTGCAAAACAATTAGCCAAAAAAAAAATTATTTGTACTACGTGTGGAATTTTATCACAAAGTCCCTTACTGATCAGCTTGTGTCTGGACAACCAGTTAGAGTTAGAACATGTTATAGATTGGCATAAAATGTTGTTGATCTTGGTATAATGGTGCAAGAATTGCTTAGAATAAAGAACATTTTGAACAGTGAGAACCCTATCCTTTTACCTAATACCCTCATTTAAAGAAAAAGTTGAATGGTAACCGTTTATATTTTGTCATTAAGAAATGGGCCCACGTTTATTGGAAAAAAACACAAGTAATCAACACAAATAACAGCTTGGAGCGTCCACATGAGACATTAAAACATTCCTATTTAGATGGCTATAGAAACTGCTTGTTAAGTGACATGATCAGTGTTCTTCACACTGATTTCTTTCCAGATGCTTTCAAAAAATAAGTTCATAATAACACTGTGTTTAATTTTTTCTTTATAGGCGTTAAAGTGGTATTCCCATGGTGACAAGTTTATTAAACTCAGGATAACATTTTCTCTAATTCACTGTTAAGAAAGCGAAATCTAGCAGGCTTATACTATAGACAGCCCTGGGGTCCTCCATTGAACCTCAGGGCTGCCATAGCAACGAAGAGCACCTCCATGCCCTGCATGTTGGTTGCTGATTGTCTCCGTAAGGACCTATATGCACTGTGGTCTATAGTGACTACAGAATCTATAGGGTTAAACAGTCAGGATGTAACTCTACATGAAGGTGCGGGAAGGGGGTGGACTTGATATGTTATGCCCTTAACTTTATGTGGTTTGGAAGCTACTCAGATCAATACACAAGTCATAAGCATACATGAATGTATCTTGCTGAGTGATTGAGTTGTTAGACAAGCATAGCATTTTTATAGAAAATTCTGTGTGTATCAGACTCTAGAATAGCCTTGATATATTTATAAAAGAGTATCTTCCCTAACACCAAACATCACTATATTCTTCTTGGACATATTTACTATATTTATTAAGGGTCCCGCGGGCGCATTTTCGTCGGGCTTCCCGACTTTTCGGGGATAGCGCCGAGGATTGTGTCGCACGCATTCGTTTTGTTTCCCAATCGCGTCGGCTTTAATGCGAGACAAAGAGGACCATCTATCGATCTAACGGATTCGGACTAAGCACAGGATTTGACATTCAAATTTGTGTCGCAAGCACTTACAGGAAGAAGAAGGTGTTGGCAACAACAAGAGACATCTGAGCGCTGATCAGTGGTAAGTTTCACTGGTCAGTGTCTGATCTTTTTTGTGCAGCTTATTTTTCTTGTGTGTGCTGCAACAACTGAGCGCTGATCAGCGACATTTTGCTATTCAGTATCTGGGTTTTTTTTTTGTTTTTGGTACAGTAGTCACTTTTTTTACTGCAGTAACTTTTTATACTGCGTTTTTTGGTACATGCTGTGACAACCGAGCGCTGATCAGGTCTGTGCTCATTTTTTTGTTGTATAATCTTTTTTGTGTGTGCTTTTTTTCTGTAGTAAGTTTTTCTACTACAGTTTTTGAAAGTAAACATGTCAACTTTTTTGTGTTTTTTTTTTTTTGGTATAAAATAAAACTATAGTGTAATTGGTTCCCATACACTTGTTGAATCACAACATACACACTCCCTTGAATAAAGTTTATACACGTTTAAGCACAACATATACACTACCCCTCCCAATAAAATATGGCCCATTCATCCCAAAGATCGTTTTCAGCAGAGGAGACATATGCCTTCCTTGCTTCCGACACTAATTCAGAAGGAGAGGATGCCACGTTTCTCTATTTCTCATTCTTCTCCTCATCTTGTGATGAGAGGCCCTCCAGAAAGCGCCCCTTGAGAACGGTTGAGGATGTCCCCCAGTCGCCAAGTGACCCTGAATGGCTCCCACCCCCTGACAATTATGAGCCTCAAATTCCTGAATTTGTGGGAAGCTCAGGATTTCATTTTGAGAAAGAAGGCCTCACAGAAATAGATTTTTTTCAAAATCTTTTTCTCTGAGGATCTTGTAAATTTGATGGTGGTGCAAACAAATTTGTATGGCCAACAGTTTTAGCACAAAACCCAACATCATCATTTTATAGGTGGACCCCTGTAAATGCAGTAGAAATGATGAAGTTTTGGGGACCTGAGATAAGGCAGTATTGGAGTACTGATATTTTCTACAGTACTCCTATAATGACTCGCACTCGCTGTGAGGCCATTCTAAAATTTTTACACTACAGCGACAATTCGCAGTGCCCTCCTCAAAGCGACCTGTCATTTGACCGTCTTCACAAAATTAGGCCAGTTATTGATCACTTTAGCACCAAGTTTGTATAGGCCTACACCCCTGAAAAATTCATTTGTGTAGACGAATCACTAGTACATTTTAAAGGATACACCAGTACTTGCCCAGCAAGAGGGCAAGGTATGGTATTAAAATATACAAGCTGTGCGAGAGTACCATAGTACCAGTATCTGTGGTACACCCACAGATTTAAGGTTTATGAGGGAAAAGATAAACAAATTAGTCCCCCAGAATGCCCCTCTGTCCTAGGAGTTACTGAGAAGCTTGTCTGGGATCTGGTACACCCGCTGCTGGATAAGGGTTACCACCTGTATGTGGATAACTTTTATACCAGCATTCCACTCTTTAAGTCCCTCTTTTCCAGGGGTAATGTAGCATGCGGCACTGTATGCAGAGACCACAGAGGCCTCCCTAGGACCCTGATAAGTCAACCACTAAGAAAGGGAGACATGAAGACTCTCATTCATAAAGACACCAACACCCCCACCACCACTGCCCCCAAGCCAGACTGCATCCCGGCTTATAATAGGTACATGGGTGGAAGCCATACACTGCCACAAGAAAAACAAAAATATGGTACAAAAAGCTGTCCGTGCACATTGTACAGATGGCACTGTATAATTCCTAAGTGTATAATTGTAAGTGTATAATTCCTAAGTGTATAATTCCAATCTGCAGGTCATGCTATATCATTTCTTAACTTTCAAGAGGTGGTGATCAAGGCCCTCTTATTTGGACCCAGTACTTCTGATGTCCCCCGTATTGTACCAGGGCCACATTTCCCTGGCGAGGTACCCCAAATGGGAGGACGAGGAAGGCCTCAAAAAAGATGCAGAGTCTGTTACAAAATGGGGAAAAGGAAGGACACAACTTATCAATAGGACACCTGTCCTGAAAAACCTGGCCTCTGCATAAAAGATTGCTTCAGAATCTATAATTCACCTGCGTTTCAGTTATAATTTCTTCACCGTTGTTACCATCTCCTTATACCCATCTGCCCTGGTGCATATCACCATTCTTCCCTTCCAAGTCCTGCTGTGTATCCACATGTTGGGTATTTCCATGTTCAGGAGAAATTGTTGAGTAATGTTTCCCTTTTGCCCCTTGTGGATAACAGAAAAATGGGGAAAAAGTGAATTTTTAAGGAAAAACTATTAATTTTTTTGGGTTTCAGCCCGAATTTCTGAACACCTGTTGGGTCCAAATACTCATTTTACACCTTGATAAAATCTGTGAAGGGTGTAGTTTCCAAAATGGGGTCCTTTATGGGGGTTTTCACTGTTATGGTACTTCAGGGGTTCTCCAAATGTATTATGGCCACTGAAAACTATTTCTGTCCAAATTACCTTCAAAAAGCCAAACGGCGCTCCTTCCCCTCCAAGTCCTGCTGTGTGTCCCTACAGACGTTTATATCCACATGTGGGATATTTCCGTGTTCAGGAGAAATTGTTGAACAATTTCTGTGTAGCAATTTTTCCTTTTGCCCCTTGTGGATAACAGAAAAATGGGGAAAAAGTGATTTTTTGAGGAAAAATATTCATTTTTTTCAGGTTTCATCCCACATTTCTGAACACCTTTGGGGTCCAAATACTCATTTTACTCCTTGACAAAATCTGTGAAAGGTGTAGTTTCCAAAATGGGGTCCTTTATGGGGTTTACAGCTATCTCAGGAGCTCTTGAAATGTATCATGGTAACACAAAGGTATTCCAGCTAAATCTGCAAATCTGCAAAAATCTGCAAAAAAACGGTTGTGCTCCTTCCTTTCTAAACCCTGCTGTGTGCCGGTACAGCGGTTTGCCAACACATGTGGGGTATTGCGTATCAAATTTTATGGAGCAGTACTTTATCCAATGAGAATGTGTACATTTCTGGAAAAAATCGTTAATTTTGCCAAAAAAAAAAAAATACAAAATTGTACCTGATTTTGTTTTAACTCCTTCTTTTTCAGACTCCCTTAAAAACCAACTTATAAAGCTCCATAAACCACTTTTTTTTGTTAAACGCAAAGTTCTGAATGTGTCAACAAAGTGCTGTCAAAAACAGAAAGGCAGCAATGATTGCGGCCTGTTTGCTATTGCAAATTCCGTGTCTTTACTGGAGGGCATTGATTTAAAAACCATTAAGTTTGTGCAAAACAAAATGAGGCCACATTTGATCGATTGTCTTCAAAAGGGAGAACTTACAGTTTTTCCCTATGAAATAGAAGGCCATAGGAGAATCCCCCTATCAAATATAAAACTAACAGTATTTTGCACTTGACAGCCAATATGTAAAGACAAAAAAAAATACAAAAGTGTTGTTGTGTTTCGTTTCTGACCAATCAAGCACAGTGAGTCAACAATGCTTGAGTCAGTGCTTCAAGAGCCACCACACACAGGCATATTCAGGACATGTATTATTCAAAAAGATCGCACCACGATAGGGGTAATCTTTGGGAGGAGCAACTTATTTTACTGCTGACTTTTTTTATTATCCCGGACATGGGCTACAAGTGTCATCTTCCTTTTGTAAAACAGATTCTGACCAATAGATAACGCCAGAAGCATCTTGCCACGGCCAAGGAGAAAAAAGAACTGGACTGCTGCTCAGCAATCTAATGTAAAGCAAAGAATTCATTGACCTCCTTTCTGGATTTGACTGCTGGAATCCGCTCAGGATTTTGTCTCTTTTGTGCTACGTACTTGCTGGCCCCCACTCAGCTTTCCGTGCAGCATTCGAAAAGGCCCCATACACCGACAGAGCAAAGGGAGGTGAGCCGAACTTACTTTTGATTTTTGTATATCTGTTGGGTTTTTTTATTTTGTGCTTCCCCTTTTCCCCTTCGAATAGAGAAAAAAAATTAATCTTCTCCTACATGCATTATTGCGTTTTCAAAAAAAAATTTTTTTTTCTATATACATTTTTTTCTTTTTCATTTGGATATTGACTCTGTGGTACTTATAGTTTTACAAACCTTTATTATTTTGCTTTATACACGTATATTGTTCACACCTGTTTTACTGCATTAAACATCATGTCGGAAGACACAAACACCTGCACATCAAATGAAAGACAAGGAATTACATCCCTATTACAATTCTCTAATACGAACCGCTTATTGAAAGTGAATTAAATATTTTCTGTGTCTGAACAACGACCTAATACTGTAACTCCAATTAAGTCCCTCATGTCAGATCTAGACAAAGCGATGTCTAATCAACTACGGGTGTGGTGGGATGACACCACCCTAACGAAATATCTTGAACACAATATGATACCACAAGGCTTGAGAGTATATAAAACACCCAGTAATGTTTATTCAGACCTTTTTTCTAGTAAATGGTATGAATTCCTAACGGATTGTTCATCCAAATTAATACAACTCATTGTACAACATGAGGAAGACAAACTCAGTGCTCTCAATACACAAATTATGGACTTAGAGAAGAGTTTAAGAGAGCACACAAATACCACGGAATATAGAGATTTATATGCAAAACTTGAGTCCAATTTGAAAGAATTAGAAGAATCCATTACAACTACCAAAAGGAAAACGCAACCATATAGGTGGAAGAAAACACAGATCCCACAAAAACTCAAACACAGAAACAAAGATAACATCTGATTCACTTCCCACACAACAGGATAATGAATATAATGTGATCAATTTATCTGCATGTTATCTTACAACATCGCAATCATCTATCCTGGCAAAAGGCTTGAACTTCATCCCAAGTGCTGACATGAAATTATATGACACCATAAAAGATAATAAGTTCATACATGCTCTCACTTTAAAGAGACATTTTTTTTAACACTGCTGATACAACTCAAGGAACTGCAACTACATCTATCTCCAATGCAGATCAAGTGCTGAATGTGCCAGAAGAAATATAACGAAATCAGAAACCACAGCAATCAATGAATTAACACAAAATCCACATATAGTTGTACGAGCCTCCGACAAAAGGCTCTATAGTTATTCTTGATTCCTCTTTATATCAACAAGAAACGGATTGACTGCTAGGAGATGTCTCAACATACAGATTGATCTCTTCCGTTGGATCAGAGGAAACCAAAAACACTTTCGGCAATCTAGTAGGAGAAGGAATTACCCTGGGTATTTTTCCAGAATCTGCAAAGGACCACCTTATTCCAAAGTTTCCGAACATCCCCATACTGTATGGACTGCCGAAAATGCAGAAAGATGTGTTCCCACCCCCATTCAGGCCAATTGTGTCAGGAGTAGGGTCAGTTTTGGAAAGACTATTATCCTGACTAGATAGTACCCTTCAGCCTTTCATTAAACGCATCCCGGGCTACATAAAAGACAGCACGTCTGTACTACAATCTATGGAGAACTTTGCATGGTGAGAAAATTTCACCTGGGTTACATGTGACGTTATTGCATTATATACATCCATTTCTCATCATCTGGCTTTATGTGCTATAGACTTTCATCTGAAAAAGTACAGTCATTTTTCTACAAAGTTAAGTGGTTACATATTGGATGTCTTGTTGCTTCTTCTCACCAATAATTTCTTTATGTTTAATGGCCATTATTATTTTCAGTGTCAAGGGTGCCCTTTGGGCTCCAAGTTCTCTCCGACCCTAGCCAATTTGTACGTGGCGTGGTTTGAAGAGGAATACTTATATAGTGATCAAAATACCTTCACCACGAACATTATTTGGCTAGGGCGTTACATTGACGATTATCTTATTTGGTCAGGACCACAAGAACACATCATAAATTTTATTGCAAGCAAAGGGAAAAATGTGGGGTGGGATAGATCCAAGGTAAAGTGTTAGAGTTTTTTTTATTTTTATTTATATTTGACAACGCGTTTCAACACCGTATCGGTGTCTTCATTAGGTCAGAATCTGCAGAGTCGGGCTGGTGGAGGTGGTAAGCAGAAGTCCGATTCCGCAGCACTTCACTGACTAGGTGAGCAGGCTGCACGTTGGTAGCACCTAGTCACTACCAACGTGCAGCCTGCTCACCTAGTCAGTGAAGAGACACCGATACGGTGTTGAAACGCGTTGTCAAATATAAAAATTAAAAACTCTTTACCTTGGATGTAGCGCGTCAATCTATCCCACCCCACATTTTTCCCTGCGCTTGCATTCTCTCTCTGGACCCGTGTCCAGCCCTGGGGCCTGACGCTGCAACTCCCCCTTTTCCCACCTTGCAATTCCCTCAGTACCCTTGTGTACACAACATTAGGCGCCTGGCTCAAACCCAAATCCTCCAATTTTCCTCAAACCCAACCTCATCATAAATTTGATTAATTATTTGAACATCAATCAGTTTAATCTTGGGTTTACTTATGCTTTTTCAAAATCACATATTTATTTTCTTGACCTATGGCTTATGACGGAACAGAATAATCACTCGGTATCCATAGCTATTTATCGCAAACTTATTTCAGGTAATACAGTACTCTTTGCTACTGGCCACCATCCTTGTGGCCCTAAAGGATATCTGCTCCACACAAGACCTTTTTAATAATACTGCTGAACAAATTATTGTGGGGAATTGCTCTGGTAGTTGACTGGTAGCAGTGCAGGAAGCAGTGACACACGCAGGTTTAAAAGTCCAACTTAAGTGTTTATTCACACTTGCAAAACAGAACACAAATTCAGCCTTGGCTTAGGCACATGCAAAAACATTATAAAAGTAATTCCTGCCCGGCTAGGCGCTGTCTAATACATTTTGAGGACCCTAGCTATCCGGGTACCAGGCTGCCTGGCACACGCTCTTGGCCAGCAGCAAGACAGGAGACCCTCAGTTACCTTTGCTGTGAGAATGCAATCTCGCTTTCAGCTCTCCAGGTAGGGCCTCTCCTACTGCTTCTGGCCTGCAGACTAAATCAGAACCTAACGAGGCCTGTGACCTGCACCTGTGGGCTATACAAAAGCCCAGGACCGAAGCCCGGGTGGAGTAGGAGTCCCACTACCAGCCTACCCCTACTCCATAATAAGCAGGCCCAGTATGGACATTACCAATGTGTCTGTGTTAGCTAGGCCAACACAGACAAAACAGACTATTCCTGCTTATCATGTCTGCATTAACCCTTGGGTTACTGCAGACAAACCCAGGGCTTTTACCACCAGCATTTCATCTGCCTGTAGGACAGATAGCGGTTTTCCCACACAACACCTCTCACTTTCTCACATACCCTCCCCCTCAGTTCAGACCCACCGGGGCGAACTCCTGACATTAAGCAATGCGTTCGGGACAAGGCATCCGCATTGCCCTGTAGCTTCCCGGCTCTGTGCTCCACCATGAAACTGAAATTTTGGAGGGACAAGAACCACCTAGTGACCCTGGCATTCTTCTCCTTAGTTCTACTCATCCACGTGAGAGGAGAGTGGTCAGTTATGAGACGGAACTGTCGTCCCAGCAAGTAGTACCGTAGGGACTCTAATGCCCACTTTATCGCCAGACATTCCTTCTCTACGATACTGTAATTTTTTTCAGCTGGCGTGAGCTTCCTGCTCAGGTAAGTAATGGGGTGTTCCTCGCCATTCACCTCCTGAGACAGGACAGCTCCCAGTCCTACATCTGACGCATCCGTCTGCACAATAAACTCTTTCTTGAAGTTTGGCGCAATGAGGATGGGAGATCCACACAACGCAGACTTCAATGCCTGAAAAGCACCTTCTGCTTGTTCATTCCACCGCACCATGACAGGCCTTTTACCCTTCAGCAGGTCTGTCAGGGGAGCGGACATGGTGGCAAAGTTTGGTATAAACCGTCTGTAGTACCCTACAATGCCCAGGAATGCCCTGACTTGCTTTGTGCTCACTGGTTGAGGCCAACCCTGTATAGCGTCAATCTTGTTGATCTGAGGTTTAATTATACCTCGACCGATCACATACCCCAAATAGTGTGTCTCCTCCATTCCCAGCGCACACTTCTTGGGGTTTGCAGTCAGGCCCGCTGCCCTTAGAGAGTTCACTACGGCCTGTACCTTGGCCAAGTGACTCGCCCAGTCTTGGCTGTAGATGATAATGTCATCTAGATAGGCGGAGGCGTATCTCCTATGTGGCTTTAACACTATGTCCATTAACCGTTGAAAGGTAGCGGGGGCCCCATGAAGCCCAAACGGTAATACAACATAGTGAAAAAGGCCCTCAGGGGTGATAAAGGCTGTCTTTTCTTTAGCCCTATCTGTCAGGGGTACCTGCCAATATCCTTTAGTTAGATCCAGGGTGGTGGAGTACCGAGCACCCCCTAGTCTCTCAATAAGCTCGTCCACCCGGGGCATGGGATAGGCATCAAACTTAGACACCTCATTCAATTTTCTAAAATCGTTGCAAAATCGCAACGTCCCATCCGGTTTGGGAATTAGAACAATTGGACTGGCCCACTCACTTTTGGACTCCTCAATAACCCCTAGCTTCAGCATCTTCTGAACTTCTTCTGATATGGATTGTCTACGAGCTTCAGGGACTCGGTAAGGCCTTAATCTTACCTTTACCCCTGGCTCAGTGACAATATCATGTTTAATTACAGATGTGTAGCCTGGCAACTCTGAGAACACATCTGTATTTCTTGCTACAAACTCTCGAGCCTCTCGCTGTTGCTCTTTGGTAAGGGTATCGGCTATTCGCAGTTCTGCCTCCGGCACAGGCTTATCTGCGGCCGGTGAGGGTAGCGCAGGAGGTGGACTAGCCAGAACCATCTCTGTATGCAGACTCTCTCTGTCTTTCCAGGCCTTCAACAGATTTACATGATAAGTCTGCTCGGGTTTTCTCCGTCCGGGCTGACGTATCCTGTAGTTCACCTCTCCTATTTTCTTTATAACCTCATACGGTCCTTGCCATTTAGCGAGAAACTTACTTTCTACAGTGGGGACTAGCACCAACACATGATCACCGGGACTAAAGCTCCTTACTTTTGCTGACCTGTTATAAACCCGGCTTTGAGTTCTTTGTGCCTCCTCCATATGCTCTTTGACAATGGGCATGACGGCTGCCACCCTGTCCTGCATATCTGCGATATGGTCTATTACACTTTTGTGGGGGGTGGGCTCTTGTTCCCATGTCTCCTTGGCTATGTCCAGGAGACCCCTGGGATGTCTGCCATACACTAACTCAAACGGTGAGAACCCAGTAGAGGCTTGTGGGACCTCTCGGATGGCGAACATTAAATATGGCAATAGTACATCCCAGTCCTTCCCATCCTTGTTTACCACCTTTTTTAGCATACTCTTTAAAGTTTTGTTGAACCGTTCTACCAATCCATCCGTCTGAGGATGGTACACAGAGGTGCGTAACTGTTTAATATTAAAGAGCCGACATAGCTCCTTGGTGACTTTTGACATAAAAGGAGTCCCCTGATCTGTGAGGATCTCCTTGGGAAGTCCCACCCGGCAGAACATGGCAAACAACTCTTTAGCAATTAGTTTCGCAGAGGTGTGCCGCAGTGGGATGGCCTCAGGATATCGGGTAGCATAGTCCATGACTACCAGGATATGCTGATGCCCCCGAGCAGATTTAACTAAAGGACCGACCAAATCCATGGCGACCCTTTCAAAGGGTACCTCAATAATGGGCAGAGGTACCAACGGACTTCGAAAGTGTACCATGGGAGCATGCAATTGACAATCAGGGCAAGTTTCACAATACCTTTTTACCCTATCATATACTCCTGGCCAGTAAAAACGCTGCAAGATGCGTTCCAGAGTTTTTGTGGTACCTAGGTGCCCTCCCATCACATGCTTATGTGCAAGGTCTAACACCATCTGACGATATGGCTGAGGTACCATTAACTGCTCCCGGGTTTCACCGTGGACCTTATCAATGCGGTACAACAACTCCTGATTTACCACCACACGAGGGAACAACTTATCCGCACCTGGGTGCTGAGGTACGCCATTAATTTCTACCACATTTTCTCTGGCGCGGACCAGAGTGGGGTCCTGGAGTTGGGCAGTACCAAAGTTGTCACGGGATACCTCCAAATCAGACAACTGCGGTCCTGTCACTACCTCCTCAGTTTCGCCTGCCATAACATCTAGGGGAAACATTACACTTCCATCTTCTGTGGCGGTCACCCCTACGGCAGGAACTCCAGAGTCTGGGTCATCAGGCTCGGCTTCAGAGATCTGACCAGACAACACAGGAGAACAACCCCCCAACTCTTGGTTTCCCCGCCATAGAGTCCAGAACATGGGGAAGTCCCGTCCCAAGATAAGGTCATGGGGCAAGTTCTTGACAACCGCTGCCTCATGTAGCGTCTCTCCACAAGAGGTCTGGAAGTTAATAACTGTGGTGGGGTAGTCCTTTACGTCCCCATGGATGCACAGGACACCAATTGTGCGCCCTGTGACTGTCTTGGGGTCTATGAGGGACCCATTAATCAAGGTCACCCGACTGCCTGAGTCCAGCAGGGCCAACGCTGGATGCCCTGCCACAGTCACCCGGCACAGGTGGCGCTCATCAGCAGAGTCGGGGCTAGTAGCTGTGTAGACAGGGGCAGCATAGAGAGAAACCCTTCTGGCGGAACTGCAGTCCATGGGCTCTGAGGAATTGGGGCAATGGGCTGCAATATGACCTGGCTCATGGCAGGTCCAACAGGTGGGAGCCTCCCCCCTCCTCCTCCCCTGGGGTACTTCCCGGACATTGGGCGTTGTCCTGCCCCGGGAATTTGTGGGTGACAAGACCTTCCGTGCCATAAGGCCTGTCTTGGTATAAGGGGCTTTCTTTGTTAGGGCCTGAGTGGCACAAAACCTCTCCACCAACCCCACCAGCGCATCGGCAACAGACGGGTCCCCGTGTCCCACCCCTTGTTGGATCTCACCCGGCAAGGCCCTCAGGAAACGGTCCAAAACAACCTTCTCGACCATCTGGGCTGGGGTGGATGTCTCCGGCTGGAGCCACTTGCGGACCAAGTGAACAAGTTGGTGCATCTGCCCCCTCGGTGGTAGCGCCTCCTGGTATCTCCAGCTATTCACTCTTTGAGCGCGTAGATGCTGATCCACTCCTAGTCGGGCCAAGATCTCTGCCTTTACCTTGGAGTAGTCCCGGGCATCCTCCTCGCTCAGGTCGTAGTATGCCTGCTGGGGATCAGCGACGAGGAAGGGGGCCAACACCTCTGCCCAGTGTTGCTGTGGCAACCTCTCTCGGGTGGCCACCCTCTCAAAGCCTGTCAGATAGGCCTCCACATCATCCTCGGCGGTCATCTTGGTCATAGCTTTGCGGACCTCTTTCCTGGCGTCCTTCACCGTCATTGCTGGGACAGTCCTTTGCTGAGCAGCGGTCAGGGCTGTTATCTGCTGGAGCAGCAATCTGTTTGTCTCTTGCTGCTGCACGTTGGACTGGACAAGCTGCTTGATTAACTCCTCCATGGCTGTGGCTTGCAGCTTCAGTGCTGTCAACTTCCAGGACATGCACTAGTGTATACTTCACTGCACTTTGCCCGCTCCAATCCACCATATGTGGGGAATTGCTCTGGTAGTTGACTGGTAGCAGTGCAGGAAGCAGTGACACACGCAGGTTTAAAAGTCCAACTTAAGTGTTTATTCACACTTGCAAAACAGAACACAAATTCAGCCTTGGCTTAGGCACATGCAAAAACATTATAAAAGTAATTCCTGCCCGGCTAGGCGCTGTCTAATACATTTTGAGGACCCTAGCTATCCGGGTACCAGGCTGCCTGGCACACGCTCTTGGCCAGCAGCAACACAGGAGACCCTCAGTTACCTTTGCTGTGAGAATGCAATCTCGCTTTCAGCTCTCCAGGTAGGGCCTCTCCTACTGCTTCTGGCCTGCAGACTAAATCAGACCCTAACGAGGCCTGTGACCTGCACCTGTGGGCTATACAAAAGCCCAGGACCGAAGCCCGGGTGGAGTAGGAGTCCCACTACCAGCCTACCCCTACTCCATAATAAGCAGGCCCAGTACGGACATTACCAATGTGTCTGTGTTAGCTAGGCCAACACAGACAAAACAGACTATTCCTGCTTATCATGTCTGCATTAACCCTTGGGTTACTGCAGACAAACCCAGGGCTTTTACCACCAGCATTTCATCTGCCTGTAGGACAGATAGCGGTTTTCCCACACAACACCTCTCACTTTCTCACATTATACAAAGATTAAGTGTCAGAGGTTATAATAAATCCCACATGTTTAGGATCAAATCTCTGGAACACAAATCTAGAACAGATATACTACACGGCAGTACCAGACAAAAAAATATTAAGTGTACAGAACAGAAAAGCTAAAGGACACCCTGTAACTTTCAGTACTTCCTACAGTACTCATTATCGGGAAATCGTATGAGTCATTAAACATTACATTCCCATCCTGTATCAAGATGATATTCAAGAAAAAGTACTCAAAGACGGAGTCCATTTTGTTTCACGTAATACCCCTTCTTTGGGCAAACCAATTTCACCCAATCACTTTACATCTCAAACTACCAGCCCCCCTTGGCTCAGATACGTGGGTAGTTCCAAATGTAGTCATGCTAGATGTTATACATGTCACTATATGCAACAATCAACCATCTTTTCTTTATCTCACACTGGCAAAACATATAACATCAAGACACATCTCAATTGTGCCAGTGACCATGTTGTTTATTTAGCGACCTATCAATTGTGCAACCTGCAATATGTGGGCTGCACAATTAGAAAATTACGAGTTATTCCAATAGAGCATGTCACACGTCCCCTGAGAGGTGGGGATTGGGCTAGGAGCCTATGCATGCGGGAAGCATATTGGATTCTGGAACTAAGCACCTGAGCTCCGATGGGTATGAATCTAAAAAATGACTTATTATATTTATATTAATGTGGAAATGCATTTAGGCAATCTATACTTGTATGTATGTATTATTTCTGTGTTTTTCTTCTGATATTTTTTGGTATATTTAATGATGTATATGTGGTCACATAACATTGGTTAAATCCAGGTAACAGGTGTGGAGAGGTTACTCCAAGAATTCTCTAGTGCCTCTTTTCTCTTTATATACTTTGTACTATGTCACTGCTTTTAGGCTATGACTAAGGACAGACTTATCCAAAATGCGTCAGTCTTGTAACTGTACCCCGTATTTTTAACATGTTTTATTTATTTTTAATAAATCGAAGAAATAATTTACCTCCTTTCTGGATTTGACTGCTGGAGTCCGCTCAGGATTTTATATCTTTTGTGCAGTGATCTAATATGTTGTCTTTAGATGAAGGTAAATGAAGTCCAACCAATTCTCAGATTGGGTTGACGTTACGAGTGGAGGCCACAGGGGTCAGTATTGGGGTCACTTCTCTTTAACCCCTTAAGGACGCAGGGTATTTTCGCTGATTTCTCGCTCTCCATCTTCAAAAATCCATAACTTTTTCATTTTTCCGTGTACAGAGCTGTGTGAGGGCTTATTTTGTGCGTAACAAATTTTTCTTTCCCATGATGTTATTTATTATTCCATGCCATGTAGTGGGAAGCCGCAAAAAAATTCCAAATGTGGAAAAATTGAAAAAAACTGCATGTGCGTCATGTTCTTGTGGGCTCAGTTTTTACGACTTTCACTCTGCGCTCCAAATAACATGCCTACTTTATTCTTTGGTTCGGTGCGATCGCGGTGATACCAAATTTATATAGGTTTTATTGCGTTTTAATAAATTTTCAAAAATTAAACGAATGTGTACAAAAAAGAAAAAAACATTTTTGCCATCTTCTGACGCTAATAACTTTTTCATACTTTGGCGCATGGAGATGTGTGAGGGGTCATTTTTTGCGAAATGAGCCGACGTTCTCATTGCTACCATTTTGAGGACTGTGCGACATTTTGATCATTTTTTATTACATTTTTTATGTCATCTAAAAAGGTGTAAAAGTCGCATTTTGGACATTTGGGCGCCATTTGCCGTTCCGGAGGTCACCGCCGCCCGCAACCGTTTTTATATTTTGATAGATCGGGCATTTTGGGACGCGGCGATACCTAATGTGTCTGTGATTTTTACTATTTATTATATTTTATATCAGTTCTAGGGAAAGGGGGGTGATTTGAACTTTTAATATTTTATTATTTTTTTACATTTTTTAAACTTTTTTTTTTCTCTTTTTTTCCACTGTTTCTTAGACCCTCTAGGGTACATTAACCCTAGATGGTCTGATCGCTCCTGCCATATACTGCAATACTACTGTATCGCAGTATATGGCATTTCTGCACACTATACATTACAATGAGCCACAGGCTCATTGTAATGCATGTGCAGAAGCCATGTATCCTCGGGTCAAACGAAGACCCGAGGCTACCATGGCAACCGATCGCCGCCCCCCGATGACGTTCGGGGGAGCGGCGATCGGAGGTAAGATGGCGGCGCCCACGCGCCGCCAAATTTAAAGTGCCGCCGGCGACTTTGCCGGCGGCAAAGAAGAGGTTAACACCCGCGATCGGTGCAAGCACCGACCGCGGGTGATAGCGATGGGTCTTTGCTGCGATATGCAGCAAAGCCCATCACTGTATGAAGAAGGCTCAGCCCGTGAGCCTTCTTCATACAACCTTCACAGCTCCGTGGCGGATATATCCGTCACGGAGCGTGAAGGGGTTAATATTTTTATTAATGACCTTGTAGTGGGTTTACACATCAAGTTTAGCATTACGGAGGGATTTGTGGAAGCTTGAGGAGTGGGCAGAGAAATGGTTGAGGTTTAATGTAGATAAATGTAAAGTTATGCACTTGGGTCATGTAAACAAAAAGCATAATTATGTTCTAAACAGTCAATATTGTTGTTGTTGGTAAAACTGGAGATGAAAAAGACTTGGGGGTATTAGTGAATAGTAAACTTAATTTTAGTGACCAGAGCCAGGTGGCTGCTGCTAGAGCAAATTAAATAATGGGATGTATGAAGAGAGGAATAGATTCTCATGATAAAGACAAAGTTTTACCCTTATATCATGGGGGACTAGAATACAATGACAGATTACCAAGTTTGGGATTATTCAGTTTAGAAAAAAAGACAACTGAGGGGAGACCTCATTACAATGTACAAATACCTGAACGGGCAGTACAAGGATCTCTCCAAAGATCTTTTTATACTTAGGCCTGTGACCAGGACAAGGGGACATCCTCTACACCTAGAGAAGAGGCAATTCTACCATCATCATAGGCGGGGATTCTATATTGTAAGAGACTATGGAACTCTCTGCCGCAGGAGGTTTTATGGCTGATTCTTTGTGCATGTTCAAGAGGGGTCTGGATGATGTTTTGGAGAGCAAGAATATTACGGGTTATGGGGAAAAGCATTTGTTTGATTCTTTAAAAGTAGAGCTTGAGTCTTTTTCCAGCCTTATCTACTATGATACAATAGGATTTTCCTGGGTGAAGACAGTTGAGAACGCAACACCTTACAGTACTAGTTAGGTCTAGTGTAAAGTTTCCACAATCGGTGATGTCAAACACACAAATAGGGATTTAAAAATAATAACACAAAGTGAGCAGATTTATATATACCACAATACTGTTCACAAACAAAGTTGGACGTGCACAGCTTAAATTTTATAGATCGGCCCACACACCAAACATGATATAGATAAGTTTCAAGAAAAAGAAGTGCGTCCTGTCTTCTTTCTTCTCTGCGGTTCCTCTTCTCTCTTCTGTCCTGGAAGCGGCCATGTTTTCTTCGTAGCCGCGTCATAGTATGCGCCTGGTAGAAGAAAACATGGCCGCGTCCATGCCGGGAGAAAGAAGAGAGAAGAGGAGCCGCGGAGAAGAAAGAAGACAGGGCGCGCTGACATCGGGGAGCCGCGCTGACATCGGAGGGTGAGTATTTAAGTTTATTTTTTTAAGGGCCGTGGGGGCAGGCTGGCTGTATACTACTAGGGGCTTGCTGTATACTACTAGGGGCTTGCTGTATACTACTAGGGGCTGCTGTATACTACATGGGGGCTGCTGTATACTACATGGGGCTGGCAGGCTGTATACTACTAGGGGCTGCTAAATACTACATGGGGGCTGGCAAACTGTATACTACTGGGGGCTGGCAGGCTGTATACTACTGGGGGGGGGGTGTTGACCAATGCATTTCCCACCCTCGGCTTATACTCGAGTGAGTAGTTTTTCCCAGTTTTGGTGGTAAAATTAGGGGTCTCAGCTTATACTCGAGTATATACGGTAAGTACACAAAAATCATTTAAAAAGTTCACCAGTACAACACAAATACAAAGGAAGGAGAAAATCTGAGGTATTTGTTTTCTCCCTCCACCACCCCTTCTGAAGGTTGTTGGAATAGAAACATGAATTTTCTATCATCAGGTAAATACCCATTTACCTAATGATCACAATATATCCGAGTAAACATGTGCCTGTGCACCAGTCCTGCTAGCTACCCTACAACTGTGTCAATATGAATAAAGTGCATGTGCTGGATCCATTCCTATAATAAACAAGACAATATAGGCAAGCAGAGGGTTACCATGTGACGGCTCAGCACCTCGGTAAGAGCAGCAGAACAAGCAAGCGAAGGGGCACCAAAAACCCCCAACACTACACCTTAATCCCTTAACGACTTGGCCTTTTTTAGTTTTTTCACTTCCATTTTTCACTCACCAAATTAAAAAATCTTTAACTTTTTTATAAACATATATACATAAAGAGCTGTGTGATGGCTTATTTTCTGCGTAACAAATTGCACTTCATAGTGACGGTATTTAATATTCCATGGCCTGTACTGGGAAGCGGGAAAAAAATTCCAAATGCAGTGAAAATGGTGAAAAACCACATTTGCGACATTTTCTTGTAGGCTTGGATTTTACAGGTTTCACTCTGCGTCCCAAATGATATGTCTACTTTATTCTTTGGGTTGGTACGATCCCGTGGATACCAAATTTGTATAGGTTTTATAATGTTTTCATACATTTAAAAAAAATTAAAACCTGTACACATTTTTTTTTTTATTTTGCCATATTCTGGCGCCAATAACTTTTTCATACTTTGGTGTACAGAGCTGCGGGTGGTGTAATTTTTTGCGAATTTTGATGGCATTTTCATTGCTATAATTTTTAGGACTGTATGCCCTTTTGATCACTTTTTATAAAAAATTTTTATATTTTTCAAAATGGCAAAAAAAATGCAATTTTCGACTTTGGACGCTATTTTCTGTTACGGGGTTAAACGCAGTGAAAAACCATTATTATATTTTGATAGATCGGACATTTTTGGACGGGGCGATACCTAATGTGTTTATTATTTTTACTGTTTACTTATATTTATATCAGTTCTAGGGAAAGGGGGTGATTT
Source organism: Engystomops pustulosus (assembly GCF_040894005.1). Taxonomy (NCBI): domain Eukaryota; kingdom Metazoa; phylum Chordata; class Amphibia; order Anura; family Leptodactylidae; genus Engystomops; species Engystomops pustulosus. Next base: position 184,888,564 of record NC_092411.1, read on the forward strand.
GAATTTTTAGGTTTTTTTTATTATAATTTTTTTTTAAACTTTTTTTTATTTTTACTTTTACTATTTTTCAGACTCCCTAGGGTACTCTAACCCTAGGTAGTCTGATTCATCCTATCATATACTGCCATACTACATTATGGCAGTATATGTGGATTTTACTCCCCATTCATTACAATGTGCAATTAGCACATTGTAATGCATGGGTTAAAACGAAGTAGCCTCGGGTATTCGGAACACCCTAGGCTACCATGGCGACGGATCGCCACTCCCCGTGACGTCATCGGGGAGCGACGATCCGGGGCAAGATGGCGGCGCCCATCGAGGTGAAAACGCTGCGATCGGTGCCAGCACCGAACGTGGGTGTTACCGGTAAGCCTTTGCTGCAATATGCAGCAAAGACTTATGGGCTATGGAGAGGGCTTGGCCCCCAGACAGATACCCCTGAGGAAGTCGCCTTTTAGTGATGGTGGTTTTTGGTGCCTCTTCACTTGCTTGTTCTGCTATCACAAGAGTCACATGGTTGTGACGTCACCACAGGTCCTTTAGACCGCAAGGAAATGTAGTGTGATGAAGTTTAAAGGAAACCTACCACTTGTAGTGGCAGGTTTCTGATGGAAATACCGGGCACCAGCTCAGGGTGAGCTGGTGCCGGAGCTTATTTTCGTTAGTGTTTTAAACCGCGGTATCGCGGTTTAAAACACTTTTTAAACTTTATAGCCGGCGCAGGCAGGTACGCGCTCGGCGCTTACCGTGCGCGCGGCTACATAGGAAGTGAATGAGAGCCGCGCGCATGGTAAGCGCCGAGCGCGTACCTGCCTGCGCCGGCTATAAAGTTTAAAAAGTGTTTTAAACCGCGATACCGCGGTTTAAAACACTAACGAAAATAAGCTCCGGCACCAGCTCACCCTGAGCTGGTGCCCGGTATTTCCATCAGAAACCTGCCACTACAAGTGGTAGGTTTCCTTTAACAGGACGGTTGTGACTAGAATAGTTAACAGGATGAGGTCTCACCCTGGTGCCTGCATTTTAGCCTGTTCACTACAGAGGCAGCTAGAATGGAGTTACCAGGATGAGGTCTCCCCCTGGTGCCTGTATTCTAGTCTGTTCACTACAGAGGCAGCTAGAATGGAGTTACCAGGATGAGGTCTCATTCTGATGTCCCTATTCTCAGGGCCGGCGCTATGGGTAGGCAATAAAAATCCCTCCCAATGGCATTTTAACAGTTAATATCTCATTTTTTCTAACACTTAGAAACACAAATTTAGATTCATATAAAAGAGGAGACTCTCCTCCTTCATATGAAAAAAGAAGTGAGGTTCTGTGTGTCACAGAGCCAGAGATACAGCCCCCTGAAGTGGTAAAAATAGCGATGAAGCAGCACTCCGTATAGTGAAAAGATATTGGGGCAGATTTATCAAGCTGTCTGAAAGTCAGAATATTTCCAGTTGCCCATGGCAACCAATCACAGGTCCCCTTTAAAATATTCATGAGCACTGGTAAGATGAAAGCTGAGCTGTGATTGGTTGCCATTGGCAACTGGAAATATTCTGACTTTCAGACACTTGATAAATCTGCCCCATTGGCTTTATTCCACCGTGAAAAACATGCAACGTTTCATCTTATCAATAAAGGCATTTTCAAGCATCCAGTGTAAACAATTGAGTGGTTTATATAGAGGGTGAACTAATCACCACAACGTGTGTACATAAGTAACGTCATCAGTACTGCCGTAAGTATAAACATACAATTAAAAACAAGTGTTAAAACATATCCACACACAATCGAACATCATAAAGTGACCATCCGATATAGGTAAGTATATAAAAACAAGTAAGGGAGACTTACATGTCTCCAAAGTGCGGAGACCTACGTGTCTCCATGGTGATCATGACTCCACCTAAGGTGCATTAGTAGGCGTGGGAGTCAGACCCAGCCCGAGAGTCCCGTGATCAAAGTGTATAAGTGCAGAAATTAAAAGTCTGTTGAAACACACAGATACAAATATATAGTGTTATAAAGGGCATATATCCAAAAATACATATTTATGCAGATTTTTTATGTGTAGACATGCGCACAACAGTCCCAGTGTCACCATCTTGGACAGTGGAGAACTAGCCCCACATTGGAGACATCCAAGTGGGGTAACAGAGGTGGGACAGAGACGATCCACACGGGACTCAACGGAGGACACAAAAGAACGGTCCACAGGTGAGGAGGCATTATCATCTGACAAGACCTCTGGTTGCCAATAGGCCAAGAGGTCCGTATCTGGTCCCATCCGGAATCATTATTCCTCCTCGTGAGGCCATACTCCCAACGTAGTGTCATTCTCCGGAGATCACCGTGTCAAGGAAAGTCCCAGGAGTTGTCCACTTCTCAGTCCCGAGAAGGCACTAGAATATAAAGGATAAAGAAGGCGAATTACTGGGAATAAAGCACATCACTAGTAGTCATACTCATTAAGCTGTAATCTGTGTGTTATTACAGAAATCATCAGTAAATCTAAATAATAATAGGACAAACATGTCACTAAACAGAGGTCGAGTGTAGCGATCAAAAGCCGTATTAGTAAGGTTAGGCATCTCAATAATGTAATTACAGGAATACATTCAGATGGAGGTCTCTATTGAGACCATTAGGGTGGAAAGATCTTAATTTGTGTATCCATTGGACCTCTCTTCGTTTAAGCATCAATTCCCTATTCCCACCTCTTTTCTGTGGGGGGATCCTGAATCTAAGGTCCTCTACTATATGTCCAGCCTCAGAAAAATGGGATGGTACTGGTAAATCCAATTTTTTAGTGCGTATGCTGGATTTATGATTGTTTAGTCGTAATCTGCATTTGGTTGTGGTTTCACCCACATATAGAAGCTTGCACGGACACTGGAGCACATAGATAACATGGTCACTTCTGCAAGTTAGACAGAAATTAATTTTAAGAGAAACACCAGTGGTTGGATGGATGAAGGTGTCTCCCCTTATCATCAAAGAACAATTATCACAAGACATGCACGGGAAACTGCCTCTACGAGTCACTCTTTCCCTAGTGGGAACTGATACATCGGTCTTGACCAGTAAATCTCTCAGATTTCGTCCTCTTTTGTAGGAGAAAAGGGGCGGAGACTGAAAATGTTGGATTTGTTTATAATAAGTACTAAGGATACACCATTTTTTTTGTATAATTGCTGCAATTTTATGGCTATGAGAGCTGTAAGTAGAGATCATCGGTATACGGGTAGTTGTCTTATTGGTCATCCTATTGGACAGTAATGAAGATCTATCTAAAGTCTGCACTTTCTCCATGTGTTTGGTGATTAATGATTTAGGGTAGCCCCTCTTGATAATTTATTTATTTTTTTTACCCATCACGATTAACCCCTTGTTTTGTTCCTCTTCATTATCCACTATTCGCTTGACCCTAAGCATCTGGCTAAATGGTAGGGAGCGTACCATATTACGTGGATGCTGGCTGTCATGCCGTAACAGTGTGTTGCAGTGTGTTAGGGTGTTGTCCTTCACATACATATCAGTGTCTAAAAACTGTAAATGTGAATCAGAGACCACCATGGTGAACTTAATATCCGGGTCAATATTGTTCAGAAAGTCAAAAAAATGAATCTAAAGAAGGAGGGTCCCCCAGCCATATTGCAAACATATCATCTATGTATCGCCACCACTTCAGTACTGAGCCAAAGTGGTGCGACACATAGACGAATGTTTCCTCCAGGTCGGCTATAGCAATGTTAGTGTAGGTCGGGGCGACGTTGGACCCCATGGCCGTTCCGCGTAATTGCACAAAAAACTCCTCATTGAATGAAAAGAAATTACATTTAAGAATGATTTCTAATAAGGTACAGATAAATTCCTTGCCCTCATTGGTATACTCAGACCTCCCTAAGGCTTTGCCAATACTTGCCAAGCCTCGGTCATGATTGATAGACGTGTATAGGCTTGTCACATCAAATGACACCAATAGGGCACCTGGAGGAAAAACAATATCAGAAATTTAGTTCAAGAAATCAGTGGTGTCCTGATTGTAGGATGTAGCGCTAACCGCAAAGGGTCTGAGGATTTTATCCAAAAAAATGGCTGCTGGGCTGAACAGGGATCCAGACACGATCGGTCTACCAGGCGGTGAAGTCACACTCTTATGTATTTTTGGTAAACAGTATAATAGGGGTAATTTCGTATATTTAGGTAACAAAAAATCATGCAGATCCCCATCTATCACGTCATGCGCATAGGCATGATCCACCAGGATCCTTTGCCTCTTAGAAAAAAACGGTGTGGGATCCACATCAACCCTCTTATATACACAATCATCATTAAGCTGTCTATACACCTCATCCATGTCTTTAGATCAGTCCATAACGACGATCCCACCCCCTTTATCAGTGGGTTTGATTATGAGATCGCCGTTTTGGACCAATCCTTCCAGTGCCCTTCTCTCATCAGAGGATAAATTGTTCTTATGTGTAACAGTAGTTACAGATTCCTTATATGACTCAATGTCCCTGAGGACCGCCGTAACAAAGGTATCTACAGCGGGTGAATTAGTCGGTGGACAGAAATTACTCATTAAAAAGAGACCACATTCCTTCAAATTAAAGTCACAAGATCTCCCCGTAATGGGGGTGTTGTCACTCACCACCGGCGGATTCCCCAGGAACCAGGCCTTCAGTTTGATAGATCTGAAGAAAGCATTCAATTCAATATCTAGGTCTAACCAGTTCGTAAACATCGTGGGGCAAAAAGACAGTCCCTTGCTTAAAACATTAAGTTCAACATCAGACAAATTGTAAGAATATATATTTACCACTGGGTGGTATTTTACTTCTTCTTTGTCTTTGGGGTCTTCATCATCTTGCCACTTCTGGTTTTTTGACCGTCTGTGCTTGCGTCCTCCTCGTCTCCTCCTCGGTTTGTTGTCTCTTGTGTATTCCCTGGAGGAGCTCCTAAAAAATCACTCGTCGTTGGTTTACGGGCAGGCATAGTGTTGTTGCGCTTCCTCATATCACATTTATTTTTACTGTATCGTAATGTCTCATCCTGTTTCCACGTATAAATGCATCCCGATGCATAGTGGGGAGTGTGTGTCCCCCTCCAGATTCCTGGCCATCAGGCTACAGGGAGAATTTGCTGTAAACAGGAGCTGCTGCACCTCACAGATAATGGAAATATTCACTTTATATCTTACTACATTTTGATAAGGGATAATATCAACTAATATTAATGTTTTTAACCCTTCTCTATGCAGAACTATCTAAGAACACACTTGCTCTCTTATTGCCTTTTTTTTTTTCATGAGTTTTGTTTTTTCCAAAAATTGACTGATCCTCTCCGCCTAATGTCACTATTATATATTAACACTGCAACCCAGACAATGTCCATAAAGTTATATGTAACACCAAAAACACACACATATTCTGGAATAAAGATTTTATTTCACACCATCCTCCAATATTTACACCTATGTTATGACGTTCTCCTTCAAATTCTTATGAAGCGCGGAGGGTTCTGTTATTGTGCGGCTAATACAATGGCGCACATGTAAAAGTGACTTTTATTATCTCGTTAGCTTGGCTTATAGATATATAGTTATTTATTTGGGTTACCATTGTGTAAAGAGCATACAATGATAGATTTGTGCGAGGCTCAGTGCAATTTTCTGCAAAGATAGTTTGCCATCCCCTGTGGATTTAATGTTCCATTTTCAGATTTTGATGAATATACAGATGTGGGGAATGTATGATCACCTCACATCTTGCTGTAAGGAAAGTATATTTTCTTTATATAAGTATTCTGGATTTGTACATATTTCAGAGGTAAATTTGAATTTACATGCAATTTTTGCATTTTATTGCCGTTTGCTCCAAAGTTGCATGAAGGTGGTAGTGTGTAGGAATTAAAAAGTTATTCTCGTTTACACTGATTTTTTTTGACAGAATAGGAGCTTTTTGTTGTGTGTGTTATATATTTTTAAGCACATTTGTGGCTAGCAACCAAATATGTCACAGTTTTTGTTTTAGCATTTTTGGGAGTGTAAATTCTCAATGTTGTGAATTTACACAGGAAGCCTGGAGATCCCCAGGAGCCCACACCCCACATGCCTATCCCCTTCACACTGCACCCACACATTCCTATCCCCTTCACATTGCACCCCCACATTCCTATCCCCTTCACAATGCACCCTCACATTCCTACCCCCTTCACATTGCACCCTCACATTATGCTCTCCTTCACAATGCACCCCCACATTCCTATCCCCTTCACATTGCACCCTCACATTATGCTCTCCTTCACAATGCACCCTCACATTCCTATCCCCTTCACAATGCGCCCCCACATTCTGTTCTCCCCTTCACACTGCACCCCCACATTATGTTCTCCCATTCACACTGCATCCCCACATTCTGCTTTCCCATTCACACTGCTCCCCCACATTCTGCTCTCCCGCTCGCACAGCACCCCACATTTCTATCCCCTTCACACTGCACCCCCACATTCCTATCGCCTTCACACTGCCCCCACATTCTGCTCTCCCGCTCGCACAGCACCCCACATTCCTATCCCATTCACACTGCACCCCCACATTCTGCTCTCCCGCTCGCACAGCACCCCCACATTCCTATCCCCTTCACACTGCACCCCCACACTCCCGCTCGCACAGCCTGCATCCCTTCTCTCAGCAGCAGCACATGGCAGCAGGCACTTCCCACAGACAGAAACGCTTCCTGTGTAAATTCTAGAGTTGCTCCTCCCACACCAGTGTCACATGATCGTGACGTCATCGGAGGTCCTTCAGACCACTAGGAAATAGCATCTGCCATTTAGAGCGCTATTCCTCCTTTCTGTGCACACGCTCTCCCTATAAGGTACGGATGTGCCCGTCCCGAGCTCGCTGACTATCTCCTGTCACTGTCGCCACTGCTCCTAGCACTGCCATTGGTAAGATTGCGCCCTGTACTTACCCTTTTTTCAGGAATGTATGACAATTGGGGTGTCACCGGCCTTCAGACTACCTGTAGTTCCCACATCTTATAGTCTGCATCCAAGATCGGGCTCCAGATATGAATGGTGGTTGAAACCATGACTGTGCAGAACGTGTAGATATGTGGATCTGAGTACTATATGATGTGTATACCATATTCCACCTCTGTTTTCTGAATTGAATGAATTTTATTAATAATACCATAATCATTTGGTCTTCGTTTGCAGTGTCTCATTTTTGTATGTGTTATCGTTGTTTCAGTGTTTGATGAAGGCTGCTGTGCCAGCTGAAATGTCATTCTTTACATGAAATTTGGACTAACATATATATATTTGCATTTGGTGTGCTTGGATTCTATGATCTTGTTGCGTACAGTTAGGAAACAATGAATGATGGGTTCCTGGCCTTAGATAAGTTGTTATTATTGGGAATACAGATAAGCGGATCCAAACTTTCCAGGCATATTGCCAGCCGAACAACCAATCTGGTAAATATGGCCAATCACAGCCATGGCTAGTTGGCCAGGGTTGTCAATTTGCTGGATTGGCTGTTCGGCCGACAATATGTTCAGGTCGCGCGGGATACCCTTGAACAGAAAGTTCTGGTCAGTCAACTTTAATTGTGAAGTAGCCCAGATAATACACTGAGCAGCGCTTGTGATGTCATGTCTACACGTCACATGTCCTGTTGCAGCTTGGTCCCATTCAGTGGTGCTGACCTACAATACCAAGCACGAATGACGTAAATGATAAGGCACTATGGGGCAAATTTACTTACCCAATCCCCGAACCAGACAGTCCGAGGAACATGAAGTCCGGCGTAATTCACGTAGCTTGTGCGCCCGATTTCCTGCATCTGTTGCTTCCCTCCCAAGGTCCGCCGGAGTTCACTTTTTTCTTCCCGGCGCTTGTAAGTGCCTGTCTTTCCGATGTTAAATCCTGCGTGTTGTCCGAATCCGTCGCATCGGTCGATGGCCCGCCCCTTAATTTGTGTTGCCTGAAATCTGGCGCTGATGTGCCAAAATCTAATCGCATGCGCCAAAATTCCCTGTTAAATGCGCCGCAACTCGTAAATCGTCGGGGATCCTGGCGAAAATGCGCTCTGCGGACCCATAGTAAATGAGCCCCTATGTGTATTGTGCAGTGAAGAGGCTGCACCACTATTCTTAAAACAGCTGATCTGCAGGGGTGTGAAGTGTTGTGTCCACCCACTAATTCAACTAAATAGGGCTACATTGTTGACCTTTTTAGATTGATGTGACACTCCCAAAACTGCAACAAATCTTTTTGCCCAATTTGACAATGGATTACAGGGAGCAGGATGTTTTTAGTATGTTACTAATAATTTTGAGATATTTTAAGATGTTACAGAATGATCAAGAAGGAGCTACACTAGATGGTCATAAATAATGTCTGTTAAAGGTGGTAACCCTAGCTGACCTCATTAGACTAAGGAATCTAAAAAAATATAGGCTTCATCTGTATCCCTTGGATGCATGTTATGATACAAAATGTCAACTGGCTCTGACAACTAGCCTGATGATCAAAATGACCAATCTCCTATAAACAAGTTCAGTTATCAGGAGGGAACCAGAAGACTTTCAGATTTTGACTTGATATTTTTGGCCTTCTCCAGGACACAAAGGATCAATTCTCACAATGGCTGCAGACTCCATGGAAATCGATGATGGTCTGTACAGGTTAGTAAAGTGATATCATCCTATAAAAGAATGCTAAGATTAAAGGAAACCTACCACTTAGTATGGCAGGGGTAAGCTGTAAGTACCGAGCACCAGCTCAGGGTGAGCTGGTGCCGGTACTTACTTTCGTTAGTGTTAAAACCGCGGTATCGCGGTTTTAACACTTTTTAAACTTTAGGGCAGAAGACACTGCGTGCGCACGATCGCGCGCGCGCCGCCATAGGAAATAGCGGAGATGTTGCGCGCGCACGGTCGCGCGCAGCGCCGAATCCCCTTCTGCCCTAAAGTTTAAAAAGTGTTAAAACCGCGATACCGCGGTTTTAACACTAACGAAAGTAAGTACCGGCACCAGCTCACCCTGAGCTGGTGCTCGGTACTTACAGCTTACCCCTGCCATACTAAGTGGTAGGTTTCCTTTAACTGAAAGTACAATCATAAAAACAAGATGAGTGTTTCAAATGGTATTTGTGGGGGACAGAGATTGTGATAACGCCTCTACAAGCATCTATAAGCATCCTTGTACAGGCTGATTTACTCCACCTCCCCCCAAAAAAACACCAAGCTTATGAGCTGTGCCCATCCCCTTGGAAGTATACGAGCAGCCATCAACAGGTTTGAGTTGTCAATGTGACTGCCCGATCCTTTACTTTGATAGGGGGTTGATATTATCAGCCCCCTGTAGTCACCCCTGCCCCTGTATACAGTGAGAGGCATGCTGAGAAGGTGCTATATGCAACCTCTCTGCATGTCTCTGTATACAGATCACTGATAACAGTGATCCAATGGGCTGTTAGATCACTGTTATATGGGATCTATATATAGATTAACCGGGAACACACTTTCCCCTATTTCAGATTAAAAAATAAAAGTAAAAAAATTAACGGTGTAAAAAAAAAATAAAGCGTTATGCATCAACCCCTCCCAAAAATAAATGAAATAAATTTACAGGTGTCAGCCCCGGCCCACTCTGTGGGGGGTCTGGGGTCGGCATTGGCCACAGCCAGCTTGAATGTGGAGCAAAACCTGCATATGAGACCTGTGAACATACCCTGAAAGTGACCATTTAATTTTGGGGGGGGATTCAGGGACAGAACTGTTCGGCAGTAATACCACATGACTGGCCTGTGAAAAATTGGCCATTGCTTGCCGAATTGCATACAGTGCCGCTGACGTGACTTTCTGCATCATATTGAGTTATGTTGCATGTAGGACCCTGCTTCCCTAATCGGTGCTGCTGTTTTGCCATCAAGCAGCAACTCATTGCCTAATATTTCACTATGATGCTTGGTGTCCTGCCCCCAGCACTATGCACAGTTTCTTTTTCGTGGACTGAGCATTGTTGTGTAGCTCTGGTCTATGCACTATGCCTCCACTTCCCATGTCCACCTACATTAACCCCTTCACGACATAGGACGTAACGGTACAGCACAAGAGGTTACATTTTCGCCAAATATCTTTTTTTTCATATGTCAACACTAAACATATCCATACCCAAATTGGTCAACTAAGATGAAGTGCAATGTGACACGAGAAACCAATCTCAAAATCCCCTGGATATGTTCAAGCGTTCCAAAGTTAAAACCACCTATAGTGACAGAAGGCAGTTTTTTTTTTTTTGTTTTTTTTTTAATGGCCCTTGACAGGAAGGTGCAAAATGGCCAAGTTGTTAAGAGGATAAGCAAAGACCACAAAAAGCCTACATGAAAACTGTAAACCTGTAATTTTTCTGATTTCATACCTTTGCTCTCTGTTTCCTGATCCATGATGTGAAGATAAAAATTTTGTGCCTTTTTGTAACTTTTATTCATCAGCAGATGCTAATTTTTATATTTTAGCCGGCAAAGGTATGTCCTGGGTGATACAGCTATGCAGAAAATGGCTCAGTCCCATGTTTTCCTTAGTGGTATGGGCGGACTTGGTATTGAAATAGGTAAGTGTGATGACCTTACTTTGTGTTTCAGTTCATGAATTTCTCTAAAATGTAGACTTCTTCATAAAGAGTGTCTACCAGGAGTTTTGACCATAAGTTAGCAGTCTTGAGATCTGTGTAAGTATTCCTGTGTGTTGTTAGTAGAAGCAGGACTGTTCAAAATGCATTTTTAGTCCATGATTGTAGCTGTACTGGCAGAGACTCCTAAAACTGTGTACTTACAACTCTGCATTCAAACTGCTCTCCAGCCCGAGTGCTGTTCTTAGATCTCACACACCTGTGCTCCAAGTCAGCTACTATCTTGGAATATAAATGCATTTTTTTTCACAGTCCCCCAGCCACTAACAACACACACAAAGGTCTGGTTACACAGATCTCTATGACCGATGCCTAACACAATCCACAACCTAAAATTGGCAAAACTTTGAAAAGACCTTAACACCTTAAAGGGGCTGGCCACTTTTCAATAAATCTGTTCTCTTAGACATGTCTCTGCACGTATATGTTCCTGTGCCTTTGCCTACTTTGAGAGTTTCAGCCTTTCCCTGTTATCCACATGCTGCCCTCTGCATATATACACAGTTCTATATACTAGTTAATCATACTACAGCTAAGGATGTTTTAAGAGGGCTCACAGGCTGTATTCATATACCATTTAAAGTATTTGCATCTCTACAGTTAATGCGATTGCTGGTTCCACTTATTCATCGGCCCAGATTTATCAGAAGTAGTGCAAACTGTACTATGTGCACGTTGTCTCACTAGTATGCAGAGAGTGCCAGATTACGCCCCTTTAGATGCAAAATTTTGTGGTGTGTCACAAAACTGGCCAAGTGACTTTATAAATACATGTGCAAGAAGTTTGCACGTTCTTTTCAAACTGAAAACTGGTGCAGTCAGTTAAAGAGGACCTGTCACCCCCCAAAAAAATGCACTCTGAGCTGCATACTAAAGTAATCAGCTACCCCATTTTTAGCAGTGATAAACTGCTAGCTTTATCTGAACCCTCCAATGAAGCTAGTAGACTCTGCCGCGCCGTACCTTCAGAACGGTCGGCCGCATACATGAGAGGGCGGGACTAGGAGGCTGTGACTGCTGCTTGAAGCCTGGCAGTCACCGCCTGCATATAGAGTGGGAGGGGTGGTCTGGGGAAGAAGCAGCAACCTGGACCACCCCCTCATGAATACGCCAGACCACTTTGAGCTTGGACCAGCGTTCTAAAGGTACGGCACTACAATGTTTGCTAGCTTTATCGGAGGGTTCGGATAAAGCTAGCCGTTTATCACTGCTAAAAATGTGGTAGCGCTAGCTGCTTACTTTAGTATGCAGCTTCTAGTGTGGTTTTTATGGGTGGCAGGTCCTCTTTAATAAATGTGGCCCTCTTGTGTTTTGCTTTTGCAAAATGAACTTGCATTAGATTGCTTTTAAGCAATACCTGTGACTTATACATGTGGCTTATAGACTTCTCTCACCTACGATGTTTCTTTGTTTTCTAGCCAAGAACATTGTTTTAGCTGGTATAAAGGTAAAAACTATTTTTTGTCTTTTGTGTGTTCTATTTTTCTGGTAAAGCTTGTGATTTATAACTGGGTTTTCATCCATCAGGCACTGACAATCCATGACACAAGACATTGTGAAACATGGGACTTGGGGACCAATTTCTTTATCAGGGAAGATGATGTCAGAAATCAAAGAAATAGGTTAGTGCGATGTGTAATGTCGTCTTTTGTGGTATTCTGTACTTTACTTAAATGGGTTGGATCAAGTTTGATTTTTAGAATGCTTGGACCCCCACCAATCAATGGAAATGGGGTCTCGCTGTCAATAATTGATTAAGAAGCGGATCTAGCATCTTACCTGCCTAACTGTTTAATATGGGGATTGTCCAAAATCTTAAAGTACAGCGCTCAGCTATCTCTGGCACACCCATAAACAATGTGTGGAAGTATTGGAGATATATATATTATTGAGCATAGTTTTGGCATGTATATAGTATATGCTTAATCTGACACGCCATCAATCCTTAATAAAAAAAAAAAAACCCTGTTCTTGTGCATGGTGGAGATCACAGCATTCAGGCCCACCTATCAGATTTGTATCCTCTATTCTGTAGATGGGGATATCAATCAAACTTGGTAAAATCCCTATGAATATTATACAAAATTCCTTCTGAATAACTTCTCTATTTTAATACATTGCAGAGCTGAAACCTGCCTTCACCACATTGCAGAGCTAAACCCTTATGTCCAAATAACCTCATCAACTATTGCACTGGAGGAGTCATCAGATCTTTCATTTCTGAAGCAGTTCCAGGTTAAGAAGTTACCCTTGTTATTGTTTTACATGAAGGCTGTCAATCTGTTTTGATAGATAAGCCCCCACCAGAGGTGTATGGTATAGGCCCCACTCCTTCCTCCCCTTTGATCTAATTTGCATGGGTGGCTAACCATTAATTTTCTTATTGTTTGGCTAACTTTACTTCCAATTTAGCTAATGCTGTATACTGTTTTCTCTTAGTGTGTAATACTTACAGAAGCAAGACTATCACTGAGGAAGAGGATCAATAACTTCTGCCATGACCAACAGCCACCTATAAAGGTACTGTATATGACTGTAAGTAATTTATATCCTTGCAATTTAGCCATTTGTTACCCAGTCTTTCATCTTATTACAGTTCATCTGCGCAGATTCTTACGGCATATGCTCCTTCGTGTTTTGTGACTTCGGAGATGAATTTCAAGTTCTGGACACCACAGGGGAGGAGCCAAAAGAGATTTTCATTTCAGATATAACCCAGGTAATTGTAGTTTTCTCGGTTTATCATTTTCAAAATTAAAGTCCAAAGCTGTTTAATCAATGTTTAAAATGTTATTGGTCTCTAAACGTGCTGCCTAGTTCACTTAAAACTATGACCTATCTCGCGCACATTATTTTTGAATTAGTACAATATTAATTCCCTGGTTTTATTCTTAGTCTAATCCTGGCGTAGTCACGTGTTTTGATAATCGTCCTCACAATCTTGAATCTGGCCAATTTGTGACCTTCCGTGAGGTGAATGGAATGTCTTCCTTAAATGGCTCCACACATCAGATTACAGGTAAGTTACTCTAGCTTCACAGGCTGTTACAGTGCAAGGGACACTTCCCTCCTCCATCGTGTGCTGAAACTTCCTGTGCTGCTGTGATGTTACAGCAGGCAGAGGAAGGGGAAAGGGCTGAGGGAGAAATGGGGGAGCCTGTAAAGCTACATCTCAGAGGAACTCTTGTAACGCCCCAGAACCCTTCTAGCTCATTAGCATAATGGATAAGTGTAGCCATGAATAACAAATAAAAGATGAATACCACCACAGTCTTCAGGTTTATCCATGCTTAATTTGGATGGTAGATTTCCTTTAACGCGCGTACAAGAGGATTTGTGTCTTGTGGGTTTTTTTGTTTTGTTTGATATGTATGCTTTATAGGCTGTATTATACACGTAAGCAACAATGTCTTCCTCTATACTCTTTTCAGTTACATCACCATACTCATTCAGCATTGGAGATACATCAGGCATGGATCCATACCAGCATGGTGGTCTAGCTCTTCAAATTAAAATGCCACAGTCGTTCAACTTTGTAAGTATCTTATGTTTTTAACAAAGAATTTTGTAACTCCAATAAACCAGATGGGAACTGCTATCGGTAGATATGGTAAGTTTAGCTGCTATAGAATATAGCAATTAGCAAGAAAATCTAGGAAGAGATAAGTAGTTGTAGAATAATATAAGCTATGCAGATATGATTGTGCAATAAAGATGCCTGACAACCTTCTTGGAATGAGAAGAAGCGAGGGAGGGAAGTCCCTTCTGAATAAGTTATTGTGGTAATAGCTTTTTTTTATACTGTTGGTATTCAAGGGGTTTTCCAGAAATAATTGTTAATGGATTCTCATTAGGATAAACAGTCTGGGGGAGATTTATAATCAAGTTTTTGAGGTAAAACTGTTCTAGTTGCCCATGGAAATCAATCAGAGCTCAGCTTTAATTTAATAGGCAGCTGTGGGAAAATAAAAGCTGAGCTCTGATTGGTTGCCATGGGCAACTAGAACAGTTCTGCTCTAAGAGACTTATGATAAATCTCCCCATCTGTGCCTATTACCTAACACCCTCCCCGCCCATTGTTTTGTTTTTTCATGTTTTTAATTATGCCATGTTATACTAACTATGTCAGACTAATAGCTTTAGTCCTTTTTTTTTTTTATTATATCTAGTTTGGTTTTTAAATTGGTTTCCCTTAAGGGACACACAAATTGTGAACAGTTTGGACTAATAAATATTTACACGTTTTTTGTTTTCAATCATTTTTATTAAAAATTTTTTGTTGTAAAACAACCAATGTAACAGAGTGTATAGGGATGGAAAACAATGTTACATTGTATTGTAAAATTTGCTGACTTCTTTGGTGTTTACAACTGATCACATTCATTTTTTTTTTTAAACCAATAAGGTCCATGAGACCTCCAGAAATATATGTAGAGCTGCACAGGAGGAGATGTTTTTCTCAGTGCTCCCTGTACTGCCGCTCTTGTCATCCACCTGCATGTAGGGCAGTTTCAGGCAGAGACGAGGAGGGAGGATCTCCTGATCTTTAGGGAAGTTGTTAGGAGGGTCTGGCCACTATCCTTTGTGTGTCCCCTGCATTGGTGTCTTGCTATTTTGAATGGAAATGCAGATATGTCACAACCTGGTTACTACTTTTCTTTTTTCAGGAGAGACTAGAAAAACAGCTGATGGACCCAAAGTATCTGATTGCAGATTTCAGCAAACCTGAGGTAAACCAAAAAAGAAAAATATGAGAGAGGACATAGAAATTTACACAGCAGTTGTCTTAGTATTACCACAGGCAGGAGTACATTGACTAACTGGTTATAATTGGTAAATTATAAATAAGTTACGTTACATATACTTGGGAGATTTTTTACTAGTAGCGATGCATTAGAATTCTGGTGCAAGGTTTGCCAAAAACTAAAGTCTTACATCTCTGGAGCCACATATAACAAGTGTTTTAGACTTTCATGACTTTTGTACGAAAAGGGATGTGGGGTCGCCGAAAGGTGGGCATTTCCTAAATTGGGACACACGGAGCCAAAAATGGCATGAACTAAACCAAACAGTAGGTGTAATAAAAGACTAAATTGTCTTAAGTGGAGGTGTATTTGGCTCAATATAAGACATAACTTTTAGACAGCTTTGGTTAATGGCCTTTTTTTTTTTTTTTTTTTTTCTTCTGGATTCTCAGGCACCTTTAAGCATCCACTCAGCAATGTTGGCACTGGATAATTTCCAGGAGAATAACAGCCGCCTGCCAAACATAAGGTAGTATTGGTAAATGTAAGAGCAAGAAAATAGACATTCTGCACAACATTTTACATTACAAATAATACTACTGTATTGCATTGCAGACCGGTCATGCCACAGACCTGGTGTACATTCCATCATTTTATAGCCTGACATAGATTGCTATCTGTACCTAAAGGAAACCTACCATCAGGAATACACTAACTGAAGTTCTCCTGATTGTAGATTCCTTTGTTCCTTCTAAGGCCTGCATTGTCTTTCACCTTATCTTTTCTCCTTCACTAAATAAAAACATTCTCTTTTGTGTTTGTAAATGAGCTTCAGAGGATACTGGGGCATGGAGTAGCCCAGCCAAGTACCTGGGGCTAAGTGCGTGGAGATGTCCCGGTATTCTAAGAAGTCTTGCATACCAGTGCGTACCCACAGCGTTCTTTGGCTAAGAGAAGCGCAGGGCCGGCGCTGTAACATGGCAAAATATAGGAAATGTCCTGTTCTCAGTGCACAATCACGGTGCAGTGAGACAACGTGTGCTCACCACACCATGACCAGGCTCCATGAAATGAGATTATAGGCGTTATGTGCATGCATTTAAATTTTAAGCGTCCCTGTTGTCTTGGTGACATTCATGCTACCTTACTACATCACTTATGGTTACGTATACACCAAAGCGGAAGCTCTCTCAACGAGGACGCCGATGGAGCCTGCTTTTGACACTGGTTTTAGGAGGAGGACCATTTGTACTGGGTAGTGTTTTTTGGCAATTAATTGGGGACCACATAACGGAACCTTTACCTACCCCTGAGGAAGTCACTTTGGAGTGACGATACGTGTGGGGTCTGCCTCCCCTGCACCTCTCTAGACCTCCAATATGTTCACAGTTTGTCAGCCTGACCGACCGTGATATTGTGAGATATGCATTTTTTTCTGATTTACTGGGCTGTATTTACTTGTTACACCATCTATTTGAAAGGTCCAACATTTTGTTTCATTGTATTCTACATTTGGAGTAAGCGGAGTTTACAGGGACACTGCTTTGTCGCCTTCTTTGTCCCTGTAATTAGGTGCATCAAAATGCACCTTTTTAGATGTTTTTATCATTGTTTTGTGTCCTATGTGATTATTATGAATTATTAAGAGTCTGTTGTTTTTTTTGTTTTTTTTTGTTTTGTTTTTTAAATCTATATTTCGGGGCACTTATTGCATGGCTTCTTGTGCACTTTTTATGGTTCAAATTGATGCATGGCCATATTGATCTAGCTATGCCAACTTCCTCTTTTAGCATGCTGTGACCGGGCTCCATAGGCGACAATGGTGACGCAATTAGTGCGTTCGGGTATCGGTCCCCATTATGTTTATGTAAATGCACCCTTAGTTATGGAGAAAAGATGCCTCAGTTAGTGTACTCTTTATGGTACACACAATGGAATTTAAGGAAGTTTAGAGCAAGGAACAATGCATAGGGAATTGGGGTACAGAATGAACAAACTCTTCTGTGTGTGAACATGGGTGACAATATCTGAGCCCTCTGGATAATATAGGTATTCAAAATATTCTGCAACATAAATAACACCTCATTAAAGAGGACCTGTCACCCTGAAAAAGTGCACTAGGAGCTGGTTACTAACGTAAGCAGATCCTAGTGCTAAAACAAATGAAGCAGTGTTATCGGAAACCTCCGATAACACTAACTAACACCGTTGCGATGTACAGTACTATTCATGAGGGCGAGCGGAGCGGTCCAGGGAAAAGTAGCAACTCGGACCGCCCCCTCAAGAATACGTTTGTACTGTACAACACAGCGGTGTTACTTAGCGTTGTCGGAGGTTTCCGATAGCGCTAACAGTATAACATTGCTGCGTTTGTTTTGGCACTAGGAGCTGCTTACTTTAGTAAGCAACTCTAAGGCTATATTCACACTGCCGTTGCCCGCCCGTACCGTACCGTAGCGGGCAACGGCAGTGTACGGGGAGAGGAGGAGGAGGAGGTGAGCACAGCTCACCCCCGCCCCTCTCCATAGCAACCTATGGCGCACGGCGCCGTATTACGGGAAAAGATAGGACAGGTCCTATCTTTTTCCCGGGTACGGAACGGTAGGGTGCCGTACGCCCATTGCTGCCTATGGGGGACGTATATCGGCCGTATATACGTCGGCCGTATATACGTTCCCCATACGTTAGTGTGAATGTAGCCTTAGTGCACTTTTTCAGGCTGACAGGTCCACTTTAAACCTCCGCATTGGCTGTTGTCCCACATTTGAAAGTAGACTTGACTCTGTAAATGTCTCAATACATGCTGAGAGTTGATGTTCTACTATTTTTTTTTGGTTCATATACCCTTAATTTGCAACACTGTTCTAGGTTTTAAAATCGCTGTTGAGATGATTGGTGTATCCAATTTTTTTTCATATAATTTTGTCACTTTATACGATGATTTAAATGCACTGTTAATACGTATGTACTTCAATGAGGTGAATTGTATTTGTGTAGGTGCATCCAGGATTCCGAAGAGATGCAGAATATAGCAGCGTCTATAACAGAAAGTCTGCAGAGTAAAGTAGGTTTCACAGCCTAAAGACTGCTTCCCAGGTTAAAGGCTTTATTGTTTTGATATTTTTAATATCCACAACCATTGTTACATTTATGAAATTTAGCTTGACTCTAGTTTGGATGCATGCAACCTGATATCATTAGAGCCTCTCAGGAAACTATCATTTTTACTAATAGTTTTACCATTTGGTTATTTGGTTATCTGGTTTAGACACCTTACTTATTCCTATTTTTAAGATCTCTTCATCATTATAATTAATGGAAGAGGCTTCCTACATTGGATGAGTGCTTTAGCATCAGTGGAGGGATCTTCCTTTTAGAAGCAGAATCTCTTTACCTCTAACCTCATCTGAGCAGCACTCTGTCCCCAGTTATTCCATCTAGACCTTTATGAACCAAATTGACAACTGTTGACTGCTAATACCCATTCGTCTTTTGTGCATGTTTTATAGCCACTACACCCACGCTTTCATTATGTTTATAATTTGGGTAGAATGTGACTCATTTGACTTTGGAGGTGATTTATTTTAATAGGTTAATGACTTGAGTTTTAACTTGTGTGATATTTCTTACCGAACTTGGGTGTACTGCTAGTTTAGTAGTGTAAATGCCGGCGTTCCCTAAAGGGGAATGTGTCATAATTTTAAATCGTCCTATACTCTGTGCTTACAGGTACAAAGATAAAACATGTAAAGCTTAACCTTTTCTTCACTGAACTAATGTATTTTAAATTTCAGCCTTTACTTGACAAGCACCTGGTGAAGTGGTTGTCTTGGACGGCGAAGGGTTATTTGCCCCCTCTTGCTGCAGCAATGGGTGGAATTATTAGCCAAGAAGTCCTGAAAGCTGTTTCAGAAAAGTTCTCGCCTTTACAACAATGGGTTTGTATCCCCATACCTGTCTGCATTTTTTCGTGTTATGAAAGTGATTTTATAATTTTCTGATAGAAAAGGTGGGAGTAGGGCTTCTATTGTAGCCCCTGGTCTTATCATTTTTAATGCCTTCCACTCTCAGATTAAAGATTCTAGTTCCAAGTGGTACATTTAGATTCTTACATCTTTTAGAATTCATTTGTAAAGTCTTGAACCAGCAGCAATAGTTGGTGGCATTTAAGTTTCCTTTCAGGAATCTTTAAAATTTCAGGTTAGCCACAGTGGAAATTCAATCTGGCACCCCATTATTTTCAGGATTTAGTATTGACCTTAACCCTCATCATATGGTACTAATGGTATTCCACTGTGATGCCAGTCCCCTGTAACCAATGTATGACCTGCTTAGACTAAAGTGGATTGAGATTTAAAGAGAACCCGTCATGCAAAATAACCCCCTAAACTAAATATATTTTCATAAACTGCCATTAGAGAGCATTGCCTCTATCCCTTCATTGTCCCTCTACATGCCTGTAAACCTAAGCAATGAGGTCCTAAAGCTGTATGCAAATGACCTGTGAAATGTCCAATGAAGTATTAGCATATTCAAGCTGTCCACTCTATTCATGAGTGGGAGGCACAGCCACACCCCCAGTGCATGACTGACAGCCTGTATAATGATGTGAGGCTGTATAATGATGTGCTTCCTGGTGCTGGTGGCCACGCCCCCTGCAGCCTGTGTGTGCATGTGTGTGTGTGTTTAGGAGAGATACAGCAGCTCCAGGCAGCCATGTTACAGCAGAACATGTCAGATTCATGTGTAGCTGATGTCTGTGTCTCTCACCTGTATATTAGGAGGACACAGCACACACACTAGCCATGCTTTACTATACATTACACACAGACATGAGCAGGGGGAGGAGAGGGGAGGGGTAACAGGGGTGACATCACTGCCTCTGACCATGTGACCAGCCTCATTTACATGATAAAGAATAGATGATTTTACAATGAATAATGTATGAAATAACTAGATAAAGGCTGTGATGGGATCCTTGTGAGCTGCTCCAAGAGGTGACAGGACTAGTGGCAGAGACTTGATGACAGGTGTCCTTTAAAGGAAACCTGCCACTTTATATTGGTAGTTGTAACACTCAAATACCTCGCACCAGCTCAGGGTGAGCTGATGCCGGAGCATTAATTTAATTAATGTTCTACCTACACATATTTCTTGGATGTTATCAAAAATGTTAATTTTCCATAAAAGTAGCAATGTTGTCCCTTAAAAATAGCATTGTTGTCATTTGATATGACCAATGTTGTTGGAGGGATTACACAAAGAATCAAATTGATTTTGCATATGAAAAGGCTGGAAGTTACATATTGTCTCACAGCCGTCCCTTGGTATTAAACACTGAATACAGGTGGTTATGCATCTACAGTACATGTGTGGCCAGTGCTGGAAGAGTACAGGGGGGTCATATCCATGGACGGCTTTTTAGTTTCTAACAGACAATATGGCTACATTTATGGGAAATAATTTTCCCATAGGGACATTTTGTTTAATTACATGCAATTTAGTAATGGCAGATTAATTATGTTAATGTCAATGCCAGATGAGAATACCCCTTTAAGCACTTGCTTTTATTATATTTTATTATAAACTAGAGTTTGCATTAATTAATATTGTTTTGAACTGTATCTATTATTTTATAAGCTTTTTCTGGATGCCATGGACATTGTGACTTCATTAGACCAAATTAGTCAAGAAGAGTTCCTTCCAAGGTATGGCTTTAGCTTTTGTGGTCTCCTGAACGGGATCACACATCTTCACCTAAAGACAGGTTTCCATAGCCTTTTTAATACCATTTCCCAATTTGCTTTTATACGATATAAGTCATCATCATTATCTGCAAACTACTCTGCTAGCTCTTCCTCCTCTCCCTGAGAAAGATTTGCTGGAAGCATAGGGTGCTCTAATGGCTGCATAAGGGTGAGGGGAGGGAAGATACGCTAGTATCGTGCCCTGTACCCTTAGGCCAGGGGACGCCATTAGACTCATTGAAAAGGGGGGAAGGAAAGGACTTGTAAGGAAATGTTCGTGACACCAGTCAGGATAATATTTGCTAACTTTGGTCCTGTGAGGTAGGTGTTGTGCGTCAGCGTGTTGTTATGAACCCTTTCTGACTAGGACTGGCTCCCAGGGGGATGAATGGAGGAGGAGGTATATAACACTTGCCTTGCGATGATGGTGGTGCCAAATAAACACTTGCACACTTTGACTTTAGCTATAGGGATGCCAGCCACCTTGGTGAGTGAGCTATCCTCCTCAATATGATTCTCCACATGCTCCTCAATATGCTTCTTACTTGTTCCTCAGCTGCACTGCACTCCGCATATTACAGGCACAACCTCCTGCTTGCTCTGCTTAGAGGAGTAAATACTCCTCTAAGCTTCTCTGAGACTCGGGCCCTCCTGCCTGTCTCCTGTAGGACATGTTTCAACAACTGCTGTTCAGCACTCCTGATTGTCTCCTTATGTCTCCTTATGTCTACACGCTCTCCCTGCTGCTAAACAGATTGCTACTGCAGACTGACTTACACTAACTTTTAACTCCTCCCTTCTTCCCATAATCCCTTGCTACTCTCTCACCTTGGCCCCTTTTTTATTAAACATATAACAATTAAAGGTATGTACACAGAACATTGCCATTGATGTAGGACCCGACATTTTACACGAAGTGGAGGGTGCTACACTAGCAGAGCATAGAGGAGATAATGATGATGACGACACAGGGACCTGCACGCCTGTGATTCAATGCAGTTTGCTGGCAGGGATCTAGGTATACTTTTTTTTTTATACTCTTTTAAAATGGAGCAGAAGAAGTAATGTTAATTATAAAAGCAGGTTGTGAATTACCATAGTATTAGTGATATTGTGTACCCTACAGAATCCTGCAACAAAGATGAGCTTGTTGTGCATGCAGCAACCTACTCCAGTAATGGTCAAATTGTGATCATACACATTTAAATTGTTAAAAATTTACAACTTTGATATATAATAAATGATTGTTCAGTGAAATTTACAACCTCACTTTTTTATTAAAGGACTTTTATAAATAACTTTTAAAACAATCATTCGCTAGACCAGTGATGGCGAACCTTTTAGAGACCGAGTGCCCAAACTAGAACCAAGGCCCACTTATTTATCGCAAAGTGTCACCATAGAAATTTCATTTGTGATTAATACTCCCTGCTTTGTCGCAGCTTTCATTCATTTTAGCACCCTGAGGAAACCAGTAAAGCAGAAGAAAATAGGATGATCATTGTAGCTCCGCTCAAGGGTCCAAGAATTGTCAGGGCCAGAGCAGGAGCTACAATGATAATCCAGATCTGCCCCCCCCCCCCTCCACTCCTCCAGCAGTAGTGGGACTGCAGGAAGATACCTGGAGTCATCTCTGGTGATGGCCTGAGTGCCCACAGGAAGGGCTCTGAGTGCCACCTCTGGCACCCGTGCCATAGGTTGCCACCACTGCGCTAGACAATCCTTAATTTCACCACTGATTAGCTAGCTATCAGCCTACTTATGTATATTTTGTATGGCCCCTTTTAGATTCTACTCTCCAATTAATTTGCATAAACACATCTTTTTAGATGTGAAGTATTTTAATTCTTTGTAAAAGAAAGTATTTTGCTGAACTCGAAATAATAATCAAAATGTTACATTCACTTTTATAATATAAGGTAGTGAAAGATCAGTTACTATATCTTGATGTTGTGTTAATCTACTCACTGTTTTACTTCATCCACAGAGGTGATAGATATGATGCCATCCGAGCTTGTATTGGAGATACTTTTTGCCGGAAGATTCATAGCTTAAATCTCTTTGTGGTAGGTAACCTGTCAGTTATTTTATCTGCTGATACATATAGACTCCATATAAAAGAAAATGAAGTCAAGATTTATGAATCCATCTTAATGAAAAGAAAAAATATCCCATACAAATGATTGTGAATCCACCACATAAGAAATGGAATATTCCCAATTGAAATACAAGGGGCAGCCTCGGTTTTCTTCAGTTGCTGATTTTCTTTGGAATTCAGCACGGAAATTTGTTCGAACATAGCATCTTAGTTTTGCTCTAACAATCTGGCTGAAATTACGGAATTTGATATTTTATAAGTAGCGTTTTTGTGAGATGTTATTCTGGTCGGAGTCATATAGCCACCTTCAAATATATATTTGCCCCTTGGGATGTTGTATACACCATGAAGGTGTAGAATTCTATTAATTCCATAGCCATCAAATTAATATGTAGGTCTCTAGCCCCCCTACTTCAAATTTAGCTTACTTTGATATCAAAGCAACACATTATAGTAGCTAATAAAAATAAAGTTTATTAGACACGTTTTTTTTACAAATGGTTAAAGTCCAACAGAACATTAATCAAAAAAATCTGCAAGGAATTTAGATTTTATAATGGCAAAAAACAGTTTAAGCCTATTCAGAGAAACGCGTTTTGCATTTGATCTGCTGGTCCCCAAGTTTGTATTCTTCTCTTTTTATTGTTACATGATGTTAAGGGTTTTAATGTATGTTGCATTTATATTCTGCATTTGCTGTGATTACTTAACTATATTACTACATGAGGGTTTTTATGCAGTATTAAGGAGTGCTGTATGATTTCCCAGATTCATGTTCTGTAGTATTTTATCTATTTGTGTTAAAATCATGTTTTTAATAAAATTTACAGTTTATTCCTGTAATGTGTCGCTGTGACTAGAGTGTAGAGGAATAGCACAGTGTAGCTCTCTAAGGGTTTGTTCATACAACTGTCACACAATGTGCCCTCCATTGAGGTCTATGGCTTCCGGTCATGGTGCAGGGAGCACACAGTGTGTCACCACAACGTGACCAAGCCGGGTGGTCACTCATCTTTCTATGGAGAGGGAATGGGTGAGGAGTGCTAAGAGAGATGCTTCAGAAATGTAATTTTAAAGAAAAACTCTTATTTAATAAAATGCAATGGATTTTAATCTGCAGGTTGGATGTGGAGCTATTGGTTGTGAAATGTTGAAAAACTTTGCACTTTTGGGGGCTGGCTCTGACGCCCAAAATGGTTTGGTAAGTACACAGAGCATATAATAATAGGAAGAGTGCGGGTTTTTAAATACATATATTTTTATTTTAGTTATAGTCTTGATTGTGTCATTAACACACTAAAAGTTATCACACAAACAGGATATCAAGACCGTCACCGGAAGCAGGACATTTGAGTGCTATGAAGAAACATGACATCTAATGAATAAAGCGGAGTGTATGTCCGCAAAAGGAATCTGCACCATCCTGTGTACAGTCAGCAAATTTTGCACAGCCACTCTCTGTGACTCAGGGAAAGCCATAGACTAGGTTTTAACCAAAAATTTCACTGCACACTTTCCAAAATACACTTATTAACCACAATATACAGGATCCATTGTCTGCTGGTGCTGTGGCAGTTAGAAGCTGAGCTGTGGTTGGTTACTATTCTGTCACAGGCCATTAATATAAGCTCTGAGCTTTGATTGGTTACTATAGGCACTGACCATTAAACCGCTTATGTGTGAGGTAAGCTGGATAGGGATACAGAGATGAGGGGAGATTTACCAGAAATGTCTGAGGTAAAACTGTTCCAGTTGCCCATGGAAACCAATAAGAGATCAGCTGTAATTTTAAAAAAAGCTGTGCAATAATGAAACTCAAGCTCTGATTGGGGCAACTAGAGCAGTTCTGTTCTCAGACACTTCTGATAAATCTCCCCTTGGACGAAGTGAGAGTCAGAGACAAAGACAGTAAGAGACAAATACAGAGAAGGTCGGAGACAGAAACTGGGAGACCGGGACCTACATATAAAATATTTTTTGTCAACCCATTCTATTTTGTTATAGCTAAGAGAAGTTATTTACTATTTTAATGAAAACCAGAGAGTGGTCCAATACCATTTGGGGTAAATAGTCTACAGCTGAGATGTTATTATGCATAGTTGGGGATATAATAGCCATGTCTATTTTTGAGATTGTGTTATCAGAGTATTTCCAAACATTGTATAAATATAATACTTCAGTCGTGTTTAATGTAGGGGCCTAGAAATATGAAGAATAGAGCTGACATGGTTACACTTTTCCAACCTTTTGTCCATTATAAATGACGCTTAAAAAAAAAAGTGGCTTTTTGTAAAAAGTAAAATGGATTTTGCTCTTGGCATAAAGTGTAACCACGATCAGGCTGACAATAGTTCTTCACTGTTTGTCACTACATGTCCTATTGTTGAGCATGTGGTGGGTTCTGACAGGTGAAGTATTGTCCTTCACTGGTTGGTTGGATGGATTTATTGTTGTTTAAGAGTGACTAATGGATTGTGTATATGCTGCTTGTTTTCTTTCTTTGTAGATTACTGTGACAGACCCCGACTTAATTGAAAAATCAAACTTGAACAGACAATTTCTCTTCAGGCCTCACCACATTCAGGTATACTCACTGTTTGCACATGCAGCATGTATTAGGCATTGTTTGCATTGCAATTCAAAATGCAATTCAAATGCCACATGTAAATTTGGATTTCAAGTCACTCATTTTACATATACCGTATACACTTGAGTATAAGCCGAGACCCCTAATTTTACCTCACAAAAACTGGCAAAAACCTATTGACTCGAGTATAAGCCGAGGGTGTAGTATATAGTCAGCCAGCCCCCTACCAAAAAAAAACCCAAAACTTAAAACTCACCCTCCGGTGTCCGGATCGTTGGCGCAGTTTCCGGTCTTCAGCGCGAGGCTCCCAATCTTCGGCGCGGGTCCCGGTGGCTTCTCTTCTTTCGCCGGCAGAGTCGTGTCCATGCAATCTGCCAACAGGCGCATTCTATGATGCTGCGGTGTCGCGGCTGATGACGTCATCAGCCGCGACACCTCTCGCATCTGGGCGCACTCTATGATGCAGCGAAGAAAGAAGAGAGAAGAGGAGGTGGTGGGAGCCTCGCGCCGAAGATCGGGAGCCTTGCGCCTCACGCCGAAGATCGCGATTCGTACACCGGAGAGTGAGTATTAAGTTTTTAATTTTTTACTTGACTCGTGTATAAGCCACGGTGAGTTTTTTTCAGCACATTTTTTGTGCTGAAAAACTCTGCTTATACACAAGTATACACGGTAAATGCTTAGTATATGGAAAACAGAAAAGTTTGCGAATTGACAAGCTAAAATACATTCATGAGGTATGAAAAACCTTGGCAGACTATTGTGGTTGGTCCCGCAATGTGAAGTGGTGGCCACCAAAGAACAAAGCCACCAAAGTGTGTAGCCTAAACATGAATGTATGTTTCATAGTCCTGCTGCTAGTAACACACAAAGATCTAACACTCCTCAGAAGGGCAGTTTTGTAATTTTCTTTGTGGGACTAACCAGCAGTACCAGATCTCGCATCTATACTAGTATGTAGCTATCAGAAACCACATCTTCATCTTGCTACATAATGGGACTGGGCGTCAAGCCCTCCACCCTCAAAATACAGAACCACTCCCAAACATATTCAATACCATATAAGAAAAAGAGGAGCCACTCAGTTCTCAAATATAAAATTAATATAAAATTAATTTTATTCAATTAGCATATTAAAACAAAATTAATTACAATGGATGTTAATGGAAGAAATCCAATATAAATGGTCCGAGTTAGCTGCCCACCTCACTATCACATAAGGGGTATATCCACCAAAAAAGTAACACCTAGCACAATTGTTGTCTTTATGTAATCTCCAAAGTGCATAGATCCCAATTGGGATGCACCTAATAACTGAAGTTAATACATTTGGTGGAAATAAGAGTAAAAGACCAGTGTCTTACCCATAATGTGGTGTGGCAGGAGAAGCTCTCGGACACCCCAACGCGCGTTTCGCCCACGCTTCCTCAGGGGGTACGAAACACACGCCGGGGAACCGGAACTTATATATTTACCTAACCGGATGAACGTCACTGGCGCATGCGAATCGAACAATTCTCCGACATGCCCCACTTCCGGCGCCCGGGAGCTAGTGCGGTCGCTCGGAGTCCGACAGCGCTATCAGATCTCCTGTCATGCGCAGTGCGTCCAAGGACGTCACAGGGGGATGCCAGCCGGCCGGAGACATCTACCGGGCATGCGCCAATTCATCCGGGAGGCTGTCAATATAATGAGGAAGGAGAAACGGGGGAGAAAAAATGAGAGGGGGAATAAAGGAAAGGAGGAAAAAGGGGGGCTGCGGAAGAATTAATGATAATGAGGAAACAAGTAGCAATTTACATACATATATCAAGGTAAAACATGTTGGGAGGTATGTGTAGCCCAAAGTGGAGTCACAAATATTATGTTTTTATAAATATATTTTTCTGTGGCTATTTATATATATCTCATATAAAGTGCAGGAAACCAATGAGTACTATCAAAATATAATATAAATTTCTATACCTAAAGTGCAAAAATATTTATATAAATAAAGTGCAATATTACAAACATACAATTATTCAAAGTGCATGTTACATATATTTCAATTCTATATTTAACATGAAGAGAAGGGGTAATAATCCCCCTATCTTCTACAGAAAAAGTGCTAATAATAAACATGTTACCTTCCCTCTCATGACACTGTATGATTTCATATTCTCTATCTGTATTAGGCTGGATTCACACGACCGGTGCCCGCCGTACTGTAGCACGGCGGGCACACGGCAGCGCGCGGGGAGAGGAGGAGGGGGAGAGCGCTGCTCACCCCCGCCCCTCTCCATAGGGATATATGGCGCACGGCGCCGTATGCCCTGAAAAAATAGGACATGTCCTATTTTTTCACGGGGCACGGAGCAGTACGGTGCCGCACGTGTGCTGCACCGTACCGCTCCCGTAGGGCGCCGTGCGCCCATTGCCGTCTATGGGGGACGTATATCGGCCGTATATACGTCGGCCGTATATACGTCCCCCTTGCGGTAGTGTGAATGCAGCCTTAGAAGGAGGATATTCTATTTACAATAAAGTGCTACATTTTACAAATACATTATAATCTCCCCCGACAGTAAACTATTTACTAAACATATTAGGGCTTTCCAATGAAGCTAAGGGCTTCATTGAGGCCTGCTGGGGACATAGTGCCAAGTTGCACAATCCACCTACATTCTTTTTGAGCTAAAATCCTTTTCAGGTTACCCCCTCTGACTCCACAGTGCACCACTTCTATGCCTCTTACAAGAAATCCCTTCGGGTCACATCCATGGTGGTGGTAAAAATGGTGTGGGACTGGTATTTAATTTTATATTTGAGAACTGTGGCTCCTCTTTTTTTCTCATATGGTATTTAGTATGTAGCTATATCTGGTGAAACCTGAAAGTTGTTGCCATGCTCTACCATCAAGAGGCATCATGGGACAAATCCTTCTGAAGATCTTATATTTTTTTCTATTTTGCTTTGTCAGAAACCTAAAAGCTGTACAGCTGCTGCTGCAACCTTAAGTATTAACCCCCAGTTAAGAATTGAACCGCGTTTGGATAAGGTTTGTCCTGCCACGGAGAATATCTATACGGATGATTTTTACAGTAAACAGGACATCATTGTGACTGCCCTGGACAATGTGGAAGCCAGAAGATATGTAGACAGGTAGCTGTACCTGTATCAATGTGTCAAACAGATTTGTTGCTTAAGCTACTTCATGTTAATCAAACATTTTATTTCTTTTAATGTACAGTCGCTCGGTATCTAACATGCGCCCCCTTCTAGACTCGGGAACCATGGGGACGAAAGGACACACAGAAGTGATTGTACCTCTGTTAACGGAATCTTATAACAGTTATGTAAGCAATGTGTAGTACAATATGGTTTAATAATTTAAGCTTTCAGAAAATATATCTATTGAATATATATTTGTAGGAAAAAAATTGTGTGTTGGTGGGCAAATATGTAATGAACACCCGTTACTTGATAGTAATAGATTACACAATTCAATTCCCTTGCCAGTAAAGTTCCTTACAGTCACATTCATAATACATATCTTTTAGGATTTACACCAAGAAGATTACATATTCACACGTGGTGTTCTGACACATGTGCACGTGTTTAAGACACATGTAATTTATTCATGCATAAAAACCAATAGGAGATCTTTTTTCTAACCTCCGCTGATCTAGCTGTTGTGGGAAGTGTCTAGTGACTACAGTGAAAGAAGATTGTACTCTGCCACTCAGACAATTGTTCTTTATAAGAATAGTAAAAAGTCCACGGTGATGATCATCACTATGGACTTTTTACTGTTCTAATAAAGAACATTCGTTTTGTGCTGGACTGAGTGCCGGAGTACAATCTTATTTCACTGTGTTTGGTACCAGTTGGACGAGGGGGCCAGGTGAGCTGAGTTTGTGGATTTTTTTTTTGTCCAGTTACTACAGGTTTTCATAAATGAAAGGATCCAGTTGGAAAAACTGATTACAGTACTACTTGTTGGGAAAAGAAGAAGGAAAAGACATTTTAAAATGCAAAGTACTTTGATTTTTAACATCTGTTTTGTGTTTTTATGTAGCGGGATCCTCCTGATGAAGAAATCCCATTTTGCACTTTGAAGTCTTTTCCAGCCACCATTGAGCACACCATTCAGTGGGCCAGGGATAAGGTAATAGATCACAAATATTTGTTCTAAAGAGGAGCTTTACCACCTCGATCAGCACTGGAATTAATTGGTGATTCCAATGTAGTGTTAATTTTCTTTATCAGTGTCATTATCTAAGCATCTCTACTGCCTGGGCAGTGCCAGGCTGCCTGCTCCAGCCCAGGGCTAATCTCACAGTATTTGGAAAATGTTTTTTGTGTATGTGGGCACGCTCAAAAGTCGGTTTCGGAAGTGAATCGCAATTTCACACTTTATAAAGCTACTGAGGAAGAAGCACTACGCTTCGAAACGCGTCTAGCTACCAGTTACAAGACTCATACGGAATTACACATTCCTTCCCACAAAAGGAAAGAAGAGACACTCACCTGAAAAAATTCGAATAAGTTTGAAGAGGCTTGCAAACCCAAGCAAGCCACTGGGAGCCTTGACTTGCATATCCGCATTCAGTAACGAGCACGACCACATTCACTTGATGAGTACGGCACCACCTGCGATATATCTCAATCGCATATAGTCGCCCGGTCTGAATTAGGAGGACAAGGAACTATGCGGCACAACGGATGTGTGTGAACTGACATCCCGCAACGCCTTGTGACCACGCTTCCGAACGGCGTCCACAAACTCCATCACATGTGGATAGCCGCGGACTACAACATACGCGGACATTTGGACTCCCACTACTCCATCACATCGAGAATAGCAACATAACTCTAGGGACGCCTAGGACCATTGTTGCCAACCAACCGTGAGTGCATACATTTCCGTTTAATTTTATTTAAAGGCGAAAGCATATATGAGTCTTCACAGGTGTAGGGCCCTGCATCCTGATTAAACAACAAAACCTCCTGGATAACAATCTACCATACAAAGTTAAATTCCGACACTGATTTTGGATTTTTGTCCTTTAGGACTTGCAATTTTGGACTTTTTTGTTTTTATTTTTTAGGATTACAATTTTGGACTTTTGACTTTCTATTTTTATTCCATGATTCTATTTTTATTTTGTCCATTTTTAAGCATGCATTTTCTATTCGGTCATCTGTATGTAACTTTGTTTTATGCCTAATAGAAACAGGTCAAAATACACAATCGGATACATACTCCCACTATCTAAGTGTAGACACACTCCACCTTTAGTACACATCTAGAAATCAAATCGCCCTTGTACACATGGTGTGATAGATACCCATCTGTAAGAAATCTACAGTGTTTTTACCCACTAAGATTGTACACCTGCTATCATATTAAGGATTATTGTTATTGTTTTATCTATTTTATCTATGTTTGCTAGAAAGTGTTATTAAAATTGCGATTCACTTCCGAAACCGACTTTTGAGCGTGCCCACATACACAAAAAACATTTTCCAAATTTTTTCATTGGGCCTTTTTGGTGTTAAGACCCATTGTGGTTGCACCCAAAACCGGTTGAACAGAGACCAATAAGTGCCACTAAACCCACTGTATAAAAAACTAATCTCACAGTAGACTGCTTGATTGCTTGATTGGCATGTTGGGTAGTGAAACTATCCTGCAGCTATGCAAGATTAACTATTAACTCTTCTATTAACTCTTAAAAGTGTGGTTAGGGCAGGAGCAGATGTCTGGTACAAAAATATTGAGATTTATTGCTTAGTGGGAAACCGCATAAAGATCACTTCCGCATATATTAAAAGATACAAAGAGTTAGATTTGGCTATGGTGGTGAAAGGTCATCTGTAAGCTCTACATGCCCTGTTCTCATTTCTTATTTTTTTTTTTCTTCTTCTTTTTTTTTTTTCCCTAGTTTGAGAACTCCTTTACCCACAAGCCTTCTCTATACAACAAATTTTGGCAGACACATTCTACAGTAGAAGATGTTCTACAGGTATGTATGTTGTTAATCCTCTTTCTCTGCACATCCTCATACACAGGAGCATTAGTAGCATTTAATCAAATGTAAGAACCATAAATAATATCCACTGCCTCTTATATTAAGGCCTTTATACATAGTTTGTGGTATAACAGACTGTTACGTGAGGGTGTGATTGTCCATACCCTCGCTAATATTGAGTACTGGATATAGCCAAGCACTGTACTCTGCAATTTTCATCACTCCTGTAGTATTGAATGAAGTACTAGGACGCATCCTTAACTCAGTACGTGAATGAAGCAACAAGTAATCATGATCATTCTTTTAATCAGTGGGGCCCATAGCAGTCATATTAAATATCTCCTCTTGTGTGGATGAGGGATAACAATCCAACCATTTTTTTTAGAATTGTTTACATTCTACAACGCTTGCAGGTCTTTTATAGCTTTCCTAGCATGCATTTTTTTTTCGTTCAGGTGTTTTGTAGAATATGAAGTTATAGTAATGAGTACTGTTTTGGAGTTCTGAAAACCTGTAACCAGTACCATTTACTATTGTTGGTCTTCAAGGGGTTATTCCACCATAGCACATGGATGTACTTCAGCTCAGTGCATTGTAAACAATTTCAGCATTTTACATTTATTAAAAAATATGTTTCCACTGAGATAACTAGTTTTGAAAGGATTGCTACCCTATTGGTAGCTCTATCCGTCCTATGTTCCTTGTCTAGTCCAAGCTGTGAAATGCTATCTAGATGGAACGTGTGAATGCTGCGTTCACACCTTTCACGTAATGAAATGCAATCTAGATGGAACGTGTGAATGTTGCGTTCACATGTTCAATCTAGATTGCATTTCATTACATGAAAGACTAGACTTTCACGTAACTGCAAGTTATTGGTGTTAATCTTGCACCAGTTGCTAATTTCCTTAACCCCTTCAGGACTTGACCTTTTATTGTTTCTGTTTTATACACCCCTCATTCCAAAAGCAACAGTTTTTTTTTATTTTTACTTTTACAGAGATGTGTGAGGGCTTGTTATCTGCATGGCAAATTGTACTGTTTAGTGGTTCCATTTAATATTCGATGCAATGTACTGGAAAAACAAAACAAAAGTGCAGTGAAATTGACAAAAAAAACCTTTGTGGCGTTTTCTTGTGGGCTCTTTCTTTACGGGTTTTATTCTGTGCTCCAAATGACACTTTTTCTTTGTTCGTTGGGTCGCTATTATCGCATGGATACAAAATTGATATAGGTTTTAATAGTTTTTTTTTTTTTTTTTTAAATGTTGATCTCTTATTTTCCATTTTTCCATATTTTTATTTTCCATTTTGCCAAATCCTGAGGCCAATAACTTTTTTACACTTTGGTGTGTGTAAGGTGTTATTTTATGTGGTATGTGCTGGCGTATTAATTTATTTCAATTTTTAAATGTCATCTAGGGAAAGGGAGGTGATTTAAACATTTTACTTCTTTTTACAATTTTTAAAAAATCTTTTAAGGTTGTTTACGCAATTTCAGACCCTCCAGGGTACTTTAACCCTTCAGCGTCTGATTGCTAGTACTATGTACTGCAATAATACTGCAATATATGCCATCTGCTGGCTATTAGAGATCATTACCCATGGCTTCCTACGATTCTCAATGAGACTGTAGGTTGACATGGCAACCGATTGCTGCCCTCCGATGACGTCAGGACCGTGGCAGTAACAGACGGGTGTCAGCTGCCAGCTGTATATGGAGAGAACTCAGCCCTTAAGTCCTCTCCATACACCCCTGTTCTATAACGTCCTGGTGCGCGAAGGGTTAATTATCTGACAAAGCCTATTTAACTGGCAGTCTAACTTTCCAGTTTTCACAGAGTTTGCAAAAATGGATAGCTATTCCAAAGTAACTGAAACCCTCCTGAAAGCAGTTTCCCAGATGAAGGCCGGAGGGGTGACCGTATCACCGATGGCAAGAGAAATAGTTTTTTCCAAGTCTGTGAATTCTGGAATATTGCATCTTTACGTCACACATTCTAATTCCTCAAAAATGCAGGATGCCCTAAAAAGACAAATGCAAGTGAGGACAGGATAATGCAGAGAATCTCCATAGGTAGTCATTTCAACACTGCAGCTGGAGTTTTTCACTTATTAAGCTCTGAAAAGGGTAAAGATCTGTCTCGTCATACAGTGTCTTCACGTTTAAGAGCATTTTTACTGAAAGCCCACTCTGCAGTGTCCAAAAATCTCATTGGCAGAAAGAATCAAAAGGATGGACATACCTTTAAGGAGGAGCATTCTGTCTGGGCTGAGGGGAAGTGGTCCACGGTTTATTTTAAGGAGATTGATATTGATGTGAAACATTATGTTTGTTGGCAAACTAGGGAAAGATGAAACCCAAAGTGTTTAAAGATGTCAGTGAAAGGTGGTGGAGGAAGTGTCATGGTTTGGGTAATGTATTCAGCAACAGGAGTTGAACCCATCATACAGCTAGATATACAAGCAAATGGTCAATCCGGACACCATCACTATAACCAATGATGCAGAGTTAGGTAAAGTCCTAATGGTACTGTAAAGTATGGAGACTAGAGCTATCAATATAACAATACCAAATTTTGACCAGTACTCAGTCACATTAATTTGAATTATACAAAGCAGCACATGTGATCTAATAAAACATAACTTTTAATAAGTCGCATAAAAATGGATTATTAATCCTACAGTCCAATTAAGATAAAAAGCCTATATACCTGTATATACCTATATAGGCCATTTACACTACTTGTTATTTGGCACACTTGCTCATTGGTATATTTTTTCAAGAGATTATATATGTCTTTGGCTGTGTGGCGTCATTCAGCTTTTTATCTTAATTGGACTTTAGGATTAATTATCCATTTTTATGCGACTTATTAAAAGTTATGTTTTATTAGATCACATCATACAGCTAGATGTCAGAGCAAATGCAAGTGTGTATCAGAACCACCTTCAACAAGTGGTTACTTCCTTGCACTCTTCACTCATGCTGGACAATGCCAGCTGTCACATAGCAAAACGGGTAAAGCAGTTCCGTGAAAAAAAAAAAAACATTGAAACAATGAATAGCCGGTCCAGATTCGTGATCTAAACCCAACAGAAAACCTCTGTAATCTTCTTGGTAACAAAGTAATGGCCAAGAAAGCTGTAACAGTCACAGAACTGTGGAAGAGACTAAAAGAAGGGTGGACCGAAATCCCCCCAGAGCAGTGTGCAGGACTAGTAATGTCCTGTAGCCGCAGATATGCGGAAGTCATTCAAAGCAAAGGCCTGTACACTTCTTACTGAATTTCTAATTATGATTAATATTTATTTGCAAAATAAAGGTTTTAAATTGATAAAATTTGGTAATTTTGTAAAACACTGTTTTAGTGGCATGGTGTGCTTGTTACAAAAATACAATATAGGAAGACGGTGGTATGTACTTACAGCAAACTCAAAAACTGAGTTTTAGTTCATAATAATCTTTGTGTCATTGTCCCCTTTCTTCTCAGAAAATAAAATCTTGTGAAAGCTTAGAAGGCTGCTTCCATGTTGTTAAACTACTAAGTAGAAAACCCAGATGCTGGTCGCAATGCGTGGAACTGGCAAGACTGAAGTTTGAAAAGTATTTCAATCACAAGGTCAGTAAAACCTTAAAAGGATGTTCCAGGCTAAAAATATTTATAACACATCCATCAAATAGGCCCTAAATATCTCATCTGTGGGAGACACTCAGCACCCCACATACACTGCAGCCTAACTCCTATTTAAAGGAAATCTACCACCAGGATCTGCTCTTCTTTTAGTTCTATGCCCTTGTTTTTGTGAAAAAGGGCATTAAAAATTATGCAAATAAGCCTAAGGGGCTCTGAGCTCAATTAGCAGTTGTGGCGTCCAGAGACGCTCATGCTAATGTGCATAATTTTTTATAAAAACAAGGACAGAAGATCCTAAAACACAGTGGAACCTGCCAGATGGGGCACACACCAGCATGCAAGTGTGCTTGATTTATAATGCTTGATCCTGGTTGTAGATTTGCTTTAAGTATATGGCAGCTGACCTGCAGTAACCTGGACTGTCCACCATATGGGGATGAGAGTTGTTGCTGTTGTTTATTATTATGCGCATTACCA
This sequence comes from Engystomops pustulosus, assembly GCF_040894005.1. NCBI lineage: Eukaryota > Metazoa > Chordata > Amphibia > Anura > Leptodactylidae > Engystomops > Engystomops pustulosus. The sequence continues at coordinate 184,924,567 of NC_092411.1, forward strand.
ATATTGTATGTGCCCAGCACATTTGAGAGTTTTGTAGTTTTCATATTTAGCACTGCCTATGGTAGAGACAACCTAGTTATTTGTCAGAAGATACACTATTTGTAGAAAAAAAAATCAGTTTCCTTGCTGCAGGCATAGTACCCTATTTAGATCTTTAGCTAAATGTGTTCTGTGTAAAGATTATGTACACTTGTAAGGGGAGATTTATCAGGTCTTCTATGCCAGAAAACTGTGCGATCCACCAGGGAGAGTTGCGGCATGGAAGAGAGCCGACACAGAGTGCTCCAGCCTTGCTCCTTGATGTGCATTATTTGTATGCTAGGTAGGATCCGGTATAGAAATAAACACTGTGCAGCCCAGCCCGCAAATACATCAAGAGGGATGTATCCAGGAGGGCATCACTCTCCAAACAATAAATCTCCACTTTATACTCTATACCACATTTAATATTTAGTACTAAATAATTGTTATTCATTGTATATTTAGAACATATATATATTTTTTAAGTTTGTTATTCCATAGAAAAATTCATAACAGAAATGTAAACTGAGTGGTACCTGATAGCGTAGTGTCCCTACACTGCTGGTTATCATACTGTGTAGTGCCGCTCCTAATTTACAAGGATGGGGCCAGTTATCAATTTAAATTTACTGAACTACCTAAATCTATGTTTTGGGTATTTTTGATGCTTTTTAAAAATGTTTCCATGCCATTATGGAAGGTTAACATGGAGACTTGTTGAAAAAAAAATTTTGTGAAACCTTTAAATCCTCATTTGCTGCAAATTTTCATATTGGTATTCTTATTTGAATGAGTCATAGTTCTGCTTCTTTGTACATATGTACATTTTGGGTGTGCTTGAGTTTTACCCCAAATGTATTCTTTTTGTTTTTATAGGCTCAGCAGTTACTGCATTCATTTCCTCTTGACACCCGATTAAAAGATGGCAGTAAGTACCAGCTAATAAATAAAACACTTTTGTTTTTCTTTAAATTTTCATGTTGACATGAATGTTTGTAATCACCAGTCAAAAAATACATTCCCATAGCTGAAAGATTTACACTTGCTTACTTGCATTTCGAGCGCTTAAGTTGTCCCCCAACTGGGCTCTACTTCTGAAGCAAATGTGGGCCTTCTTATAGGAGACCCTGTCATTTCCAACAGGTGTCGTTCCCAGGTCTATTGACCAGCTTCGTCTCCCTGAATCTTGAAATAAGTGCAGCTTTTTTCTTTTTATGAAAATAAATGAAAAACAAAAACTTGTCTTATCAAGAGAAAAATTGGATGAAACCGATGGAAAAAAATGCAGACTAGTTACATTGCATGTATAAAGGTCAATTTTCTTTTTAGGTTTATTTTGGCAGTCTCCAAAGCGACCACCTACTCCAATAGAATTTGATATAGAGAATCCATTGTAAGTATTTATCTGGTTTATTTAGTTTAAAGTGCACATATAGTGCTCAACCTGGTTCTATTTTATATCTGATATCTGCCATGGTATACTATACTATAGTATAAGTGAGGTTTTCAGGACAAAACATGTGCTGAAAAAAAAAATCCAAGGTCATTGCTTGCTGGTCACAGACACACTGATGTCAGCTGCTTACTGACATCATACTGCATTCACCCATTAGTGGTTCTTGCTTGACAGCAGAACAAACGCTATGATATCAGCAAGCGGCTGAGGTCATCCGAGGTTTCCGCGACCATCACAGCCACCCACAGCAATCAAAAAGAGGCAGGCTGGCTATATACTATGGGGCTGGCTATATACTATGGGGCATGGGGCTGGCTATATTCTATGGGGCTTGGGGCTGGCTATATACTATGGGGCTGGCTATATACTGAGGGGCATGGGGCTGGCTATATACTGGGGGGCATGTAAAATATAAACCAAGCACTCTGATATGCAATTAGAAAATTTGTAGTGCTTGGATTATGTTTAACATTATCTGGAGTTGGATAATCCTGAAGTACACAGGCTACAATAACTTGATTTGCACCAATACATAGTCAAAATTACTGATGGGCATGAGCTGGCCAGCTATATGCTGGGAGGCAGAGGACTGGCTGGCTATGTACTGGGGGGCATGAGCAGGCTGGCTGGCTATACACTGGGGGACAGGTGGCTGGCTGGCCATGTACTGGGGGCATCGACGGGCTAGCTGGCTATTTATTGGGGGCTGGCTGGCTATATGCTTGGGGGGGCAGGCTGGCTGGCTATATATACTGGGGGGGGCAGGCTGGAAGCCAGGGCTTGGCTGGCTATATACTTGGGGGAGGGCAAGTTGGCTGGCTATATACTGGGAGCCAGGGCTTGCTGGGTATAAACTGGGGCAGGCTGGCTGGCTCTATACTGGGAGCCAGGGCTGGCTGGCTATATACTGGGGGGGGGCAGGCTGGCTGGCTATATACTGGGGGAAGGCTGTGACCAATACAATTCCCACTCTGCTCTTGTACTAGAGTCAATAGTTTTTTTTGTGTTAAAATTGGGTACCTCCACTTATACTTGTATATGCAGTGACTCCAGTGTAAGATGTACCTTGAAATTTTTCTTATCATAATTTGCATATTTCTTACAATGGGCACAGAAACATCAAAGATGGAACAGTAGACGAAGGTAGTCTGGTCTGGTGCATCACTTTTCATTTATATCCATATTTGGTTTTAGTGTCCTGTTTCGGTACACAGGCAGACAAACTGCTCTGGAAAGTGTTGTGGGACAACTTTTGAGATTTGTGGTGGTGCTTAAAGGTTCTCTTTTTAAGAGGATGAATTAGTCTTTTGACTGATCTGAAATCAGTTGTGAATCTGTTGGATGTAAAAGGGAAGAATATCCATGGTACAAACCATTAGTAGGAATAACATTGGCATATGATTTTACCGCCTACAGGGGTTATTTTCCTCATGCCCTCACAAGTGTATCCTGGAGTAGTGCTGTGGAGGCTGGGATGGCGGTCTGTCCTTTTCAGCAAGGAGTCGTGGACACCATACTAGACAGAGATTTAACTGGAGACCATTTTGACAACTCCACATAGAGGTCTTCACTTGGGAACATCACATCACACCAGACCAGACCTACCTTATTGATTATGGTGTGGAGCGGCATAATATACAGTAGCCAGGCCCCTCTAACTTTATATTCCAGGTACCGGAATAGCTTGACACTGAAGAAATGGTCATGCCTCTGCTTCCATGACCAAATTAATGTAAAGTTGCCAGATTTGTTTTGGTAGAAGAATACAAGCTTTGTCATTTTGACAACTTTAACAGAGGTATTATTATGCACAGAATGTTCTGATCTAGTATCAATCACTTCCCTAGGCATTTCAGCTTTATTCTCAGTGCGGCCAAACTATATGCAGAAGTTTACAGCCTCAACTTCACTGAAAAGGTAAAGTACTGTATGGAAACCAGCATTTCTTAACTTGTGATCTTCATACCCAACATAGATTATGGCGGCTGGATCTGTGAGCAAGTGCCCTTGGTTTATCATGTTGGTTTTTGTTGGTAGATTTGCTAAAAGATTATTTATTGGAAGAAAAAAAAAAGCACCGCTTTTATTTCTTTCATAACTGTATTATTGATCGTAGTGTGCCCTTTTTAAATAACGTCATTACTGCTACCACCATGTTACTGCTGTACGGTGTATGTTCAGCAGTGTCGTCACTTTTACACTTTTCATTCCCCCACATTTACATTGGAATTCCTTTTTAAAACACCCAAATATTATTCCTGTAAAGCTCTGAAATATGTGAATAAGTGGCGTACGTGATGGCATGTTTCTACAGACAAACTTGTTTTTCTTGAATGTTTGGCAAACCCTTGTAATATTTCCACAACTCTGTGTAACTATTTTGAGTCGTCACAGTTCCCACATATGTAAATGACCCAATTGTGTATAGAACAAAATCTCCTTAGTGCTGAAATGTTACAATACGTAGTGCGTTTTGAGAGTTCAGTGGTGTCCAATCTGCCTCTATGTCCTTCAGTGTTTACCTCAGACCATAGGTCATCAAATTCAGGATGTTGTTGCTATTCCACCATATTCCAAAACTCCTTTATATGTTAAACTGAAGGATCTATACCATGTGGTATAGTGTAGGTGCGGTGGGTCAGATGGTTTCTTAAGCTCTGTTTCTTCCCACTGTTTTGATTCTTGAGTGACCAATACAAGGGACTGCAAAGACCAGTTAAATAGGGTATTAACTGTTTATTTCCCTACAGGATCTGTCATTGGAGATGATAAAGGAAACCATTTCAGGGGTGAAGATTAAAGAATTTACACCATCAAACAAGGTAGGAGTATAAAATGTTTCCATGGATTTAGGAACCCACTTTAATACAACAACTAATAGTGCCAGTACACCTTCAGTAGATGTTGTTTGAACAAACATTTGACATTTATTCCTGCCAACCCCCTGTAAACATGCCTACTCAAGCAGGGGTACATGTGTTCTGAAAAGGGAAAGGGCAGTGAATCGCTGTCACTCCTCTGCTGTCTGCTTACTGCCCCTGAAAATAAGAGGAATGTCCATTGAAGTGATCCCTCTTTCTCCAAACACCATATGTTAGAGGAGAGGTTGGCACCCATTACATATAAAGAAAAACATGTTCTATGGTTTGTCTCATTCTCTCCTCATGAAGCTTAGCGTTGGCTTTAAATTAAAGGAAACCTACCATGAGGTATCTACTATCAGAAGTAGATGTGATTCCTCCTGTCTGCCTCTGCCCTTACCTGTAATTTAGTAATCCTTAAACCTAATCTAACTTGATAAAAAAAACTTTATTTTAGTAATATGTAAATTAACTGCAGAGGCTACTGGGGCGTGTACTAGCCTGGTCAGGCACTGGGAGCTAAGGCTACTCCACTCCCCAGTAGCCTCTGCAGTCAATTTAAATATTACTAAAAAAGAGTTTTTAACAAATTAGGTTAGGTTCCATAACTATGTATTATTATTTATCTGGCAATAGAGATAATGGTGGTCACTTTCAAAATGTTCATTGTATGTGAAAAATACATGTTGTTTTAATTATTCAGTTTGTTCATTTTTTATCCTATATTAGATAGTCGAAACAGATGAGAATGCAAAGAAGCCTGACCAAATCCCAGTGAGCAGTGAAGACGAGAGGCTTGCTGTCATGCAGTTAGAAGGAGTCATTGAGGAGGGCCAGACCACACAGGGTTAGTTCTGTAATTGAGTATATCTCATTATTAAATGAAAAATCTTTATGCCTCCTGATTGGTTTATTGACCCTTCCAGGTTACGGGGTGCTGCCCCTGGCCTTTTGTCTGTATTTTGTCGGCTCTTTCACATATTGGGGAAACAAGAACTCCGTTCATTCTATATCAGTATTATGCACGCCACTTTTCACAGTCCATTACCACGGACTGATCACAGACAAATGTCAATCCAACCTTTAGGAGAATTCCCATTTACAGCTATATGGATTTTTGCAGCGAATTTATATTAATTGTTATAGTTTATGTGCCTGGTTCCAACTCCTCGGACATTTATGGACTAAAAATAAGACTCGTATGTATAACCTCGCTTTCAGGCATTCCCCTTATCCCAGGGCCCAGTAGCAGCTGACCACATAAGGAAAGTAAATGGCAGGAACTAAAGATAAGAGAATCCAAGTCCTTCTGTCCCCTCCCTCGACATTTCTTATAAGTAAAAGTGTTCAAAAATTATAAGCGACACAAGTCAGAATACAAAAAATGGGGGTGAGCTTTAAGCTACAAAATGGCTGCCTTTTTCTTTGCTCTTTCTTTCTCCTGTAGTGAGCACAGACATTTTTACTTAATAGTATATGTCAGTGGTGGCGGACCTATGGCACGGGTGCCAGAGGTGGCACTCAGAGCAATCTCTGTGGGCACCCTGGCTGTCACCCTATCCCAGAGTTTGCTAGACAGGACTCAAGGCCTCCTCCTGCAGTCCAAGGAAACCCAGGACGTTCCGTGCTCGGTTCTATTTTCAAACACACCCTGGACCTGAGACGACTGGAGGAGAGAGATGGTGTGGACACAGCTGGGTGACCTTTAGAGCTACGAATCCAGGTCCTGTGTTTCTTATTCATCAGGGGACCCTGGAGGAAAGTTAAAATGATCCACAGAATTTCTTTCTACTGTATCAGTGTCATCAGGACACTGATCCGATTGAAAGCTCTCACAGAGAAGGGAGCTATAAGTTACTACTTAAATTGCCATGTTGGCACTTTGCAATAAAGAAGTGGGTACTCATTGTCGTTTGGGCACTCGGTCTCTAAAAGGTTCGCCATCACTGGTATATGTATTCCAAAGTTTAATATTATCATTTAAAAATTGCTTCATAGTTATGCTGTTAATGTATTTTGATATTTTATGTTATAAGTGAATATGATTTGTGCTTCTCTAGATTTGGAAACTGAAGTTGTGGCATTTATATGTGTTCGGCCCCCTGGGTCAATAATTAGTTTGACCACCTTTATATTCAGTAATAGCTAAAATGTTTGCCAATGCTTCTTTGCAGGTTAGCTGTAGCTCAGTCAGATCGGTTGGAGAACGTTTGTGAACAGCATTTTTCAATTCAAGCCACAAATTCTCAATGAGATTTGGGTCTGGGTTTTGAATGGACCATTATAACACAGGGATATGCTTTAATATTCCATTGTAGTTGTGACTGTATGTTTATAGTTCTTGTCTTCCTGGAAGATGAACCTATACCCCAGTGTTAAGTTTTTTGCACTCTCTAACAGGTTTTCCTCCAGGATTTCCCTTTATTTAGCTCCGTCCATCTTCCTGATCAATGCTGACCAGATTCCACATTCAGTGTTGTCACCAACTTTGATCTGATCAGACCACCTTCATCTTTATGCATGTTGTGTCTCAAACACAGCTTTTTGCAAACTATAAATGTGACTTCTTTTGGTTTTTTTCCAAAAATGGCCTAATTCTTGTCACTCTTCCATAAAGGCGAGATTTGTGCGGCTCACAAGAAGTAGTAGCGAACAGATTCTCCCACCTGAGCTATGGATATTCTGCAGCTCCTCCAGAGTGACCTTGGGCCTCTTGGCTGCTACTCTTGTTAGTGCTCACCTTGTCTGGACTGTCCGCTTAGGTGGATGGCTATGTCTTGGTAGGATAGCGGCTATACCATACTCCTAAGCGCTGTGAGACGTTGTAAGCTTTGTCTAGTTTTTCAAAACTTAACGCTGTAATACACTTTGCCACACTTTATTTCCAGGTGTTCCCTTGGTGTTCATGATGCTGTTGACTCACTAATGTTCTCTAACCAACCTCTGAGATCTTCACAAAGCAGATGTAGTTATACTGAGAACAACTTACATTCAGATGTAATCTCTAGACATCCTAGATGTAATTATGGGTATGCAGGGGGTGAATAGATATGCACAGCAGACTTTTTACTTGTAGATTGGATTAGTCATCGTTTTACTTATAAAGTGTCTTTGCCTTTGTAGAGGAACTTCAAATGAAGATGCTATCGTTTGAGAAAGATGATGACAGCAATGAACATATCAACTTCATCACAGCAGCTTCTAATTTGAGAGCAAAGATGTATAGCATTGAACCAGCGGACAGACTGAAGACCAAGCGCATTGCAGGGAAGATTATTCCAGCTATAGCTACCGCTACGGCAGCTGTGTCAGGCCTGGTTAGTGTTATCATTGGGAATGTGTTTTTTTATATGCAATTATTTAAAGGACACCTGTCATCAGGTCTGTCACTAGTCTTGTCACTACTACCTGTTGGAGCAGCTCACAAGGATCCATCACAGCCTTTATCTAGTCAATTCATACATTAATCATTGTAAAATCATCTATTTTTTATCATGTAAATGAGGCTGGTCACATGGTCAGAGGCAGTGATGTCACCCCTGTTACTCCTCCCCCTGCTCATGTCTGTGTGTAAAGTAAAGTATTGCTAGTGTGTGTGCTGCATCTGCTGACTTGCTGCATCCTCCTAATATACAGGTGAGAGACACAGACATCAGCTACACATGAATCTGACATGTTCTGCTGTAACATGGCTGCCTGGAGCTGCTGTATCTCTCCTATACACACACACACATGCACACACAGGCTGCAGGGGGTGTGGCCACCAGCACCAGTCAGTCATGCACTGGGGGTGTGGCTGTGCCTCCCACTCATGAATAAGGTGGACAGCTTGAATATGCTAATGCTTCATTGGACATGTCACAGGTCATTTGTATACAGCTTTAGGACCTCAGGGAAAACCTGGAATAGCCCCTATAGGATGATGGACTGTTTATGGAATAGTATTTGACATTTAGCAAAATCACAAAACAGTAACTCCATGTACACAAATGCCTTCAAGTAAACGTGAATTATAACTGACCTCAACCTATGTCCGAAATGTTCATCCCTGTGTTTATGTTCTCTCTGTAAAGTGTACAGTGTTGTATGAACACTACATACACATTATCCTGACATAGAATTGTGTTCTTAAAGCTCACAAGAGAGCACTGCACTTGTGTTTATAAATTACTTTTATTACAACACGGAATAAAAGGTAAACCTTTTTTATCCAGCAGGAATTTTACCTGTGAGGCATGTATATAGAGTATAGGCCTAGGGTGGTAAAAGATCCGGGGCACGGGCCCTAATGCATATGTATCACAATTTCAGTAATGCCCACTCCTGTATATACAAGCTACAGAAAACACTGGAGAAATCCCTACTTGTTACATCCAGTGACTGCAGGTGATGTGCCCTCTATCTTCTCCATTAGGTCCTGGCATCACCACGTCTTTTCTTCAGCCACATGTCCTCCCTGTGTTGATCACCACACAGACATCTCATGTTCTTTATTGTTCCTACATCTTGGTCCCCTAACATTGTTATCCTGCTACTACCCCTAACACTCCCTCTCCTTTACTGTAAGGCCCCATTCACACGGACACATGCTATGGTTGGGGAGGTTGAGGGGTGAGCTCTCCTCCCCCCTCCCATCTCTATAAGAAGCCCTGCAGCAGGGCCGTTCTTACGGCGAAATGGCAAGGTGACACACGACACACCGTACTGTGCACAATGTACTCCTATGGTGACCGTATGCTAGCCGCTGTGAAAGGGGCCTAATAGAGACAGAGTCCTCCTTAAAATACTGTTAACACAGAAACAATAAACGCTTCCTAGTAAAACATTTTGTACAAGCCATAAAATATATAAATATATATATATATATACACACACATACATACATACATACATACATACACACACACACACACACACACACACACACACACACACACACACACACACACACACACACACACACACACACACACACACACACACACACACACACACACACACACACACACACACACACACACACACAGGTTTACTCACAATACATGGTTCCCATTGTGGCCCCCACACTTTATAATTAAGCTGACAATTACTGCCCCTGCTCCATAATTTACATTATATTATCCCCTTATTGTGACACTCACCTAATAATGTTCGCTCTTGAACTAACAAGTAAGAATGTGACCCTAAACTAAGTGATGCCATCCCTAATAGTGCCCACATAAAATCCCCTCACATAAAAATACATACAGTAAGCAAAGTCCCACTAGAGTTCAGTAATGTCCCCATTGAGAAGTTCCCCAGAGACCTCTGTAATGTCCCAGAGCTCCCTGTAACGTCCATTCACAGATCCCAATAATGTCCTCAGAGCCCCCCGGATGTCCTCAGAGCCCCCCGGATGTCCTCAGAGCCCCCCGGATGTCCTCAGAGCCCCCCGGATGTCCTCAGAGCCCCCCGGATGTCCTCAGAGCCCCCATGTAATGACCCCCAGAGCCCCCATGTAATGACCCCCAGAGCCCCCATGTAATGACCCCCAGAGCCCCCATGTAATGACCCCCAGAGCCCCAATAGTGTCCCCACAGCCCCCAGTAGTATTCCTAAGGTCGCCTGTAATGTCCCCCACAGCTCTGCCAATGTCTTCACAGCAGCCTGTAATGTTCCCCAAATCCTTCAGTAATGTCCCCAAAGCCCTCAGTAATGTCCCCAAAGCCCACAAAGTCTTCACAACCCCCAGTATGGTTCCCCAAGCCGCCCCCCCCCATTTATTCACAGCCCCTTGTAATGTTCCCCATGCCAATTCCCCTCAATGTGCCCCCCCACCCACTCATAATTAAAAAAAAAAACACTGCTCCCCTCTAGCTCTTCCTCTGGCTTCTCCCTGTTCACTGTCAGACACGAGCGGTGATGTCATCACCCGGCGTCTCCTGCTCCCGGCGCTGTAGTGAGCTGCTTGCAGCAGGAGACGTTGTGTGATCGCGTCTCCTGCTCTCTGTAGTGGAGAACGGAGCCGGCGACTCCTTCCCCACTACAGTGCTCATCGCTATCTACGTCCTGAGCACGTAGATAGCGATGAGAGTAGGGAAATATGTCTGGACAGCGGGACGAGTGTCCCACTGATCTAGGACATTCGGGGCACGGGCCCCGGATCTTTTGACCTAGCGACGCCCCTAGGCCTAGTTAGTATTACACAAATCATTTTACTTTTCTATCCTTTTTCAGTGTTCTTATTGATAAACATGTCCATTATTTCTAATCCTAGTAAGCTTTCTTATCTAGAAGTTCATGATAAATGTGATAGTCTTGTGCATGATAAGGAACAGCTGGTAACACGGGTGGGGGGTGTCAGACCCCCCCACCCATCATATTATTGATGACTATGTTAATATTTCTGTTGACCACTGGAAGCTTCAGATTTGCACAGTACCGTAACTGCTTTGGGCCATTCAGTCACATAAATGAGCAGATTTCTAAAGCTCAGGCCAAAAAAGAAGAAGAATGAACCACATTACCAGCCACAGCCTGTAAACAATAGTGGCGGAGTTGATGTTAGAGTTTTTGTTCTTTTCCAGGTTGCATTGGAGTTGATAAAACTTGTAGGACGACATCCATTTGAATCTTACAAGAACTGTTTCTTCAATCTGGCAATCCCAATTATTGTATTCACTGAGGCCGCAGAAGTCAAAAGAACCAAGATTAGGTAAGGTGAAGAAGTCAAGTCGGCTTCATGTTTTTTTTCTCGATTTTACTTTAAATGTTGTTTTTCTGTTTCAAGCAATCACTGAACCAAAACCAACCTTAAAATCTTTTATGATAGGGGAGAACAATTCTAAAATTCATTGTTAACAGACCTTCTTCAAGTATGACACAATTGTTCTAAATTATAGCATGGATGTACAGTATGCGGCTTTGGTGTAAGTTGTGTTGCATCTACATTGTGTGTCAGGCTTGAACCAGACGTCTTGGTGTTGACGTCTTGTCATACTGAACCCCCATACAATATTATGAAGGGACACTTCCATTATCTAAATATTGACCTCTTTTTAGCATAAATCATCAGAATCTGCTTCTATTTCACAGGCCATTGAAGTTCTATCCATCTGTCAGATGGTCCGGTTGCAGTTCAGTCCTTTGTGAATGAACGGCACTGAGCTGCAGCACTATGCACTTCAGTTTGCTTGCCTTTCCAAATAATGAAGTCTTGTTAAATAATCACTACAGTCCTAGCAGGTGCAAGACCTCATTTGATACATAGATATGGCAACTGTCAGACTTGAGATGACTATATGCATGCCTTTTTATTAAATGAAACCATTCCAAGTAATTTAGGGGCTTTGGGAGGTATTACTGGACCATTGTGTCTAGTACAGGACCTAAGGGGAACTTTTATTTTTTTGGAATTTTAGGTGGATTAAATGCTGTTTTAGTTGTGTCTTTTCGTTTTTGTTTTTCAATTAAAAAATTGTTTTTGTTTTCTACCTTGCAGAAATGGCATTTCCTTTACTATTTGGGACAGATGGACGATCCATGGCAGGGAAGACTTTACGCTACTGGATTTCATCAATGCTGTCAAAGTAAGTACCGTATATACTCGAGTATAAGCCGAGACCCCTAATTTTACCATCAAAAACTGGGAAAACCTATTGACTCGAGTATAAGCCGAGGGTGGGAAATGCCCCCAGTAGTATACAGCCAGCCCAGCATTAAAAGAAAATAATAAACTTATATACTCGCCCTCCGGTGGCCCCGACCTGCAGCGCTGCTCCCCTGATGTCCGCGCGGGTCCTCTTCTGGCTTCGGCGCCCGTCTTCTGTCTTCACTAACTTCATGCCGGGCGCCGCCATTATTCTCCCCTGGACGGCGCCTAGTATGACGCGCCGCTGCTGACGTCATACTAGGTGCCGCCTGGTGGAAAAACATGGCGGCGCCCGGCACGAAGTTAGTGAAGACAGAAGACAGGCGCCGAAGCCAGAAGAGGACCCGCGCGGACATCAGGGGAGCAGCGCTGCAGGTCGGGGCCACCGGAGGGTGAGTATATAAGTTTATTATTTTTTAAAGATTTTGTATGACTCGTGTATAAGCCGAGGGGACGTTTTTCAGCACATTTTTTGTGCTGAAAAACTCGGCTTATACACGAGTATATACGGTAATTGCTTGCATTATGTAAGTAATCCAGCAATGCTGACTTTCTTTCCCGTGGTGGAACAGAAACCTGAAATGTGAGGGCAATTGTGAACTTTACCTAGGGTTAAGCCATGAGCTCACCCCATTGCTGATTATGGACAAACTCTAAAAACCTATTTTTGGATTTTTGTTTTATGGATTTTATTGTCCAAAAGACGATGTAGACTTTCTATAGGTCTGCGTCACTTTTCTTGATTGTGCCCTGGTCACACAGCACCATTAAACAAATGCAAGGGAAAATAGCGCAGTTAACCATCAAGCAATGTGGTGCTGCCTCCATTTTCCAAAGATAAGCAGTATTGCAGGGTTATATGAGCAGATTCTGAACTTTTCACTTAAAAAGACTATTTTTGTTTCCATAGAAACGGTTCAGTTCGAAAAACAAGTTAAAATGACTGCGATGTATGTTAGAGATCATTTCTCTTTCCTGCAATTTCACTCGTGATAGAGAATACTTTTATAAGACTACCATGTCAGATGTAAGATTTTATGTGTGTAAACTAGCTGTGATTTGCCATTTTTTTTCATAATTGCTTATTTATTACAGGAGAAGTATGGTATAGAACCAACAATGGTTGTGCAAGGAGTCAAAATGTTGTACATCCCAGTTATGCCTGGTCATGCAAAAAGACTGAAACTTACGTAAGTTTTTCACAAGCAATAATAAGTACCAAGTAATAAGTTGCATCACTTAGTTACAGACCATAAAATGTGCTGCTGGGAGTAAGCTTTTTAGGCTTTGTTAACTTGTAGAATTTATTTTTTTCCGTTTTTACCGAAGAATTGCAAGCATTTCTCCTAGAGCAGCGATAGTGAACTTTTTAAAAGCAGATTAGTCAACATCATATCGCTCCCTGCTTTGCCACTGCTTTCGTGTTAGAATCTTGAGAACAACAATACCGTTTGATAAGGATTTTTTATGCAGGGCCCCAACAGCCCTCTTGACTTTTGTAAGGTGAGTCCTAATTAACCATTTCATGGTTGTCCTGGTACCAGGAACTTCAACACAAAACTAAGACACGTCAGTCTCTTAGTGTATGTAAAGATCTTCTCTCGTTTAATCTCCCAAAATGCATAATATCACAGACAGAAGAGTCTTGAAAGGGGCGTGAATAGTATACTGCAAAGCTATTGGTCATCAGCACATTCTGGGAAAAACAATTAATTAATTGTGCTCAGTTCTCAGAGACCTTGTACACAGATATTGTTTAGACTAATTTCGTGAGAAGGAGATAAGTGGACTCCAGAATCATAATATAATGTAACATCAAGGGCAGACTGGCTTCTCATTAAATGTCAAAGGGTATTAGCTGACAGGCCAGCAAACAGGTTACATAAAATGAAGTTTGAATCATGACATTAACTGGACAATGGTCAGGGAACATGGCCGCTGTATCTAAGATGGCGGACAGTAGTCAAGATGGCGTCCGAAACCAGTGCGATCTCCTTAACACGTTGAAGGAGGGGAAATTTGGATAATCAATGTAGTTACCCTGCAGGGTCCCCTTGAACAGGAAGAATTTAGGGGCAGGTTTTCAGAAGGTGTGAAAACTGTCAAAACCTGATGGTGATTCAACCCAGTTGTAATTGCTGGATTATTTTTGTTTTCTAGACGCTCCTAAAGAGCACTGTTTGTAAAAATGTAAAAATAGTTTGAAAAATAAATAAAAATTTAATACGAATAAAAAAAAAACCCATGATGGTGATGAATCTCCCCCTAAGGCCTCATTCACACTGCCATAAGGAGGATGTATATACGGCCAATATACGTCCCCCATAGACGGCAATGGTCACACGGCACCCTACGGGAGGCACACGTGCGGCACCATACTGCTCTGTGCCCCGTGAAAAGATAGGACATGTCCTATCTGTTCATGGCATATGGCGCCGTGCACCATACATCCCTGTGGAGAGGAGCGGGGTGAGCAGCGTTCACCTCCTCCTCCTCTCCCCGCGCTGCTGTGTGCCCGCCGTGCTACGGTACGGCAGGCAACGGCAGTGTGAATCTAGACTAAGTGTTAGAATTAGTGTTTTGCTAGTGCATTAAGCAAGCCAATGGTGCCAAATTTCCCCTAAGTTAGAATACGCTGGCAGCACTTTTTATACATAATCCGTGAACTTCAACATCTTGAAAGTATTGAAATTTAGAAGTAAATTCTTCAGTTTGCTACCAATAAAATGTGTGCGTCCATATGTTAAGCTGCCGTGGAGTGTGTATTGACCCCTCTTTTCCTACTCTAGAATGCACAAGCTTGTGAAGGCTGGAGCTGGAAGAAAATATGTTGACCTAACGGTGTCTTTTGCCCCAGAGACTGATGAAGATGAAGACTTACCAGGACCCCCTGTGAGATATTTTTTCAACAGGGAAAGCAATTGACAGCCGCAGCAGCAGTGCTGACTTTCTGCTGTGTATGTGTTGGTACTACTTGTCACATCAGGGTGAAGCCTTAACAAAGAGGAACCAGTGGAAGTAGTGATTTGCACTAATATTTACATAATGAAATCTGCACCTATAGTTTCTCCCCTTGCTTTGATGTATGCATTTCCTTCAACTGGATTGCAGAATGTTAAGATTCAATATTCTGTGCTGTAACCCAAAAATAGTCATATTTAAAAAAAAAAAAAAAAAAAAAAGGGAGGAAGGAGAATAAGGAGGAGCATTGGCGGCTCATTTTGTACTGTACCTTTTTCCTGAAATGATAACAGTGGATTGTGCTAGAATGCTATAAAGTAATAATACGTCTGTGTGCCTTGTAGTCAGTATGTGCACTTGAGATCATCCAGCTGCGTATTATTCTGTGTAACCTGTACTGTTACTTTGCCATTTACAAAATGGTCCCTTTTCATTAAATTATACTGTGAGTGAGTGAGGTCACAGTACGTACTTACACTGGATAATGTAACCTCCGCTGTACATCATAAGGTGTTATAGGTCACTGACCTCTGGAATGCCATTTACCATGTGATGAAGTGGTGTAATGTGACTTTTGCGGTAATCTTCCTTCATGCCTAAACACGCACCCCTTTATCTTGATAAAGGCTTATGTGTGTATTCTATATACATAGATCACATACACATTCTCACAGCTGAACATTACACCACAAAACAGCATCTTAGGTGGTGTCAGACTATACATTTCAATAGCTTAGAGTGAAATGGTCATGAAAGGTATTTTTATGTACACAGTGATATTTCCCAATATAAATATTATAATATTAAAGGTTGTCTCTTTTATCACAGTACAGATTGTTATGGAAGAACCCCCTTTACAATAGAAAAAGGGAGAATCTGCCATTTATGTTGTGTAAGCGTCATCCACATGAATGCCGGCTATCTGCTCTCATGGACGTTTTTAATTTGAGTTATAGCCCGGACTCTTAATCTAAGTTACTTCTCTGCTCCTATTACATTAATTTTGGAAAGGATAAACGAGATTTTAATTTAAAATTTTAAAAGAGATTTTAATTTATTTTAAATGTTTTTATAAGAGTGGCCATAAAAGAGAACTGGAGTAGTATTTTGCTGCTCTGACTTTCCTTGTTTCAACACACAATGATTTACTGTAAAACGATAAACTGGAAATACAGGAACATGGGGGAAGGGGGAGGAGAATCTTACTGAGCAGAGTCTCTCCGGTTCTTCCACTACCTGTGATTGTCAGGTATAATTTTGGCTTCAAGATTCTATGCAACTCGTCTTTCTGCTGTTCATTTTTAATGGGTTACTGACCAGGGTCTTTTTAATCCTAAAGTTGTCCCTTTTACTACTAAATGAAAAGATTTGTCATTGGTCTTTATGGTTTTATTTAAAGGGCCACCAGGATGAAGGACTGAATGCAAATGAGCCTGGGGATCTCCAGGCTCCATAGGTGTTAATGGAGCCAGGAGCCCCTCAGGCTCATTTGCATAGTTTTTCTTTTATCCTGATATTTATCCTGGCAGATGACCTTTAAATCTCATTAAACAACTTGTCCACCTTCTCCCAGGTTGTGTCTTCGTTGCTCTCTGTTGGTGTCTGTACACAAAGCTGTCATGTGCTATTAATTTACCACTGCAGCGGAGCAATCAGGTGGTTGGTTTTTATCAACCCCTCCCCTAACCCATTTATAATAAGAGTAGACAAGCCCTTTAAGGTTGAAAAGTCCTACACCTAAACTCTGTCTCATCTATAACCTACCAGTCCCCTACTTACACTGCTTGGCTGCATGAGATGTAGACCATATGATATTGTCTCAAGTATAACCTATTGTGATTGAGTTATCCAGTCATTTCTACAGGTTGTTCTGTTGCTATGGGAAAATCCTGTTGCTGTGGGCATCAGTAAATGAACTACGTGGCCGGATGGTCTTGTCTTATGTTTTCATAGACATGAACAGCTCTGAAGAAAACTTTTTCCACCTTAATAGCCAGAACATTTTAAATGATGATGGCACTCAAAGAACTCTTCTGATAAAACTGCCTTCAAGCTATGCCTCACCCACATCTGTGAGGCTTTTCACGTCTAGAGAAGTAATGTTCTAGGAGTAACAGTAATTGTCAGAGACCAATTATATATCATATAATGTATATCATTTAGTCTTCTTGTTTTAGATTTTTTAAGGATTTAGAGAAATATGGTTTTCATAATCATTGCTTGTCATTCCTGAAAGCAGTAGGTTCAATAATTCTCCATGTTGCCTATGTCTAATGCAAGTTATTGTAAGTGAGACTGGTATGTGCCCCCTCTGACAGGATTTGCTCTTATTTTAGTTTCTTATGCCCTTGTATTTACAAAAAAGGTTTTAGAAATTATACAAATGAGCCTCATGGGCTCCAGGCTCAATGAACAGCAATGGAGCCTCGAGCCCTTCCCGCTCATTTCTAAATAACTTTTTAAATAAAAAAATGAAGGGCATAAGTTCCTGCCAGAGGGGGCACACACCAACATGTAAGTGTGCTTGGTTCACAATCTTTGATCCTGTTGGTAGATTGCCCCTAAAGCTAACATCAATTAGTAATGGTTTGTACTTGACAAAACTGACATTTACTGCCAGCAAGCAAATATACTGAAAATGGTAGAGAATTGATGTCACAGACATTATATATTGATAAAGCATCATTTTATAAAAATAATGAAAAGACTCTCCTATGAACACTTTCCACGATTTGCATTACTTAAACGTCGGTGGGTTGATATCCAGTTGATACCTGAATGTAGTGATAAGGTTCAGGCATGTGCTCCATGCATGTGCTACTCAGCTGCATGAATAGAGGTATTGGGGGACATCTTTGGGGCTTTGCTGTGTGAAAAGTTGTGTAAATTACTTATTCAACAGGGGGGACTTAAGAGGACTTGCAACTTCGTAAAAAGTCGCAGTTTTATTAATTTGACCTTGCGCAGCATTGGAGTACTCAACAGACTAAGGAGTTATTGTTCCGTGCCGTGACTTTTTACCACCAAAAAGCTGCCGGTTAACAAATATCCCCCACTGACCACATGTTCACACATTAGATGCTGTGTCAGGTGTAGAGGCTGGTGGAAAGCCTCTTGACATAAATCACACAGCTGGGGGAGGGGGTCTTCAAGAAACTGGACTAAATATGGTCCAGGATATACATGGTCTGCCTATGACCTTTTTTTTTTTTTTTAATCACAGCAAAATTGATAAACTCCATGATATCTTACATACGACTTGAACTTGATAAAATTTCAGTCCAGAGGTCAGTATGGAAAGTGGATAAATGAGCCAGGTTATCAAATAAGAGTTGTGTTCCTTGTTTTCTTATGTATATATATTTTTTATGCTCAGGGGCATTCATTGCCGTATGCAAGAAAGGCCATTGCAACAACGACTGCAGCTATGAAGTGTTTTAAAGATGTAATATTTTGGTTGAAAGACTGACTTTTCAGTACACAGAATAAAAATAGTCAATATTTGAATAAAAAAAAACAGTTCATATTTTTAAGTTCTTGTGAGTTTTTATTGTGACTCCATTATTATAGCTGTTTTGACCTTTTAAATGAGCTCTTTGAAAAGTACATTAAATGGGAACATGATAAAAGAAGCAGATGTGCTTCATCTAGATTTTATTATGGGATGTGAAATCATACTATTATAGAATATACATCTAACCACGTAAGTGATAACTTGATACTGTATGACGTCATTTTCTAGTGGCCCTTCTGCATTAATATGCACTAATGTATAAGATTGGAGTTCAGGAAAGCAGTCTCAGGGGGGCGAACACATTACATCCATAGCCATAATATGCAGTGTTTCATGAAGTGTCCATTCTAATAAAGTATAGGTATAAATATTTATTGTAAATTTTCTGATACCAGCAATAACTTGAAGAAGTAGGTTTTTTTGTATGACTTTTTTCAGAAGAAAATTTGGCCCATTTTGATACGTCACTTTAGTTCATTGATGTTTTGTGACCTTTTCATAATGCTCAGCTTTTCTCAGGTCCTGCCATAGTATTTTGGTTGGGTTGAGATATTAACTTTGACTGGATCATTGCAATACATGGGTGGAATTTCAAGAATTGGTGCATTTTTAAATTCACTTTGGGACACATACAAAAGGACCAACCACTTTTTCACACATTGCTGCATTAAATTAGCTTTGAAAGCCTTTGGACATTGAATGATGAACAATTAAATCAACTACTAATTATCCATGTAATACATGGATATG
The DNA here is from genome assembly GCF_040894005.1 of Engystomops pustulosus. Lineage (NCBI taxonomy): Eukaryota > Metazoa > Chordata > Amphibia > Anura > Leptodactylidae > Engystomops > Engystomops pustulosus. Next base: position 184,943,760 of record NC_092411.1, read on the forward strand.
TCCTGTCGTTCCAACAATAAGCCACTCACCCCCAGTTAAATTATTTATTAGCCCATAAGGCCCTATGGTACTTCAAAATAGAACCCTTATAACCATTGTTTTATCACCTTTTTGTCTTGAACTAGGTGAACTAGTTATGGGGGTTGAATATAAATTTTCTTCAAAATTATACCATCTAGGTCAGTGATGGCGAACCTTTTAGAGCCTGAGTGCCCAAACTTCAACCAAAAGCCGCTTATTTATTGCAAAGTGCCAGCGCAACAATTTAAGCAGTAATTTATTTCTCCTTGTTCTTTGACAACTTTCAGTCCTTCAGCCTTCTAAGGACACCAACGCAGTTTAAAGGAGGAGGGCAAATCTGCCTATCATTGAAGGAAGATTCTGCAGGAAGATTCTTTGAGTCCTGTCTGGTGAACTTCATGCTGGGGCGATGACCTGGGTGCCCACTGAGAGGGTTGCGAGTGCCGCCTTTGGCACCCGTGCCATGGGTTCGCCACCACTGATCTAGGTGATCTCCGTTAGCTCTGTAGAGATTAATGGAGCAGAATGGTCATGCAAGGCCGTTTGCTCCATTACTCTGACAGAGAGACAAGGGGTCCGACGGAGGTACGTGGGACCCCACCAGACCTCTCGCTTTAGAGATCTGATAGGGCCTTACTTTTTGTTTGATCGGGAAACATGATGTTGGTGGCAGCAAACTCGTTGCGTGTGACAATCCCTAATCTATCATTAAAAATAATGGCATTTTTTGTCTTCACATTATTTCTGTTTGAAGTGATAGGGATATTATAGCTGAATCATTTATTTTATTCATAGACTTTTACTTTTTTTTTTTATATACAATATTATTGAAGCAGCGGTAATAGTAGTGCCTTTGGTGGCGTCCAGAACAAAGCGGTTACCACAGAGAGATATAGGAGTTATAAAAGTGTATTATAAAAGACAAAGCAGCTATACAGTTACTGGTGTTCCTACAATGACTTTGGTTGTTACATGCATTTGAACATAACTGGTAACACTTGTTTCCTTTTAGTTCAGCTATATATAAATGGTTCTTCATTTATTCCAGTATGATGTAATCCAGAATTTTGTTCCACAGTGATTTGTTCTGAAATACAAATAGACAGGTGTCATTAACAAGAATCCCATTATAAAGACAAAGGACGTATTTGTCATAGCACAACTTTTGATTTGGACCACAACTAAACTTTCAACCAAATTACAGTACCAATATATACCATTTACTAGTACATGTATTATTGATCAAACATTGTAATTTACATTGTTGAAGAAATATTTTCTTGTGTTCTCTTCCCACTGCTTTTTTTTTTAAAGATTTTATTTTCATTTTTCAAAATTATAACAACACACAAAAGGCAACAACATCCACCTCAGGGCAGTATAAGGCACAATCATAAAATTAGGGAATACATCGGTCAGTGATGCAATAACCCGTATCCTGCCTCACAGGAGGCATCCCCCTCCCCAAGGCGGAGAACACTCATTCACTCTCCTATTCACACCTCACACACACAGCTATCCCTTCTCCTCTCCTGAAGCAGTCTGAGCGGTCACCCACACATCCCAGATCAAGGAAAAAAGGTCCGGAGCACCTCTAGTCGCGTAAGTGAGTCTGTACATTGGGAGTTCTGCATTGATCAGTGATATCCATTTGGCCAACGTGGGGAGCTTAGGAGGCTTCCAATTTAGCAGGATAACATTCCTACCATAAAATAGTAGTACCCGGAACAGAACCCGCTCAAATTTTGCTTGGAGGACATCTCCTACTAGGCCCAGGAGACACCCGGGAGACCCAGATGCTCATTGATGCAGGGGCGTCGCTAGGTCAAAAGATCCGGGGCTCGTGCCCCGGATCTTTTGGCTGGAGCCCCGGATCCCCCCTACGCATCCTCCTCTCTCTCATCATGATCTCCACAGATCGTGATAAGAAGGAGTGCAGTCACTGTTTACCCCAGCAGGGGCTGCAGCCGCTGGAGGAATAAATACTCTTTACCCTGTGATGATGTCATGGTCACATGACCTGCCGGGGAAACACAGTGAACACATAGACCTGCATCATTGAGGTAAGTGGGGCTGTGTGGGGGACATTACCTACAGGGGGGGCTGTGTGGGAGACATTATTTACTGGGGGGGGGGCTGTGTGGGGGACATTACTTACTGTGGGTACTGTGTGGGAGACATTACTTACTGGGGGGAGGGGCTGTGTGGGGGACATTACTTACTGTGGGTCCTGTGTGGGAGACATTACTTACTGGGGGGGGGGGCTGTGTGGGGGACATTACTTACTGTGGGTCCTGTGTTGGAGACATTACTTACTGGGGGGGGGGGCTGTGTGGGGCACATTAGCTACTGAGGGTGGCTGTGTGGGGGCACATCAGCTACTGAGGGTGGCTGTGTGGGGGCACATTAGCTACTGAGGGTGGCTGTGTGGGGAACATTTTGGGGGTGGTAGATGTATGGGGGTCATTGCTTTGTGGCTGTGTGGGGCACGTTACTGGGGGGCTGTGTGGGGGACATTTCTTGGGGCGTGTTCACACGTGGCACTAGAAAAGGCCTCAGTTTGATCTCATTTGCGTTTCTAGTGAGACCAGTGTCATGGGTAACAAGCTCCTGGTGTTTAAATGCAAGCCTTACAGTATTTGGGGGAGATTGTTGGGGCAGCAGCAGGATAACACTGTCCAAGATGTAGTGACAATGGGGAACATAAGATGTGGTGATGTCTAATGGAGAAGATGGAGGATGCGTCACCTGCAGTCACTGGAAGGAAAAAGTAGGGATTTCTCCTGTGGTTTCTGTAGCTGTATACACTGTCAGGTTGTTATTGGCACAAGTACATGTGAGGGGGTTATGTACGAAAAGTCTGATACACATGCATTGGGGCCCGTGCCCCGGATCTTTTTGCACCCTAGCAACGCCCCTGCATTGATGTAAGCCCCACTGCTTTTTTGCTTACTTGTGAATCGCCTCCTTTCAAACTTTTCAGTTTGTCCTTGATTAAATTCATCTCTGAGAGCTGAACCATAAAGGGAAATATTCTCTAGGCATGGAAAGAGTTGAACAGAGCTATGAAGGCCTTCAAACACACTACTCAATGCAGGCGAATGAAGCAGACAAAAGTGATAAGAAACTCCATTCCTGAATTAACTATATTACAAAGTTTACTATTCCTATCTGCTCTGTATACTTCTGAAAATAAGTTACCATATATACTCGAGTATAAGCCAAGACTCCTAATTTTAAAACAAAAAACTGGAAATACCTATTGACTGGGAAATGCATTGGTCACAGTCACACCAGTATAAACCCTGCCAGCCCCCCAGAATATAGCCTGCCAGCCCTTCCCCCAATATAATGCCTTAAGGCAGATGGGTGCGACGGGGCTGACATCATAGTGTGTGCAGATGGGTGCGACGGAGCCGATGCCAGAGCGGCAATGGATGGAGGAGGACCTGCCGAGGGAACGTCAGAAGGAGTGTACACTTTTTTTTTTTTTTACTCGAGTATAAGCCAAGTTAGGCTTTTTCAGCACACTTTTTGTGCTTATACACGAGTACATAAGGTAGTTACTCATTAAAAGGCGTTTTCCCACAAAACAAGTTAGGCCCTATCCTGTGGATATCTAACTTGCTGATAAGTGAGGGGCTCCATGATAATACCTCCACAGATCATGAGAATGGGGGGGCGGGTCTGAGGTACTTCTGTTGGACTCCTCATTGCTCCCATAGATGAGCAGAGCAGGCGCCCGTGCATGTCCCTTCTGCTCCATTCGTCTATATGGAGCTGACGCTCTGCTCGGCAATCTCTATCAACTCCATGGAGATGAATAGAGCAGCAAGTCTGGTCTGCTCATCTCAGAGAACGACGATGGGCCCCTTAAAATAAAGTTTTATTAAAAAATATTTTAAAAAATTATTTGTTAACAAATGAACTTATTTTCATGTTATTATATATTAAGTAAAAAACTAAATCTGTATTGATTATTTTACCAGAACTGTGAGAGGCATATAAAAATTAAAAAAACTATGCCACACTAGCCCCAATGATGTTCTTTTGATTTGGGAATTTAAAAAAAAGGTAGTTATAGCTCTTCTTCTTCTTTGGCAGGGTTATTTTGTTTGGTATCTTTTTAACAGCACTAGGTTTATTTATAAAATAGGTAATAGGAAAGAGTTAAATAACTTTTAGGGGTTTTTTTCCAAGTTTTCAGGCATCTTTAATAACGAAATATTAACTTTGTACAAAAGCTGGAGCCGCTTAGGCTGACAGCGCCCAAGTGCCTCTCGCCTTCCCCAGCTTTCAATTTATGCACGCCCCCGCTGAAAGCCTCCTCCTGCTGCTGGTGGGGGAACTAAGAGAGAGCACACGCCCCCACTGTCTCCAAACTGCAGCTCCGGCGTCGCCGTCTGGATCCTAAGGAGGAGACTAGCAACGGGGGGGGGGGCTTGCATAAATTAAAGGCCGGGCAAGCCAAGAGGCACTCAGGCACTGTTAGCCTAAGCTCTTCAGGCTGTTTTACAAGGTTAATATTTTGTTATTGAAGTCTAGAAAAGTCTCGAAAACTTGGAAAAGAAATACAACCCCCCCAATCCTCCACACCGAACAAGCAGCCTAATTAGGACACTCTTCCACCAGTATTCTGGTGGTAGATGTCCTTTAAGATGTTAAAGGCGCAGAAGTTGTTGAGCCTCCAAACAAAGAAGTAAATGAAAAATATACCAGTAAGGCCACATGCACAGCTACGGCTGGGCGGGCATACGTCCGCCACGATGGAGAGTAGGAGGGCTGACCCCTCTCCATTGAAATGCACAACATATGGGCCGTAGCACGGGAAAAGATAGGACATGTTTGTGGCCGTACATAGGTTCCCCTAATTCGTGAGAATGCAGTCTTATACACAATCTTTTCCCATCCAACTACAGTGGTAATAATAAATATTAGAAAGACTTGCAACATTTGTAGTGTATCAATCTATAAATTGTAGGCTTCAACTGTGAAAGACAAAATCTAAAAAAATTCTGAAAATCACATGTATGATTTTAATTAGATAATATAAATTAGATTAATATAAAAACTGAACCTAATGGGACTGATAGCACATTGTAATGAAAGGGTTAAAACGAGACAGCGACGGATCATGGCGATGACGTCATGGGGAGCAACGCTCCTCGGCAAGGGCACCACCATATTTTTGAAGCCGCTGGCAGCTGTGCTGGCGGCAATGTGCGGCTGAGTCCTCTCCATGCACCCGCAGCCGACCCGTGACTTGCTATTACGTCACAGGTCGTGAAAGGGTTAACACACCAAGATCTGAAAGACACAGTGGTATACGAAGAATACAGCGAAAGAAAGGACTGACATTTGGAGCCAAACAGATTAGGATTTTTGATAAAAGGATGAGCACTGAAAACACATTTTATATTTTAAATTTTTAAACTCAGATTATTGAGGTTTACTTTGATCACTTCTACACAGACATTCACATGGTAATGGTTTTAGATCAGATACCTTAAAATGCATAACAAGTTCCCATGGATCACTGCACAGGGTTCACCTACCCTTGAGAGGGCTCTGACTTTGTCCCCTTAAGGACATTGATAGATTACACATGGCTCATCGATACGTATGCTTGTTACCACTCTCATCTTTAGTGACCACCTATACTGATCTTGTACTAACTCCATCATCAAGTCAACCCAACCTTTGCCAACTCTTTACCCTCCCCCACTGTCTTTCCCCTATCATTTGTTCATTTTGTTTTATACAGTAGCTGGTTATGCATCACTCTGAAATCACTTCTATCAGATCCCCCTGTAAGGGGCATATGTTATGCCATGACCTATTGTAAGGCACTGTTATGCTTTTAATTCAATAAAATCTTGTTGAAACTAAAATGCATTACAAGTTATAAATGCACATAAAGACAATTAATACATTCTATAAGGGCTCAATCCCCTAGTGGTTAGTGTAATTCTCTGGAAAATCTTTTGGAGCCAAAATTGTAAATTAAGATTGCAGGTTAGTATCTTATTGCTGTATCATTCAGTTAGTACTTTATTACAAATGTCAGCTTAACCTGATTTAAGATTATTTAGAGTTATTGACTATAATAAATATGGTTAGACTGATTTAACACTGATTCAACAGAAATATGGTCGGCTAAAAAAAAGACTAGTTTTATTTCTTAGGAAGCCATTGTTAAAAATAAGAAGTTGCATAAATGCCAACACAAATAGGGAACAAAATGTTAAGTGAGAACTTTTGTTCTGTTTTACTTTTGGCATGAACTGGCTTGAATACCACACCCTTTATTGCCATTAAAATTAAAAATAACATTTAACAGCTAGTTTCCCTAGGGCCATTTTAACATGACCGTATTCTGGTCAGTATTTTGTATCAATATTTGTAAGCTTGCAGTACTTTTTTTCCGTTAAAAAAAAAAAAAGATTTAAAACGGATGTGTCCAAACTGACCACACCAGATGGCATTATGATTTTTTTACTTTTAAGTCAATGGAACAGATAGTGTCAGTTTTTACATTTCTTTTCAATGAAGAAATAGACAGATATAGACAGAAAAAGTTAAAGTGTAACTGTAAAATTACTGGACAAAAATTAGTTTTAGCAGAGCCTTTGATAAAAATTCCATATATAGCTATATAAATACAAAAAAAAAAGATGATGGATAGATTATAGATAGACGTGAGGTATAAAAAGAAAGATAGGTAGGCAAATAGAAATAAGAGATCAAACGGTAGATAGGTTATTAGAAATGAGAGACCGATAGGTAGGTAGATAAATAGATGGATAGATAGAAAAGGGAGATGGATAGGTAGGTAAAAATTAGACATCTATAGATGGTATTTATTATGAGGGAGGGATAAATAGATGATTGATAGACAGATATAGAAGCTATAGATCGATTTATTAAAAGTGTAATTTAAAAAACTGATTCTTCAAAAATAATACAGATACTAACTGACACTGACTAAAAGACAAGTATCCATTTTTTAACAAGGAAACCTTAGGGTATCGGTTAAGTAAACTATGTCATCAGTAACTTTTAGTTTATCTACCTTTATTTATCATCCTTTTTTAAAAAAAATTTAAACGGAGATAAAGAACGGATATGCCGACAGTAGTGTGAACTTATCCTAACTCTTTCTATTGTTTATTTTCTTCCATTGTGACCATAACTTTGTTTTCATTCCCTTCCACTCTTCTGGTGGATAAGAAAGTTCACATATAGTTATGACTTAACCTGACTTAACCTAGGCTTTCTATGTATTTTTAAATTCCTCTCTTACCCTCACCCCCTTCCGTTCCTCCCTTGGCCCTTAGTCTTAAAAACCCGGTTGTAACCCAGTCTTGAGACAATGAAAACAAAACCTGAAGAATGACACAAAAATTTTAATTGTAATTCTGCCTTGCTATCGAAATTTACCTCCAGCGGGATAAACCCATGGGCACTTAATCCTTGTAGATCCACCTCTCCACTGGCAGCTCTTCACAACCATTATACTACATGTTAGGCTTCAAGATGGCCCAAAGGTAAGCACCCTAACCTTCAATTAGTGTTTATCTAATACTACACCTGAGTTGTAGCGCCCTGTGTCTCCCCTATTACTTTCAATTCAGTGAATCGGTCAATATCAGATCAACAAAAATTTTAAGACCAAGGAAAAAGAATAGGAAATGACTGTCATCCACCAAATATACCAGAGTATCAAGAGCAAAGCGATAGACTTTATCAATTAAAGTACCCCTTCAATTCAAAGTTTCCCTGTGGGGTGTATCTGACCACCAAGAGAGCTGAAGGTCAAATCAATTCTAGAGAATGGTGTGTGCCTTGGGGAATAAAAAGAGCAATGCTAGGTCCTGCAGATATTTCTAACCTCACACTTCAGTAAGGGGGAGGGCTGAAGAACAAGCATTCAGATAAACTGAGAACTTATCAGGGTCCAGTGCCACCTCCGAGACCTTATTAAAGTCACCAAGGCACATTTCTCCTAGCGTAGCACCAGCCTCCCCAAAATCCCCCTCAGTAAAGAAGTTTGAAAGGATGTGGGGATATAAGCAAAGACCATTGTAAAAGCAGAAGCAAATAGGCCTGGGCCGAAGACCGGTCTGGGGTAAAACTCTGTAAAAAAAAAAAAAAAATCCAAAATTCACCTTCTCCGTTCCCTTACAGCAGTCTTCTCTTCCTTGTCAATGCATGGCTCTATTGCAGGAAGGTGCGGTGACATCATCACATTGTGTCTGCTGACAATAGAACAGTGCATTAACGCAGGGAAGGAAGAGAAGTCTGCTGCGAGGGAACAGGGAATGTAAGTATTGGATTTTTTTTTACAGAATTTGGATGCAACAATGAAAAGGAAGTGAGGTTTGGTGTGGTGGCAGCTACAGAAAGTTCGACAATGGAAGCAGCAGGGCATGCTTCAAGAAAGAGGACAATAGAAACAGGGGGTGCTTCATTAAAAGGCATAATAGAAACAGGTTGAGGTATACTGCACAGGAGGGCACAATATAAAGGGGGGGCATGCTGTAGGAGAGATATAAATAAAAGCAGATTGGGCATGTTGTAGGAAATGGGGCAATATAAGCAGGGGAAATGTTGAAGGAACAGTGGAAAATAAGAAGTGGGGCATGTAAATGAAAGGGGGCCATATATGTATGGGGCATGTTGCAGGAAATGGAACAATATAAGCAGGGGGCACTGCTTTAGGAAACGGGACAATATCAGCTGACCACACAGTGAGTAATAGAATAGTTACATAGATTTTTGCTCCAAAAAGAACAAAGCCAGAACACCCCCTTCACTGATCCCTCAAGAAAATGTATGCTAATGGCAGGACCCTGGTCGTAAAAAGGTTGTGGACCACTGAAGTAGGGAACAATAAGCTCACTTAAGAAACATGACTTTCTGCCCAGTAAGGTAGGTCTCCTGTGAACAGATACTATTGGGGGCTTATTTCTTTATAAAATTGAAGGTTATAGCTCTCTTAAACTTGAAATTTAATCATCTAATTTCCAGCTAAATATTTTAAGCAGCAAAAACAAACAACAAAAAAAACCAGGAATAATAAAGTCCAACCACAGGTAATAATGATGGAAGAAGGAAGCGTAAAAGCAACCACGATAGAATAGCAAAATATAAAGCAGATCAAATAAAGCAAGGCAGTGGAAAAACAAAACAATGTAAATAAGGCAGCAATGCATAAATTGACCCCAGAGACCTCAGTATTTAGTCTGTAGGGGAATGGAGGATGGCTCCACTCAGCAGATTCACAAATAAATTGCCACGTGCCTATCTAGCAGTCACAGTTTTTCTGGATACAGGACAGTGTATTTATATCTCTTAATCCAGAGCTGTCTGTGTATCTCTGAAGTATGCATGTTGCTTGTGTATAGAAGAAGAAACGTCAGGGTAGAAGGAGAGTGCCTGTTATAAAGTAACTTCCTGAAATGCAACAGGGGGCATGGAGAGGCTCTAGGCACAAACCTCTCAATGGTGAAGAAGAGTGAGAACCACCCTACTGGAAGAATTTCTATTGCATTCTCCAGTGGTCCCACAATGGAGAATGGGCGACCAGGAAAACAACAGACTCTACCAGCACTTCAGGCCATCGACTACCCCAGCATAAGGCACAGCAGGAGTGAAGAAGAAAAGAACAGTGGTACCTCCAATTATTGTTCCCAGCTCTGCTTGCCACCATCTACTGTCACTGTGCACACATTGGATTAAGGAGCAGAGCCCAGACACACTGGAAGGCTGTTGGTGATATATTCCTCTACGGCGGCCATCTTGAGCAAGAGAACTAAGGCGCCATTACACAGGCCTGGCCAGGGGGGGGGGGTATGTTGCCCACTCAGAAACTATAGAGTTAAATGTTTTAATTCAGCTAATTTTCTTATTTAAGTGTTGTTTGCCTTTCACATTATCCTTGGATTTTTTACTGTCCTTCGGCCTCTGTTTTCTTGGTTTCTTGTTTTGGTTATGAAGAAGCTTCTGGAGCCATTCTGTAGATAGGCATGTCTGTGAACATTTTCTCTGATCTAAAATACAGCTGTGGTTTTTTGAAATAAACAGTGTAATTTGAGTGCATCGGAAAACTGGACTGTGTCTTTGTTTTACTCTGTCATCTCGCTGCCGGCAGCTATCTCATCCTCCCTTTTAGGGTTAATTAGGACTCACCTTACAAAAGTCAAGAGGGCTGTTGGGGACCTGCATAAAAATCCCTAGTGGAGAACATGTCTCTCTGGATGGCCTCGGAAACCAAACTAAGTATATGCAGAAATAGCCCAAGGAGAAGGACGACACCGTTCCACAGGCAGTAGAGGAGAAAAATGGACTCTTCGTTGGCGCAATCCGATAAAATTTGGCATATAAAATCATAGTATCATAGTATATAAGGCTGGAAGGAGACGCAAGTCCATCAAGTCCAACCTTCAAGAATTAAATAAATGTTTTATCCCCATAACCCGTGATATTTTTTCTCTCCAGAAAGTCATCCAGGCCTCTCTTGAACATGTACATAGAGTCGGCCATAACAACCTCCTGCGGCAGAGAGTTCCATAGTCTCACTGCTCTTACAGTAAAGAACCTTTGTCTATGGTGATGGTAGAATCGCCTCTCCTCTAGGCGTAGAGGATGCCAACTTGTCCTGGTCACAGGCCTAGGTATAAAAAGATCTTTGGAGAGATCCTTGTACTGTCCGTTCAGGTATTTGTACATTGTAATGAGGTCTCCCCTCAGTCTTTTTTTTTCTAAACTGAATAATCCCAAATTTTGTAATCTGTCATTGTATTCTAGTCCCCCCATTCCCCTAATAATCCTGGTTGCTCTCCTCTGCACCCGTTCCAGCTCTATTATATCCTTTTTATATACTGGTGCCCAAAACTGTACACAATATTCCATGTGTGGTCTGACCAGGGATTTGTATAAGGGCAGAACTATGTCTTTATCATGAGAATCTATTCCTCTCTTGATACATCCCATTATTTTATTTGCTTTAGCAGCAGCCGCCTGGCTCTGGTCACTAAAATTAAGTTTACCATCCACCAATAGGCCCAAGTCCTTTTCAGCTTCAGTTTGACTAAGTAATTGACCGTTTAGAACATAATTATACTTTTTGTTTCCATGGCCCAAGTGCATAACTTTACATTTATCTACATTAAACCTCATCAACCATTTCTCTGCCCATCCCTCAAGCTTCCACAAATCCCTCTGTAATGCTAAACTATCGACCTCAGTATTTATTACTTTACACAGCTTAGTATCATCTGCAAATATTGAAACTTGACTGTGTAAACCCACTACAAGGTCATTAATAAAAATATTAAAAAGAAGTGGCCCCAATACTGACCCCTGTGGCACTCCACTGGTAACATCAACCCAATCTGAGAATGTGCCATTAATGACCACCCTCTGTTTTCTATCACTAAGCCAATTACTTACCCAGATACACAGATTTTCTCCTATTCCCAGCAGTCTCATTTTATATACCAACCTTTTATGTGGCACGGTGTCAAATGCCTTTGAGAAGTCCAGATATACAACATCGACAGCGTCCCCCAGATCCAGTCTTGAACTTACCTCCTCGTAGAAACCAATCAGATTAGTCTGACAGGACCGATCTCTCATAAACCCATGCTGACGCTGGGTTATAAGGTTGTGCACAGTGAGATACTCCAGGATAGCATCTCTAATAAACCCCTCAAATATTTTCCCCACCACAGCAGTTAGACTTACAGGTCTGTAGTTTCCAGGATCGCTATTTGATCCTTTTTTGTATATTGGTACCACATTTGCTATGCGCCATTCCTGTGGAACATAACCAGTCCTCAGTGAATCTTCAAATATTAAAAATAACGGTCTGTCTATCACCGTACATAATTCATGCAGAACCCGGGGGTGTATGCCATCTGGCCCAGGTGATTTATCTATCTTAGTGGTTGCGAGGCGGCGCCGTACCTCTTCCTGGGTTAAACTGTTGACATTATAAAAAGAATTTACAATATTCCTCATTGTGTCTTCCACCAGGTAAAGACAGTTGAGAAGGCAACATTCAGTAGATTGGCCCTTTCCTCATCTCCTTCCACCATGACCCCCATGTTATTTCTAAGGGGACCCACGCTCTCTGTTTTTAGTTTCTTATCATTTATATACTTGAAAAATAATTTGGGATTATTTTTGCTCTCCCTGGCAATATTTCTCTCAGTCTCTATTTTTGCGGCCTTTATCTGCTTTTTACAGGATTTATTTTTCTCTCTATAATCCTGTAATGCCTCATCGCTACCTTCACGTTTTAGCACCTTAAACGCTTTATCTTTCTCGCTTATTGCTTTCCTTACAAGACTAGTTAGCCACATAGGGTTTTTCTTGTTCCTTTTATGCTTTTTCCCATAAGGTATGTGTTTCTCACAGGACTTTTTCAGAATATATGAGAAAAAGTCCCATTTTTTGGGGGGGCTTTTGTCCTTGAGAGCATTATCCCAGTCTATGCCTTTAAGGTCTTCCCTTAGTTGATGAAAATTTGCCCTCCTGAAGTTTAGAGTGTTGGTTGCCCCTTCACTAACATGCTTAGTAAAGCGTAATACAAAATCAATGATATTATGATCACTATTCCCCAGGTTCCCCCCAACCTGTAGTTTTGATACCCTATCAGGTCTGTTGGTAAGGATAAGGTCCAGCAGTGCCCCCCCTCTTGTTGGCTCCAGGACTAGTTGCGACAGGTAATTGTCTTTTGTTGTTGACAAGAACCTGCTGCCTTTGAAGGACCTGCAGGTTTCTGCCCCCCAGTCAATATCTGGGTAATTGAAGTCCCCCATGATAAGTACTTCACCATGCTTTGAAGCCGCATCCATTTCACTTATCAGCATTTCCTCTGCTGCCTCCATTATATTTGGAGCCTTATAACACACCCCTAGTAATATTTTATTATTCTTTTTCCCTCCTCTTATCTCCACCCATAGGGACTCCACATTTGCGTTACTGATGTCATCTCGCAAGACGGGCTTGAGGCAAGAATTCACATATAAACAAACCCCTCCCCCTTTTTTATTTATACGATCCTTTCTAAAAAGACTATAACCATCTATAGTAACAGCCCAGTCATAGCTACTGTCCAGCCATGTCTCGCTGATACCCACTATATCATATTTCCGTTCCAACATCAGGAGTTCCAGTTCCTCCATTTTGTTTGTGAGGCTTCTGGCATTTGTGTACATAAACTTTATATGGTTTTCCCTGTCCGTGTTCCTTTTGTCCTTATTCCCCAATCTCATTCCAGCCCCCCTTCCTCCCCCATGGACTATGACTCTTCCCAGCTCTCTATGTACACCGTCTATTTGCCCTGCACAAGTGTAATTGCCCTCCCCGCAGGTCTCTAGTTTAAACACTCCTCCAACCTTCTAGCCATTTTTTCCCCTAAAACAGCGGCCCCCTCCCCATTGAGGTGCAGCCCATCCCTACTGTAGAGCCTGTAGCCCACAGAAAAGTCAGCCCAGTTCTCCATGAACCCAAACCCCTCCTTCCTACACCAACTTTTGAGCCACTTATTTACCTCCTTGATCTCCCGCTGCCTTTCTGGTGTGGCACGTGGTACAGGCAGTATTTCAATTTATTGAATTAGCATAAAAACACTAATAATCTAAAACACAATTAGTTTAAAAAAAACAATAAAATGACAATGTGTTTCGCGTCAACCTACTGGACGCTTCATCAGGTCCATAGTGAGCATACAACTGGGGAAGCTTTTAAATGTATCTGCTAGGAAATGATGTCATGACTGCCTGAAAACATGACCTATCAGGATAAGGTATTATATACATGTTGGATAATAAAATTAAAAAAAAAAAAAATACTTAGAATTATTAAGATTACTAAGATTAGCGGGAAGACCGGATATATCGATCAGTGGAACGCATGAAAGCGAAAGTGCATAGACCGCATGTCTAAGTATAATTTGTTTCAAAGGGAGAAGTAGAATCAGACAGCACTCACAAGTTACTGTGTGTAAACCAGAACTGTATCTACTTTGCTCTTACAAAAACATCAATGGGAAGAGAAGAAATGTGGTGGAGCAAAGGTGCATAGGCAATGACCATTTTGCGCCACTTAGTGTTTTTTCTGGCATGAATCCTTTGTTGCCTCTTAACTTTTCATCCACTAAATTTTTTTCTTTGTCCAGTGATGTTTTTGTAACAACAAGTTGGTAAAGCTGTGGTCTGGGTACAGGAACTGGTAAGTGACATCTGTTTCTGCTTTAGCTTTTAAAGTCATTGTTTGCTGCAATGTGCAAGACTGAGCACCACATATTCCATTGGAGTCTCTTCATCTCCGTTTGTACAAAATTATGATAACAAAAATAATATCAGTGCACCTCACTCTTGCAATTTATTCCTTTATAGGGAAGTATAATAATGCCCCTTAACTTCACAGGATGGATATCGGGTTCCCAGAGCACACGACCCCCATAAAACATATGCAGGGTTTTGTCAGAGGAAGTCTCTGCTGAAAATCACTAACCAATCACAACAGAAGCATCACTAAGGGGCAAGCTGCTCACTGAGGTGGCAGACTACATAGAAGCTCCATGCAGAACGGAGGGGGAGCAGTGAACCAGAGCAAAGTGTTGTCTCAGCAGTTAAAGGAAACCTACCACCATGGATCTACCTATTAAGGTACATCCGGTGGTAGGTGCATCTAATGTATGTAAGGATAGCCCTTTTTAGGGCTAATCCTTTGGTCCCCTGTATCTTCTGTAATCTTTAATCATGGAATATGCAAATATTCTAAAGAGGCTAGTGGGGCGTGGAGTAGCCGGAGCTGAGGCTACTCCATGCCCCAGTAGAACCTTTTGATCCTCCTACCAGATAGCTTCAGCTCATAGCTGCGCGCACTCTTCTGTGAAACCAGAGTTCTGCACATGCACTGTAGCTCAGACTTCGGAGCCCAGATTGTGCAGCCACCAGCCTGTGTACTGTGCATGTGCAGAACTCCAGTTTCACGCTGAAGCTATCTGGTAGGAGGATCAAAGAGGCTACTGAGGCTTGGAGTAGCCGCGCTGTGTAGCCTCAGCTCCGGCAATCCCCCCCCCCTCCCCCTAGTAGCCTTTTTTTAAAACTTGCATATTCCCCCATTAAAGATTACAAAAGATACAGGGGACTAAAGGATTAGCCCTAAAAAGGCCTATCCTTACATACTTTAGATGCACCTATCACGAGATCTACCTTGATAGGAAGGAAATCTACCACTGCTTGCATGATGAAATCATGCAAGAACACCATCATGTATTCTATTCAATACTGATTATGGCACATAGTTTGGTTAGGGACATGAACCTTTAGTTTAGCTAAAAAAAATCGATTTATTCACATATGCAAATGATCAACATTACAGAAATTGTGCTATTCCTTGTATAGACACCTGAGTTTATTGAGTTACTCAATATTTTTTTTTTTAAAGTTGCTGTACATTTCTTGAAGATAAAAATGAAAAAACCTTACCAGATGAAGAATAATCTTGGTTATTTTTTATACATTCATCTTGGAAATACTATAATGAAAATGAACGATAATTAATGGCAATACACAATACTGTTCATTAACTAAACAGCAACAATTAAAGGCAATTTCATTGAAGCATAGTATAGAAGCTATGTTGTCATTTAAATATAACTGCTAAACCTTATGCTCTACTAGTTTGGTGTCCTTATGTTAAGTCTGTCTGTGTGTAATCTATAGTTATGCTGACTGCCAGTCTCCTCACCAGAACTACCAGTATTTTAAGAATGAGAGTTGCGGGATGTAGTGTCTTATGCTTCCTATTCTCTCCTCACCTGGCGTGACCTTGGAGTATATTCCTTTGGAAACATACTCTTACTAAAAAATGTCAATATTCCTAGATTTTCTAATAAGAGAGCATCAAATGCATTTCTTATTGCTAAGTAGGGGCACACATGCTCAGTGTGGTAGCTTCTGAAGCTGCAATGATCTCTGCTTGCAATTGCACTTGCTCAGAATATAAACTGACAAGCAGGGGAAGACACTGAAGCCAAAATTTGTTGCTGTCTAATAACACTTACAACCCTGTGTGTTCTCAGTAGATCATAGACGGAAGCCAGGCTGAATATGTGTTTGTATCTAAGCCCATTCAACGGGGCGGACACGCTATAAGTAATTTAAAGATACACCAGCTATTGTAAATAAAATAAATGTATACTGTAGCTATGCTCAACATTAAACTAAACAGTATATTTCATGTGGAAAACCTCAAAGGCCAAGGTCACATTTTTGCAAGAGAAGTCAATAAACACATATGATACTAGTAGATACAAGTAGATACTTGTAGAAAATAAGATGCAGTGAGATTTTCTTGTCAAGCATTTGAAAATTATTATTTCCAAACTGCAGCATTTCCTACATTTAGAGTTTGCTGCTGTACACTGGTTACCTGTTACCTGCTGTCTGTTTAGAAGTCACATTAACCTTTTTCAGTATAACCTGTTTCTACCCCCCCTCCCCTGTCATCTTTTACAAGGTATAGTTAGTATGTAAATAGGTAATGTCAGGAGATACTGCATTCTCTACACTGTGTTAAACCGATACAGTGAATATTATAACATTGGTTTTATTTAGAAATGCAAAGGCATACACTACATATGTTTTTAATTATTATCACTAGGAGTTTAAGACCCTTTTAGTTTTATGACATTCACATTTACCGTCTTGTGATTGGATCTATTTTGTGTCATCAAATGGTTTTACCGATGCTTTCTATTTGATTCTGTCAATTTAGTGCATATATTATCCATTAATTTAGTTTATTTCTTGCTATCATTTGTTTCTTTTGTGTTGTTGTGGTTAAGTAAACATCCACACTATACTAATTGTCATTACAGTGAGTCTATGGAAAGCATTTTGTATAGTTACTTATATAAAATTCTAACCTCATGGAAACCTACTACCGTTTACTTGATAAGCACCTTCTTATTTGATTTACTTTCTGGTTGAGACCCCTTGACTGTTCACAACTTTATATATTTAGTTTAGTTATTTTATAGTTGATGTAAGAATTGCTGAAAGCGTTTATTTTAATAAGACCATAATCTATACACAGGACAGAATAGCAGTCCTTAGTTGTCTGCAGTCATGCAATAATAAGAAGTTGGAATGCAGGAGTCACCAAATACTTCACCACAATCATATACAGAATGTAACTATACAGAATAGAACTCCCCGTTCTAGTGATAGTGAAAGTTCTAGTCATGTTCTTATTAGTAAAACCCCTTTTATAGAATTATAAGTGCTCCTGTGCTTTTTCCCTATTACTATAGAACAATTTGGTAGCATTTCATGTAAAATGGTGGCCACATTCTTATGTTAGACCCATTTCTTAAAATTATGCCTGCAAATTGGCGTAACAATGAGTATGCCGAAGCCCAATAAGGCTACATGTTTATTTCAGTGCTTAAACTGTTTGACTATGGCTACATCCCTAATCCTAATTGTTCATTCATTTTAGCAAACATGCAATATTTACCGTTTACGTAGGCATTTTCACGTAGCATTGATATAGGTTTTTCTTGGGAAAACTGATTCACTAAATGTTCTATTTTGGACTTAGGTTTCTTCTGTGTGTCAGTCTCTTTTTCAATGCAATCTGAAACAGAATGACAAAACCGGACTATGTATTATCAGATAGTTGAGCATTATATTTAAAGCAAAACTAAGCTTTCATCCTTTTTTTAATATTGCATATGGATATGGAATGTCATTTTAAGTACTTAAACACTAATATACATTTTTATAAATTTAGCTTATTTTATAATCAAGATGCAGAAATAAACACAAAAAGACACTTGTTGTCAATATAGTGACATTTAATAGTGCCATTTACTAATCATCCGGTTGTGTAGCATGCCCCTTTTATGTTAAGGTAACCGTCATCAGAATATCTATCACATATAAACTGCAAAACAGAGGGTGTGGTTTATACAGCTATTTATGAATGTATTATTGAGTGTGTAGGGAAAACAAAATGCTAGCTCAGACATTGAATAGGGGCCCATTTGGTTGACATATGACATGATGGGGACATCAATAAGATCAGGTTCAATGGGATTCAGGCAATTTCTTCTTCAGATAGGGGTGTACTAACTCTGGACACACTCTGGCGCAAATCGGAAATAGTTGGGAAACACGGCGGAAATGCGATGTGTGGACCCTTAGTAATTGTGCCCATTATCTACATCCTGCTGGATGATAATCAAGATGTAGGTAAAAAAATGCATACCATATGCCTCTTAGCAACTTATCTCCTTCTTCATTGTAGTCACTAAACAGACTATAGTGCAGGGTGGGAAAAAAATTGTCTTTTCTTCTCTGAGTTTAAGAGGCAGATGAACTCATAAATGCTTAAAGTTTAACTCACATTTATCTTAAATGATTAACATAACAACTTTTGGTTATTTGGACCAATTGGCGGAGCTTTACTAACTTTTCCCCTTACACCCCCTGTCTCTTTGATTTGGTGTGTTGGGCTCTCTGGTGCAGGTATCCCCCCCCCCCTTATTTTTCTGTTATCTCTCTTACTTTCTACTACCGTACTGTACAAGTTGGCAACTGTTCATTATTGTGCTTTCTCGTTTTAATAAGATTATAGTAGAAAAAACACAGTATCTACGTTTCCTATCAGTGCTCTAACTGAGCATTGATAGGGAATATTTGTACTCAGCATGTCCATGCTGGGCACAGAGAACTAATATCTGTAGATGGCGGCTTCTCAGTAAGTATCAGCTTGTCTGTCACCTGTATAAAAATACCCTCCCCTCTGCAAATAAAAGTTCTCTATGCTCAGCATGGACCTTGCCTGACAGTGCTTAGAGAGTTCGTAAGGAAATGTATATGCTTTTTAAAAATAAAAAGATAGCAAATTCTTTATACCTACTTTAGTAATATACATTATTAATCCCATTCCATACACAATATTAAAAAGAAGGTGCAAAAGTTCAGTTATGCTTTAATAATTTGTGGTTTATCAAAAATATCACAAGTAAATATTTAGCTCAAATGTCTGTGATGTCTAGTCCAAAAAGCAAAAATCCTGTTCCACCAAAAATGGGCCATTATAGTACATAGTTAATTATATGAAATGTACAAATCATTAGAATTTTAAATAGTGAAAAATTTTGATTTTGTGTCATGCGATATTGCTGTAATTATTCACTACATATAAGTTATCATTAAAATGTAATAAAATTGTTCCAAATATAATATTTAAAGAATTAATTAAAATGTCTATCTGGTTATCTGTATTAAGTCTTCTTTTTTTTTTTTTATTGTATTCATGCAATATATTTGTCAGATTTGACAATGCAATGTACATAGTATGATTTTTAAGCTCTGTTGGTGTCTTTTTTACATTAATATTAACAGAAAGTACATTGAAAAAATAGAAATATGAAACTATACTTCATACCAATTTGTGTATCATAAATATCAGAAACAAATGGTCTTAGTTTCCCTCTGGTTTCGTCAATAAAATGGTTCACAACTTCATCAAGGCTGTTTAACACTACCTATGTAAAAAAAAAATAAACACATTTCAATTAATTTCACTAGATGTATACACTGAATAAAACACATAAAATGACAATGATGTAACATTTTTTTGATAAAAAAGAAAAACAAACAAACAAATGGTACAGAAACCTTAGTGGGCAAAGACATATGCTCTGTATATTTCAGTAATAGAAATTAGGGCAGCAGTGCTCTTCACAATGGTTTTTCTCCACACTTTGTGTCTTTTTTCCCCCTATGCTCAGCATATATGCCAGGAAAGCTTCGAGTCCCATTGGCATAAATTGGCTGTCGGAGGCACCTTTTTGCCTTTACCTGGCCAGTATACAGTATGTTGCATATTTTGAGAAACACAGGAGCGCCATCCTGCGAGTATACACTTAGCGGAGGTCAATGTATTGCATCCACCCCCAGCCTCTGCTCAGTGTACACTCAGGGAGGTTCCCAATAATGTAACTGTCCATATAAGGACACTCATGTCAATGGGGGAAACACCCTGAACACTACCACTCATTCTTGCTTTCTGGGGCAGGGTAGTAGCATGACAATGTATCCCACTTTATGCACGTACGGGCTAACCGTTCATTGTAAGGGTATTCGTGAATCCTCTCGATGTATCCTAACAACAGAGGGGGGAAAACGTCATGTGAACCTAGTCTTAATGTGTTCTTGGTAAAATGTTTAAACTTTTAACTTCTCAGTTTTTAAATTCACAATTTTTGACAAACTGATCCTGGGAAATACATACACAATATTATACAGTATATATTATTTTATCATTTTATTCAGTTCACCATTAATAGAGGTATCTTTTATTGTGTTCTTTATTTCATATTTGATCATCTCTTACTTGTCAGATTTTATAAATCAATCATAGATTAATATTTTCTTGTATCCTGCTTTCTTACAATATGGCCGTGTAGGGTTATTGCACAATGGTATACTATTATGCATGAGTTCTTGTCTTAAGTTGACTCCTGATCTATGTGACTCTTCTAGTATTTAAGCAGAAGTCTACTACAAATTTACGTAGAACAGAGGGTGGAGGAGGCTATAAAGCATCTCAATGCAGAGAGCTAAGAGAACAGCATTTTATGGACATGTCCCTACTGCTACAATCCTGTCATGTAAATCAATTTTTCACTACTAACAACAGACACTAAGGTTGAATCAAATATCTCTCTTGGGCTCTTACCTTACACTGTCTACTGTTTAGCTTGGTTAAAATATGTTATTTATGCCACATGGTGCATATCACAAAAGTGGCAGCTAGTAGCAAAATTTCAGTTTTTCTAACACATTGCTAAGTAATAAATCATTTGATCAACCAAAGCACCCCAATAAGAAAATAAAGATGTACTGCTAGGAGACACTGCACCCCTGCAAGTATATTTTCAAACGCTTCCGCTTGTCCAGCAGAGTTGTAGGGCATTCTTGCATCACGTATAACTATAATGTTTATAGTTCCATCCCTGGAGGATGTGACAGATACTCTTATCATGTAGCTCTAATTTAGTGAGAAAGTAGATGGGTAATAAATTACCTGAATGTCAAATTTATGTAATTTTTTAATCAAAATAATTCAACCTCAATTTTACACAGCTCTAACTCTTTGGCAAAACCTACTAGAACAGGAATAAATTAACTAAAATAACAAGTCAATTTTCCAAATTCAAGACGAAATTCCAGGCACATTGTGGCAACTGATAACAGTTTCTTATTTCTGCTATGCCCAGGTTGTTTAGTTGCCGTTCCTTTAATGGGAACCTGTAATCTAAAATTGGCCTAGTATCAGTAAGCTGTCCAGCAGCTGAAACCTTCTAGAACACGTTTCTTTTATGGCCCAGCATGGTGCCATTGACACAAAAATCTATTTTGAAGTGAGATGTAAATTGGTTTTATAAAATTAAGGAGGTGGATAGTGAAACAGTAAAGATAAGGTCAGAAAGCCCCCTTTCACTTTAATTGGTCCTGCATTCAGAGACATCACTAACCAGATCCAAGTCCTGGGCACAAGGTCAGTGGTGGGGAGAGCTGTTATACTCTCCACCTTCTTGACTTTATACAACCAATTTACATCTCACTTCAAAGTTG
The DNA here is from genome assembly GCF_040894005.1 of Engystomops pustulosus. Lineage (NCBI taxonomy): Eukaryota > Metazoa > Chordata > Amphibia > Anura > Leptodactylidae > Engystomops > Engystomops pustulosus. Next base: position 184,965,455 of record NC_092411.1, read on the forward strand.
ATTTTCTGGATGATGCCACCACACAGGGCATGATAGAAACATGATATAGAATGTGTTCAGCTGCTTGACAACATACTTTACAAAATTTAAACTATCAAACCACTAGCCAGTCTAGGTATTGTACATGATTTATTTCTAGCACAGGATGTGGGGCATTATCCTACTTCTCCCTGGTTCACCAAATCTCCTGTTTCTAAACAACCAGTCATAAAGATTGCATTTAACTGTTGTTTGGGATCCCAATAATCACTGCAGCGTTTTGCATATGTTGTGGTATGGGTAAATCTGCCAATCTGTGTTTTTTCTTGAATTTGCAGAAACTGCTTGTTATATGAGGTTTCTTAATTAGAACTGTCAGGTAAAAATATGAATATCTGAACATACTAATGAAATACTCTCCCTAGCCCTTTTGAATTATCTAACTTTCAGTACCCTAGCTTTAGTATAACATACCTAAATGCTGTGCCACACTGTGGCACTTGGCAGTCCGATCAACGAAACTGTCTCTTCGGCAGTCCAGGGTATTCATGAGGGGCCCGCTCAGGCACTCCTCTCTCTTCTTCTTGCACCACCACTCCCACTGTTATCAATTCTCAATGTCAGCGGTGATTGCACCCAATGTGCAAGGGCAGCTTCCTGTCGGCGGTGGCCTCCCTGTGCATGTCAATTCCTCATTGGCTAGAGGAAGTATTGCCACAGTATATTAAGTAGTATTATGAGCTAGCTCCAGGAAGAGCACCGTGCGATACCTGGCTGCTCGCGCATTGGGTGCAGTAACCACCAGCATTGAGAATTGACAACAGTGGGAACGGCGGTGCGGCAGAGCAAGAATGGTATGTTTAGGTATGTTACACTTAAGCTAGGGAATTGAAATTCATATAATTAGAAAAGGGCTAGGGAGAGTATTTCATTAGTATGTCATCTTTTTTTTAACCCGACAGGTGTCCTTAAAACTTTTCTGGGTATTTGAAAACAACATACTTTATGCACTATTTTACATATAACAGATACACATAAAATACCTACAAAATATCATAGTGTTGCAGGATCTGGCAAGAACAGTAATATTACAAAGACTTACAGGCTTGTCTAATTCGATGACGAAGCCATGGTCTGTCGTCAGTACTCTGTAATGTTTAACCTGAGCCCTGGTGCTAGAAAAAACAACAAAAACATAAATGATTTCTGTATGTGTGAACTATGCAATCTGAATTTTGTGTCATTAATTTCCCAAGTGTTTGAATAAGAACATTTGAAGCACATTGTAATTAAGTGCAAGTGGCATTAAAAATACAAAAGAAAATAAGAACAGCACTATACCATTTGGCCTAACACACTGTTATAGACATTGCCTTATTCAACTATACAGGAGAAAGTCATGTATGTCAGCATTTGGACTGTACTTGAACATTTTTATTTTAAAATTTTCTTTTTTATAATAGTATCTGATATTTTATTACAGGTATCTTATTTTTTAATATTTCTATTAATCCTGTAGATTTATCAACGGCCAATGACATCTATGCAAGCGCATTGGAGTGTTGGTGTATGAGATAGTTCCTGGATAAATCCTTATTGTATTCTGTATATGTAAAAAAATATTTTAGTGAAGAAAAAACATCTAAAGTGATTTGAGCAAACAATACATTCAGAGAATTTTGGACAGCATAATCTATGATTAATGAAGCTTACACACAAGTTTACACTTATATAAGTCAGTTATAACATCATTCACTTCCCATCATTTAGTTGTGACATCACAACTACATCCTGACATCCTGACTGCTGCCAGTATTAGGCTGTTGTGGGCACAAACTGCCAATGCAATGTCACTGCTGAGAATCTGTATACCAGACAGTGACAGGAGGTGTCACGCAAGACCAGAGGCATTTACCCTTCTATACCTTTGTGTTTCTTTTTCCTTGTCTGGAGTCTTATTAACTTGCCTCTTGAACTGCCTTTCACACGCATTTTGACACACTCCTTTATACAGGGCAACTTCACTTTTGTTGTTAAACATTTCAATAAAAACACTTTACAAGATTATAAAAACAACTGGTGAACCAGCATCATGGTAGCCCAACGGTTGTTAATGAACAGATTAAGGCAGCATTTTTTTTTATGAATACTGATGAAAAAAATGCAAGCGATGTCTATGGAGTACTTTTATCATACCCTGGCGCTAAGTGCACCAGCGTATGATGGTGCCCCCTGGTGTCCCCCGGAACTATGAGGATGTCTTGGCCTCCTGATAAATCCCAGCAGGCATTAGCTGGCCTTGAATGGGGGGTAAGCTTAAGGCAAAGCACAATTGCGGGAAAGAAACTCACTTCAGGCAACAACCCCAGTGTAGAGATAAGAGAACTTTTCAGTCGTACATGCAGTGAAAAATCTCCCCCGAGGTCTATAAATCATTAACACAGTTTTTAGCATGTATGTTATTTGTTTAAGGAACAACTTTATTCATAAAGTTACCTATTCTCTGTGGGTTCGCGAATTGATACAGCATAGTTTTTGCCATCTGCACCAGGCCGGATTAGTAAATTGCCAGAATTTTCTTCCTTGGTGAGCTTCTCAGTCGCTTCTTGTCGTGACACATTATAAAAGCACCTTTATAGAATTAAACATGATAATAAAGTTTAATTACATTTTTGACCATAGTTATGCAGCAGGTTGCATTGTATAGTTTTTACTGGACAAAAACAGTGAGCAGGTAAGTCATTCTGTACATTATAAACATTGCCTTTTTATTTTACTCAAAAGAAAAGTTTTTATTGTGCAAGTATGCAGGTCTTTTTCAGATTTTTGAAAACAGAAGCACAACACATAAGACTGTAATTATTTTCTTCTTTGCCTACAGCTGTGTCCTCAAGAATAATATTTGGGAAACACATTTTTGCACCTAAATAACTTATCCAAGTATAAAGGCATGGACCACAGGTGGGACATTTAGGCTAGATGCACATGAACAAGCTAAATCTTGGCCATGACACAGAAAAAAATAATAATAAAAACCTAAAACCTTTCCCTAGAACTGATATAAAAATAAACAAATACAATCAAACATGTTAGGTATTAATGATTCCCAAAGTGAGTAACAAACAAGAAAACATATAGGGGCACACTTACTTACCCGGCCCATTCGCGATCCAGCGGCGCATTCTCTGCACAGGATTCGGGTCCGGCCGGGATTTATGAATGTAGTTCCTCCGCCGTCCACCAGGTGGCGCTGCTGCGCTGAAAATCATCTCAACGCGCCGGAATGCACCACCTCGGACCAGGTGAAGGTAAGCGCTTCCCAAGCGACACTTTTTCGGTTTTTAAATGCGGCGGTTTTTCCGAATATGTCGGGTTTTCGTTCGGCCACGCCCCCCGATTTCCGTCGCGCGCATGCCGGCGCCGATGCGCCACAATCCGATCGCGTGCGCCAAAAACCCGGGGCAATTCAGGTACAATCGGCGCAAATCGGAAATATTCGGGTAACACGTCAGGAAAACGCGAATCGGGCCCTTAGTAAATGACCCCCATAGTCCCAGATTTACTAAAGCCCCTGCAAAGTTTTCTGTCTGTCAGACTTTGCCACCGAAATGTGTCACACGCCCCATGTTAAAGGTGCACCAAAAAAAGTTGATGCACTCTGTCGGAGCAGTGCAGGGAGCGCCAGATAGTGCAGTTAGCACATTTTTTGATAAAAGTACTTTGTTGGTCCGATTCCAGACACTACACACCATGCACGCACAACAACACTATGTACCTCCCTGCCACTTATGTGCCTATGGAACCCAACTGCACAGAGCCACTCTGCACCCTGATACAGTCACATGCTTACTCTATACATCTTAACGCTGCCACCAATCGCAATTATGACTTACAAGATGCTCACACCCGGACCACACGCATACACCCAGATACACACTTTTCTAGGTGCCGTATAGTTCACCTGGACCCACACTGCCTATAGCTTATCCTAGCACACAGACACACACAACGGAACAAGGTGTAGCGGTAATTCACCTCTCCAGAGTTATGGGAACGTGTCAGGGCTCGAGGTCAGTGAACCCCCTACACCACCACGGACGTTGACACTAGCTGACATCTGGGAGCGGAATCTAAGTGGCACCAGGTCTTCACCAGAGCCTGCCGCAAAGCAGGATGGTCTTGCTGCGGCATGGTTCCACCAGGTCATTCCACAGGTGTGACTAGCCCGCGGTGGCAGCCAAGGTTGAGGTACAGGAACGGCAGGCAATCAGTGGTGCACTGGCCCTTTAAATCTTTGAGAGTCGGCACGTGCGTCCTAGGGAGCGGGGACGCGCGCGCCGGCCGGATGAGGAGGGAGCAGGAGCGTGTAGAGGTAAGTGAGAGCCAGGGGTCGCGCCGCCACACAGAGAGGGACACGGGAGTGTCTATGATCCAAGATGTGAACCCGCGAACGTATGAAGCACAAGGAAACAACATAACAAAATAGGCACAATGCTTAAAGATTACAAAAATTGTGAAATACCAGACATACATAAAAGTGAACAGTAAAATAAAAAGGGATAAAATAAAGAATTACATCTCCCCAACTGACAAGAATTTAATGCTGCCATGTTGCTTTTGACTAACCACCTAATCCGCCCCTCTGGTCATGTGAGAGGGGCGTGGCTACACCTGAATCAGGGTGGAAAGTTGGGTACATATTTCCTAATTATGTCATATCTTCTTCCATGAGTCTCCTGAGAAGAAGATATGCCCACCACATTTCCCAGCTTGAATTACCAAATCCAACAATATCAAAACACCATTATGAACTGTTGGCCCTCAACACCCCAGGATAAGCAGAGCATGCTGATCACAGATTTGTTGACCAGAAATTGAAATATTTGATTTATGACCAGGAACATGGCAAACCTGAGTGACTTAGAGCCACCAAGTCTGTATCATCTAACAATTCTATTTAAGGGACAAAGGAAATCAATTAACATTTTCTATTGGTGTACCATCGTGCTCCGAAGCTGCTTAGAATATAAAGATTAAAACCATGTTAAAAAGCATTACAGCGCTTTATTGAAATAACGAAGATATGCTCCGGCACAAGCTCACCCTGAGCTGGTGCAAGGAATTGGAGGCTTATAAGTACGATTGTAAAGTGGTAGGTTTCCTTTATATTACATGCTTCAGGTTGAGAGCTTTTTGGCCAACTTTAAATTCAAGGAAAATAAGGACTTCATTCGCCTTGGACTGAAGATGAGGCCATGCTAAATAGTCTTCATTAGAACAAATCTCTTTTATCTGGTCATACCATATGAACTCACGATTAAGCCTTTCAGTTACCTCTGTTCTTTGTCGATGCCCTTTTTTTAAAGACTATGTTAGAATGCATGCTCGTTAGATCCATTTTTTGCTCTGTTCTAGCATGTTATTAATTTTTCTCACTCTGCTGTTCCTGTTCAGCTCCTTCTGGTGGCAAAATGTTGGTAGCTCATTTGAGATGCCCTTCCTTTACATCTTTTCCTAAAGAAATAAACGTCTGCTTAAAGGGAAAATGTCACCAGGGACCTCATTTTCACCTAAAACAGATTGCAGAAGCCCATTAGAGCTGCATTGCAAATAGGTTTTCTACTTTCTCTTAACATTTGAATCACAATATAACCGTGTGTTATAACTTGCACAGCTCCTCCCTCCCCCACTGATGCCAGCTCACCAGGCTGTAAGCTCTGTGAAAAAGCAGGAGGGAGCAGCTGTACAGGAGCACAAAGGTGGGGGCCAAGGGCTGAGCAGTCTGCAGCACAGACAAGTTACATGTTGTTTTTTGAAATGCATGCAAACAAAAGCCAACCCCTGGGACAAAACAGACGAAGCTGTTAGGGTGCAAGGTAAGTTATAACACAATTATATTGTAATGTAAATGCTTAGAGAAAGCAGAAAGGCATACTTTAAACTTTGGGTCCAAGTATGTTGGTGGTGTTCAGAAGTAGTTGCAGCTTATGATTTTCATATCTTTTTTCATGTAATTTTTTACTTTTTCTTTGATGTCCCTTGCAAGGATGCTGTCAGATTCCTTTTCAGTTGCACAATAATAGATTTTCCATATTAAGGGAAGAACAAAGGACAGGGTGGGATCTTTTTCCCCACTTAAAATATCTGTAAAATAATCTTATTGGTGCAAGAACACTTCAGAATGGTGACATCTATCACTTTTTGTGATTCTCGGCTGCTCTTCACACACCTTCTCTACCATCTAATAAGTAGAATTCCACTACGTCAGCTCATCATGAATGAGATTGTGTTGTGCTATCTTGTAGCATTTCATGTTTCCCTTTTAGTGCCCTATTCATTTTATTTGATCTGCAGAATGGAGAGACTGTTTTGCGTAGCCTAGACAGACATGCCGCTACTCTGTCAATGTCCAGTGCTTTGTTTATAGCCAGGTGTAAATTATGACCAAAACACAGGATCTAGGTAAATGCCTCAAATGCTCCGTTGTGATTCCAGCCATTTTGGATATTTCCAGTTTCCATTCTTCAGATATCGTCTTCTCCAGTGCTTCATGTAAACTCTCTGCAGTATGATCTGAGTTCTCAAGTTTTGTGTTAAAAATGAACGGTGACAGCCATGTATGAATCTGTAGTCCTTCTTGCCCATAGGTCTGTAGTGCAGCTACAGCTCTGTTTAGTCTTGTGGCTTCTTTGGAGTTTTTGCCATATTTTACTTTGTCGATCTCAGATATATTGGTAGGTTGATGGTAGGACATTTCAGGGGTGCCAGAAGTAGTGTCCTTCTTCTGTAAGAAAATTTTTTTAGAAGAACATTCACAGGTATTGTTTTTTTATTAATGTTACTAACCTGTCGCCCTTTAATTTCTTTGTAGAGATTGGGGTGATTGTCAGCCAGATGTTTAGCCATGTTGCTGTTGTTGCCTGATTTGCATTAAAGGGATTTATAACACCTATTGCATACAGGTTTAAACATATATTTTGGCGTCCCATCTTTATCAGCCATGTAGGCAAAATATGCCCACACTTCACTTCTTGAGTCCTTTTTATCCACAAGTTGCGGACATAAGGCTATATTGGTTGTTTCTTGTAGTACCTGACTCTGCATTAGTTTGTCCCTCTGACCCCAGCAGAGTGGTTTGCATTGCAATGCCTGCTGGGCAATATTTGATGTGTCTGCCTCTGCAAATTTCAAAGTGTCATTATTGTGCAAAACAGTATGAACAAAAACGCTGGTGTAGAAGGGATGTAATGGTTTTTACCAAGTTACAATATATCTTTTCCATTAATGTGGCCATGGCTTATTTTTTGCAGTTCAACTATTTTGGAATAGCTGAACTCTATTGATCAAAATGTATTAACTCATTAAAGTGTAACTGTAAAGCTATAGTGATTTTTTCAAATTATTATATATGATTCCCACCTTGAAAACAAACAGAACGATGCCTACTTTGTGCTGCTCGTCCTTTTCTTCCCAAAGTTATGGCATTTTCTGTTCTGAAAGTGTTTGACAAAAATCTTTCTCACCAGAAGTGTAGTGGGCAGAGACTAATGCCAGTCTCAGGCTGAGGCCACTTAGCTAGCCCACAGGTCCCATAATGCCTTGTGTTCTCTCTCAAAGTCATTTAGCATTTAATCCATTTAGTTTCCCACAAGCAAATCCAGTGAATACTGCACATAACTATGGTGACAGTCTGGCAGCTTCTGCTACATTGAGGTGCAGGGAACATGCAATAAGTGGTAGAAACCATTAGTAAATGAAGTGCTTATCTGGACAGAGCTGATACTGCCGATGACAAGGTCGGGAAAGGGAGCTGCGAGAAGAGCAGAGACAGAGAAAGTTCTGTAGAATCACAGACTGGGTTGGAGGGACTGAGGGAGATCTTGTACTTCACTATTCTGTGCAGGAGACATCTGCATTCACTGTTCTGCACACTTCCAGCTCTTCTACATTCACTGTTACATGACCTCTTCCCCTGTGAGCAGGAAGCAGCAGCTCCTACCCTCCCAGGAAACCGACTAGAAACAAATTGTAAACAACATACGGATTCACAAGGCTTATCAGCACTCGGAGAGGAGGCAGCCATTGCAGCAATGCGCTAATTTGAGGGTTGTATGAAAGAAACTACTGAATATAGGTAATAAAAATAATAGGCAAAGTTGTTACAGTTACTCTTTAACTCTGTTCTGTAATTGATTATTGACCATAAACATGTTACCTTCATTATATGGGTCAACACGATTACAGTGATACCATATTCGGATATTTTTTCTTTCGATTTTTTCACATTATGTTTTATCCTGCAAAATGTATAAAACTTACTCCGATCGCGACTGTTATAGTGGGGTGCTGCTGACTGATGCTGGCTGAGCTCCATTGGTACTGAAGAGAATATCTTACACAGGTTGAGGCAGTGCAGGAATCCTAGTATAGAATCGTGGGGGGGAGTGTGCATCAAGAAGACAGCACATCGGGTTGGTGTCCACGGACCCAAGGAGCTCTCTGAACCTGGCAGAAGCGCTAAAGGAAACTCAAGGGGACCAGGTTCGGTGGAATCGGTCAGGAGCAGACAGTTCCTTGTGTAGCAGACTCTCTCATGTCATCTCAATGTCATTGACTTTGTGTAGTCAATGGGGTAGTCAATTGTAGTTAATGGGGGATCCCCGGACTTCCATCGGATCAGCATACATGGGCTGCGTTTAGCAGGTGACAGGTCAGCAATTTTTTTATACATATCCAAGACATATCCAAGAAGTGTAGAAGGGCTAATGCATAATTGTTTGATGGATTTTGGATGGTTAATTATGGACCAAGTGCACCACTCCCGCCAAGAATTGTTGCAGCCTTGGAAGTCCCAAAAAATGTATAGTATTGTTCCTTTCTCAGAACCACATCGCCAACACAGAGGGGATACTTTGGGGAACATTTTGTGGAGTGGATGTGGAACTCTGTACCATGTACTTAGTATATCGTATTTGGTTTCCTGATATGAATTGATGTGGTTGTTTGTTTGCCCAAACAACATGAACTTTTCTTAAATATCATTGGGGGATCCGAATGGGAAGGACTTGCATAACATAGAAAACATTTCAAAAATCATTTTCAAGATGCTGCACACAGTTTCTACAGTAGGAGGGAATATATTTTCGTATTATATTTTCATTTTACATTTAGTTTTTTTGGAATTGTTTTTTATTTTTTTTTTATTTTTTTCATGTATTTTTAGACCCTCAATGGTACTTGAGCCCCAGGGAGTTTGATAACTCCCACCATATACTGGAATACTACTTTATTGCAGTTTATGGGAAATTTGCAGTACAGATGTATTGTTTTTATACTCACAAACTGTTACAGATACTGCCTATGGACAGGCTTGGGAGTTTAACACAAGCTCCCGGTTGTCATGGTGATCGATCGCCACAACCTGATGAGGTCACTCATGCATCGGTGAAGTTTCAATGCACCCAGCACTTTTGCTAGGGGCATTTAAGTGTTTAACATCCACAATCAGTCCAAGCACCGATCAGTGGTGTTAGCGATGGGTGTTTGCTGCAAACACCAGGTGAGTATAAAAAGGGCTCAGTCTGTGAGCCCCCTTTATACACCCCCTACTACAACAGGATGTTCAGGAATGTCTGAATATGGGAAGGAGTTAAATAAAGTATTATGTAAGTATTATGTAAAAATATTATGTGAGAGGAACCTTTTTTATTCCAACGAATAGGAACAAGAAGTGTGAAAGGTGTGAAAGTAGGGAATATTTACTCCAAGAAAAGTAAGGACTAGGCTTAATTAAAGTGTAACCGTCATTCTGAACAAAATAAAAATAAAATACATAATTCTGCTCCAGGTGTTAGCACCTCTTTTGGCCCATAGCAACCAGGTTTTCCAGCTCTCAAAAAAACTACAATCAGCAAGATGGAGGGGCGGAGCCTGCCCCCTGTCACCTCATCACAAACAGGATGTGCTGACCAATGTCACCATACCTATCTATCTATCTATCTATCTATCTATCTATCTATCTATCTATCTATCTATCTATGTGTCTATGTATATTCTATCTATCTATCTATCTATCTATCTATCTATCTATCTATCTATCTATCTATACGAGGAAGGCAGCAGCACTCCAGTAGGTAGATTTTAAATCAGGGTGATCTTTATTTCAGATGCAACATTTCGGTGTATCCACCTTTTTCAAGGCTTGAAAAAGGTGGATACACCGAAACTTCGCATCTGAAATAAAGATCACCCTGATTTAAAATCTACCTACTGGAGTGCTGCTGCCTTCCTCGTATATACCACTTGGTCCCTGCCACGGACTTCCAGATTTTTGCACCCAGGCCTCCCGGTTGTGCTGCCTTGGACTTCTCTTGTTTTACATATCTATCTATCTATCTATCTATCTATCTCATATGTATCTATCTATCTATCTATCTATCTATCTATCTATCTATCTATCTATCTATCTATCACATATGTATCTATCTATCTATCCATCCATCTATCTATCCATCTAGGTACCTACCTATCTATGTAAAACTTCAGCACAGCAGATGAGGACACAGCACATGAGAGGACAGCTTGGAGATTGTCTCCTGCCACTTCCTTGTGTGAGGTGATGGGGGTGGGGGAGCTGCAGTTTCTGTCTGTGTGGATTATGTGTTTATACAGTATACAGGTGTAGGGAAAGCTGAGGAGAGATAAGTGTAGCTGTTTGGTTACTACATTAGTGAGGGCTTCTCCCTGCACATGATTGAGTGCTGGAGACATGAGGTAATCAGCTGATTGGAGGGAGGGGGATGGGGGCATGTCTCTCCCTCCATAGTCTCAGCTTCTTTCTGAAGATGGAATGTCCATAGTAACAGCTATCTGAGCAGTCACTGCCATCTAGGGGAAGTCTGCAGAATACAGGAGGAAGGAGCAAGTTTCGAGTAACTAATCCAATTGTAAAAGGGCTTAAAACTACCTGCCCTACAACATATCAAAAGTTTTTTGAAATGACGGTTACACTTTAATAGTACCACAATAGGTGATAAGGCGAATGAGCCATTTCTATTAGTAATTGCCATCACTTTTCTCCAATATGGCACTATAAAAGGACAAGTCTACCATATGTATGTAACATGTCACCCATATCCTTCCCAAATCTCCAACAGATCTTGGGAATAGCCGGCTGTATCATATGTAGCCAGGGTTTTATACCATGTAATAACAATCGTCAATCCTAATACACTACCAGAGCTGTTTAAACACACACAAGAGATTAGATGTGAGTTCATGCAGCCTCCATAGACAAACACTGTACAGGCTGGAATAGAAAGAATCTATTAATGAAGTGTATTAGAAAAATGTTCATCACATCCTTCTAAACACAAAATTAAAAATAGGATTAGAATGTGCATCTAGCATTATTCACGGACAACTTAATTATTTTCGCTGTGAGAAAAATGGTATGCTTAGCATCAGAATAATAATAATAATAATAATAATAATAATAATAAAGCTTTAATTATATAGCACCATCATATTCCGCAGCTTTGTACAGATCATGGGGTCATATACAAATAAAACAAGACATTAAAGAGTAATTACATAATCAGATGAGAGCATTGGAGTAAGGGCACTGTTCCCCAGAGCTTACAATCTATGAGATATGGTGGGAGCCCAAGTAAACAATACTAAGATTACATGAAGATCACAGTAGACCGCTATTTTATCTTGACAATCACAAAGGCAAAATTTGCCTTGGGCCACATACTTACATCTCAATCAAATATATTTAATTATGTATTTAAACTTACGGAGGCATCCTATTCAGGTCCCCAACATCTTGATAAGTTGGATGACCGACTTTAGATTCTGATTCTCTCCTTGAGATTTCTGATTCTCTCCTTGAGATTTCCTTTTCTAACACCTCTTTTAGCTGAATTATTTGTCCAGGTAACAAAGTCAAACAAGTTGGAACTGACAACTGAAAGGAAAAAAAAAACACATTGAAGTCAATTTAGGAGAAAACCAATGTATTGAAATAAAGGTGTTCACTCTTGTAAGATATGAACACTCATGTACTCAAGGATGCAAAGAATTCTGACAGACAACAGGAGGGCCAAATATACATTTTCTGTAGATTTTTATGACATTTGTTGTAGATTTTTTTGTTGACGTTGTTGGTTCAAATCCCTTCTGACCAAAAGTGAATAATGGATAACATTGAATAAGTCATAGACCTTGTATCAGGGGACTCCCTTAGCGATATACCATTTATGTACAGGTGATGGGATTTCACCAATCATATTGCTCCACAACCTGATATGGGCTTGTTCCACAGACAAAGGAGCTGGAAACTTGACCAAGATTAATGGGGGTCTCATTGCTGAGCTTTAAGTGATTACTATAGATATGAAAAGGTTTCCATAGTGTTCCAACCGGCCAAAGATCCAAAGCACATGTTAAGATTGGTGAAGAAATAGTTAATTGACAATGAAGTACATTTGCTGGATTGGACCCCCAGATCTCAAGTTGACTGAAAACTTGTGGGTAGAGTTGAAAAAAAAACTGTATTCATACCCAAGTGATTTGTCCAGTGTGCACCAATATTGAGAACATGTGGAAGCAATGGGATCAGATTTTGTTTGAGAAATGCTTGAGTGTGAACTGGAGCATGCCCAGAAGGAAAAAGAGTAACAATGCAGTGTTGTACAGATGCACACCCAAGAAACTCCTTAAATCGTTATATCTGGAGAAATACTGCCTCAATAAAGCCTTATATTATTATTATGGCACATTCTGAAACTGCAGCTGATCCTCCTTAATTCCTTCTGGAAACCATCTCCTGCTTCCTTCTTAGGGTGGTGGCACACGTGGCGTTTTGCACCCGTTTTTAGTCCTTTTTTAGTCTTGCGTTTTCAGATTGCAAACAAACGCATGGGTTTTAAAAAAACTCATCCTTTTTTGTCCGGTTTTCCCAATTATCTTAATTAGAAACGGACAAAAACGGATGACTAAAACGGACAAAAAACGGGTGCAAAACGCCACGTGTGCCACCACCCTGAGACTTTCTGAAGATAGCAGGAGATTACTATAGAGTACCTCTTGGATCTGCCTAGACTCTGTTATAATGCTGCATCTCTATTATTTATTCATCTCCTGAATTACTGGAACCCCCTGAATTGCATCTGGCCCTCAGTGTTGGCTTCAAGCCTGTGGCATATGTAGAACTCCACCTCTTGGTCAGGCTCGAGACTACTTCCTGCCTACAAGGTGGCTTAAAAACCAGTATCCTATGCTAACAACCCCTTGGGGTAAATACAAGGGGTAAACTGGGGCTGTCTACTTGAGTCAGTGATGTACCACCTGTTTATGATGTCGTGTAGTACAAAATGAAGAAATCTGCCAAACAGCGCTTCTTTTTAGTGTGGTAGCAGTACACATGGTGCAAAAGCATAATTTATGACAAATTCTTTTAGACGTCAAACTGCAACACTGGATAAATCTCTTGTGTCCTTGGCCTCTCACCTAGACAAACCAGTTCTCTACACTGGGAGAAACATTAAAACAGCTATGTCCACAGCTGAGAGTCAGTTTGTTTTGGAATAGATATACTGCTTTGTATTATCCCATACTATTTCACTAGGCCTCCTCTAAGTCATGCTTAATGCATGGGGGACTGCAATACAGGTTACATTGGAGTTAAAGTTATCCTTATCCCATACTGGAAAACAAATTTGCAGATTTCCTTCGCATAAAGAGACTACCTGTTGAACTTAAATTTACACAGAGCAAAGTAACTTCAATTAAGAGTCTTTTTAAAATGGCTGTTATTGGGGCTTTGTTATTTGTTTCATGGTTTGAATGTCTGGACCCCTGACAGACAAAACTGGAACTATATGATTCCCAATATTCATTCTATTATTTCTTTATCTAGTGAATATAATATTTACATGCCTAGGAGCAGCCTTTCTGGTAGTAGGTCTATAAATAGTATTTAGCATACCAGGATGGATTCAGCAGGACAGTTCCAGATTTTCAGGTTTGTCTCACTCTCCCAAAAAGAGGGGGTAACAGAAAAAGGAGCATTATAAGAAGGGGGCTACATAAATGGAGTATTTGGAAGGGTGCTAAAGAAAAAGGGGGCAAAATAAATGAGGGAGGCTATAGAAAGGTTGGAATTATTAGTTGGTGGAAACAACAGGGCAGAATACATAGTGGAAGTCACAGAGGGAGGCATTATGCTCTTTGGGGCAACAGGAAAGCATAACCACTAAGGGGGACATTTTACAGTGTGGGGGTCACTCATGAAGGTTTCTACTTTGTGGGGTTTTGAGTGGGGGTAGGGTTTTGAGTGTCACATTTGATCTATGATATTACTATGGCTAAAACCACAGGAGGTACAAGCAAGCAGGCACATAGTGATAATAAAATGTGTTAATATAATACATACACTCACCGGCCACTTTATTAGGTACACCATGCTAGTAACGGGTTGGACCCCCTTTTGACTTCAGAACTGCCTCAATTCTTCATGGCATAGATTCAACAAGGTGCTGGAAGCATTCCTCAGAGATTTTGGTCCATATTGACATGATGGCATCACACAGTTGCCGCAGATTTGTCGGCTGCACATCCATGATGCGAATCTCCTGTTCCACCACATCCCAAAGATGCTCTATTGGATTGAGATCTGGTGACTGTGGAGGCCATTTGAGTACAGTGAACTCATTGTCATGTTCAAGAAACCGGTCTGAGATGGTTCCAGCTTTATGACATGGCGCATTATCCTGCTGAAAGTAGCCATCAGATGTTGGGTACATTGTGGTCATAAAGGGATGGACATGGTCAGCAACAATACTCAGGTAGGCTGTGGTGTTGAAACAATGCTCAATTGGTACCAAGGGGCCCAAAGAGTGCCAAGAAAATATTCCCCACACCATGACACCACCACCTCCAGCCTGAACCGTTGATACAAGGCAGGATGGATCCATGCTTTCATGTTGTTGACGCCAAATTCTGACCCTACCATCCGAATGTCGCAGCAGAAATCGAGACTCATCAGACCAGGCAACGTTTTTCCAATCTTCTACTGTCAAATTTTGATGAGCTTGTGCAAACTGTAGCCTCAGTTTCCTGTTCTTAGCTGAAAGGAGTGGCACCCGGTGTGGTCTTCTGCTGCTGTAGCCCATCTGCCTCAAAGTTCGACGTACTGTGTGTTCAGAGATGCTCTTCTGCCTACCTTGGTTGTAACGGGTCGCGATTTGAGTCACTGTTGCCTTTCTATCAGCTCGAACCAATCTGCACATTCTCCTCTGACCTCTGGCATCAACAAGGCATTTCCGCCCACAGAACTGCCGTTCACTGGATGTTTTTTCTTTTTCGGACCATTCTCTGTAAACCCTAGAGATGGTTGTGCTTGAAAATCCCAGTACATCAGCAGTTTCTGAAATACTCAGACTAGACCTTCTGGCACCAACAACCATGCCACATTCAAAGGCACTCAAATCACCTTTCTTCCCCATACTGATGCTCGGTTTGAACTGCAGGAGATTGTCTTGACCATGTCTACATGCCTAAATGCACTGAGTTGCCGCCATGTGATTGGCTGATTAGAAATTAAGTGTTAACGCGCAGTTGGACAGGTGTACCTAATAAAGTGGCCGGTGAGTGTAGATCTCAATAGTATGTCAGTGCATGTGTTAGCATGGAATACCAATATCCTGAATCAAGATGCATAGTGGACAACAAGGGGAATCCAGTACATGTACATACAGTTACATATTAATTTTTGTGTACCTGAGAAACGGTCAGAATAAAGCCTTTCCACTCTTCTGCGACGTCGGCAGTTTCAGTCTGCAATATTATCAAAACATACATTTATGAAGTGCATTTAGATTTAATTTCTGTAACACATGACTCGACAAAAAACTTTTATACATTACAAATTAAGAGGCAAAAGTTTTCTCAAACTGCTGTAAACTGTAGCTCATCTATCCTTAGCTTCACTGTTCACAGAGCATAGTGGCATATATTGCATGCTGACTGTGCTTGGCATTGGACATGTGATTAATAATTAGGACAGCATAACTAACAGGTGTAATGGTGCCACTTAGTAGATGAGTTTTGGTGTCACTTTATATTACCCGTGAGCTAACCATTTTTTTTTTCTTGCTAATGGCCTCGTTGAGCTATATTGGGCTGCAAGTTATAGAGCAGGTCCTATTTCAGCCCGTCTTTACTGCATGTTCCTGGATCGCAAAGTGCAGACGTGAGCATGAAGTCTTATATTGTAAGCCAACATTTGCATGTCTAGTGAAGGTGTTAACTGAATATTTTAGGTACAGTATGACTATATAAATGTTATGTAACAGACAATATTTTATAAAGCAAACAAAAAATGTAAATAAAGAATAATGCCATTGTTTTGTGACACTGCAGATATATAGAAGACTCATTCTTAAGAGGGTGAATCAGTAAACATTCTTGTATTTATTTGCCAAACACAGAATACTGTCTGTTATGTAATGTAACTCACCTTTATGTATACTTCCTCATTTGGTAGTTTCAGTGTAACTTCTGTCCATTGTAGCTGGTTGGCATGTTTGTCTGACGCAGATGACAAATACTGCAGGTCTAGACTATCAGTGAACTGTTAGGAAAAAGAAGTATATATTTTTATCTGACACTGAATATATAAATAAAAACATGATTTGTATTTTTATATATATTTTTTACCATCTTATAGAAGTTAAACATTTTTTAACATACTTCACATATGAGTATAGCAAACTAAATAAATTCGGTAAATTTCAGAGTCAATGGGGGAGATTTATCAATATGTTACTCATTAGATCAATGCACAGTAGGACTAGAACTGTCTCCTGCTGCACAAGATTTATTAGATTCACCAGTCTGACGCTGGCTGATTAAAGTGGCATAGTGTCCATTTTAGGACATGGTCAGAAGTCAGCGTCATAGCTTATATAATGGCATATTTGTTACCTGACTCTGACAACTGAGGCTATATTCACATGGCCGTTTGGGGGACGTATATACGTCGCATATACGTCCCCCATAGGCAAGCAATGGGCACGCGGCGCCATACACGAGCGGTACGGTGCCGCACACACGCGGCACCGTACCGTTCCGTAGTCGTGTGATGATAGGACAGGTCCTTTCTTTTCTCGGCATACAGCGCCGGCATATGGCATATCCCGGTGTAGAGGGGCAGGGATGAGCAGTGCTCACCTCCTCTCTCCAGCTCCTCCGTGTGCCTGCCGTGCTACGGTACAGCAGGCAACGGCAATGTGAATGGTCCCTGGGACTGACCCCTGAGAATGACACTTGAATTTGAGATCTGACTGCCTTCAGAAATCAGAGTTTCTAACATACACTGCATGCACTGCCTAGCAAACATGCTCAAATGATCTGGGAGGCTGATATGTGACAGTCTTCAGATCTCACATCTCAGATTTCACTCATTCAACATTTACCCAGCAAACTATTCCAAGCATTATAGTTATACATGATGCATGGTGTCCCAGTGCTGCCCTTCTGCCTCGTCTCTGTTAGCATATAGAGGCTGGTGGTGCCCTGTTGGTCTCTGTTAGTATATACAAGCTGATGGTGCCTGATTGGTCTCTGTTAGTATATAGAGGCTGGTTTTGCCCCGTTGGCCCCTGTCAGGGTCGGATTAAGATTGGCGGGGGCCCCTGGGCACAAAATCTGGTGGAGACCCCCACAGAATGTAGGGCAGACAGGGTACTCATTTAGCATTCATGTAACAGGAAGGTTTCCCCCCCTAAGGCCTCATGCACAAAAACGTAAGGGGTACTATGATCTGGCTGCAATATTCTTTGTGGCCAGATCACTGTCCCGATAGATGTCTGCAGTGCCCTAGTAGTAATTAGTATACAGTCCTCAGTAATTAATATACAGCCCCCTCAGTAATTAAAGGACATCTACCATCAGATTACTATTGATGACTATTATGTACCTCCCCGTTCCGTTTCTGTGTGTCCTGAGATTCATTTCCTATATCTTTGTATGGCTGCATTTCGGTAAAAAATAAGTTTATAAGATATGCAAATTAACCTGTGGTGCTCTGCAGAGCACCATCAGGTTCCACTGTAATATAATTTGCTTGCCGCAGGGACGTTATTATATTATGGTGGAGCCTGATGGTGATCTGCAGAGAACCACAGGCTGATCTTATAAACATATTTTTTACAGAAATGCGGCCATGCAAAGATATTATAAATGAAGCTTAGGACAAACATAGCATGTAATGTAATAGTAAAACTCGAGGCTATACCATTATTAATTACTGGGGGCTGTACATTTATTAAAAGACATCTACCATCAGATTATTTGATGGTAGATGTCTTTTAATAAATGTACAGCCCCCAGTAATTAATAATTGTACAGCCTCCAGTAATTAATATACAGCCCCCAATAATACTGTAAATATAAATCTCCAAGTAATTAATAAATTTATAGCCCTTAGCGACTAATGCGTATACAGCCCCAGTAATTAATAAATATACCACCCTCAAGTAATTAATAAATGTAAAGCCCTACAGTAATATATATATACTCGTAGAAATAAAAAAAACTTTTGAAAGAAAATGATTTCATATTGAGGTGGAGAGATGGTAAGAACTGTATATTTTATACTGGGGGTTATGCACTATATACAACCCCAGTGTACAATATACAGCCCTCTAGTAACTAATATATAGCCCACAGTGTGCAATATACACCCCCCTGTAATGCATAACAAGCCCCCAGTAAGATAATAAATATGTACTCACCTTCTCCTGTTTTCCCGATACAACCACCTCAATAATTAATAAATGTACAGCCTCCAGTAATTAATATATAGCCCCCAGTAATTATTATAAAGCCTCTAGTAATATACCCCCAATTAATAAATATACAGCCCACATTAATTAATAAATGTATAGTGCCCAGCAATAACTAATAAATATTAAGCCCCCCTGCAATTAATAATCATACAACCCCCAGTAATTACTACGGTATTAGTCTGTATTCATATTTTAGCATTTTTTGCTTATTTTAATAAGTAATAATAAAAGTTATATTTTAACTGTCATCTAGTCGTTTCTACTTTTCCTTTTCCCTATATAAAAGATTTAAACAGATGATCAATAAGGCTCAAAATCTTTACTAAACTGAAAGACAGGCTCTTCGAAATTTACAACTGAATCCTTATAGCAGCGGTTCTCAACCTGTGGGTCGGGACCCCTGTGGGGGTCGAACGACCAAAACCTGGGGTCGCCTAAAGCCATCGGAGCCACAATTTTATTGTGTTTTTACTGCGAGTTGCATGGTTTGGGGTCACCACAACATGAGGAACTGTATGGCGGGGTCCCAGCTTTAGAAAGGTTGAGAACCACTGCCCTATAGCAATTAAGGCCACCGATAATTGTGGCAATGCTGTAGTTATGAGTACATGTGTATGAATCTAATTTCCAACAATGAAGCTTATCGTGTACTCAGTTCTAATTCCTCTTCTGTTGACCTGTCTAAACTGAAAGAAATTTTACAAGAGACGATTCTGTCAGATTTGTTTAGCAAAGCTGAATATGATTTCTTGTTACCAAAAAAACCCACCACTGCCACCTTTTACTTACTCCTTAAGATCCATAAAGGAGCCCCCTTAAAGGACAGACCTATCATCTTGGGGGTAGGGAGTGTAGTACAAAAAGTGGGAATATATCTTGATAACATATTACCATGCCTTTGTTACATCTCTTCCTTCTTATGTTTAGAACACTCTTGATTCACTAAATGAACCTAACTAGCTGCTAGCAAGTATAAATGTTGAGGGTCTATACTCCTCAATTTCGCATGAATCAAACATTGTTCATTTTCTTTCATCTGACATTATCAAGCCCACAGCAACTTCATCTTGCATTTATTAAGATTCTCACCCACTCTTAACTGCTTTCTATTTGATGTAAAAGTTTACCACCAACTCAGGAGTATGGTCATGGGGTGGCCCTGTACGCCCACTTATGCCAACTTGCTCCTGGGCAGGTCGGATGAGAATGTTGTGTTTGGCGTACCTGACATCATCCACATAGAGAAAGTCGTTATGTGGGCTAGATACATAGACAATATTTTTGTCATTCAGAGTGGCACTAATCAGTCTTTCAGGGAACTAGTGGAACAACTTGTTGAAGATGAGTGTATACAGGAAGCCCACTGTGACCAACTTACTACTCCAAAGGCAGACCAGTCTTTCTTTTCCTTTCAAACAAGGAATACCTTGTGAGTTGAAACAACTTCTCAATAAATGCTGCCACATACTTCAGAATCTATTGTAGATTATTTGACATACAGTTGTATTGCAGTATATCGTATGAACGATTGGCATCTCTGAGGCCACATCTAAAAGTAAATAATAGTAAAAATACCTTTTTATAGGTTTACAAAAAAAAAACAAATTAAAACAAATCAACCCTTTTCCCTAGAAAAGAAAAGTGTTTTACAAAATATTCCTGAACATGTCAAATAGTATATCAATTGAGTGGTCTATGAAAAATCTAAAATTGATTATCCCATGCAGTGAACCCTATAATGTGAACAACCTCCAAATTGCAAAATTTTCTCCATTGCTTTACACATAAAAAGTGATCAAAAGTTTGTAGAGTCCATCAATCCAAACTTTATCGATCAAAGTATGAAAAAATTAGGGCAAAATATATTTTTAAAGGTATTAAAACATAACAAAAACAATGTAAAGTTAGTATTTCCATGAGCTTCTTGATATACGTAATAAAGGGGATGTGTCAATAACTGCTCAGGGAAAGCTGTAAGATGGAATGTTGTATGGAATATTAAATATTGATACCAGGAAGTACAGTATGTCCCAATGTTAACAATATGACTGCGTGAATTGAATAACTGAAAATAAAAGTGGTCTTCATTCTAGTAGAAATGTGCTCATATATTTCGATCCAGAATTGTCTAGCCCTAATACAGTTCCATAGGATATGAAAGATGTCAGCCCCCTCCTCATGACACCAAGTGCACCTCGAATCTTCCTTAATTTTAGCTTTATACAACATATCTGGGGAGTAGTATAATCTGTACAAGATATTTAGTTGGATCACTCTATGATTCCAGTTCTTGGAAACGTATTTTACATTTCTATAGATAATAGGCCATTGTTCATCCCCCAATGATCCCGAAACCTTTGCCCATTTTTTTTGACTGGGATGTATTAGTGTCTTTTCCACTTCTACCATAACCCCTTTATATATTCTGGACAGATTTTTAGGTGCTTTGTCCAAGGTAAGAATCAAGGTCATTAAAGGGCAGGACTCCACTTTTAGATATTCCTTATTTGTTTCTGCTCTTACTGCATGCTTCACTTGCATGAATCTGAAAAAATCGTGTTCTTTTAGATAATAAGTTTGTCGCAAATTTTCGAAAGGTATTAATAGACCCTCATAAAATAAATCACATATATATCTTACCCCTCTATTTTCCCAAAATTGTGCGTCCACTATTTTTTTTAATTCTACCGTGTGCTCATTGTGCCATATTGGTGAAAATACTGTTGAACCCTTAATTCCGAGAATAACCTTAAACCATTTCCAAGTGTTGTAAAATAGTTCCATAATTGGTAAATTATTTACCTTTTTCTTTAATATACCTGATTCCAAAAGTGAAAATATATTATCCCCAGTGTGATCAGTTCTATCTAGTAGTTCCCTAAAAATTCTTGACTTTCTATCTTCCCCTATAAATTGTAATTGAGAAGAAACAAAATAGTGAAATGGGGAGGGGAAAGAAACCCCACCCCTATCTTTATTCTTACATAAAAACTCCAGTTTTAATCGAACCCTCGATCTCCCCCAAATTAAGTCATTAAATATCTTACGTAAAAGTTTGAACCACTTGTCCTTGATCCAACAAGGGCTATTTGTCAAAACATATAGTATTTGCGGTAAAAGAACCATTTTAGCTAAGGCTATCCTGTCCGCTCTTGAGAGTGGCAGCCTATTCCAGATTCTAATTTTATTTTTAATTTTCCCTATTAATGGTGCCAAATTTAAATCGACAAAATCCATGACCCTCGGATTGATCCTTAATCCTAAGTATTCAAAACTTTCTCCCGGATTTAGAATACATAATTCTCCTGGTTGTTTGAGATTGAAGTTATCTAATTTACATAGAATTGATTTATTCCAGTTGATTTTCAAACCAGAAACATACCCAAATTCTTCTAGGATCCTCATTGTATAGCTGACTGATTTTTCTGAGTTTCTCAGATGTAATAAGATATCATCGGCGTAGAGGAGTATTTTGTCATCTACTCCTCCACATCCGCATCCCTGTATCTCTGTTGTCCCCCTGATCTTTATCGCTAATGGTTCCACAAAGATGGCAAATAACAGGGGGGACATCGGACATCCTTGTCTTGTACCCCTACTTAATTTAAACCCCTCCGAGATTGCCCCATTTATCTTTACTCTAGCTATTGGCTCTACATAAAATAATTTAACAAATTCTATGTATCTGTCTCCTATACCGAATTTTTTCATTATCTTCCAGAGGGGGATCCACTCCACCCTGTCAAACGCTTTAGTGGCGTCTAGAGACAGGATGGAGCGGGCTCCCCCCCGGCCCATCTGTATAGCAGAATATAGGCGCCTGATGTTATCTTTAGTGCTGCGGCCCGGAATGAAGCCGCTTTGATCCTCATTGATGACCCTACCTATAACTTTTTATAGCCGATTAGCTAATAGTTTTGATAGTATTTTCCCATCAGTATTTAATACTGAGATGGGCCGGTACGACTCCACCTCGGTGGGGTTTTTATTTTTCTTACATATCAAAGTTATACTGGCCTCATAAAAAGATCTAGGTAGTTTCTTATCCTGGAGACTGGCTTCCCAAACTTTAAGCAGAACGGGGAACAAGATATCCCCGAATCTCCTATATATCTCGAAGGGGAGCCCATCGAGGCCTGGTGAAGAGTTCCCTCTGCAAGATCCCAGGGTCTCCTGTATTTCGGGGATAGTTATTGGGGCATCTAATATATTCCTATCTTCTCTCTCGAAGGTGGGAAATTCCAGTGAATCCAAGAATTTCTGGATCTCCGCTTCAGTGGCTTTTAAATCTGAAGAATAAATATCTGTATAGAAAGCCCGAAATTCTGCCATAATGTCCTCCTCTAAATGAACAAGTTCCCCTGTATTGTTTTTTTTAATCACTGTCAATAACTGGGATTCTTGTTGATTTTTAATTCTCCTGGCCAGCCCGCTGCCTGGTCTCCCCCCTTCTAAGTGTGCTCTCTGACCCCAAAACAGTAGTTTACTCTTTGCTTTATCTTTTAGGTATGAGTTGTACTCTCTCTGACACTTTTCCAGATTCAGAGACGCTTCTTGTGTTTTATATTTAATAACATCTCCTTCTAATTTATTTAATTCTTGTCTGAATGCCTCCTCTTTCTCATGAAATTTTCTTTTTAAACCTGAAATTTTCCTACGCAGGAAGTCCTTGAGATGTAATTTCAAGGACTCCCAAACTATGTTGATCGGAACTGAGCCCACGTTGGTTTTAATAAAAAATTCGAGCTCCTCTCTTATTTCTTCCAGGTCCCCTAATAGGGATAACCAATGGGGGTTCAGCTTCCAGTGGACAATTCTTTCTCTCTTTTGTCCTAGACCTAGTTGGAGAGTTATTGGGGAGTGATCTGACATTGCCCTATTCCCATATTTCATCTTTGTGATATAATGAAAAAACGGACCATTTGCTAGTGCAAGGTCGATACGAGACCTTGTCTTGTATGTTGCACTAAAACAAGAGAACCTTGGAGTCCCATTTCCCAATTCCCTCCAGACATCCCGCATCCCCATTTCCCCACACATCCGAGATAGTTGAGTAGAGTGGCCTAGATGTCCTGTCTCGCCCTTAGGGCTCCATCTGTCCATACTGGGGTCCATAACTGAATTGAAATCCCCCATCATTAGAGCCGGACAGTTCTCATATTTGTCCAGGAATAGCATATATCTTTTAAAAACCTCTAATTTAAAGGGGGGGGGGATATATACAAATCCTATAGAGCACTTGATACCCATTAACAATCCATAAAGAAAAACAAATCGTCCCTCTTTATCTATTACACTTTCGATCACTTTAAAATCAATGGCATTGTGGATAAGGACCGACACCCCTCTGGCATAATTCGAATAGACCGAATGGAACTCTTGGACACACCATTTTTTTTTAAGCGAAATCACAGACTCTCTGGTCAAGTGTGTTTCCAAGAGAACCACAATTGCTGGCAACTGTCTTCTAATTAAATCAAAAATAATACACCTTTTTCTACGGTCATTAGCTCCTCTGATATTCCATGATATCACGTTAATCCCCATATGTCAACAAGGTGGAAAGAAAGGGAGAAGAAAAAAAAAAAAAAAAAGGGATCAACCCATACCCCCACCGCTGCCACGTCCCACCCCCCATCCCTTCCCTACCCCCAGAATGCTCCAGCCTCTCTGGAGCCCTCAACTAAGGAGCTGCCTATAATCCCCAACACCTATAGCCCCTTTCCTCTGGCGAATTCCTATTCATCTTAAATGCCTTTGGCATCCAGCCACTCTGCTGCTGACTCTGGGTCCCCAAAAAAATGTGTGTGCCCTTGATATATAACCCTTAGTTTCACAGGGAAAATTAGAGCGTATATAATATTAGCATCCCTCATTCGTTTTTTAACCTCGTCAAACGATTTTCGTTTAAGCAATGTCTCTTTAGAAAAATCAGGGTAAACTGAGACTTTTGTCCCATTAACTGTGGGGTCTGGATGCTCTCGCAGTTTTTTCAGAATTAGGTCTCTATCCCTAGATAGCAATATTTTACATAACACTGATCGGGGGAATGCCCCAGGGGGAGTTCTTTTTCCTGCTAGCCTATGGGCCCTTTCTACTACAAAGGTGGGGGACAGATTGTCTTGTCCTACTTTGTCAATAATCCAGTCATGAATAAATTTAATCATATCATCCCCTTCCGATCAATTTAACGTTCGATGTCTCGGTGGCTATCCTGGGTCTTGTTCCCCCCTTGGGGATGGCATGGGGTAAAAACCAACTAATTCACAGATTACTATTTAATGGAAGGCTAGTCTTGGTTAGGCACTGGAAGGGGAAAAAAAACCTTGAATATTACAGACTGGCTCAATTCAGTCGAAACAATGAAGCAGTATGAAATAACCCCCATGGGGTATAGGGATACCACAGGAGGAAATTTAAATAATAGAATGGAATCCAATTGTTGGCTTGAATGGGTCACAAGGTAAATACATCCACGCTAGTAGAGTGATGGCCCCTTATTGGAATTAGAGGCATGGGTTGAAATACATATGCTGGTTTTTTTTTTTTTTTTTTCCCATCGCTGCCAGGGTAGGGAGGGGGGAGCGGGAGAGGGGGGAATGGGAGAGGGGAGGGTAAAGAAATGAAAAAGAGGAAAAAGAGAAGTGGGAATAAGGGAAAAATATAACGAAAGAAATTATTCCTTTGAAAAGTGTTGAGAAGATGTATTTGGTGTGATGTTCTTCTTTTTCCCATGTACTGATGCAAAATGTGAATATGTATTTTAAATTTTGTATACTATACGTAGTCTGATAATAAAAGAATTAAAAAATAAAAAAATAAAAAAATAAAAAATAAATAAAAGTGGAGCTATTGCTTTTAGAAGCTGGGTTGTAAAATACAGTTAGCAAAAATGGAAAAAAAAGCTGTTGCATCAAGAGTTTAAAAAGACCTCTGGTCTTAATTTCATATTTTAATTTAAATAAAAATGCACTGAGACGGCTAATAGTAATGTACTTGTCCTTTTACACTGAGGCAGTCTCACTACGAACTAAGCTTCTTCAGACCTTCAGCAACTGATGAATCTCAGGGAAAATATGCTGTGTTCCAACTACTATATACCAAGTGTCTTTCTTTGGTTCAATATACATTTGTTTGGGGGTCATTGCATTTGCAACAGTATCTCAACATTATTATTAGATTCAGTACTGTTATAAAGCAGCAGTTCCTTCATGAGCAAATCTGAGAGAAAATAACTTGCAGATAACAGCAGACATTATTGTGTTACGGGCATGAGCCATCAACTTTCTCAGCTACTGGCAGGAAACCAGGGGGAATTTCCATTTCTACCTTTCTTTTCCTGCTTTGTTATCAACTCTGTTTTCATTCATTAAGGAAATGATCAAGAACACTCACACTGTTACTTTTAAGTAGGGCAATTTGAACAAATACATTTTAATGCATAGTCCCCAAATCACACAGGTACAAAATACAGGTATACCTAGTATCCACCAAATGGTATAAAACAACATTAGAGTGCAAATTATTGACTATACAGAGGGGGAAATAAGTATTTGATACACTGCCAATTTTGCAGGTTTTCTCAATTACATAGAATGGATGGTGGTTACATTATCAGGGTACAGGTGTATATACGCTTTCATCTGGCTTCTGACATTGTACTAACACACTGACACATAGAGAGAAAGATGAGACTGATCAGAGATGATGAGATGCCTATTACACACACACAGCTCTGCTGCATCTCACTGACATGTGCCTGCCTCCACCTTTCTCTGGATCACTTATCTCATTTTAGCTCATAGTTTGCAGCCTCTCTCTCTGCTCACCATGTGCTGACATGGTGCAATCAGTAAATGTGTCTCTGAGCTCTGTGCAGGGGGCATAGGTACAGCCACACAGCAAAGACAGACAGAAACTCAGCTCCAAGATCTCACACAAAAATCCAAGATGGCCACCACCCAACTCTAAGTCAGAAGTTACTAAGTTACTGGGTCGTTTCTACTGGAAACTGAAATTCTGTACACCAGGACTGATAGAGACAGGTTAGAATTATAACTGTGAAATGCTGTATTTTGTTAATAACAGTGAATTAGAGAATGTGTTATTTTGTTATCCTGAGTACATATAAGAAACTTGTCTTCGTGGGAAAACCCCTTTAATATTAAGTACAGAAACCCTTGTTTGGAATTACAGTGGTCAGATGTTTTTTTTAATAATTTTTTAAAATTGGGAAAGTAGGCAAGTGAATACAATACAAGTCATATAATATGTCACATAAGTATGAGGTTGAAACAATAAATCCATTGTTAACTTAGTTTAGTTTGGCATGTATATATCTTGCCCCCCTTCCCCTCTCCATTTTACAGTTTCCTCCCACTTACATGAGAATCAAGGCCCTTTTCGCACCATTGGGTCTTAAATCAATAGCTTTTAAGTAATCACAAACAATTTACATACGTAACAAAGAAAATTGCTTAAATTCAAGCCAAAAGGGTGTAACCTCAGGAATTACCTTTTAGCTTGAGCAATTCTCCTCTATTGATGGGAGTGATGACTCCAACCAGTGATTCAACAGAGATTGAACATGAGTATATGTATGGGTGGGGTTATTGTAACTTCTACCTCCTCCTCTTCCTCTCCCTACAGTGTTATTGAGAGGAAGAGGAAGTTTAAGGAGAGGTCAGATGTTTTATTGACAAATTTTGCACACACTGCTGTAGGGATTTTGGCCCACTCCTCCATACAGATCTTCTTCAGATCTTTTAGGTTTCAGGGCTGTCATGTTTGAATGGGTTAAAGAGAACCCGTCAGCCAAATGAACCTCCTAAACTAAATATATTTTCATAAACTGTCATTAGAAAGCATTACCTCTATCCCTTTATTGTCCCTCTACATGCCTGTATACTTAACCCCTTAACGCTCTGCGCCGTAGCTCAACGGGATGTGTGAAGAGGGCTTCAGAAGTATTGCAGTATATGGTAGGAGCGATCTGACTATCTAGGGTTAATGTACCCTAGATCAGTGATGGCGAACCTTTTAGCAGCCGAGTGCCCAAACTGCAACCCAAAACCCCCCTTATTTATCGCAAGATGCCAACCAAAAATTAAAACAGTAAGTTATTGCTCCTTGTTCAACAACTTTCAATTATATTGGCATCCTGAGGACAACAACACAGTAGAAAGATGGAAAATTTTCATCATTTTAGCTTCTTTCTAGTGTCCTCTGTACATAGAGAATCACGGGTCCAGCAGGAGGTCCAACAAAGATAATCCGGCTCTGTCTATTCATTCTCCCTCTTCCTACAGTCCCAAGTAGCAAAGTAAGTATCAAAATATGACTGAAAGCAGCATCTTTTAAGCTGCTTGGAACTGCAGGAATATTCTTTGAGTCCTGTCTGGTGCGCTGGGGTGATGGCCCGGGTGCCCACAGAAAGGGCTCTGAGTGCCACCTCTGGCACCCGTGCCATAGGTTCGCCACCACTGCCCTAGATGGTCTAAAAAATAGTGAAAAAAAAAATAAATAAAAAAGTTAAAAAAATAAAAAAAAATTAATAAAATATTAAAAGTTCAAATCACCCCCCTTTCCCTAGAACGGATATAAAACATAATAAACAGTAAAAATCACAGACACATTAGGTATCGCTGCGTCCCAAAATGCCCGATCTATCAAAATATAAAAACAGTTACTGGCGGCGGTGACCTCCGAGGTGGGAAATGGCGCCCAAATGTCCGAAATGCTACTTTTACACCTTTTTACATAACATAAAAAATGAAATAAAAAATGATCAAAATGTCGCACAGACCTCAAAATGGTAGCAATGAAAACGTCGCCTCATTTTGCAAAAAATGACCCCTCACACATCTCCGTGCGCCAAAGTATGAAAAAGTTATTAGCGTCAGAAGATGGCAAAAAAATTTGTTTCTTTTTTTACACATTCGTTTAATTTTTGAAAATGTATTAAAACACAATAAAACCTATATAAATTTGGTATCTCCGCGATCGCACCGAACCAAAGAATAAAGAAGGCATGTTATTTGGAGCGAAGAGTGAAAGTCGTAAAAAACTGAGCCCACAAGAACGTGACACACATGCAGTTTTTTTTCAATTTTTCCACATTTGGAATTTTTTTTCAGCTTCGCAGTACACGGCATGTTAAAATAAATAACATCACGGGAAAGTAAAATTTGTTACGCACAAAATAAGCCCTCACACAGGTAAAAAAAAGCCCTGTACACGTAAAAATGAAAAAGTTATGGATTTTTGAAGTTGGAGAGCGAGAAATGATCCGAAAAACCCTGCGTCCTTAAGGGGTTAAGCAATGAGGTCCTAAAGTTGTATGCAAATGACCTGTGAGATGTCCTATGAGTCATTATCATATTTAAGCTGTCCATCTTATTCATGAGTGGGAGGCACAGCCACACCCCCAGTGCTTGACTGACAGCCTGTATATTGGTGTAATGGCTCCTCCATGTGCTTCCTGGTGCTGGCACCCCCTGAAGCCTGTGTGTGTATAGGAGAGATACAACAGCTCCAGGCAGCCATGTTATAGCAGAACATGTCAGGTACTTGTGTAGCTGATGTCTGTGTCTCTCACATGTGTATTAGGAGAACACATCATGTCAGCAGATAAAGTACAGGCACTAGCAATACTTTATTACACACAGACCTGAGCAGGGGAAGAAGAGGGGAGGAGTAACAGGGTTGACCTCACTGCCTCTGACCATGTGACCAGTCTCATTTACATAATAAAGAAAAGATGATTTTTAGAATAATTAATGTATGAATTGACTAGATAAAGGCTGGGATGGAATCATTGTGAGCTACTTCAGGTGTCCTTTAAGGTCTGGAGATTGGCTAGACCACCTGAGAGCTATTCCTTGGTTGCCCTGACTGTGTGCTTTGGGTCATTGTAATGTTGGAAGACCCAGCCATCTGATGGATGCAGGTTCCTGGCCAACATGTTGCGATACTTGACCTCAATCATCCTCCCTTCAATACAGTACAGACATCCTGTCCCCTCTGCAGAAAAGCACTCCCAAATTATAATTTCATAATGTTTCCACCCCGTCCTTTAGGGTTGGGACAGTGTTCTTGGGGTTGTACTCATCCATCTTCTTCCTCCAAACATGACGAGTAGAGTTAATACCATAAAGTTCTATTCTTGCCTCTTCTGACCACATGACCATCTCCCATGACTTCTGTGAATTATCCAATCCAGATCACTTGTGAACTTTATATATGGACATATGCTGGCATGAGCATAGGGACCTTGTGTACCCTCCAGGATTTTAAACCATGACATTGTAGTATCTTACTAATGGTGGCCCATGACCATGGTCTTTGAGACTGTGGTTCCAGCTTGTTTCAGTGCACATGCACAAACACTGTGGTAGATAAAGTTAGACAATGCAAAGTTACAAAGTCCTAAAGGGGTTTTCTCACAAACAAAAGTTAGGCCCTATTCACGAGATAGGGCCTAACTTGATGTTCATTGTACCCCTTGTCTCTCCATTAGACTAATGGAGCACATGACTACTACATTAATCTCTATGGAGCTGATGGAGTTCGCCGAGCAAGATCAGCAAGTGTCTGAGTGAGGTACGTGGGACGCCATCGGACCCCTCGTTTGGCTTTCAGTGGATAGGGCCTAACTTTTGTTCGTGGGAAAACCCCTTTAAACTGTGCAATATTTATCACGGTGTCAAATGCCGGATGATAAATCTTGTTAGATTAAGAACAATAAAGACTTTACAACTCTTATTAGTTTGTTTAACCAATACTTGCATACTTTTTAGTGCAGCTTAAGTCATGCCATTTACTATCAAGCTTTTTTTCACCAGGCACTGTCTTGTGTTGTTCAAGTCGTAAACGTGTATAAAACTACTTTAGACAGTTTTTGATGTAAATTAGGAAAGATTTTTGTAAAAAAAAACTGATAAAAGAATATTCACAAATGTTTTTACCTTTTCTTGCTTTTTGTCACTGTAAAAAAAGAGTTTGGCTCCCCGCAACTCAGTCCAGTACTTGACTTCCTAGAAAAGACAGACATTTTTTTTATTATAGTAGGTGTTGCGTTTTTTCATAAACTATTTTTATAATTTTTATTAAAAGGGAATATGAAGTTTTTCTTAGAAAATGGAAAATGAAGCTGGGTTGAAACCGGCAGGGGAGGCTGGTGTTCAGTGTTTGGAAAGGATTGTTGTGTGTATGAATGGCAATATGTACATATCCTCATGAATAATATGATTGTTTTATTCTGTTACATATCTCTGTATGCTGGCCATTGCCATTATTACTTGCGCTATCTGTGTAATATATGATTTAACAAAGGTTTTTTTCCCATAACACATGATATTTTGGTTCTCAAGAAAGTCATCCAGGCCTCTCTTGAACCTGTACAAAGTATCCGGCACAACAACCTCCTGCGGCAGAGAGTTTCACAGTCTCACTGCTCTTACTGTAAAGAACCTTTGTCTATGTTGATGGTACAATCGTCTCTCCTCTAGGCATAGAGGATGCCACCTTGTCCTGGTCACAGGCCTAGGTATAAAAAGATCTTTGGAAAGATCTCTATACAGCTCATTCGGGTATTTGTACATTGTAATGGTCTTACCTTAGTCATCTTTTTTGAATAAGATTAATAACCCTAAATTTTGTAATCTATCACTGTACTGTAGTCCCCCATTCTCCTAATAGTCTTGGTTGCTCTCCTCTGCACCCTTTCTAGTTTGACCCTTTCCAGTGTAAGCAGTAATTTGTATAAGTGCAAAATGATGTCCTTCTAATGAGAATCTATTGCTCTATTGATACATCCCATAATTTTATTTGCTTTAGCAGCAGATGCCTGGCCCTGATCACTAAAATTACGTTTACCATTCACCAATATCCCCAAGTCTTTTTCTGCTGTAGTTTTACTCCGTAAATGACTGTTTAGAGCATAATTGAACATTTTTTTTGTAAGGTACCTTACATCTATCCACATTAAGCTTCATCAACCATTTGTCAACCCGGGCCTTCAGTTTCCCAAAATCCCTTTGCAATATTATACTATCCTCCTCTGTATAAATTACTTTACGGAGCTTAGTATTGTCTGCAAATATTTAAACTCTACTGTGTATAAAAATATAAAAAAATACTGGTAACTTCAACCCAATCTGAGAATGTGCTATTAATGGTGACACTCTGTTTTCTATCACTAAGCCAATTCTTTACCCAAATACACAGATCTTCTTCTAGTTCCAGAAGTCTAATTTTATTACAGTATTAAAAGCCTTGGAAAAATCGAAATCAGGTCAAAATCTAGGCACAGTTTTCCTGTTTGACAGAACAATTTATAGCAACTCAGAACCCCGAAATGCTACAAGAGACCTCCAGCTCACAGGGTTTCATGATTTCGATTAGATCTTTTGGCTGATACGTCAGTCAGATTTAAAGGCTTGAACCAGGATCAGCTGAACTTAACATGTTAGATCATTTCAGCTAAGCAGAATTTGGTAATAACTTATAAACAGGGGTGAACCAAGCCTTTCTGCTGCCGGAGGCGAGCGACAGAGAGACCCCCCCCCCCATATATGTAATATATCTGGGAGTGAAGGAACCAGATCCATCATATTGGTTTGGTGTGAAAATAAATCAATGCAAAATGCATACAACGCACCACCATGTAGTATAAACTGCATAGAGAGTAACACCATGTAGTATAAAATGGCAGCTCAGTGCCGGATAGCGCACGGAGCCAGGGTGCCGGCCAGAGCACGGGCGGGAAAATGGTATGGGCCGGAGGACGGGAGAATGGTATGGGCCGGAGGGCGGGAAAACGGTGTGGGCCGGCTGGTGGGAGCACAGTGCCGCCGCCTCGTTCAGCAGGAGGCGCGCCCCTGAAGGCGAGTTTCTCAACTCGCGTCATGGCAGGTGCGCCTCTGCTTATAAATTATTCTGTTTTCATGCTGTTCCTGTGATGCTGGGATGATATTCATAAATATTTTTACTGAATGAAGATCGGAAGTATTTGTTGAAGAAACTGGCAGGTTGCATGCCAAACTTTTATTCAAATTAGCTTATTGGTCCAATAGGGCAGGTCCATATCTGCTTGTTATCTTCATTCTAAACTGCCTATCTCTACACAGGTCTGTCACTTTACATAATCAGTGACATCTCTCATAGAAATAAGGAAAAGAAAGTTGCAATTGGCTGCACCATGAGCTACAGCCCAACATAAATGCACTAAGAAGCTAATTATAATAAATAATATAACATATTATTTTTAAAAATGACAGATCACTAGGAAACAGGAAAGTTGTTTAAATGTATGTACACTTAACCAAAAGCAATGGTTTTTATGTCCAATGTAGCAAAATACCATTAAGTTTAACAAAGGGATATGACAAATGTGCCCTGTTTTTGCTGTTCAATGTTGCTATAAGACCATTAAAGGGGGGTCTATATACATTTACATGGGACCAGATACTGTTTACACTGGGGGGGGGGGGGGGGGTCTGTATATATTTATATAGGGCCGGATTCTGGGGAAGGGGGCTGTATATATTTACATGGGGCCAGATTCTTACTTTCCTGGGGAAGGGGGCTGTATACATTTATATGGGGCCAGATTTTTTTTTTCCTGGGAGGTCTATATACATTTACATGGGGCCAGATACTGTTTACACTGGGGGGGGGGGGGGTGTCTGTATATATTTATATGGGGCCGGATACTGATATACTAGGGGGTCTGTATATATTCATATTGGGCCAAATACACTGGGAGGAGGGGGTCTGCATGTAAATAAGCTAAACATGTATAGCTATATATAATATAAATAAACTGGGAGTGGCTATATGTGAGGCTTTATATAAATGTTCAAGAATATTGTCTTTGTGGGAATACTCCTTATAGAAAATGTACTTTTTCAGGGAAACTATGGAGATACAGGAAAATATGGAAAGCCATAAGGTACAAATTAATTTACATGCAGATGATGTTAGAATTTACCTGGCAAGGCTTCTGGTGTTTAGCCAAGTAGTTTCACCCTACTAGGTAGTTAGCAATTAATTAACTTGTTATAGACACAACCCAATTTGGACTTTTGGACACCTGCAGCATGATTGCTTGCTTCTTTTTACCAAACAAATTGTATTTATAGATAAGACCATTTTGTTGTACATACATACATACATACAAACATACATTTTTGTCACTTTGCTTTAAAACTAGAATATTAACTTACCTGAGGGTCATTACTATCATGATTATGTGGCTATTATTGCTGGATATTTGTCATTTTCTACATTCATAAAATACATACTACCTTGT
Organism: Engystomops pustulosus; assembly: GCF_040894005.1. Lineage (NCBI taxonomy): Eukaryota > Metazoa > Chordata > Amphibia > Anura > Leptodactylidae > Engystomops > Engystomops pustulosus. The sequence goes on from NC_092411.1 coordinate 184,999,604, forward strand.
TTTGGTCCATGTTGAGAGAACAGTAGAACTAAATAGTTCATGATGAAAGATTGAACATATCTTAGCTGACTCTGCTGTCAGAACAGCAGTGGCTGGCAGGAGACTACAGTGCAGTAGGCCAGGCCTCTAGCTGCAGCAGCAATCCCTTGGAACCCCATGTTTCTATTAAAGAGAGGGGCACATGTAAAAGAGTTAGCACTTGAGCCCCTCAGGCCTGGAATTGGAGTTTGAATCTATTGTCTAGCCCTTTCTTGTACCCTTTAGATTGAGTCCACACATTTTTCAGTTTTTCAGATGCAGTTTTTGTAGCCAAGAGCAGGTGTGGATGATAATGGGTTGAGACAAATAATTGGAAGGTGCTGCTCCTCCTCCTACTTTTACTCCTTTGCTGGTTTGGGCATCAAAAACTGCATCTGAAAAACTGTACGCGTGGTCGCAATTAAAAAATTGGTAGGTTTGTTGAGTGTCCTTAGTCAAAGAGTGGTAGTAATCTATAAAACTCTGGGAATGGGTCATTAATGATATATATTTACACTTTATTAAGACTGCCATGGGCTCTGGGATGTATCCCCTGCAAGTCTGGATTCACTTCCTACTTATGATACTAGAATCAAGCTTCTTGGGGAATGGAGGATGTATTCCTTCTGGTCACTTTTAATCTGCAGCTTCAGGACCTTTGAAGGTCCTGAAATGGCACATGTACACATGTGTATTGAGAGCAGGAACAGATTTCATTGGTGAAGGTCCTTTTCAGCAGAAAATTTGGTCAGTGGTTTTGGTGGCGATGGGTCGCTAGAAGGCTTAGCCCCCTACTACTGCCCACACTGCCTGTATTATAATCCACTACTGACACCATCCCGTGAATATAAAAAATGCGGCATCGAGGCCATACACCAAATTAAAAATCACTGTTTATTTCCCAGATGTTCTGTGCAATATTTTCCTTATGTATAATTTTATTCTCTTTTTTTTTAACTTTTCAGACCCAAATCTGCACCAGGTCCATGGTAGAGGAAGCATTGTGTGCACTACTGAAGTACACCTGCAGGGCTACTTGTCAAGCAAGGGCATTATAATACATAGGGAAGGATATGGCTTTTTTTTTTTTCTTAGACCCTGGTTTAACATGTAAATGGAATTACCTTATATACATGAGTATAAGGCGAGTTTTTTCAGCCAAAAAAAAAATGTGCTGAAAAATCTAACTTGGCTTATACTCACTTATACTTCTACTTGGCTGACACAAGCAGACGCATTGGCGCACACAGAATGATGTTGGCAAGTGGCTGACATCATAGTTTGTGTGCCAGCAGTGCACAGGGACCCCAAGATGGAGCCAGAGGACTAGAAGAAAGAAGAGGACCTGCAAGGGTCATCAGAAAGGTGAGTACAGAGTTAATTTATTATTTTTTATAGGCTGGGCATACTCGAAGCAGGGGCTGCTGGCTATACATTAGGGGGCGGGGGCTGCTGGCTATATACTGGGCATGCAGGGGGCTGGCTAGCTATATACTAGGGGGCATCGGCTGGCGGGCTATATACTAGGGGGCAATGGACTGGCTAGCCATATATACTAAGGGGCCTTGGCTGCCAGGCTATATTCTAGGGGGCATGGGCTGGCTGGCTACATACTGGGGGAAATGGGGGGGCTAGCTATATACAAGGAGGCAGGGGATGCCAGCTATATACTAGGGGGCAGTGGCTGCTGGATATATACAGGGGGTGCAGGGGGCTGGCTAGCTATATACTGTATACTAGAGGGCATGGGCTGGTTGGCTATATACTAGAGGGCATGAACTGGCTATATATTAGGGGGCAAGGGGTTGGCTATATACTGGGGGACATGGGACTGATTAGCTATATACTGGCTGGAGGCTGTGACCAATGTATTTCCAACCCTAGGCTAATACTCAAGTCAATAGGTTTTCCCAGTTTTTTGTGTTAAAATTAGGTACCTCGCCTTATACTCTAGTTGGCTTATTCGAGTATATAGTTCATACGTTTTAAATGTTTACATTTTTTTACTTTAAACAGCTGGGCAAGGGAAGTTTGGGCTGCATTTTTTAAATTAAAACATTTTTGCATTCACAGTTTATTTTAATTTATTGGTTACTTCTAAATTCAGCTTGCTTTCAATCATTTGTTGACTGGCCCAATTACATGTGTTTATGTAAATTGTAATTTCCAGTATTAGTAAATTTCAGGGTGCGATCACACGTGGAGCGTTTTCAAACGCATTTTTAACCCCTTAACGCTGAAGCCACTTTTCACCTTCCTGACACGGCCCATTTTTTCAAATCTGCCCTGTGTCACTATAAGTGGTTATAACTTTGGAACGCTTTAACATATCCAAGTGATTTTAAAATTGTTTTCTCGTGACACATTGTACTTCATGTTAGTTACTAAATTTTGGTGGTATGTTTTGCATTTATTTATGAGAAAATCAGATATTTGGTAAAAATTTGGAAAAATTTTCAATTTTTGAAATTCAAAATGTTCTACTTTTTCCACACATGAGTCATAACACCAGAAAATGTAATAACTAACATTCACCAAATGTCTACTTTATGCCTCCATGGTTTTTTATATATAATATCATTTTTGTAAGCTGTTATGGGGCTATGAACGTTAGGTGCAATTTTTCACATTTTCATAAAAAAAGCAAAATCCTGCTATTGAAGGACCTGCTCAGGTTTGAAGTCACTTTGAGAGGCCTAAATAAAAGTAAAACCCTATAAATTACCCCATTATAGAAACTACACCCCTCAACGTACGTAAAACAACTTTTATGAAGTTTTTTAACCCTTTAATTGGTTTACAGGGGTTAAAACAAAATCGGATGCAATTTTGAAATTTTTTTTTTTTTTTACTAAATTAATGTGTTTTTCATAAAATGTACAAATTCTCAGTGGATAAAATACCAAAACGCTCCACAAAATTTGATACCCAATCCCTCCTGCATATAACAATACCCCATATGTGGTGGTAACCTGCTATATGGGCACATGCCATCGAAGGGAAGCTGCGCCATTCAGTGCAGATTATGCATTGTCACTTTATAATGGCTATACAATCTTTATTTTTTTTGGCAATTTGGACATATAAGGGCTTATTTTTTGCGACATGAGATGCACTTTACAAATACTTCATTTTAGTAGGCCTGTAGCTTTTTGATTTTATTAACTCTTTAATGTATGGAGGAAAAGAAAATTGTCAATTTTGGGTTCTTTTTTTTGTAAATTTTGGGGGTCGTACACCGTACACTAAAAATACTATAAAATTTTTATTCTCTAGATCACTGCGATTACGGTGATACAGATCACTACGATTACGGTGATACCTCATTTGTGTAGTTTTTTATATATTTTACAGGAAAAAACGAATATAAAGAAAATCTCATTCGTTTTTGCATCGCCATCTTTTCGGAGATATAACTTTAATATTTTTTGGTTGACATTGCTAGTTTAGAGCTTATTTTTTACGTGTTGAGTTGTCCTTTTCAGTGGTACCATTTTGGTGCACATAACTTTTTTTTTATCACTTTTTGGAACATTTTTGTGAAGGGATTTTATGAAAATTTACATTTTTGGCGAGTTTTTTGCGTTTAGTTTTTACGGCGTTCACCATACGGGTCCAATAATGTTTCTGACTTATTGTACAGATTGTTACGGACGCGGCGATACCAAATATGTGGGGTATTTTGGTGATTTTCAGTTTTTTTCCCTTTATTAGATGTATAGGGAATGTTTCTGTTTAGGGGACTTTAACTTTATTTAATTAATTCTTTTTATTCAAAAGTGTGTTGAATTAGTGTTTTTTTACTTTTTTTCTTTACTTTTACAGGTTAGCTTGAACAAGTGATCCACTGATCACTTGTTCAAGCTATTCTTCACCTAATATAGTGTAATACAGATGCGCATGCTCAGTGTGTCACAGCCGGGTCCTGCCAGAAGGCACGGACCCGGCTCCCGGAAGGAGGATTGCACAGCCCCGGGCACCGGCAGTCCCGGGGCTGTGATCAGAGCAGCGGAACCCCCCGGTAAGCGCCGCGGGGGGGTCCGATTCCAGCTAAATGCCCCTGACACGCCGCGGTTAGGGGTTAACACCGCGGGTGTTAGAGGCAGGTGTCGGCTAATATATAGCCGACACCCGCAGCTTCTGGCGCCGGCTCCGTTCAGGAGCCTGCGCCAGAAGCTTGACGTACTATTACTGCATTTTGCGGGAACGCACCTCCCGCCATGCAGTAATAGTACGTCAAATGTCGGGAAGGGGTTAAAAGCCACAACACCTCATATGTCACCATCTCACCGTCCAAAATTGTGTCTCCAACACAAGAAAAAATTCATGAACATACTTATGGTGCAAAAAAGACCTACCAAAAGTCTCAATTATACAAAAAACCCCCCAATTATTCTGTCTACCACTGACAATAGAGTAATACAACAGAACTGCAACCATGTAGGGAGCAGCTGTCAAAACCACTATTCATTTCAGCTATTATTTGTTGGATGGTTTTTGAAAAAATGTACCTTCCCAAAATGACCTTTTGCAAACAGTATCAGCTCTCACGCTGATTATTCAAAAAAGTATTAGTCCCTATCAGGGCCGCATCTGCCATGAGGCAGGGTGAAGTCACCGCCTCAGACTGTAGATTGCAGACAATTCAACAGGCGGCATTATCCTGCCGGGAATACGGACTTGTCAAATGCTTGTAAGTCCGCACTACCTGAAAAATCTATTACATTGGCGCCTTTAAGGAGACAGGCAGAACGGACACAGGGAGGCACACATGATGACACAATAAAAATAATACTATAGAGGGGGAGGCTGTGCATAATACTATGTGGGGAGAGGCTGTGCATAATACTATGTGGGGAGAGGCTGTGCATAATACTATGGGGGGAGCTGTCCATAATACTATGGGGGGAGACTGTGCATAACACTATGGGGGGCAGGCTGTGAATAATACTATTGGGGCAGGTAAGCTGTGCATAATATAATGGAGGGGGGCTGTACATAATACTATGGGGGGAGGCAAAAGACTTTAGCTTTGTCCCCACCATCACTGACTCAACCCCAGTGTGTTGGGACTTTGACTCTATCTTGGTCCTCTGCAGATAGAGTTGAATAAGATGATGGTACAGAGAGCCATAAGATCTCTGCATCATCACTAGTCCGTTGGTGCTGCTGTGCTGTGGCAATGTGATGATGGCATCACATCTGCTGACACCACTTCACACAGCAGCAGCAGAAGAGAAGAGGAGGAGAGGGGGCACAATATAAAGGGGAGATGATTGGAGCCCACAGGATGAGAGGGCCCACAGGATAGGGGGGCAACAATATGAGGAGGAGATGAGGAGCCACAATATGAAGGAGAGATAATGAGAGGGAGATAATTTGGAGTCCACAAGATGAGGGGAAATGGGATGAAGGGTAGAAAAATCTGAAAAGGAAATGAGGGGACGAAGAGAGGGACCACAATATGCAGGAGAGATGAGAGGGGGCCACAAAGTGAGGGGGAGCTGGCGGAGGCACAGACTTTCCTAAAGCTGGACCCCAAGTCAATGTTCACATGGTGTGTTTTAATTTAATGCAGATGTGCATAGACATAAATGCATGCATTCGGTATGACGCAACTCGGCAAAACACTTCTTTTTAATTGACAAACGCAAGCATTTAGCTCCAAACACATCTCTGTTCAGGGAGGAGATACTCCAGTGGCGCTTGAAATGCATTTTAAGAGGCAATTCAATCTTGTGAACAGGGTCTTAGGCTGCTTTCACACAATGGCCCAGATCTATTAAACTGGCTGCGCCAGTTTTGTGTAAATGTGCACTGAAAAGAATGTCTTTGGAGCTTTCACATGTATTTAAGAAGTGTTTGCAGCAGTTTTGTGTTGCGGCTGCCATGTCAGAAAATATTTGTACCTCATGGGGTGTGGTAGTGCTTAGTCTTAGTTTGTGACACATTTAATAAAGTGACTTGACAGAATTGTGTCATACACTGTGGGGCACACTTACTTACAGGGTCACTGGAGTTCACTGAAAGTGCATTGTCTGTCTATAATGTGCGTGTGGCAATTCAAGATCGTGCGCCAGAGATCATGAATGTGTCGCTTCCCCACTCAGGTACGACAATTTAAAAGTTCAATACTGTGCTCAGTCCAAATTTGTTGGACCGTCCGATGGCACACTCCCTAATTTGTGTCGCATGGAAGCCAGCGCAGCTGCGCCACAAAAAAGGGTTGCATGCGCCACAGTCCCACACACACACTTATTAAATACCTATGCAAGCCGTTTTAGCTCGAAAAAGGTTCACAGTCTGAAGCAATGCGACCCATAGTAAATGAGCCCCTGTAAGTTAATGTTGCACCTAAAATAAAATGGTGCACACTTGTAGATTATGCTTCACATTGTACAACATATTTATCAGTGCATAAATGTGTTTGTACAAGTGTATAAATGTGTGTATGTGTGTAATGCTGGTTTCACACAGCAGTATGCCTGCACGGCTGTAGCACCGGCAAGCATACAGCCACAAGGGGATTTATATCAGGCCACAAACTTGGGGACATATATCCGGTTACAAACCCACAACGGCTTTGTGAAAGCAGTCTAAGAGTGGGTAAATGTGTGAGTATACAAATATGTATATTTTCTGAGGGTGTAGGGAGCCCTGCCTCTCTACGTTACACCTCTGGATCTCTGTAAGGGTACTGAGTGTAAATAGATCTCTCTGTAAAGGGCCACAGCCCAGGGGCATGGCTAGGGTGGTAAAAGATCCGGGGCACGGGCCCCAATGCATGTGTATCGCACTTTCAGTAATGCCCCCTCCTGTACGTAACCCTCTCACATTTGGTTGTGCCAATAACAAGGTTACTTCTAGTATATACAGCTACAGACAGCACAGGAGAAATCCCTACTTGTTACATCCAGTGACTGCAGGTGACACGTCTGACATCTTCTCCATTATACATCACCACATCTTATGTTCCTCATTGTCCCTACATCTTGGTTCCCTGGCAGTGTTATCCTGGTGCTGCCCCTAACAATCTCCCCCACATACTGTAAGGCTGCGCTCACACATTTGTCTTGCATTTACGCAACACCAGGTGCGTGTTACCCATCACATGTGTATTACGGGAAACGCAAATGAGATCAAACCGAGGCCTGTCCTAGTGCCATGTGTTAACACGCTCCAAGAAATGTGCCCCGCACAGCCCCCCAGTGAGTAATGTGCCCCACACAGCCCCCAGTAAGTAATGTACTCACACAGCCCCCAGTAAGTAATGTGCTCACACAGCCCCCCAGTAAGTAATGTCCTCACACAGCCCCTCAGTAAGTAATGAGTCCACACAGCCCCACAGTAAGTAATGAGTCCACACAGCCCCACAGTAAGTAATGTCCTCACACAGCCCCTCAGTAAGTAATGTGCCCCACACAGCCCCACAGTAAGTAATGAGTCCACACAGCCCCACAGTAAGTAATGTCCTCACACAGCCCCCCAGTAAGTAATGTGCTCACACAGACCCCAGTAAGTAATGTGCCCACACAGACCACCAGTAAGTAATGTCCTCACACAGCCCCCAATGTTCTCCCCCTTCCCTAGTTCCTATAATGTCTCCCCCTTACCTCACTGATGCAGCTCTGTGCACTGCTTTCCCCGGCAGGTCATGTGATCATGACATCATCACAGGTCCTTCAGCATCCGGAACTACTGGAGGCTAGGTCCTTGCAGGGGAAAGCAGCGCCTGCACTCGTTCTCTTCACAATCTGTGTCCTCAGACACAGATCTTGATGAGAGGGAAGGAATCTCCTGGCAGCGAGGCAGATGCCCTGCTGACCAGAGGAGATTCAGAGTCTAGCGACTCTCCTGGCCACAGCATATATAGCCATGACTAAGGGCACGAGTTGCCCGAAATGCGTCGGCGTTAACCTACCCTGTCCTACTATGTTTTTAAATCGTTTGGAATAAAGATATTAACTTTTATGGATGTGCTGCGATCTACTTTCACAAGAATCTCTATGCTAACTCTGCAGTTCTAACAGACATCGCGATTGCACTCCTGTTGTGCTGGATTCACACGAACAATTTTACTCCTCTGTGCCTGGATTTATCAAGACCTGCAAAAGGGTGAGCTGCACATAACTTTTCTTGTATTATCGCTACATATATAGATCTATATTATCCACGGAGTCAAAGTATATGTCTGTATTCGTTATGGAGGATACTGTATAATGTAAATTATAGATGTATTTACGTACTGCACTATTACATTCACAGCAGGCACTATATTGAGACGTTTCGATCAGCATAAAACATAATACACACTTAGGGGGGCTGGTAAAATAACACCCACCCAAGTCCTGGTTCCCGTTGGGGGGGGGGGGGGTTGTACTTATGTTATACTGTGTATTATGCTGTACGCCTGATGAAGGCTCTGGTACTGAGCCAAAAACGCATTGCAATAAACAAAGTCAGTTTTTATCCATTACGGTGGCCGACACCTCTGTTTCTTGAAGCGCCAATTTCCATTAGCTTTATTTATCTGTTGGGTCCATTATCGTGAATATTTTCAGTTTTTTTTTTTTTATATTTTTTTTTTATATTTTACTCACGTTGGGGAGTGCTTTATTGAGATTTGTCCTGTAGAGTAAATTGTCCCTGTCTAAGGGGCTTGTTACATTGTAAGTGTTAACACCTTGTGATGTCAGAAATAGATATGAGGAAGGCATATTCATGATGTTCCCTTGTAATTATTACCATACACATGGTTAGGGAGGGCAGCTGACAGTGATTACCTGCGGCACAGAGAGAGATAGAGGTTTGGGGAGCTCCCCTCTTACAACCTGGGAGCTTGGCATGGGCAATAATAACAACACTATGCTCCCTCAATGAGTAGACAAAGCTTGAAAATCAATTGGCTCAAATACAATGTACAACCTTTCTTAAGGGAGATTTTAGTTTCCTAGTGCATAAATAGAGCATAGATGCTAGTCCACAAATTCACTCATCCAAAGCAGAAAAACAGGTGCAGTTATTTTGTTATACAGCAATTGTGCCAATAAACATTGCACATAATCATTTAATGGTATCATAGCAACTAGTTTTACTTCCTGGTCACCTTGCCAAATAAAGAGATGAGTGTATTGTGAGAAAATTAAGCCACAGCAATCCTTACAATGATATTCTCAATGTGTTGGTTGGCTCAGTGAATTTAATTGTGAATGGCTGAAAGTTGTTATTCTGCGGTAGGGATTTTACTTTTAGCACACTAAATAAAATACTTTTCAATTGATTAATTTACAAAGCCAATTTTTTTTTTAACATACTGGGGCACATTTACTTACCCAGTCCCTCGGAGTTCCCGAAAGTGCATTGTCCTTCCGGAATGCACTGTGCCGCTTAGAATTCACTTAGATCGTGCGCCCGATTACCTGCATGTGTCGCTTCTCCGCTCAGGTCCACCGGAGTTCACCTTCTTCTTCCTGGTGGATACAAGTGCTTGGTTTGCGTCACAATTTTGAAGTTAAATTCCACGGTTTGTCCGAATCCATCAGATCGCCCGACGGCCCGCCCCCCGATTTCTGTTGCATGAAAGCCATGCGATTGCGCCAAAATCTGATCGCGTGCACAGAAAAACCCCTTTTAAACCCCTGCCCCAGCGGCGCAAAATGGAAATCTTCAGGATGTCCAACAAAAGTGCGGTCCGAGGGGCCCTTAGTAAATGAGTCCCGCTGTGTGCTCATCTGTTAAAAAAAAGTACGTTAGAAAAGAGCCTGAAGTAAGCCTGGCTATGTGGCCTGCTCCCATGTGGCATGCCATCATCAGTTCTCCTCAGTTCTCCTCCCCCGCCTCTATCTTTTTTCCAGTGACAGCGCAGTATGGTGACACACATGTTTGCTCACCATACCATGCCATGCTCAATGCACTCCTGTGGCGGCTGTATGCTAGTTGCCCTCTGGCATACAGGCACCATATACAATCGTCTACAAGGGGATTTACATTGACAAATGAGAGATGATAACATTTGAAACATGACATCTCATTTGGTGTAAAGCGACCACAATATCCATCTGTGTATCATGTAAAGAGAACCAGTACAAGATACAAATGTTAAGGTATCAAACTCTGGCACTCCTAGATATATTTTGTTTACTTGCATACCAGACATTTGTTGGGGGTGTGGGACTCAAGGTGGATCTGTGTTCAACAGTTTCTGGTCTTGCCTTCTAATTACTTTGTTCTGGCAAATGGTGAGGGGTACATTGCACGGAAGTAGTACTAGATGCCAATTCCTACTTATTGAATGTACAATCTGTTAAGTCTAGTAATCAAGTTGCTAAATTAGTTTTTCACATGCTAAGTTCAGTACGATGCTTGGTGTCCTTACGGTGAAAGAGTACGGTGAATTCAGCTAAAATGAATAACCGTGTGGAGGTATTTAATATAGTCTGGTCTATGTGGGATTTGTACTTGGTAACTGTGTAATTAGATTCTTACTCCTGCCACCTTAACATTTCCTCCGTTACCTTTTTTGTTTTGTCCTTTTATTATATAGTTTGTCATTTACAATGTTCCTTCATATTTTGCATTTCTTGACATTCCACTTTGGGCTCTTTCACCAGAAGTTCCTATTTAAAATCAAATCTTTTTACTGATCATATTTAAGTTTTATAAAAAGAACGCCTCCTGAACCACCTTTACAGACACCTCCCGTATCACAGCAAGTCAAGACTTTACCTACAGTATAACAGGTCTTAGCACAAAACAACCAAAGGTATGTCAGTAATATAGAGGCACAATACAAGACGTCTACTACAGCAGTGGATAGTATTATATGAAGGTTGAAAAGGGATTTCCACACAAATTAATTGATGGCAGTCCAGCAGGATCCAGCCATGGACCCCATATCATTTCAAATTTTGCTTTTCTCTTGCAATAAACTTTGTTTTGTTGAATTATTTTATTAATTTTGTTAATGCATGGGGACAACAGAGTATTGGTTAAAAAACGGATACCACAAAGATATATCCTGGTTATGAAAAACTGTTAAAAACATCCCCTTTTACGTGGCTGTCAATCACTATTGTCTTATGAATCTAGACTTGTCTATCAATTTAAATGTAGATATCAATAAATGATTCTTACTCCATTTCCCTTCAGAAATCCAGCTTCCCGTGCTCTTGGTTGGGAGGCATGTGACCTCTACACCAAGTATGCAATGTCACCTATGAGGTCATGTGACTCCTGACTCAGAGATAGTGAGTACTGCTGGGCTGCCTGAAGCAAAATAAATTAAGTTTTAATAGGTCATCATTGGACAATATAGAGGGGCTTAAAAAGAATTATATATTTTGGACAGCCCTTGTAAGTCCTTGTTAATCTAATAGATGTGTACACACAGAAATTAAAGAAAAAAGGATGCTACATCACATAACCATGGGTGTTATTGAAAAAACCTGCAAGCAGGGAAACTGAACATGTATTAGTAAGTATTCCAGGTTAACCTCTTTATCAGATTCAATTGTGTCCTAATTTTAACCCCTTAATGACCTGGCCCTTTTTGGTTTTTTCATTTCCATTTTTCACTCCCCATCTTCTAAAATCTTTAACCATGGTATTTAATATTCCATGGTGTGTACTGGGAAGTGGGTACAAAATTCCAAATGCAGTGAAAATGGTGAAACATTTGCACTGTTTTCTTGTGGGCTTGGATTTTACAGCTTTCACTGGGTGCCCCAAATGTCATGTCTACTTTATTCTTTGGGTCAGTATGATCATGGGGATCACAAATTTGTATAAGTTTTATAATGTTTCCATACATTTACAAAAATTAAAACCTCCTTTACAAAAATTTTTGGGGGGGATTTTGCCATCTTCTTGCCTTATTAACTTTTTCATACTTAGTTGTACGGAGCTGTGGGTGGTGTCATTTTTTTGCCGCTTCTGATGATGTTTTAAATACTTTCATTTTTTGGGCTGTACAACGTTTTGATAACTTTTATTGAATTTTTTATATTTTTCAAAATGGCAAAAAAGTGCCATTTTCAACTTTGGGCGCTATTTTCTGTTACGGGATTAAACACAGTGAAAAAACGTTATATTTTGATAGGACATTTTCGGGCGCTGCATTACCTAATTTGTGTATGATTTTGTGTATGAAAAAGGTGAATTTGGTAAACATTTTGAAGAAATTAGATATTAACTTGTTTTTAAAATGTTGTTTTTCAAACTGATGGTCTTACTACCCAAATTAGTTACTAACTAACATTTACCATATCTTAGCTTTGTGTTGGCATCATTTATGAAGTCCTTCTGTTTTATTACGACAGATAGAAAAATCACAGCATTCTCTCAAATTTTCAAGAAAATTTTAGAATCAATTGTTTTAAGGACAATTTCATTTCTATAGGGGTTTTGGAAGTTCTGTTAATAGAAACCCACATGTTACCCCATTCTATTATCTTCACCCCTCAAACTATTCAAAACAGCAGGTAGAAAGCTTACTAATCCATTCACTAGTATTTATCATTAATACATTCATTTAGCCGTTGGCCTAGCCTTATGCCCCTTGGTGACTGACCGAGAAATTCTTATGGGTGGTCACTAGGGTTAAATGTTGTACTACTATATAAACCATATCAAGAATTTCCTTTATAATTTAATAAGTTAATTTTATAACCCCACAAATGTACATGGTGTGCTACAGATGCAACAGGTGATGAGGGTTAATGTTTTAAAGGGGTAAAACCTGTTGACAGGTTCCCTTTTAAGTCTATAACTATCAACAGAACTGCTGCATCTACAGCACCACCTAAACTTGACTCATCTCATGAAAAATGAAGTGAGAGGAGTTATATTTGGATGACTTTAAGGATAATTTTTTATAGGTGAAATAAGTGTGATTTCACAAAAAAGGTAATTTCCTTTCATTTCCCACCTGGGGTAAAGCCTAGTGACAAGTTCTCTTTAAAGGGAACCTGTAACCATATAGATACCAATACAGCCAGTGACAGATTTCCATAGAGACCTATTAACTAACAGACACCCTTTTTTTAGCTAAAAATTGTATTTCTCACATCCCCATAAATCAAATTTATGTTATATTCTTGCAGGCATGAGAGAAGGCCATGCCCTGCTGCTCCCATCTACTCCTCCCCATGTATCATACCTCTTCTCAGCATTCAATGTGACCAGGGTGATGGCATCTAAGGCCCTATACCTTTTACATTAGCAAAATCTACCCCATGTATGTTTCTGATCACAGGAAATCACAGCAACCTCCATGGACTACTACTCCTCCTTTGCAAATGGAAAGGGTGTAAGGCCTTAGTTGACATCACATGTAACACAAGGCAAAATGTAAAAATATATTTACACAGTATTACAAAGTAAATAGAGCTTTATATGTCTGTAGTTGAAATATTGGCAGGCGGTCCCTAATTACAGCTAAACATCTGTAATTAAAGGAAACCTGTCATCAGAAGCCCTTTTTCTGGCTCCCCCATGTCCCCATAGAGGATAGGTACACATTGCTAAAGAATTTTTTTACAAAAAAAAAAAAAATAAGTTAGATTACCTTTCTGTATGCAGAGCTCTGTCCCTGGTCCCTTGGGAATGGCTAGTGAGGAGTGGTTCCCCCCACCCTAGGGAAACCTCTCCATCGAGCACTGATTTCTAATTTTAAAAAAACTCCCACGTCCCCCATGTTTCCTCCCCCTTAAGCTCTTGATGACTGGTTCCCTTTAAGGTACAGTGCCTCAGGTGGTATGAGGAGGACTTATAACCCTTTGTCAGCAGGCATTGTGGGTATGGGGACTAAAATTCTTTTTTTTTTCTTTAAGGAGTAACCAAAAAAGTAGTACAAACAAGTAAATGAAACTTTACAATATGTATATTATAATAAAAAATGCCTTTTTTTTTAAAGGAAAGTACATGGTCCCCTATATAAAGGAAATCTACCATCTGGAATCTACTTTCTTAAATAGAACCCGTGGTATATTCTTCATGGCTGCATCATCTCCAAACAGTCTATTATACCCCTAGTATACAGCCATTGTTCTTAAAAATTCTATTTTACTAATATGAAAATTATCTGCAGAGCCTACTCGGGGCCTTGAGTAGCCTCTCTGAGTTCTGGGGGCTAAGGCTATTCCACGCCCCAAGCAGCCCTTTAGAGCCACCTCCCTGTGCGTCCATGCCGCTTGTGAACTCCGTGGCTGCATGTTCTAGGCTGGTCTGTTTTTCACAGATGACTTATGGGCTGTAGTCTATTGTCAGGCTCCAGGGGTAGAATCTAAGTGGTACACGGTTTTCACCAGAGCCCGCTGCCTTTGCAGTACTGCCTGTTTTCTCTGCCTACTCCCATGTCTGCATGTGCAGAATTTTCTTTTGAGACCTATAATGCTGACTTCAGTTGGATCTATCAGCCTGTTATTGTCCAGAAGTTATATTAATTCTGTCAGATGCCACGATGCCCTGGATGCTCCAAACTTATGGCTTGCAATAATTTAATATTCTATTGACATCATCTAAAACAGTGTACAAGTTGTTAGAATTGCACTTCCTCATTCCTGGGTTTGCCATGTGTATCCGAACAAGCTATTATTACAGTGTTCTTTTTAGGTTACCAAATGATATCAAAGGATCTGAATAGTTAAAGAGTAACCGTCATTTCAGATGATGTTTGATATTGTGGGGAGGGGGCAGTTGTGAACATTTTTCTAATATACTTTATTAACAAAGTGCCCCCTATAAAGTGCCCCCTAGTTACAATGTTACTTCGACGTTGCTAGGGCAAATCTGTCCACAGAATTAAAGACAGATTTCTCTCTTCTCTCCTTTTTTAGGACGCGTCGATAACTAATGTGTTTAGGATTTTTACTGTTTATTTATTTCATATCAGTTCTAAGGAAAAGGGGTGATTTGAATTTTTAGTTTTTTTTAGTATAATTTTTTTTAACGTTTTTTGATTTAGATTTTTACTATTTATCAGACTCCCTAGGGTACATTAACCCTAGGTTGCCTGATCGAGCCTATCATATACTGCCGTACTACAGTATAGCAGTATATGGGGATTTCCCTCCTCATTCATTACAATGTGCTGATCGCACATTGTAATGAAAGGGTTAAACCGATGCAACCCAAGGCTGTCATGGCGACGGATCGCCGCTCCCCGATGTTACAGGGAGCGACGATCCTTGAAAATATGGCGGGGCCCATTCCCTGCCAAACTTTTAAGCCGCCGGTAGCTTTGCTGGCGGTGATTAGCCCGCGATCGGTGCAATATGCAGCAAAGACTTACCGGCTATGGAGAGGGCTCAGCCCATGAGCCCTCTCCATGCACCCGCACCCGGCATGGGATTAGTATTACGTCACATGTCGGTAAGGGATTAAGGGATTAACCAAACACAGGGAGATTAGATGCGAGCTCATGCAGCCTCTACAGACACACACTGTACGGGCTTAAATATGCATCTCTATGGGAGGGAGAAACTTGTTTTTTTTTTACAAAACAAATCAAAAATTGTTAATAAATTGTATTAGAAAAATTTTCACTGCATCCTCCCATAGACAATGAAAAAATTATTTCAAATGACAGTTATGCTTGAAGATATGAATTTGAGAAGATGGACGACATCTACATTCAGAAGAATCTTAAAGATGCTTCTTTGATTATTTCTTGTTTACTTTTTATGGGGGGGGGGGATTTTTCAAACAATGTGAACATCCAGATATACAAACAGGCATGGTAAACAAAAGCAGTTAAATGATCCTAAAAAGAGAAAAATTAAGGAAAATCCCAGTAAGTAAAGCACTTTACCTGTTCCATATAGAGAAAAACAACACAACTACAAAACACACAACAACAGAATAGGGAATGGTCATGAGGGGGGATGGAGAAGCATGGCGTATTGAAAGGGAAACCTGGGGACTAGACAGAAGGGAGAGAACCCTACCGGATCCAATAGGAATTCCAGAAAGATTAAATCATATCAGAAAGCTTCAAGTTTATAGTGGTCTTCAATTATTTGAGGAAACAAGAAGGCATCTGGCTGCTGTGAGGAAAATAAAAATTTGCAGTTGACATGCCCAAATGAGACAGATGAGGCATTTAAGAGTGGGGCCAATCTAAAATCGGGGTCCGAAATTGTAAAACTTAGGCCTGGACCTCTGCCTAAACAGCCTGTATTGAGGAGCAAGGACAGGATAGGTTAAAAAGAGTTGGACCTGCACAGCGTGAACCAGCCCTGTTCCACCTCGACTAAGTGACTGTGAAAAGTCAAGCATTAGGCAGCGCTAAACCCAGCCTAGGTACCAGGGGAATCCAGCTGCCCCATTCCATTATGTAAGGCCTAGGTGGGAAGACGTTGCAAGATGAGGCTGGGATAAATGGTTCTAACAAGTAGCAGAGTAAGAGTTAATCAGTAAGTACATGATTTAGCTGGGACATATGAGCTCTTTGTAAAACAAGAAAAGCACCCCATGATATCTTAGCATTACACTACTAGACAATACTAGGAAACTTAGGTATCTGCTAAAACTACATCTCATTTAAAGAATGTGGTTAGTCAAGTGGGAGAATCAGATTTCTATTTAAAGTATGCAAGCTGTACAACATGGATATAGGAAACTAACCTAGCGCGAGTTAAGGCCAGTTCACATCTCCGTTAGGCTGCGTTCATATGTTCCGTTTCAAAAAGCAATCCAGACAGAATGAGGAGGTTTGGCCCAATTGAATATGTGTTTCAACAGAAATTCATGCGATCGCTTAAAAGCTGCCAGTATTTTGCATTGTTTAAATGCAAAACATGGGGAACTAGTTAACAATCGCATGCATTTCTATTGAAACTCCGCCCCATTCCGTCTAGATTGCATTTTCCCACAAAAAGATAATGGGGGTCATTTACTAAAGGCCCGATTCGCGTTTTCCCGACGTGTTACCCGAATATTTCCGATTTGCGCCGATTGTACCTGAATTGCCCCGGGATTGTGGCGCACGCGATCGGATTGTGGCGCATCGGCGCCGGCATGCGCGCGACGGAAATCGGGGGGCGTGGCCGAACGAAAACCCGACGTATTCGGAAAAACCGCCGCATTTAAAAACCAAAAAAGTGTCGCTTGGGGAGCGCTTACCTTCACCTGGTCCGAGGTGGTGTATTCCGGCGCGATGAGATGACTTTCAGCGCAGCAGCGCCACCTGGTGGACGGCGGAAGAACTACATTCATAAATCCCGGCCGGACCCGAATGCAGAGCAGAGAACGCGCCGCTGGATCGCGACTGGACCGGGTAAGTAAATGTGCCCCAATGTAGTCAATAGCATTTTCTATTATGAGTGAGGTAAAGAAGTGAACACCCTTCATTTTGTTTTAATTTGGATGAGGACTCCAATGTTTTAGAAGCAATACAATAACTTGACATTTCAGCAAAACCTTTTTTGGCCACTGGATTGCCACACACAGGCACTTTGTGACGTAATGCTGCAAAATGGAATCTACCTATTAAGGTAGATGAGATGGAGTATCCTAGTAGTATCCTAAACCCTAAACTATCCTTTCCTAAGCCTATAACACTTTCTAGATCACTCTACAGTTTAACTCATATGCTAATTTTCCAGAGAGGCTACTGGGGCAAGAGTAGCTTTTCCGGGGAGCGTTCTTCCCTACCTGCGCACAGCGAAGTTAAATCTGGCCTGCTGCCGGATGCGCACATCGTCACTCCCACCGCCATCAAAGCTACTGTGCATGTGCAGTGCTATGGGAGCCAGCGGTGTGCCAGATTTGACTGTGCCACATGCGTGAAATAGCTTTTGCTGCAGTAGCCTCTCCAGTAAATTAGCATATTAGTTACATAAACTATGGATTAAGTTACAAAGTGTTACAGGGTTAGGGAAGGAAATTTTAGGGTTTAGGATATTACTGAGAACCTATCATCAGATATACTCTAATAGATCCTTTAAACAAACCTACTTCTCTGTGCTATCTAGGGTCTTGAGCACATTGTACCCTTAGACCCCTTTCACACTTGCGTTTTTCACACGCGTTTTCTGCACATGCTTTTGACACGCAGAACTTGCATTGCACTCTGACCGGCTTTTTCACACTTGCATTTTTTTTCACACCATACAAGTCTATGGAGACGCTTCAAAAATGCATCGCACTCTGAGACACTTGCAAGTGCAATGCGTTTTTCACGCATCAATTGCCATAGAAAAGATAGAGCTCAGTCCCGGGTCCATATCTGCGTGTGAAAAACACATTGAAATTGCATTGAAAATGCGCGTGAAAAACTGAGACACTGAACAAACTGACTGAAAACTGATTGCACTCTGATGCAAAATGTGCGTTTTTCACTGACCAAACTTTGATCGCAGCCTGATCAGACTCTGATGTTATCTGCAACGCAAGTGTGGAAGGGGCCTTAGGTATGTGTAACACATTTCTGCCGGACTTTGCATGTTCAGTGCAGATTTTTGAGTTGCGTGAGAAAGAAGTCCGACAGAAAACTGGCGCACAGCCTTTAACTAAAGTGCTCCATTGTATTTGAACACTGGTGCAGAAATACACTTTGGGGCATATCTATCAGAGACTCTGCGCCACCTATTGCTACCACTTGCGACTATTTAGCCCTCTACGCCACCTTCACGCCTGGGTTCAAGTCCCTGCGTCAACATCTGGAAAGAGTTTGCACGTTCTCTCCATGTTTGCGTAGGTTTCCTCCGGGTCCTCCAGTTTCCTCCCAAACTCCAAAACATACTGGTAGGTTTATTAGTTTGCATGCCTCATTGCGGACAGGGACTGATTTGGCAAACTCTGTGCAGCGCTGAGTAATCTGGGTGCGCTATATAAATAAAGAATTATTATTATAAACTTTGGGGCTTACTATAGCCTTTCTTGCGCTAAAAATTGGTAAAGAATAAGTGTATGAGGTGATCTGTTGGTAATATCTTGCATATAAAAACTTCTCTCTAGAACAGTCATAATTCCAGGCTAAAGTCCACCTGCCAGGCAGTATGTGATGTCTTTACAGCAGTCATAAAGATAACTTTAATAAACATGCAAAACTGGCCATTCTTTTATATACCATAATATTGCTAAAATATTTAGTGGGTTTTTTTCATATACCATAAAGTCATGGCAACTTGCTAAGATCATTAGTTCAGAGGGTACAAGTGCTGGGACCCCACAATACTAAGAAAGTGTACTGGGGCTGTATCTCATAATCCACATACCCTAAATCCTTTCCGTAGAATATTGTCATTTTGTTTGTGGATTTTCACCTAGCGTGGGGCAGGTGTACATAACACAGCTGAATGAGAAATCCCCGTTAACCTTGTTTATGTATTACCTACATTTCAACAGCTATCTAGTTATCTATCTCTCATATATATGGATATATAAAAAATTGACACAGATTTACATAGGCTATAAATAACCATGAATATGTATTTATAAAGATTCTGTGTAAAAGTTCTTACCTTGCTTCTACCTCGCTTTATCCAGAGAAATCCCTCATAGTATAAAGGCAGTGAAGTTAGCTTAGTCCTCTGCATATATATTCTTCTTGGGGCTGAGTCCACCACAGCTGCCATGCTCACGGTTTGCTTATTGCAGGTATCTTTTCAGTTTCCTCTTAACTTGCTGTTCCCCGAGTGAAGGAAAGTACAATAAACTGTGCATAGAAGGAAGTCCAGGTACAGTAGAGTTATGCAGATTGTTTGTGCTCACACCGCCCATTTTTGCTAGGAGGAGGAATCAGGAAAGATTAAATGCCATTATAATGGCCAAATTCCATCACATCAGAAAAATGCGTCATAATGTCTCTAGTTAAACATCCAGGGAAATAGATAGTTAAGCTTAGTGGTGTTATTGAGACCCCAGCTGTTAGGTTACATGTACATGTATGTTGTTTATGACCGTGTACTATACACCGATTAATCAGCACATCTTTCATTTCTACAGGTTCAGGCACATGACCGTTTGTTGATTGTCTGAAAATCAGCATCCAAACCTCCTATCAGATGAGCAAGTCTCCTGTCCTGAAGAAATGTTTGAACCCCGAAATGCATTGCATTAGAGACAATCACACATTTTACTTAAATTTTAAAAATTCCACTTATCCTTTATGTGTTTATGCCTCCATCTACCGAAAAACCTGATAATCTAATCAGTAATTATCACAATTGCCAATTTTAAAGGGGTTTCCAAGTTTATGTGAAAACCCCCTAAAATGCTGGGGCACGGAGGTGATAAAAAAAACTTACCCTGCTCCTTCAGCTCTCTATTCCCATAATGCCGATTCTATCTGTTGTCAACGCTCAGCTGGACCAGTAGTCTTAGTGGTCCAGTGGGCACAGTAGTCACATACGCTGGGAAACCCTGTTTATTTGTTATCTGTACTATACAAAGTCTTACTTTAATACATTATTATTTTCTAATGTGGATTCTTTACCCTTTTTTTCTCCTTGTATGCAAGATATTAGTTCCACATATTTTTTCTACCAAAGTATAGTTTTATTTAGCTGACATGGCGCAGGATATAGGACAACATCTGAGAACCATATTCTAATGACTAGCATAGGGACTATCACAACATATAAAATAGATTCATGCTGTTTCATGTGTCTCACGGTCAAACAAAAAGTATTAGTTTTATAATTAAAATAGTGAAAAAATATCATCCATCTATCAAATGCTTCTGTGTACTGCATGGGTTAACTTGTTCATATCACATTACTACTTCCTTGTTCAGAGTACATTCCTCCTGTGTGCCCTCAGGTAAAGTTCATTTTGAGTTAAACATACTGTGACATCAGGTGGCAGTTGTGCGCTACGTTGGAAACAAGTATATATAACATATATATATATATATATATATATATATATATATATATATACACTTGCTCACTAGAGGAATAGGTTATATATGAAATATACTTGTAACTATATCCGCAGAAGCATTTAAGAGCATAGGCTACTTTTTGTTAAAGAGATCAGTGTCTGAGGAATGATGTAGATGGGAGCGAGCACATAAGAGAGGATGGTCACAAAAATGCCAGTGAGCTGTAAGCCTAGCTTTCTTAGGCTAGGTTCACACCTGTGTCCAGTTACACATTCCATTATTAATATTGAAAAGAACAGCGCAGCAGATAGCTTCTTTTTTCTCCTATTAACAATGGATGCATTACAGAAAGTCCTTTATAATCTATTGGGAATGGAAGGGCAAAGGAAGACCTTCAATTCACCTTCTGTTTTTAGTTTCTGCATAGCAGAAGGTGTGCAGGCGTCAACTGGACCTAACCCTAAAGGGTAAAGGCACTGTATAGAATTTCTGGAGTCTTGGATTCCAGACATTGGGGGTCATTTACTAAGGGCCCGATTCGCGTTTTCCCGACGTGTTACCCGAATATTTCCGATTTGCGCCGATTTCCCCTGAATTGCCCCGGGATTTTGGCGCATGCGATCGAATTGTGGCGCATCGGCACCGGCATGCCCGCGACGGAAATCGGGTGGCGTGGCCGAACGAAAACCCGACGGATTCAGAAAAACCGCCGCAGTTAAAAAAAAAAAATGTGTCGCGAAAATTGCACTTACCTTCACTCAGCCCGGCTTGGTGTATTCCAGTGCGTTCCGATGCTCTTCAGCGCAGCAGCGCCACCTGGTGGACGGCGGAGGAACTACCTTAATAAATCCCGGCCGGACCCGAATACAGTGCAGAGAACTCGCCGCTGGATCGCGAATGGGCCGGCTAAGTAAATCTGCCCCAGTGTGTTATGTATTGTGAATTGTAGGTACAGACCCCTCCACCACTTAAGGAGGCACCGCTGCAGTGAAAGCAAAGGCCTCTGCAGAAAAGAATCAATATGAGAGTGGCTGCTGGCAGAGATATCTCTGCTTGAGGCCTCCCTATGACCCAGGCATACGTGATGACGGTATCACACATACCTGCATCCCTCTTTAATAGTCTGGACAGAAGACAAAGCCACGGAAAAGCCGGCAAGTGGAAAGTAAGTACTGATTTTATTAGTAGCCACTGAGGGAGTGCTGCTATGCTATAATGAAGGGTGCTGATGTGAGATTAGTAAAATGGGCTTAAACAGACCAAGATAGTGGCAAACACAGCCTTTCTTAGGCACCAAACAGAACACAAAACCTGCTCGTCCGAGCTCTAACTGAAAACAAGTCAATCCTGACTATGACATGTGTCTTCCTACCGGGTCCTGAGTAGGGAAAACTCACAGCTGTGTTTGCAGTCCCAGACTTTGTGGTCTCAGCTCTCAAGCAGCGCTCTGCAACCAGCTCCAGGTGACAGAGAGACCCTGCAGTCTCGTCAACGCAAGTTATGTAGAAGGTAGCTTCTCATCAGAAGACAAGAGAGGAGTTAACTTTCTGTTGTGGGCGACACACATAAGGGCCATAGTGACATTTAGGGTGAACTAGGGCTTTTGTGAGGGTGAGTACTGGTACTGCCCTTGTCAGAGCAGGAGTCACTTTCTTGAGTCCCAGGGTGAGACACAGCTGAATAACTGGGACTTGTATGGACTTTTTACTGGATACTCTGCTCGTCTGCCATTTGGTACTCGATGTGATGACCAATTTTTTTGCAGAGCGCATAGTACCCTTCAGTCATAGGCATCAATGTTTTAGACAGGTGTAATAGCTATGTGATTGCTAATTATATACTACTACCTAATGCCCTTTAGTTATTCTGTCATAGTTTTGGATGTTCCTGATATATAGTATCTTGTTCTATTAGAATGATATCTAAAGATAAAGTTGGTATTCAGTGTTTTTTTTTAAGATTCCTTATTTTAAACATCTTCCAAATATATATATTATATATATACACATATGCTGTACAATCACAAACACAATCCATATGTATAAACACTTACGAGCCCCCCCTCCCGCCCTGTACCATCCAGTGAGAAATACAGTCACCTTTCATAGATAATATTCTCCTTTGTAGAACTACCCATATGGTCTAGGACCTTCCTAAACACAGTAACATACAAACACAAAAAAAAAAAGAAAGGGGGAACCCCTCTCCCTCCTTCCCCCCTAACAGCTGGTATCTCCTCCACCTCGTTGAGAGGTATTATCTCTCAAACAAACATTCTCCTATAGTCTGCTGTATTTTGAAACTCTATCCACTTTCCCCAAATCTTAAGGTGTTTTGCAAATTTCCCCTTCATGTAAGCTGTTAGTTCCTTTCATCCTCCTAATCTCCTCCACTCTCTGTATCCATTCTTTATATGTTGGCGTATAATTATTTCTCCAATTTGATGTTATACAAGCCCTTGCAGCGTTAACTAAGGGGGCCACAATTGAAGATCTATATTTCTCTGGTGACACTTTTGGCAGGTGCAGTAAGCAGAGAGATGGGTCCAGTTCTATTTCATGTTCACCCAATTGCCTGACTGTCCGTCCAACCTGATCCCAGAGGGGACGGATATCAGGGCATTCCCAAAAGACCTGCATAAGGGTACCTCTCTCCCCCTCACATCTCCAGCACATAGGTGAAATTGATGAATGCATTTTGTTTAATATTGCTGTAACTCTATATGATCTCGATAGTATTTTAAACCCTAACTCCTGAGTATTAGAGGCAATTGAGGAGCAATACATCAGACTATAGATCTGGTTTTCGTGTTGTTCTGATATGTTAGATCCAAGATCCCTCTCCAAAGTCTACCTCTAGCCTTTCTTAGCTGGGCGTATATTATTGAGAGTGAGTGGGCAATATGACCTTCACCCAGACATCTTTCCTCGAATATAGTTAGATCTCGACAAAAAGAGCTGGCTGGTGGTAGGGATTTCAAGAAATGATATATTTGAATTGCTCTCCAATATCCCAGATGCCCGGGAGTCTCCTGTACGAGTAAATCCTCCAAAGACCACCATTCATTCTCCTTTATATAATCCCTGGCGCTTGTCCTTCCATGTTGTGCCCATTCTATAAATCTCTGATCTGATCTCCCTGGTTCAAAACCTGGGTTGCCTAGGATAGGGAAAGGTGAGGGGTATAGGGAGCTACCCTGTAGATATTTGTTGCAGATCTTTAGTGTAGGCGATATAGTCGGGTGCTTAAAGTCGTTTAGAGAGGAGAGTGGAATCCACGGGGCACTTCGAAGGGAGATTGGGGAGGCGCTCTCCTCCATTTCTACCCACAATTTTAAATCTCTATGCCTATGCCAATCTATTACTCTAGAGAGGTGTACAGCTATGTAATAGTTTAATATATTAGGGACTCCCAAGCCTCCTTTATATTTTGGCCGGTATAGGATTTCTCTTGAGATTCTAGCCTTTTTCCTTTTCCAAATAAAGGCGAAAATGCATGAGGTCATCTTCGAAAAAAAAGATTTAGGGATTGTAATTGGGATTTCCCGTTAGAAGGTACAGAATTCTTGGCAATATATTCATTTTTATTATTGAGCATCTGCCCAACCAAGAGAAAGTCCCTTTACCCCATTTCTCAAGATCCCTCTCCACCTGGCTTAGTAAAGGTAAAAAATGTATATTTCGGGGAGGGGGCATCCCTGCGGTGCTTTTATCTGCTGATGCAGAGAAAGCATTTGATAGAATCCAATGGGATTTTATCAAAAGCTCTTTGAGTTACGTGGGTCTGGGAACGGGAATGCAAACTTGGATTGGTGCTCTATATGGTTACCCAACGGCCGCGGTTAAAATAAATGGCGTAACATCTAATTATTTTTCTATATCAAATGGAACCAGGCAGGGCTGCCCCCTTTCCCCTCTCATTTTTGCCCTGGTAATGGAACCTCTCTTGTGCACCATAAGCGCAAACGTGGATATAGAGGGACGACTTGTTATTCTTCATTGCTAAACCACATATCTCTTTACCCAATTTAATGGCTGCACTGCAAAAATATTCTAAGTTGTCTTTGTACAAAATTAATTTGAATAAGTCTGAAATATTAAATATCTCTATCCCTAATAAAGAGGCAGCTACTATGAAGGCGAAATTCCCCTTTTAAATGGAAAACAGATGAGATCAGGTATCTAGGAATCGTTTTGTTCATTTTTAATAAATTTGAATAAAAGTAAAATTTTAACTCATATCACTTTTTGCTGAAATTGAGATGCTACAGATGTGATACCGTGATAATTTGGCAACCAATTTTGTAATTGATGCTGAGAAATTAATAAACTGTAATATGCTTGGATCATGGACCACACACCAATACGTACATGTACATGAAGCATCTTTGCGACCCATGTCATCAGTGAGTGAGCTCCACTCTTATGACAATAGAAAAAAATTGACACCAGAAGTCCATACTTTTTCATCTATTAATTCAACTTGGAATGCGAGCATCTACCATTGTGATACATGTACCTACTATTACAATATTGTTTTAGAAGAAATTATAATCAATTATATATATGCATGCTATTTTAACTTAGAAATATTTGCATAAGCATATCTTTACTGCTGCCAGTATTTTTGATCTATATTTCTATGAACGCTTTTGGCATCGGCCCATTACTCAGCACAGTTCCGATCTGCTTTAACTTAAATCACAAAAAAAACCTTTTTTATGAACACTAGCCTAGTGTGCCTTCATTTATATTTATACTAATTATTATTGCATTAGTTTTAAATGTATGGTTTACTTTTATTAATGTACAAAAGGTCTGTGTATTACTGTTGTGTAGTATTGTTTATCTTGGTGAAACCTGACAATAGGTCTTAAATTGTTGCTTAGCAACTTAGTGATTTAGCTTTTTTTTATTTGCTAAGCTTAGCTATATAGTGTGTGCTTTTATAATTATGCACATGCACCTTGGCAGTGAACTTGTGTTTCGGGGATGTGTTTGATTTGAATTTAGGAACATTGGGGCTGATTTATCATGGCTTATAGTAGCATACAAGAAATGAAACCCCTTACACCACCTCCACGGACTGGGCCAGGGAGGGAACACACCACACCGGTCCATTATCTATATCCTCCATCAGTTCCTGCATACATAGCATGATATGTGGGGAAGGGGGAAACATTTATGCAATCCCTTCCCTTTCTTGGTTGAACTTGATGGACAAGTGTCTTTTTTCAACCGTATAAACTATACTATTAAGAGCTGGTGCATTATGCAACAGTTCTTTGTAGATTCTTCTGAATTAAATTTATTGGACTATAAATATATTGGAGAATGTGGGCCACTTATTACTATTTTGACTACAGTTGGGATGTTGTGTACTGTTGGAATACCACTGTGGTGGCATAATAGTGATCTCTATGGGAGCAGCAGAACAGTATTATTTTAAGTAGATGATGATAAAGTGAGGAAACTAAAATGTTTGTGTTGCTAAATTTGTGGTTGGAAGAAGCTGAAATGGGGGGCAGGTAGAAAAATAAAATAAAAGAGGGTTCCCTCAATCAAAGTAGTCATCTGTGTGATCTACAGTAAATTCTGATATTACCCATGAGTTCACAATTCTGCAGCTTTTCTTCTCCCCCCTTTAGCTTGCATATGAATGCTGATACTGAGCCCTAAACATAGCCAGATATATCACTAATATCACTAACCCTAACAAGATATTAACGCCTCAGTCACTGTCTTAGGCTCCTTTGATTGCCGCAGCTCTATTGTGGTCTCAGACGGTTGCCAAATACCAGGCAGAAGATCTTGAAAAAAAGGACACTTTTTAATAATGTAAAATATGCTGATTGCCTAAAAACACTGGAGGTATGAATCCTTATAATTATTTTGAGAAATGGCTACTCTTTAGGTTGAGCCACAGTCAGATGCAACATTTTAATTACGTTCAAATGCTACATCTGAATGCAACCTTACTTAGCCATTTACTATTAACCCCTTTCTGACCAGGCAATACAAGTCTTTAATGGCCTAGGCATTTTAAGTGGATTTTCATGCTTATTGGGGCATAATTTCTTTTTATTGTGCAATACCTTAAAAAAAATTGTGGCAGAAAATATAAAAACCTTTATGTGCTTTAACACCTCGAATGGACCAAGAAACCGTGGACCAAGCTTGTGGCTGGGAATCTTCAATCTGACATTCTTAGAAGACAACCAGACCTTGTCGTCCGGAGAGAAGACAGGAGGAGCCCTACGTCTCTTATCAGCCTGCAATGTGTTGCAAGCAGAGGCCTGAAGAAGAGATTGGCAGGTTTGTTCCCAGACAGATTTGAGGTCCAGTATCAAGTCTTCAACCGCCTGGAGTTCTGAGGGAACAGAGAGAGGAAGAGGTGGGCGAGGAATTCGTCCATAGACCACAATGAAAGTAGCTGCTTTGGTAGCCTCAAAGTCCAGAGAGTTATAGGAGAACTCTGCCAATGGCAATAGACTGGACCAATCATCTTGTGGAGCAGAAACAAAATGTCGGAGATAACAGCCCAGAGTTTGGTACACCCTCTCCACTTGGCCATTTGACTGAGGGTGATAGGCAGAGGAGAAGTCCAATGTCACTTGCAACTGATTGCACAAGGACTGCCAGAACTTGGACACAAACTGAACTCCTCGGTCAGACACGATGTGTTGGGGTAGACCATGCAGCTGGAAGATATGGTAAAAAAACAAGTCGGCAAGACGTGGGGCAGATGGAAGACCTGGAAATGCGACATCTTCGAAAAACATCACCACCCAGATAACGGTATTGCCAGAGGAAGGTCCGTGACAAAGTCCATAGACACATGCAAACACGGGCGACTGGGTATAGGCAATGGATGCAAGAGGCCAGCCGTTTTCAGACGGCTTATTACAGGTGCAGGACGTGCAGGATCCCACAAAGTCCAGAATATCCTTGGCCAAATCAGGCCACCAGTAGTAGCGAGAGATGAGGGCCATGGAGCGTTGCACCCCAGGGTTTCTTCCACAGAGCAGGTCGGACAAAGATCTTGCCAGGAGGAAGCTGCCGAAGATCCACTGGGGCAGCAACAACCAGTTGCTCGGGAGGAATAATATGCTGAGAAGCCTGTTCTTCCCCAATTGCATCGGAGGCACGAGAGAGGGCATCCGCCTTGACATTCTTTTGTGCAGGATGAAAATGAATCAAAAGATTAAAATGTGAGAAGAAGAGCGACCAGCGGGCTTACCAAGGATTAAGACAACGCCACTCTTCCAGAGCTAGTTTCATAGCCAGTAGTTCTCTGTCTCCTATGGAGTAATACCTCTCTGGCCGGTGGAAAGGCTTCTCAATATCAGGCCGTGTGAGTACAGGAGCTGAGGCAAAGGCAGACTTTAATTTATATAAGGCCTCTTCAGCCGCAAGGGGCCAGAGACAGGGATTAGCGCCCTTCTTTGTGAGCGCTACAATAGGAGACTCTAGGGAGGAAAAATGGGGATAAATTGCCGGTAATAGTTTGCGAAGCCCAAAAACCTCTGGATAGCATGTAAACCTACTTGGGGCGGGCATTCAAGGACCGCAGATAACTTGGCTGGATCCATCTGCAGACCCCTGTCAGAAATGATGTAGCCAATGAAGGGAAGACTCATCTGTTGGAACTGACACTTTTCAAGTTTGGCATAGAGGTGATTGGCTCTTAGCCGGCTGAGGACTTGACGTAGGTGGGACCGATGGGATTCAATGTCCGCAGAGAACACCAGTATGTCGTTGAGACAAACCACGACACCACTATATAGTAAATTGCAAAAGATGTTGTTGACGAACTCCTGAAAGACAGCTGGTGCATTGCATAGTCCAAACGACATAACTAAATACTCAAAGTGCCCATTGCGGGCAGTCTTCCACACGTCACACTTGTGGATTCCGATAAGGTTGTAGGCCCCACGGAGATCAAATTTGGAGAAGCTATTGGCTTCACGTAGGCGATCAAACAACTCGGTAATCAAGGGCAAAGGATAACGGTTCTTAACAGTGACCTTGTTAAGTCTGCGGTAGTCGATACATGAACAGAGTGACCCATCCTTTTTGGTCACAAAGAAGAAACCTGCACCAGCCGTAGATGAGGATTTATGTATGAACCCCCTCTGCAGGTTCTCTTTAATGTTAGTCTAACATGGCTGCTGTCTCGGGCACAGAAAGCAGGTACACCCGACCCCGAGGAAGAGACGTACCCGGCAGCAGATCAATAGGGCAATTGTAGGGACGATGTGGAGGTAAGGTCTCTGCTTGTTTCTTTGCAAAGTCCCGATAGCAAGCTGGAAGACCCTCCAGAGGCTTCTGAACCACGGAAGAGAGCATGACTGGCACATGATGAGGAAGTTCCATGCAACAAGACTAGCAGTTAGGTCCCCAACGAAGAGTTTTTCCTGTCTTCCAATTAAGTACTGGTTCATGGAGTTGCAACCAGGGAAGATCTAGCAGGAGGGACTAGGTAGAGCGTGGCAGCACAAAGAAGGACAGTCTCTCCTTATGCAAAGCACCGACTTGCATGGATATCAGCTATGTGCGTTATCGGACCGGATCAGAGAGGATTTGTCCAATGACTAAGGAGATAGCCAGAGGCCTGTCGAGAAGGACCACAGGGATGTGGTGGGGGAGACCAGGGTGGCATCCAAAAAGTTCCCCGCAGAGCCGGAGTCCAAGAAAGCCAGAACCTGTGAAATCTGTGTTGCGTGAGGAATAGTGCAGCTGCAACACATATGTGGTGCGAACACTTCTTAAATACCTGTGCAAGCAGTTTCAACATGAAGAATTTGCAAAGTCCACCAGAAAACTGTCTCAAGGACCTTGAACCGTGAGAAATTGAGACAGAAAGTGTATAATAAATTACTGCTTCCTAATAAATTATGATCGGGGTGACCTAAATTACTAAGGTTGGGACCCTTTCTTCTATTGAATTACTTGGGGAGGGGGGGGCTGCCTTCTAATAAATTACTAAGAGGGGAACTTGCCTTCTATTGAATTGCTAAGGGGGGGGGGCATCTATTACATGGATTACTGACGTGCAGTGTTATATATGAATAGGTGCTCGGACTGTATAAAAAATGTATGTAATAAAATTAGAGGGCACTTTATGTACAGTAATTCATGGGGACTGTGTGCATTGGAGATGGGGGTATAATAATCAAATAATGGGGGACTGTGCTAAATTTTAGTGGATAAAATATATATATATATATTTATTATAGTATACTATATCCCTGGCACAGTATAGTCAGTTGTGGTGTGAGGGGTATATATGATATATACAGGCGGGCACAGTGTGGTCAGTTGTAATGTGAGGAGTATATGTGGGCGCACAGCATAGAAAAGTTGGGGTAAAAAAAAGTATGCTACTACTTAGATTGCCATGTTGGCACTTTAGAGTACATAAGTGGGTTTTGATTGTAGTCTGGGCCATCACTGCTACAGTTTAAGTATGTTGTATCTTTTAGACATATTGGGGCTCATTTACTTACCCGGTCCTGTCGCGATCCAGCGGCACGTTCTCCGACGAGGATTCGGGTCTTCTGACGATCCACTAAGGTCGTGCGCCCGATGTCCACCTGGTGTTGCTGCTGCGCCGACGTCCGCCGGAGTTCACCATCCTCTTCCTGGTGCTTGTAAGTGCGTGCCAAGCGGCACAATTTTTTTTTTTTAAATACTGCGGTTCTTCCGAATCCGTTGGGTTTTCCGACGTCCACGCCCCCCCCCATTTCCGTCGTATGTAACCCGGCGCCAATGCAACACAATCCGATCGCATGCGCCAAAAACCAGGGGCAAATCAGCACAAACCGGTAATTTTTGGGAAACCTGACGAAAATGAGCCCCATTGTTGTGGGAGGGGACCCATCCTAAATGAGCATTTCAGAGTGCTTCTGCTCATAGAGCAGAGATGCAGCTTAAACACTTAAAACACGCTCAGGACACACTAATTCTGGTGGTTTTGCAGAAAAAACACTTTCTAAAATGCCTTGCCTTGAAAGGAGTGTGGCTTATGGGAAATCATCGGTGCATCCAAAATTCTAGCGTACAGTGTGAACCAACTAAAAGTAGCTCTAAAGTAGGAACAGACAGTCTTATCCTGTACCAAAATTCATCAGCACAGTGATAAATCTGACACAGCAAAAGACAAGTGTTTTTCAGCTATAAACTGGCGGAACCTGAGACACATTGTTAAATACCCCCCAATGTGTTTCTCCTGTCTGTGGGAAAACTAGGACGGACAGCAAGGAGATGAAGAGATGAAGAAAGGAGATGGAGAAGAGACTGACGGACCAAGAACAGGACTACATTAGTGAAATGTTGATAATCCTGCCCCCCCCCCCACCAATGCTTAATTTTTATATTAAAGTGGTCAACCCCTTTAAGGGTGACAGTTTTTCATTATGACTTCTCTCATCTGTGACTTACTACTGCTGCAACTCATGGCTTGACAGACTGCATGTGGCCCATAGGCACAGGTTGTACACTCCTCTTCTAGGCTTTGCGGTGAGATGAATGTTTGCTGTACTTTATGTACATGGTCAGTAGTGATTCTCCTCTGTTGCAAATTTAAAGGGAAAAGGCATGTTAACCCACCTCCTAAATGACACTGCTAACCTATCCACCCAGGAATGAGTGAGTTGAGTGAGACATTGTAACAAAATCTGCTCCCTTATTCGCCCCTCCCTCATAAATTGTCTTCAGCAAATCACACACAGCCAAAGTCTCCATCAACTTCCTCATTCGCCCCTTCCCTCCTTCTATAACCAGTAGCTACTTGATTTTTCCGTTTACAAAGCTATATGAGGGTTTGTTATCTGAGAGACAAATTGTACTTTCTAGTGGCACCATCCTATATTCTGTGCCATGTTCTGGGAAGCTGAAAAAAAATTTGCAAATGTGGTGAAAGTATAATAAAGTGGCAGTTATCCTTTATTCTTTGGATCAGTATGATCATGGTGATACCAAATTTATTTAGTTTGGCTACATCTTAATACATGCAAATTCAAAATCCCTGCATTTAAGAAAAACAAAAACAATGAACAGCACGGACTACACCAGTTACTGGCTGGTATCAGCTGTGTAATACAGCTGTCATCCTCCTTTTATGGAGTCAGCGTATCATAGTATCAGTTTATATGGTTGAAAAAACACACATGTACATCAAGTTAAACCAAGGAAGGGTTTAACTGTAGCTATAAGCCACCCAGGATGTAATCTAGCCCGTCTATACATCCTACTGGAATAAATTTAGAAGTATAATGACCCAGGATAGATTTGAATGTCTCCCGTTTAACATTAGTATCATCATGTGACAGTATCTGATCCCAGTCTATATCATGTAGTGAATTTCCGGAAATTAGCCTTCTTAAAATTCAATGATTTTCCCACATGATTTCCTTTTTCCAGTTTAAAAGCGATTTGCACATTTGCACAAGGAGGAAAATCCCCATATACTGCCATACTGTAGTATGGCAGTGTATGGTGGAATTAATTAGACAACCAAGGGTTAAAGTACCCTAGGGGTGTGAAAGATAGCAAAAATAAAAGTAAAAAAAAAGTTAAAAAAAAAAAATTATGTTATTAGGTCAAAATGTGTGATCCTGATGACAGGTTCGCTTTAACTTGTTCAATAACGATGTAGAAGGATTAAGGCCAGTAGCGTAACTAGAAGCTGATGGGCCCCAGTGCAAAGTCTGTTCCAGGCCCCCGACTATAATGTATGGTTTATAGTAATAGTCTTCTCATATGGGAAAGTGACACCATAAGGGTCCCCTAAACCACTTGGGCCCGGGTGCGACCGCAACCTTTGCTCTCCCTCAAGTTACGCCCCTGATTAAGGCCTTAAGCCAATACACTAAACTGGTGCATTGGATAAATCATAGACACTTCCTTTAGCACAGTCACGGTGCCTGGATCTATGAGAAAGTGTTCATGGTTTATCGTTTGGATGGACTCTGATGGAAGATTTCCTTCAAGATGAAAAACTCATGTGAAACTCAAGTGCACAGTGCCATCTGCAGGCTATAAAATAAACTTCAATCTTTAAAAAAAATTACACAAACACGCGCGGACTATAAGGCGCACAAAAAACTATAAGGCGCACCTTTGATTTTGCCTTATATATAAACCGTATTTACAGACAACAGCTACCTTGAACTGTGCACAGGTCTGCCATCTGCTGGTCATTGATCCTTATAATCAGGTGCCCCTTATATATGAACCTAGACGTTTTAGCAGGCATTTATTGAAGGTGCGCCTTATAATCCGCTTGGCTTATAGTCCGAAAAATACGGTATATATATATATATATATATATATATATCGTATATACTCATATATAAGCAGAGGAACCTAATTTTACCACAAGAAACTGGGACCCAAGTATAAGCCTAGGTTGAGCTGCTACTCTTTAACCCCTTAACAACCTGGCCCTTTTTAGTTTTTTCACTTACATTTTTCACTCACCACCTTCAAAATTCTATTAATTTTCTATTTTTCCACATAAAGAGCTGTGAGATGGCTTATTTTTTGCGTAACAAATTGCACTTCATAGTGACGGTATTTAATATTCCATGCCGTGTTCTGGGAAGCTGCAAAAAAATTCCAAATGCAGAGAAAATGGTGAAAAAACGCATTTGCAACGTTTTCTTGTGGGCTTGAATATTACAGCTTTCACTGTGTGCCACAAATGACATGTCTGCTTTATTCTTTGGGTCGGTGCGATCACCGGGATACCAAATTTGTATAGGTTTTATAATTTTTTCATACATTTGAAAACCTCCTGTACAAATAGTTTTTTTTTTTAATTTTGCCATCTTCTGGCATCAATACCTTTTTCATACTTTGGTGTACGGAGCTGTGGGCAGTGTGTTTTTTTTTTCCGACATTTTTTGATGCCGTTTTCATTGCTACCATTTTAGGACTGTGCAACCTTTTGATCACTTTTTATTGATTTTTTTTATATTTTTCAAAATGGCAAAAAAGTGCCATTATCGACTTTGGACGCTATTTTCCACTACGGAGTTAAACGCAGTTAAAAAACGTTATTATATTTTGATAGATCAGGCATTTTCGGACGCGGCGATACCTAATGTGTTTATGATTTTTACTGTTTATTAATATTTATATCAGTTCTAGGGAAAGGGGGGTGATTAGAATATTTAGGGTTTTTTATTATAATTTTTTTTTAAAATTTTACTTTTACTATTTTTCAGACTCCCTAGGGTACTTTAACCCTAGGTTGTCTGATCGATCATATCATAAACTGCCATAGGATGGCACACCCCCAGACGAAGGCTTGCACTGAAACGCGAGTCGGGGACCTCACACCAGACGAGGGTGAAATTTGATCATGGGTATGCATTAAGATATTGTAACAATGTCAATGGGTATGTGCAATATGCTTCTTTGTAATATCATGCAATAGGACTAGACAAAAGTATTTATCCTTATTACAGGCAGTATAGTAAGGTGTGTACTCTTGGAGGACGTCATTTGGAAGTTACATGTTCTGTGCACTTTACAGCACCTGACACTTTCACTGCAAACAGCAATAGTGTCATTTCTGATATTTGCCCTCACATGCATTACGCACCTTAAAATAAAAATATTTTAGTACTGCCCCCTACTAAGAGCCCTATTGTCACTCATCTACATTTCAGTCTTTCATTGTTCTGTGCATTATTTTTGATATTGTAAGCAGGAACCAGTCCCATGCATCACCCTGTATCATCTGGTTGTATTTTTGTAGTGTCCTTGTTTCCCTTAATCAGATCAACCAGTTACAAGTTTTTAAATGTTTGTCAATGATTTATTATTTAATAAAGATGAATTTTTACACACTTCGGGCAAATTGGCTTTGTTGTTCTTTTGATAGTCTTATAGATTTATATCTGGGGCTCAAACCCCTAATCATTGTAAGGTGACTTTCAAATTAAATGAGTCTGTGTCCAGCGCTGGAATGTGACTAACTTGAATGAAAAGACAAGACCTGTCCTTGCAGGAAGTTAGCAACAAGACTGATAAGTTTATTGAGGGACGGACATTTATAGAAAACCATAAGGCACTTTACATAAGGCGTGTAATCAGGAAAGCAGCAACTATAATTGGGTGTTCTCACCCAGGAAATGGAACACTATTGGATGTAAGCACACAAAGGAGTCTAATACTATTGGCTACATGCAAATACTGAAACTTCACATAAACCAAATGTCCAGATGTCCACCTGGATACCTTCCACTAGGTGGTGCTAGTGAGCACTAAGTCTTTGTCAGAGAGGGAAACACCCAAACTTAGTTATCACTACACAAAGTTATATGAAATGAATACTGAATCTTTAAAATGTCCGACAATATGTAAGATGGCGTCTGAGTCCAGTGTAATATCTTTAACAATTCCCCCCTTTTGAGCTTTGCATGGCCTGTAACTGTTGTCCAGAGTGACCTCCTCAAACTCCAGGTACCCACAGGTAGGCTAAGCCCTTACCTGCTGGACTTGTTAACTCTTCACCAGACCCCCTGGAGGCCAGTCACTCGGGGGTTACAGGCCTGCATACTCAAATTACATAATTGTGTTTCCATAGTTTATGGGTTCATTAACAGGCTGGTTCTTCAACAAGATGGTATCCTTCACACTGGGACTTCTCCTGTCATGGTTCTTACCACCTGGACGGCCATCTGGGACATGGTGGACTTGATGAGGGGGACCACACAACACGCAATAAGTGACAAGAGCAAAATCACAATCCCCAATATCACCCCCACTTAAAGGAAAGCCTTCCAATCCCCCAACTACAAAGTGAAGGACAAAGTGTCCACCCCAGAGTTTCTCTTGAGTTCCCTGGACAGTCCTTCAATCTCTTCAAGTGCATGGGTAATGGATCCATAGGGGGCGATGTCATCCGGGATGTACATGCGACAAGCCACTCCCACCATCTTACAGACTCCTCCCTTCTCAGCAAGGATCATGTCCAAAGCCATGCGGTTCTAGGAAGCATCTCGGATACAATCACAAATCTCTGTTGATTACAATACAACCAGTTAACCCAACCAACATCTTTACTCATAGCTCTCTGGGGAATAATGGACTCTAGACCTGCCCATATCTGTGGGCCTTGTACTCCTCTGGGACCCCCCTTGGTGCTCCCACTATATCTATATAAACGTTGTCATCTAGGTGCTTCTCTCAGACCTCCAGAATCCTTTGGGATTCTCTACCTTTTCTTTATGTGTCTGATCAAGCTTATCCCTGGGGATCATGAGGAAGGAATGCACAAATTTTATCACAGCACACTCACCTTCCCAGCCTCCAGGCCTGACCTGACTCTCCTATCCCCACAAATCCAGTACACATCAGACACTGCTAATACAGGGTTACCTGTGCTGTCAGTGTTAAAGAAGGTCATTGTCTTGTTGCACCAACCGTAGGTAAAGTCTCCTACCCTGGGGGCATCCTGGTCACCCCTATAGATACAGTGATAGTCATGGTTGGGGTGTCCCTGAGCATACAGTCAGTCAGAAGAGACCAGTCAGTCAGAATAAGTAAGTTTGCAATAGTAAGTGTGGGAAGCGTGCTGACTTCCCTCTAGCTTCACAGCCGTGGCACTGGTCAGCAGGACTCGGAAAGGACCGTCGTAGTGACGCTTCAGACTGTCTCTCTGGTGCGTCTCTTTACCACCACGTAGTCTCCGGGCTTCAGGTTATGCGTCCCGAGGTCTCTGTCTGGATCTGAAAAAGTAATCAGAAACACTTTTGCCGACCTTTTTCAAGGCCTGGCTCAACTGTATGGCATGTTCCACCTGGTTTCCTGCCATCAGCTATAGGGTCTATGGGAAGTAGGGGTCTAGTCTGGGTGCATAGCCAAAAAGTACTTCAAAGGGGGACAATCC
Organism: Engystomops pustulosus; assembly: GCF_040894005.1. NCBI lineage: Eukaryota > Metazoa > Chordata > Amphibia > Anura > Leptodactylidae > Engystomops > Engystomops pustulosus. The sequence continues at coordinate 185,036,352 of NC_092411.1, forward strand.
CATCTTTCTGTTGGGGGTGTTCCTAACTGTATGGTGGGCAGCAGGAAAGCACTCGCACCATGGTTTCCCTGTTACTTCCATGGCCTCCCGTATCTCTAACTTAAGAGTGCCGTTTATTCTCTCAAACCCACAACTAATTCGGGAAGGGGTGTGCAGGGCCTCTTCTACACCCAGTAGGGACAAGGCTTTAGGTCTTTACCTGTCCAGTGAAGTTGGTTCTGCAACCGGACTCTATGGTCTCCGGAAGTCCAAACCTGCAGAAAAATCTCACTCACCACCTTCTTGGCTGCAGCTCTGGCAGTAGCCTTGGTCATGGGAGAAGCTTCTGGACACCCTGGAAAGAGATCAATGCACACAGGCGCGTACTCCTACGTGCCACTTTTGGTAGCTGGATAAAATCCATCTGCAGTCTTTGGAAGGGATACAGCGGCTTGGGTGTCACCTTCCGTGGGGTCTTTACCACCTTACCCGGGCTGTGGCGGGCACAGACTATACAGGCTTTCACTAGTCTTGTGACAGGGGTAGTAATGCCCGGGGCAAACCACTTATGGTTTATGAGCACTAGCATGGCCATTTTGGATGTGTATGTGTCCGTAGGCTACTTGACTTACTGTCGGGTGCAGGGCTCTGGGCAGGCACACCCTCTCTCCCAGCATCCAGGTCCCATCGTCATCTGGGCTCCAGCTTTCCTCCACACTTCCTTCACTTCTGATGACACTCGGGCCACCAGGGACTGGAACACCTGTGGATCAAACTTTTAGCTCAGAACTCACCGCTGAGACTTCAGGACAGTCTCCGGGCTCCATCTGTGCAGCTGCCTTCGCCATCCCGTCAGCCACATACTTGCCCTTGGCTTGTGGAGTTACCAAATTGTGTGTGGTTTAACTTTTATTATCCTCACCTCTTGTGGAAGTAGGAGAGCATCCATGAGCTCTATAACCAGCGTGCCATGCTTAAAGGGGGTCCCTGCAGAGGTGAGGAAATCTCTAGCCTTCCATATGGGTTCATAGTCGTGTTTAGACCCCAGAACTATACCTTGAGTATAGATGTTCGCCCTTTTACCTTCCACCAGCTGTAGCGCTTCCCTGAGTGCCATCACTTCACCTCCTGCGCTGACCTGTGTGGAGGGAGTGGTTCTGCTTGTACTACCTCATGTGCGCCACTGACCACTGTATATCCAGTGTAGAACCGTCTGTCTTCTCCTGCAGACCTGGAGCCATCTATGAGAAAAAAACTCAACATCTGGGTTAATCACCCTTCTCCCCCCCCTCTCTGAATCCTGGCAAACTGGTGACAGAATGAAGGATTCAGAGCTGTGCACCTCATCAGTGTATCCTGAGGCATCAGGAGTGCACACTGGAGTCTGAGCTGTCTGCCCTTTGCTCAGATGCTTGGGCTGCACTTGGGTGAAGACTCTGTGCAAGGTATGTGGGGTTCACACTGTAACTGAGTGATCTAGGATCAACTCACTGGCCTTGCTGCTGCAGCTACTGACACATGAGGGGCTCCCCTCAGTCTAACCGGGCCTAATAGAGAGCCACTGGGGAGGCCACCACGTTCCTGGACTAGACACCTCTGGGGTGGCCTAGATACTCAGTGCAAAATAAAACATAAGTTTGATCCAGTGGGATGTGCCTAGGGCCGGTGCACACAGGATTTGCCACCTTAAGGCTATAGAATGCATCAATTGCCTCCTGACTAAGGGCAAATGGAGAAGAGGCAATTCAATTATCAAGGGGCAACATCAGGCTGGAGGCAGACCTTATCCCAGGCTGCAGGAGCTGGCCAGTCCTAGAAACATGTGCAGAGGCTTAGGGCCTCAGGGCAGGGGCACATTCTGGACTGCCAGCTTTCTTTCCTCTGTCAGGTATCTGCCTGTGGCTGAGAAGCAGTGGCCTAGGAAGACGACCTTCTCCTGGCAGTACTGGAGTTTGTCTCAGGAAACTTTGCAACCCTTCTGGAACAGAAAACACATAAGGTCAATAAATGCATCCTGGCAAACAACAACAGTAGGTCCTCCGCATACTGAAAAGGAGAACATCCAGTAAGGGGCTAGTCTGCCAGTCTACTCCCTGTAGGGCCGTGTAGTATGGAGTACTGGCTGGGGGAGTTTTACCCCCCTTGTGGGAATCTGCATCAGATGTACTGGAATACTACACTGGTAAAGGCAAATAGGTACTGGTAATCCTCATGTAGGGGCACAGAGAGGAAAACATTTGCCAACAGGGAAGAGTTCTACAATGAAATGCACTAACTCTATTTGGGGGGGGGGGGGCTTTCAGAAGAGGGGGACTGTTCTTGCTGACATCCTTGTCCATTACCACCCCCTTGTCCCGCCCTGTTGGGGCCGTCTACGTTTCCTAGACTGTGTCTCTTTGTATTCTTATCACAAGCAAATTCCTTTAAGTCTTTTAGATTGTCAGCTCTGTTTCCCCCACTCAACACAGATGCTTTCTGTGTGCTTCAAGGCCACTTCTCACAGACATAGATAAGACAAAGCAAAGCCCAGCTGCACAGAGATCTCCCCCTGATTAACTCTTTCAACTCCAGAAAGCAGGTACCAGAGACATTGCAACACTTTTTCTACTAATTTTTCTGCAATTGTCAGAATCAAATAAGTTTTAAAATAAAATAAACAAACAAACAGCGTTGCACACTCAAGACCCTTAGCAAATGTTTGAAATTGGTGAAAATATTCACCTGCCGGCATTTTATTTATATTTCAAACGTCCGCAAGGACGCCTCAATGGTGACTCGGCTGCTATCCTACAACCAGCCTACAGTGTAGAGTTATAGGCAATTAACTTTCAGGGACTTGAAAAGAATATACTGTCTTAAGATGGCCACCACTAAAAGATGGTAGGGCGTGTCATCTTCTCTAACCCCCAGATACGGGGGTGGAGTCTAAGAGGGTGCTCTTCTGCATTCCAAAAGATTTTTTTTTTTTTTTTTTTTTAATGAGCACTCTCTAGGATTCCTGTCCCTCTGCCCTGGTCCGTCCGTAGTCACTGGTCTAAGTCTCCAGTAATCAACCCCATCCACTTTCCTTTGTCATTAACTCTCTACTTACATCAAAACAACCTTCTGCCTGGGTGTGCCACTTTTGTCTTTGAGCCAGCCACCATTTTCATCAAGTGCTGTCTCCCACCTTTGCACACTCAGGGGATCATCTAACATACCCAAAGACTTCAATACCTCATAACTTCCTTTTACCCACTCTTTACCTTTCCTGTGTTACACTATGTCAGTTGCCTTTTTAGGTCTGCAGTGTCCAGCTACAGTCTTACTTTGCTCACTACCCATTTTGTGGAATCTGTAGAATACCTGATTTTGTTCAAGGGCTATAGATATCCTCCGTAGATACAGCTCCAGACTACCCCGCTAACTATCAGTAAGTACAAATTAGAGACCTTCACACAATATTTCAGAAATCAAGGAGAACCCTCAACTGTAAAATTCCCGTCAGTGTCCTTCCTGCCTCTACTGTCCTTTCCGCATCACGGGGCCGCATCAATCCCGAAGGAACGATACGTAAATTTGGCCAGAATTTGTCTCTGCAAACTTCCAGATTCTATCCGCGCTTACATGAACAAAAATCTCCACCATCACAAACTTTCTGAACTATCTCAACAATCCACAAGAGGGCACTGCAGACCTTTTTCTACAACATACATTGTCACGTCCAGTCTCTGTCGGTCACCGTACAAGTGATCCTTTGCCGAAATCATCGTGAACATACTATTATATATGGACATATAAGGCAAAGTACATATTATCACACAAGGAGATGACCTTACCCAGTCCCTTTCAGCCAGTGAAACAGAACTACAGTCAAGGTAGACAAAAATAGACTTGACTTACCCCGACGAGTGCTCATTGTCAGTTCTGGTCACTGGCCGCCTGGACTCTTTCGGAGGTCACCTCGATGGTTAGATGCCCATAAAAGTATGCCCAACCAGGAGACGCCAATTCTTATAGATTTATATCTGGGGCTCAAACCCCTAATCATTGTAAGGTGACTTTCAAATTAAATGAGTCTGTGTCCAGCGCTGGAATGTGACTAACTTGAATGAAAAGACAAGACCTGTCCTTGCAGGAAGTTAGCAACAAGACTGATAAGTTTATTGAGGGACGGACATTTATAGAAAACCATAAGGCACTTTACATAAGGCGTGTAATCAGGAAAGCAGCAACTATAATTGGGTGTTCTCACCCAGGAAATGTAACACTATTGGATGTAAGCACACAAAGGAGTCTAATACTATTGGCTACATGCAAATACTGAAACTTCACATAAACCAAATGTCCAGATGTCCACCTGGATACCTTCCACTAGGTGGTGCTAGTGAGCACTAAGTCTTTGTCAGAGAGGGAAACACCCAAACATAGTTATCACTACACAAAGTTATATGAAATGAATACTGAATCTTTAAAATGTCCGACAATATGTAAGATGGCGTCTGAGTCCAGTGTAATATCTTTAACAATAGGTTTCATAAACTGCCATACTACAGTATGGCAGTATATGGGGATTTTCCTCCTCATTCATTTCAATGTGCAATTAGCACATTGTAATAATCGGGTAAAAACGAGACAGCCTCACGTATTCGTAAGACGTCATGGGGAGCGTTGATCCGTGGTGCCCATGCGCCGCCAAGTTTTTGAAGCAGCCGGCAGCAAAACACTCGCGACTACTGTTACTTATCAAAGCAATTCTGAGATTGTTTTTTCCCGAAATGTTGGACTTCATTTTAGGGGTAAATTGTGGCTGAGTTTTGCATTTATTTAAAAAAAAAAAAAAATTGCCATTTTCAAAATCATTGCATTTTTAGGCAGATATATTTACCACCAAACTAATGAATAACATTTCCCATATGTCTACTTTACATTTTCATAATTTTTGAAATGTCTGGATAATTTATTTTGACGTCACTCGGATTACAAATAGAATATCGGTTTTCTGTATTTTCAGAATTGACTATTTTGGGGATAAATACCATATTGAATGATATTTTACATATTTAACATCAAAAACCCCTATAAAACCAACCCATTTTCAAATCTGCACCCCTCAAACTATCAGAAACAGCTTTTAGGAAGATTGTTAACCCCTTGAGATCATCTAGCGATGGTTGCCTTGGACGCCTTCCTCCCCTTATTTTTCCCCTGAAATTGGATAAAAAGGTTAGAATCCATATGCCACGATTCAGTTGCTTCCAAGTATTTCATAACAGAACGTCTAGAGTGTGCCATTCATGTTCTCTTTCGGAAGACGGATTTTCACAGAAAGAAGGTAGTATGATTTCCTGACTTCTGTGGAATTCCGAGACCACCTTTGGGATAAAATTTGGATCCAACATGAGAATAATTCTATCATCAAGAACTTTCATATAAGGTTCTTTAATAGATATTGCCTGAAGTTCACCCAGTCTCCTTGCTGAGGTGATTGCTATCAGGGATACTGTTTTAAGTGTTAAGTTCTTTACACTAGTGAGAGAAATGGGTTCAAATGGTTCTTTAATAGAGATGAGCAAGCACTAAAATGCTCGAGTGCTCGTTGCAAACTTTTTCCGATGTTCGAGTGCTTGTCTCGAATAACGAGCCCCATTGAAGTCAATGGGAGACAAGCATTTTTCAAGGGGACCAAGGCTCTGCACAGGGAAGCTTGGCCAAAAACCTGGAAACCTCAGAAAATGATGGAAACACCAAGGAAATGGACGGGAAACAGCAGGGGCAGCATGCATGGATGCCTCTGAGGCTGCCTAATCGCACCATTATGCCAAAATTATGGGCAACAGCATGGCCATGACAGAGTGACCGAGTGAGGCGAGATAACATCTAAAAGACCCAATAATTGACCTTGACACTATAGGGGACGGCATGCGGAGGCAGCGGCAGGCTAGAGAGTGGCATGGCGACATACCCCAAATGGACTCAGGCTTCAAACCAATTTTAAAAATTCCTTTTGGCGGAGAAAACATGTAGCACTGTACGAATCAGTATTTGGCCTGGTTATGGCGGCAGAGAGGAACCAAAGGAGGTGAGCAAGAAGCGCTGAAATGATTTCCTATGTGAACAAAAGGTTGACGGTATATTTAGTCGATAACACAGCATGGCGGCGACAGAGTGACCAAGTTCCATAACGTATCTGGTGAAACACCAGAAAAATGAGCCTGACACAGCTTGTTTGCTAAGGGGACGACATGTGGAGGCAGCTATGAGGACATGTGGAGGCTGCTATGTAGATGACGTGTGGAGGCAATGGGGACAGTTATGGCACCCGAGGTGAACGTAAGGAGATGAGAAAAGAGGAGTGAAAAGATAGATTTTAGAGATAAAAGGTTATAGCAGTATTAAAGTTGCTGCAGTTAAAACAATGTAAGTTGGATCTTGGGATGGAGCTGGCGGTCCGCTGCCAGGCGAGCTTTCGCCTGTCCAAGCCCCTACATCTCGGCTCCTCCCCACCCAAAATTGACCTGGGGGCCCAAAGCATTTACTTTGAAAAAATTACCATTTTCAAAGCAGGCGGGGGCTACAAACAGCATTTCTAAAAACCTTTTGTGTGAGATCAAGTGTAGTACTGTTCTTATAAGTATTTGGCCTGGTTATGGCAGGGGAGGGGAACGTAAAGAGATGCGCAAGTAGCGCTGAAATAATATCGTTCAAAGATAAAAGTTTGGCGGTATATTTTGTGGATAACATAAGTCCAACACCTCTTTACACACTACTTCCACTACGTCAACAATGTCATCACCCACAGACTGTGACCGTTGGAAAACCTGGGCATCGGGAAAGAGCTCAGCAGCAACCTGAGAAGTGGTTTGTGACTCTGGGAAGGGTCCAGAAAACAGTTCCTCAGAGTATGCCGGATCAAATTTCAAATTTTCCTGGGTGGGGACAGACTGGGGGGAAGGAGGTTGAGTTGAAGGAGCTGGAGGAGTGCTCACTTGGATAACATGGGTGGACTGTGTGGAAGACTGACTGGTGGACAAATGGCTAGAAGCATTTTCCGCAATGCATGACATCACCTGTTCGTACTGTTGTGGCCTCAACAGTGCTCTACCACGAGTCCCAGTAAGCTGACATATGGAGCTAGGGAGTGTCTGACCCCTGCAGTAATTGGATCCCCACGACCTCTACCCTTAGCCCTCGGGTTCAACATTTTCCAATATAAACTGGAAATTTTTTTTGTTTTATAGAACATAACGTGCAGATGAAATCAGACAGCAACATTGACTGCACACAAAAGGATTTTGTGCTGTGACTGTCACTTTAACTTTTGAAAAGCGCTAATGTAGCCCTAACAAGTTGGGTTGGGGTTCTTGTAGAATCACTCCTGCCTAACACTAATCTAATAGAACACCCTAACGCTATCCCTGTCCAGCAGCAGCTCTATCCCTTACGGCATCCAGACAGAGAATGATCCGAGCAGTGAGGGCAGGGGCTAGTATATTCCAGGGTCACCTGATCAGGCTAGCCAACCACTGCTATCGACATGTAAGTGTACCACGTGATGCTGGGTGTACTGCAGAGTCTCCTGGCTTGTGAATGGCTCTGTTTCTGGACGCCAAAAATCGGAACGCTGGGAGATGCAATTTTCTCGAGCTGGCAAAATACTTGTCCGAGCAACGAGCAGTTGCGAGTACGCTAATGCTTGAACGAGTATGCTCGCTCATCTCTAGTAATAACCAAACACCTACACTTATCTCTCCTCAGCTTTCCCTACACTTGTATACTGTATAAACACATAATCCACACAGACAGAAACTGCAACGCCCCCCTCACCTCACACAAGGAAGCGGCAGGAGAGGAGAGACTCCAAGCTGTGCCCTCATGTGCTGTGCTGAAGTTTTACTTAGATAGTAGGTACATAGATAGATAGATATGAGAGATGGATAGATAGGAGATAGATGGATACGAGATAGATAGATACGAGATAAATAGGATATACATTGATAGATAGCTCTGGTGTCATTGGTTAGCAGCAGGTGCTTGGGACAAAAAAGGTACTAAATGAGGACTGAGAGGCAAAATACTTTGAGGATTAATCCCCAGGGACACCTGGAGCAGAATTATGTATTTTAGGTTTTTTTTTTTGCTCAGAATGACGGTTACACTTTAATCTCTCTCCTCCAGCCTCCACTTCTGGTCTCTGTGTTCCTGACAGAACAGGCAGATGCACGCCTAGTTGCTCTACCCATACTATGGCACGTCAAAGTGAGCACAGCACATAGACGTGCGTCTGCCTGCATTGCCAGGAACCCGAAGATGTAGCTGCTAAATTTGCCAGAACATTCTGAGAAACTAGACAAACTAATAGCTAGTCTAAAGTGGGGCTCCACAGTTGTAAAGTACTTCAGATACATCATCTAGTTTGATTTATCTGGTACAGAATAAGACTGCAGTCTAAATCTGCAATGGTCTATTCACCGACACTTATTAAAGGGAACCTGTCAGAGCAATTTAGAAAACTAAACCACCTACAGGTCCTTATGGAGAGATTTAGTTCCCAAGTAGCACTGTACAAGTTTTTGTTACATGGGCAAATTAAAAAAAAAAAATCACCTTATTCCTTTTGGCGTCTGAGCATTGCGGTAAGTGAAGCCAAAACAGGTAAGGTAGTATCTTCAGGTGATAGTTTAATGTGCCCCAATGTGCTCACCTCAGGTGGATTTTGGACCCTAAACCCCAGGTCCATGAGGGCACGTAGTAGGTTTAGGGTCCCAAACTCTGTGCAGTCTGATTTTTCATGACATATCTTTCTAGATTCTTCTCTGATGCTAGTGTGAAGCCGGCACGAGGTAACCACATCCCGCTGCACACAGCAGCGGCAAAGTCTCAGTGCTGATGTGGAGAGCCGACGGCTCCCTGCATCACAATTGCATCTGACGCTGCCAAGTGACAACCTCTACAGGACGAAAACAAAATTCAAAGACAGGACATACTTCCCGCCAACCTAGTCTGCGGGCTGCATAGAAAGTCAAGTTACGAAGAGCGAATACACGGAAACTATACGGGTGACTCTGGTGACAGGGGCTACAGGCCGCCACACTTCACCAGTTCACACCATAGCGGCAAAGCGATCGAGCGCGAAAACCGCTTTCTGTTTATGTCGCGCTAGAGGCGGGATCGCGCATGCGCACCCTGTAATCCCGGATTCAGCCAGTACTCTCCTTTGAGTGAACAGCGCGGAATCCAAAGTAGTGGAGAAGTGTCGGTGACCCGGCCGCGCAGTGTTTCCGGCCTCACCATGTCCATTCAATGCAGTCTGGTGAGATAATGTCATGAACTGTTTGTTGTGTGATACGTGGTAGAGACGATGCTTTCATCTGTTACTGTGTCACTCTGCAGTGTGCTGTGTAGACGATGTGACGGTACCGGGAGGGCCCCTGTACCACTGTACATACCTCCAAGTTACACGGCACCTCTGCCCTTGTTTGTGTTGATCGGGTCGCTCGTATATGGAGACATTCGAACAATGCACATGGTTTTTAGTCGTGGTCTTTGTACAGTGTGTTTTCTATGCACTAGTAACAGTCCTGAGCTTGTGTAGGATTAGTTATATTAGTATTGTTATGGACACTGGGACAGATGTGGTACCTAAGTTATGTCTTGGAGGACATAGCTCTGCCCCAGATGATTACTGCTCAACCATGGCGTAAAAGAGTTGTCCAGTTTGTGCAAATAATTGATATTGTTTGTGTTCTGTAAAGTTCTACAATTTTCCAGTATTCTTTCTGTATCAATTCCTCATGTTATTCTAGATCTCTGCTTGCTGTCCTGTTATAGGAAGCTTCATTGTTTACTTCCTGTGTCATAGGATGCAGATAGTTCCCGCACCTTGACGTAGAGTTACATCATGGTGATCGCCTGGGCTCAGAAGCTGGGAATTCCGGCAGTGTATGATAGCCAGGATCGCGACTTGCGCGATCCTATCTGTTTAACCCCATAGATGCCGAAATCAGTCCTATTCCTATGGGCTGCCTTTAGTAGCAGCCTGTTAGGATCGTGCTGAATGCATGATCTAACAGTGCTGCTGCAATACATTAGTACATTGAACATGAGATCAAGTGGGAAAAAAAAGTGCAATTAAAAGAAAAAGAATAAAAGTTCCCTGAAGCACCATCACATATAAAAATCAAATACAACATAAAAAGTGAAAATCTCCAAAAAAAACCCAGAACATATTGGGTATCACCATGTCTGTAAGAACTCATACAATAAAATAAAATTGTCATTGAACCCATATGATGAACTCTGTAAAAAACGCAAAATAATTGGGACATTTTCACAACAGACCTCATAAAAAGTGATCAAAAAGTAACATTTACCCCGACATAATACCAAGGAAGAGTACAGCTTGTCCTGCAACAAATAAGCTCTAAAACAGCTCTGTAAACCAAAAATATAAATGTTATGCCCATTAATACATGGTGATGCAAAAACAAGTGAATTTCTCACAAAATTTGTTCTATATTCTGCAAAATAAGTTATCATAAAAAAAGAATCGCCACACAAAAAAAAAATCCCTCATATCCCTCAAATTTAAAAAAAATAAACATTATATAGCCTGTAAAATGTGACAATGCAAATCTGCTCGGAATGGTGCCTCCTTCTATGCCCGGCCGTGTGCCCATACAGCAGTTTACCACCACATATGGGGCATCCACATACTCAGGAGAAATTGGGTATCAAACTTAGTGGAGTGTTTTTTTTATCATTTAATACTTTGTCACAGTTTAATTTTTGGCCAAAATTAATGTATAGTTTAAAAAAAATTACAGCTTGTAAATTACACCTCCATTTTATTTTAACCTCTGTGAAACATCTAAAGGGTTAATACACTTCTTAAAGTTGATTTTTCACACCTGGCTCAATCTTATGAAACTATGCAGCCTCGGGTCTGACGAAGACCCGAGACTGTCATGGCAACCAGTTGCCGCCGCCGATGACGTTCGGGGGAGCGACGATCGCAAGAAAGATGGCGGCGCCCATGCACAGGAGTCTTTGCATACGAGAGGTTAACACCGGCGATCGGTGCAGGCACCAACCGAGGGTGTTAGCGATGGGTCTTTGCTGCAATATGCAGTAAAATCCATCTTTGTATGAAGAGGGCTCAGGCTGTGAGACTTCTTCATACACCCTTCATAGCTCTGCGGCGGATATATCCGTCGCAGAGCGTGAAGGGGTTAAATACACAATTGTGTACTGTGCCAAATTACTTTTTATTCAGTAAAAATGGGAAAAAATAAAAAATCTATATAAATGAGGTTTTTATGTAATCGTGGCGACCCATAGAATAAAAATAATATACTATTTTTATGGTATGGTTAACGGCCAAAAAAACCACATAATAATTTTCCTAAAAATGATTAATTTCCTCCACCAACAAAGAGTTAATAAAATCTCACCAATTAGCTATAGATGCCCCAAAATTATTATTCACATGGCCAGCCGCGCTACACTGACAGCGGCTGCGGCCGCGCCGGGCTTATTGTCAGTGCCGGCCATGTGAATAAGCCCCGTGCCGCTATTAGTGGAATAGCGGCGGGGCGGCCGCATCGCGGAGAGTTGGCAGCGCTTACGCAATACATGCTGCCGGCTTCTCCTATTGGTCCTAGGTGACAGGGGGCGTGCTGGGGGACTGTTGGCCGGCCCCCTTATGAATAAAGCCGACTGCAGCTCACCAGAAATGAGGAACCGACCTCTTATTTTGTAAGAGGTCGGATCTGTTTAAACCACGTTTCTGACCATAAATTTGAAAAAAAAATGCTGGGGAGAAAGGGGCTAGGTAGAGGGTTATGGGGGGCCCATTTGGTGGGGGGCTATTTTGGGGTTACAGGTCCTCTTTAAGTAACTTATTTGCATCCCCTATTATTTCATTCCACTGAGATTCACTCAGTACTTCCACCACCTCTGTCCACTTATTCATGATTCTTTTTTTATTGTCTTTATTTTCTGATATTGGCCAAAACCGAAGTAAATTTTTACTCTTAAACCTAGTCCCCATCATTGCTTTCATCACTATTAATAGCGTTGGAAGTGAATGCATAACTTTTTGCGACTCCTCCAATGTTTGCCACCAGTGAAAGATTTTCAAATAAGTATAGAAACATGATTCGTCTAACCCATACTGCCCCTGTATGCTGCTAAAAGATTTAAGTAAACCACTATCCAAAATCTGGTGCATATATTTAATACCGTTGTCTATCCATTTTGCGTAATTAACCACAGGAACCAGCCATTTCCTATTTTCCCACAAAGGTGTAAACTGATTGTACCCCTTCATATTTGTTATCTTCTGGAGTTCTCTCCAGACTTGGAGCATTAATTGAAAAGTATAATTAGCGGGGCCTCTTTTAGGTAATTCCCAAAATTCCGCCTCTAAAATTTCCCAAATATCATAATTAAGATGAGGGTAGGCCTTTTTAACCACTAAGCTGTACGGGTTGGAATCCCAGATAGCAAGATATTTGACTTGGGCAATTATATAATGGGCCTCATATCCAAGACTCCAAATCCCCCTTTTCCTATGGGCGTCATCATTCTTTCCATCTTTAAGCGTGGTTGCTTCCTCCTCCAAACCAGCACTCCAAACAGACTTTCTATAATTTTAAAGATCTTATCTGTGACTATTATTGGGGACGCCGTTAAGACATAAAGTAACCTCGGGAGTAATATCATATTAATAAGAGCAATTCTCCCTAGCATATTGATCTGTAGTTTTTTCCACAGCTGAACTTTTTTCCTCATCTCACCTATAATCGGGATGATATTTTTTTCTATAAATTCCATAATATCCTCTGAAATATTAATCCTGAGATGCCTAGTACTTTCCCCCTTACCGATAACTACCACTTTCTTTGGAGCAAAAGTACCTGCATGGTCAATAGGAAGCCAGGCGGATTTATGCCAATTTATACACAGGCCAGAAAACTGTCCAAACTCTTTAAATACACTAAATACTCTATCAATCGAGCAATGAGTTCCCAAATAAAGGAGTACTTCATCCGCCTACAAGGAAATTTTTTCTTGGGTATCCCCCAAGCCTATAATATCCTGATGCTGTCTAATTCTACAGGCTAGTGGTTCCATGGCGATAGCGAATAAAAGGGGGGGATAACGGACATCCCTGCCTAGAACCTCTTCCAAGCCTAAATGTCCTAGAAATCTCCCCATTCACTAAAACTCGTGCCAATGGCTCAGCATACAAAAGTTTCACCCATGAAATAAATTGGGCCCCACAACCCATTTTCTCCAATGTGTACCAGAGAAAGGACCATTCAAGAGTATCAAAAGCACAGGAACAATCTAAGAACAACAGGGATCTATGACCAGGATTGGATGGCTCCATCTGCATGTTTAAAAATAACCTCCGTATATTATCGAATGTCGAGCCCACAGGCATAAAGCCTTTTTGATCCGGGTATACAATCTTTCTTCTTATTTTTTTTAAGTCTTTCTGCTAACACCTTGGCGAGCAGCTTATCTACATTAATTAACGAGATGGGACGATACGAGTCCACTTTTCGCTTATCTTTATCTGGCTTTTGAATTAAAACTATTAATGCCTCCCTCATAGATGGTGGAAGAGATCCACTCTGAAGAGAGTGATTCCAGGTCTCAATCAAGTGGTCTGTCATCTCATCCTTATACAACATGTAGAACTCAAACGGTATACCATCCAACCCTGGTGCACTGCCCCCTGCCATCGGGATAACACTTTCAGTACCTCTGACCTCGATATTTCCTTGTCCAATACACCTTTCACTGGCTCTGAGATTTTTGGAATTAAGATATCCCCAAAATAATTGTCCAGTTCCTCCCTTGAATTATTATTTTTTGATGTATACAATTCTTCAAAATGTTTTGTGATATTTCCAGGATCTCTGCAGGGTCATCAGTCATACCCCTATCAGGTCTCTCAATGATGGTAATAAGTTTTTTTTCCTTATCCGCTTTAACCAATTTAGCCAGCATTTTACCCGAGACATTAGCTTCCAGGTACCCTCTTCTGGCCTGTGCAGAAACCCTTCGATCTGCCTGTAGCTTAGTCAGGTCCACATAACATATCTGGGTTTCCTCCCAAGCCCACCTATTACTAATAAATAGATTTTCTAATCTTTCAACCTGGGCTTCTACCTCCCACATTCCCTATATTCTCCTTCATTTTATAATAGCACACTTGGGATTTATATTCCCCTCTTATAAAGGCCTTAGCCAAATCCCATATCATTTCCTCTGCAGCTGTACCCTCGTTAGAACTGAAAAAAACTATTTATTTCATTTGCAAACTGGTCCTGTTTCCCTAGTAGATTTAACCATAGTGGTAATATCCCAATAGCCCTAGAACTTTGCGGTTTAATTTTCTCTAGCGTAATGACTAGGGGTGAATGGTCTGAGACCCCCTTTTCCTGTACACCACCTTCTTAACTAGATGTGCAGCCTTATTATTTAAAAAAGCCATGTCCAATCGTGAAAAAACAGTCTGTGACCCCGAAAAACATGAATATACACGTTTATTAGGATTATGTGCCCTCCAAGCCTCAATCCATTTGAAATTTTCTACCATCCCAGCCAGTGTTGAATTCCTATGTAAGGACTTAAGACCTTGTGTGACCTGAAATGTATCTAAGTGATAATCTGAAACAGTATTAAAATCATCAAAATAAGTGAATCCTCCCCTTGCAGAACAAAAAGTGTAAAATTTAGTTATTATATTTGACGAATATGATGGAGGAATATATACATTTGCTATAGACCATTTTCTCCCTTCTAAGGTACCATAAATAAAAATGTATCTAGCTTCCGTGTCGATTATAACCTTCTCTTCTTCAAATTGACAATCCCTATGAAATAAAAGTGATACAGAACAAAACGAATGATAACCTTTCCCATACAGCTTTTTTTTATTACATCAACTTTATCCTGTACGAAGGTGTGTTTCTTGAAGAGCTATTAGATCGGGAGGATGACAATTTATTAAATCCCAGACTGCTACCCGTTTTTGTGGGGATCCCAATCCCCTAACATTCCAAGATATGATTTTCATAAACTTGTATGTTTGTTTTTTATTGGATATATGGCTAATCTCGTCTGTTGGGCGTACCCACTCAAAACAGGAGGATTAGGGAAGAAAGGTAGCCAGAGTGCACCGGCAACTAGAGCCCTGAGGAAAAATAATGACATCCAGCGCAGGAGAATGAATGGGGACCCGGCAGCGAGAGGGAGGAGAGAGAGAAATAAAACAAACCTTAATAAAATTACCCACAACTAAACCCCCCCCCCCCCCCCAATACCCTGGCAATCCGTCTCCTCTACCTTCTGTTCCCTAAGGACCAGGGCAAAGCTGAGACTCTCAACCTAAGCATCCCATTGCCCCTCCCCACCCCATCCAGAGCACTAATTTCTTAATTCCCTTACCCTCCAGGGACAACTTAACAAACAGTGTGGTTAAACTAATCCATTGCCTATTCAGATGAGTCAAAGAATAGGAACTAAAGGTGATGAAGGTAGACGGCACTCCGTTGTTTCAACGGTGCTCAGGGTCAGGACACGCCAGTAAAATCTAAGAGAAGTAAAGGTCCTGGCACTCGTTGTTCTTTAGATGCAATTATGTTTATTCAATACATCGGAACAGCCACAACAAGTAGAACGCGTTTCGGCTTCTAAGGGTGCGGTCACACCTTACATTTACCGCATGCGTTTAAAAACGCATTGGAATAGCTGAAGAGTGATTTGCCTAATTAAACAGCTTTTAACACTTGCATTTACAAAACACAAATGTTAACGCTTGCGTTAACCGCGATGTCAACGCATGCGTTAACAATGCGTTTGCGGTTGTGTTTTGTAAACACACCTGTTAACAGCTGTCTAATTACCGTATATTCCGGCGTATAAGACGACCTGGTGTATAAGACGACCCCCCTACTTTCCTGTTTAAAATATAGAGTTTAAGATATATTCGCCGTATAAGACTACCCCTTTTCCAACGCATACAAAACTCCGGTAAAAATTTTTTAAAAAACAGATTTGAATTTAACATGGTCCTTTTTTTAATTTAAATTCTTATGACATGCAGGTATATAGCAGGAAAACTGTCGCTCATAAACATAAGGCATACAACAACAACATTACCATCTTCCATTTTACTGTAAATGTTACCATACTGTACCTTAAATTTTTATTTTATTGAATATTCCATGCCATGTACTCAGAAGCGGGAAAAAAATTCCAAATGCAATGAAAATGGTGAAAAAACGTCTTTCACTGAGCGCCCCAAATGACATGTCTAATTTATTCTTTGGGTTGGTACGATTACGTGGATACCAAATTTGTATAGGTTTTATAATGTTTTCATACATTTACAAAAGTGAAAACCTCCTGTACAAAAATAATTTTTTTGATTTTGCCAACTTCTGGCACTAATAACTTTGGTGTACGGAGCTGTGGGTGGTGTAATTTTTTAATGATATCATTTTTAGGACACTTTTTTTGATCACTTTTTATAGATTTTTTTTATATTTTTCAAAATGGCAAAAAAGTGCCATTTTCGACCTCGGGCGCTATTTTCCGTTACGGGGTTAAACGCATTGAAAAACCGTTATCATATTTTGATCGGGCATTTTCGGACGCGATGATACCTAATGTGTTTATGATTTTTACTGTTTATTTATATTTATGTCAGTTCTAGGGAAAGGGGTTGATTTGAAATTTTAAGTTTTTTTATTATTTTTTTAAACTTTTTTTAAATTTTTATTTATACTATTTTTCAGACTCCCTAGGGAACTTTAACCCTAGGTTGTCTGATCGATCCTACCATATACTGCCATACAAATAAAATTTAATTTTTATTTGTGGTGGGGCAATAGGGGATCTTTATTCATTTATTTTATCTTTTTTTTTTTTTTAATTTACACAATCTCGCAGTCGTCTACTGCCGTCAGCCCTGGGAACCCATGGACCCCAGGGCTACCATGGAAGCAGTCGGCACCTCCGTGCCTCGCACAGTGGATACTTACCCTCCATGTGAGTAGACGCTGTGGTCACTATGACTGCGGCATTTATGGAGTTAAACAGCCGGGATTGCGCTCCCAGCTGTTACTGTGGGAGCCCGGTTGTTACATACAGCGGAGCTCCTGCAGCGATCGCACAGGCTCTGCTACTGAACCTGGGTGATTGCTGAAACGTAGATGTACGTCGCGATGCAGAAACTGACCGCATTTTCCGATGTACATGCACATCCTATAGCGTTAAGGGGTTAAAGTACCCAGGAGGGTCTGAAATTTTTTTTAAAGTTTTTTTTTATTAAAAAATAAGCTGTGAGTATTATAAACATGATAGGTATCGCCGCGTCCCAAAATGGCAGTTCTATCAAAATATAAAAAAGAGTTTTCCTGGCCATGAACATGTAACGGAAAATAGCGCCCCAAATGTTCGAATCGCCACTTTTTCCCTAGTTTTCCATCCATATACACTCACCGGCCACTTTATTAGGTACACCTGTCCAACTGCTCGTTAACACTTAATTTCTAATCAGCCAATCACATGGCGGCAACGCAGTGCATTTAAGCATGTAGACATGGTCAAGACAATCTCCTGCAGTTGAAACCGAGCATCAGTATGGGGAAGAAAGGTGATTTGAGTGCCTTTGAATGTGGCATGGTTGTTGGTGCCAGAAGGGCTGGTCTGAGTATTTCAGAAACTGCTGATCTACTGGGATTTTCACGCACAACCATCCCTAGGGTTTCAGAGAATGGTCCGAAAAAGAAAAAACATCCAGTGAGCGGCAGTTCTGTGGGCGGAAATGCCTTGTTGATGCCAGAGGTCAGAGGGGAATGGGCAGACTGGTTCGAGCTGATAGAAAGGCAACAGTGACTCAAATCGCCACCCGATACAACCAAGGTAGGCAGAAGAGCATCTCTGAACGCACAGTACGTCGAACTTTGAGGCAGATGGGCTACAGCAGCAGAAGACCACAACGGGTGCCACTCCTTTCAGCTAAGAACAGGAAACTGAGGCTACAATTTGCACAAGCTCATCGAAATTGGACAGTAGAAGATTGGAAAACCGTTGCCTGGTCTGATGAGTCTCGATTTCTGCTGCGACATTCGGATGGTAGGGTCAGAATTTGGCGTCAACAACATGAAAGCATGGATCCATCCTGCCTTGTATCAACGGTTCAGGCTGGTGGTGGTGGTGTCATGGTGTGGGGAATATTTTCTTGGCACTCTTTGGGCCCCTTGGTACCAATTGAGCATCGTTGCAACGCCACAGCTTACCTTATTGCTGACCATGTCCATCCCTTTATGACCACAATGTACCCAACATCTGATGGCTACTTTTAGCAGGATAATGCGCCATGTCATAAAGCTGGAATCATCTCAGACTTGTTTCTTGAACATGACAATGAGTTCACTGTACTCAAATGGCCTCCACAGTCACCAGATCTCAATCCAATAGAGCATCTTTGGGATGTGGTGGAACGGGAGATTCGCATCATAGATGTGCAGCCGACAAATCTGCTGCAACTGTGTGATGCCATCATGTCAATATGGACCAAAATCTCTGAGGAATGCTTCCAGCATCTTGTTGAATCTATGCCACGAAGAATTGAGGCAGTTCTGAAGGCAAAAGGCGGTCCAACCCGTTACTAGCATGGTGTAACTAATAAAGTTGCCGGTGAGTGTATATTTGAATAAAAATTCATCAAACAGTCATATAGGTCCCAAATTGATATAAATAAATAGGCCAACACATACTGCAAAAAAATTACACCTTACACAGGTCCGTACACCAAAGTGCGAAAAAGTTATTGGCCTCAGAATTTGGCAAAATGGAAAATCTTTTTTTTTTTTTTTTTTTTTTTTTTGTACAAAAGATTTTACTTTTTTAAAATCTTTTGAAGATGAATAAAACCTATATAAATTTGATATACCTATGATCGCACCAACCCAAAGAATAAAGAGAAAGTGTCATTTGTCGCGCAGAATAAAAGCCGTAAAAATGGAGCCCACAAGGAAATGCCACAAATGTTTTTTTTTGTCAATTTGTGGTGTTCTGGCCCGCTAATTATTAATGCGTCTTGTGTGAATTATTAGCAGTCCGAAGCACCAGGTATTGTAAAATAAACTTTATAAAGCAGCAAAGTATTCAGAATGCTGACAAAGGCATTTTTAAACTCTCATGGCTAGTGGATCTATCCTCATATAAAAATGACCTTCCCTTTTAAAGAGTATTTTTACATCCTAGTTTTAGTTAGTGAGCACTTCTTAGAGATCCGGTATAATGGAAAAGATGTGTGCTGAAACTTCTTCTGCTGCGATGAGATTACATGATTTGTGTTTTTAACCCTCCTGGTTTTGGTTCAGAATCACTGAGGAAAATCATTGACAAAAAGAGGTGGTGGTAATAATAAATAATGTGTTTTAATCCTGTACATTCCTTTTACTTATCGTTTTTTGTGTGTTGAAGTTAAATTCGTAATACCTCCACTTTATTTTTCTTAAACAGAACCACCTGAAACAAAAATACAGGACAAGATATTATGGAAAGAGGTAAGAGACTTTTTCATTTCTTTAAAATGTTAGTTGGTTTCTTTAGTGTCATGGGTGCCCCTGCAACCCGAATCGCAGGTGCACCTCTCTACTTTGAGCCCTGCTGCCTCACTCACCTGGCCGGGTTCCAGCAGCATCTCCCGCAGCTCGGCGTCTGTCCCTGTCTCCTAGGGTGTGCGCTGGCTCTGTAAAATTTAAAGGGCTAGCATGCCGATAATGGCTGCTTCCCTGATAAATTCCCAGCCCCTTCCTGTGTCCCCTGCCGAATCTTTGTGCCTCATAGCCTTAGAGAAAGCTTGTCTAATGCCCTGTGCGATTATCCCTATTTCCCATTGTGACCTCGATTCCGTTCCTAACCGCGCTCCTGTGCTGCCCGTCTTGACCTTCTGCTATGTTCCCGACTTTGATCCTGTGCTGCCTGACTCGGCCTCCTGCTTGTTCCCCACAATGATCTTGCCTTACGATTCTGTCCAAGTCCAACCTGCTTTGTAGCGGGCACTGGTTCCAGGGGTCGGCTTATGTCATACAGATGATCCACTACCACAGATCCTGACATTTAGTATTTCATGGGGTTTCCTTTGATAGGCCAACATAATGAGAACATAGGGGAGATCATACGGATTCCATGCTAGTTGGCTCTATAGAAGTTCTGTGTTGAAAATTTCCAGACAATGACTTGAATATCAATTATGCTCATTACATGAAACCTACCATTTGATTTGATGCAGTATGAAGCAAACATACCTTGAGAATGCTGTGGCTACACTGATGTAGGATCATATCTTGGTTAATCCCTGTGCTGAGTGGATTTGCTGATAAAACAGATATAACGTTATGATAATGAAGCTCTGTCTCTTGTTTGGCTCCTTCAGCGCTTGCTTACTCGCTTCTCCTAGCCTGTGAGTTTTTCTGACTAACCGCCATTTGTAATGCCAAGCTTCCTTTGTGTAATGTGTTGATCGAGGCAGCCGTGCTGAATCCGCTTTCCCAAGGCCCTGAATGTTATAATTGTTTTTTCAGCAAAATCACATAGCGCAGGGATTAACCAAGATATGATCCTGCATATGTGTAGCTACAGCATTCTCAAGGTATGTTTGGTTCATAATGCATCGCATCAAATGGTAGGTTTCCTTTAAGGGTATATTTATGATGCATCTCCAAAATAGTAAAAGCTAATTTGTGAGGGCCAACCCATTCACCCAAAGGGTTGTCATTAGTGGCACATTCTCAGATACTGACAGTGGAGGCCACAGGGGTCAGTATTGAGGCCACTTCTTTTTAATATTTTTATTAATGACCTTGTAGTGGGTTTACACAGTCAAGTTTCAATATTTGCAGATGATACTAAGCTGTGTAAAGTAATAAATACTGTGGTCGATATTTTAGCATTACAGAGGGATTTGTGGAAGCTTGAGGAGTGGGCAGAGAAATGGTTGATGAGGTTTAATGTAGATAAATGTAAAGTTTTGCACTTGGGCCATGGAAACAAAAAGTATAATTATGTTCTAAACAGTCAATTACTTGGTAAAACTCGAACTGAAAAAGTTGAGGGGGGAATTGTAAGAGCTCTCTGCCGCAGAAGGTTGTTGTTGCGAAATCTATGTACATGTTCAAGAGAGGCCTGAAATGACTTTCTGGAGAGCACGAATTGGACTTAATCGACTATGATACTATGAAGGGAGTCTAGCACCCTCCTCCAATGCTTATAAGCTTCTGGAACGTCTATACAAAACTCTACACACTAAATACCAATATCTTTGTCTGTATATTATTGTTGAAAAACAACTTACAAAGTTGGTGTTTGTGTACTCGGGTGGTTTTATCTTGGTGGAACCACGTTATTACAACTTTACCTTTGCAACCTTGCCTAGTGGCACTCCAATAGTCATCCTCTCCTTCCCTCTTTTGTTTGTGACCCCTCTCGTCTACCACATCAAAACCTAAACTTTCACCGTATCCTGAGCACCAACAATGCTGAGTGGTTTGTGCATAGATGGATTTGATTCACGGAGTTGAGCATTGGGTATTGCACATGTGCAGGATGAGAGTGCATTTAGGAGTCAATATTCTATCATTAAATGGTCATTTCATGCTGTGGTCTTACATGTATAGCAAACAAGAGGGGGTTATATAAATAAAAACCCTTCTACCTTTTGTAATATTGGGTTTACAGGAAAATTAAAATAGCCATGCATTTCCACTGGCGTGTATAGTTATGCCCCCAATGTCATTATATACTATATAAACCTTCTAAAATAAGAGGAAACATCCCTAAAATAACAAATGCAATTTTGCTTATATAATCACAAAAGAGGTGTATTCCTGTAAGCAACTGTTTTGACTTTACTTATAAATTATGATTTTCATTGTTATGTTCATCTGTAGTTTAATGTTCATCTTCTGTAATTGGAATATATGTTGGTTGGTGGAAAACATTTGTACTACACATACTTGCTCTTTTTTGTCGTTACTAGAGGTGAAGATATACCTGACCTGAAACCGGGGGATGATGCTGTGTGCTTTGTAAATAATTATTTAAAAATTGCAGGTAAGTCCTAAATGGCAAGTGGTATCCTAGCTGTTGGCATATCCAGATGGTGTAGTGTATTGATTGCCCCCAGATGTCACAGTATGTATAGAACTTTAGCTACTAGGTTACCATATCACTGACAGCAGGATAATAGTCATATCAAAGGTGCCAAAACAGACCAGCACAGAGTAATCTTAATCTGTGCCAGGTTTATCATCCTGTTTGATAAATTTGATATGGAATAAAAGATGGAGTCATACTTTAGCCCAACTATTTGTTGGTCTAATTTTCTCCTGCAAACTTTTGATAAAATTTAGGCGCAGTTGCATAATTTTTGGCAAGCAGACTTTTTACAGTGAAGCTACGCTGTCCAAGGCCACATCTTGTGATTGTCATTTTAGATATTTTTGGGTGCAAATTACACCACAATTCTGGCACAGACAGGCTAGGTGACTCTTCCCCATTTTGTAAAAGTAAAATGTAAAAGTTGCTTGCAGCATTCAAAAATTTGGTGGCTTCGGGTGTAGATATTGATAGATTGTGTCCCATTGGCAAAGTTGTATATGTCCATATCATAACTAGAGTATAGAAAGGCAAAATGAGAAACTAGAGAGCGCTCATAGAGTAGTATTATTTGTAATAACCTATTAGGATGCTGGAAGTAAAGTAACAGTGAGTCTTAACTAGATGGAGTTGTCCTGGAACTAGGCACAACTCTAGTAAATCACTTTGGGGGATACCAATTGGTGCTGTCTGTAGACAGGATCATCAGGAAACAGTTGCCACACTGGTCTGGATCAAGCTTAAGTGGTTACAGAAGAATTGTCAATATGGCGCACACAGGTATTCAAGGTGAATTAAGATGTTCTTCATATAAAACTCTTTATTAATGTATCAGTGCTTTCAAGCATTTTATATTCAGACTTTATTGCATTGTTCTTTTGATACATTGAAATGTGCTATCAATCACCCTTTTTTTGCTTGTGCCAAGTCGGTTTTAGACACTGGAAACAGGGTTTCAGTTAAGACCAAATTAGATTATCAAAAAAAAGTTATTTTTTTCAGTAATTCAATTCACAAACAGTGAACCTTATCAAGCCTTTCTTTGTGTTAATATTGGTGATTATGGCTTAAAACCAAGGCAAACCCAAAAGTCATTATCTCAGAAAATTAGAATATTTTATAAGACTTTATTTATAAAACTTTTTGAACACAGAAATGTTGAACAAATGAACAATGTACATTAAATGCACTCAATACTTGGTTGTGTCTCTTTGTGCATGAATGACTCCATCTATGTAGCATGAAGGCGATCAGCTGCTGGCACTGCAGAGGTGTTATGGAAGCCCAGTTTGCTTTGATTGCTGCCTTCATCTTGCCTGCGTTGTTAGGTCTGGGGTCTCTCATCTTCCTCTTGACTAGGCCCCATAATTTCACTTTGGGGTTAAGGTCAGGCGAGTTTTTTGGCCAATCAAGCACAGTGACACTTGTTAGGTATTGGTACTTTTGGCAGTGTGGACTGGTGCCAAGTCCTGCTGGAAAATTCCATCTCCAAAAATCTTGAGAGAAGCATGAAGGGCTCTATAATTTCCTGTTAGACGGCTGCTCTTACTTTGGTCCCGATAAAACTCAGTGGACCTATACCAGCAAACCCCAAACCAACACTGATTGTTGAAACTTCACACTAGACCTCAAGCAGCCTGGATTGTGCCTCTCCTCTCTTCCTCCAGACACTGGGACCTTGATGTCCAAATGAAATGCAAAATTTACTTTAATCTGAAAACTTTCCCTTGGAACACTGAGCAACACTCCAGTTCTTTTTCTCCATGTCACAGGTAAAACGCCTCAGGGGTAGCGCAACACTTGGAATGCGACATTTGTAGCCCATGTCCTGGATACCTCTATATGTGGTTGCTCTTAAAGCACTGACTCCATCAGAAATCCACTCCTTGTGAATCTCCCACATTTTTGAATGTCCTTTTCTTAACAAATCCTATCAAGGTTGCAATTATCCCAGCACTTTATGAACAGCCAGCTTCTTTAGCAATGAGCATTTGTGGCTCACCTTCCTTGTGGAGTGGGTCAATAACTGAACCAGACTAAGGGAGCTATCACACAGTGCATTCTTAGACCTTTTTTAACGCACTGAAAACGCATATGTTTCTGTAGGTTTACCATTTGAATCGGTTTTTCTTCATTTCTGGAAGTGTAAGCAACTGTTTTTGTTGCGTTTAAAAATGGTACAAGAACTGTTCTAGAACGCACTGTGTGACAGCACCCTTGGAGACATTTTAAAACACTTAGAAAGCCTTTGCAGGTGTTCTGGGTTAATTATTGTTATTTTCTGAGATAATGACTTTTGGGCTTCCCTTGACTGTAACCCATAATCATCAACATTCACATAAATGAGTACTTGAAAAAGTTCACTCTGTTTGTAATGGTTCTATATATTATGAATCTCCCTTTTTGAATTGAATTAACCACAGCACAGGGTGAAAAGAATATACCTAAAACCTAACTTTTAATGAACAAATCGGTAAAATATCACTATTAAAAACATACACAAAGGACCATTATCCAGCAGTAACAAAGAACTCGCCATTATCCAGGGTTAGTGTAGATACATCCCTAGTCCACACCGGTGGACCGTAAAAAGCATAAGAAGGGCATTAGAAGGGCAGTACCAGGGTCACTCTACAGCCTGAGTGCACCCTAGTAGTCCCTAGTCAGTTCCCGACGCATTTCTAGATCCCGGTAATACCAGGATCTGTCATCAGGGGAGGCTCCTTGAGACTAGGGACAATATTTAAGGTTGAGGCGCAACTGTTCTTACATGTGGGAATTTAAGAGACAGGCGTCCCGACTTGAATAACATATTCCTCAGGAGGGGATTTCCAGATGGAATCCTACGGCTAGCTAATCAGGAGGCGATGAGGCAAGATTGCCTATCACTACTCCAGGTCTCGCACAAGGGGGCTGCCAATAATAGAGATAAGGTTGATGGTCGGATTCGGATGATCACTACCTTCAATAGAGACTCTACACGGGTACGGGACATTATGAAAAAGTTTTGGTTCATCCTTGGAACGGATCCAGATATTAAAGATGCTATTGGCCCTACACCACTCATCACTTGTAGGAGGGGACGGTCCCTCAGAGACTTCCTTTTTTTTTCAGATATACCCCAACGTACATGGCTGGGATCTGAACTTAAGGGGAGCTATAGGTGTAGTGGATGTGTGGCGTGTCCGATGATACAGTTCAGCAAGTTCTTCACCGCAAATGTCACCGGACAACGCTTCGAGATCAGGGCGTTGATTAACTGTCGTTCAACTGGAGTCATTTATCGTGCAGAATGAAGCTGTGGCTTGTAAGACCAAACTACAGCTGCGGAAATGGATTGGGGACCATCTTGGGGACATTCGGCATAAGAGGGACACCCCAGTAGCTCACCATATGAACTTCAACCATGCAGGGATAATGAAATCCGTTTCATGGGAATTGAACTGGTCAAGCCCAGTCCACGGGGTGGAGAATGGGATAGGAATATACTCCAGCGTGAAACCAGATGGATATATAGGTGCAATACGGTATCCCTAAATGGTCTCAATGAAAGCCTTACTTTCACTAGTTTTATCTAAGGGTGTTACTCAGGCATCTTTTTACTCTTCCAACATTTTATTCAATCTCCATATGATTGGTGTGCACCGTACCTTGTATGTATGCGGTGTAGAGAAAATGCTTATTTTTTGCACTGCCATACTTACCCAAATATTGTGATTTATGTTTTGTTTGTGAGTGTGATCATCAAGGGATCCGTTGACACTATTAATCCTTGATTCAGTGCGGTCGGGACATTGACGCACACTGTACAAGTGATTGTCTACTGACCTTATATATTGACTGTTGTTAGCCCTAATGCGTTTTGTACTAGCCTTAGTGCTACTAATTCTTTTCATCCGAAGAGTACGACGGTTGCCATGATAATTGATATAGGTAAGGTTCTATCTCTTCTCTCCCTAATACCTAATGATTGGGTTAAATCCAAGAAGGGGACAGTCTAGTGAGGTGGCGTGGTTCGCAACACTTCCAGTTGCGGCTCAAGAAGGCCCCGCTTCGTTCCATGTACTGCGCTGAACCGGAAGTGATGTGCTATCCATCACTTCCGGTCTGCGTGCGTTCCATTGAGTTGCCGACACGTGCAGCTTGCGTTCCAAAGCCGCGGTGGCTGAACGCGGCTGGGACGCCATTGGGGTGACCAGGTAAGGACAGCGGATAGGGGGTAATTCCCCGCGTTCTCTACAATTGGTGATAATGCGAGGGTTGGCTCGGTGATTGGACCACCCCCTGACTTAGGACTGGTTATAATTGGAACGAATTACAGAGTAGTGGTGGCACCGTTGTACCTGTATGGACCACTGTCTGTGTGCACGTCTATGTAGTGGAGAGTCCATTATGCTCTGCTGCAGGGCCATCTTGTATAGATTATGCTAATCCCCTGATGACAGATCCTGGTACTAACGGGATCTAGAAACACGTCGGGAACTCAGGCTGTAGGGTGACCCTGGCACTGCCCTTGTAAAGGCGGGAGCAAATTTTGGGGATCAGGGAGAGTGTCAGATAGGGAATACTAGGTGCAGTGTGGTTATCTGTTCCTGACCTGGTTTATCCTCTGTGGACCTTTCCTGATTCAGCTCCCAACTACTATATATCCCAGAAGCTGGTAAGATGGTTTTATTTTATCGCTTATGCTTTTTACATTCCACCGGTGTGGATTAGGGATGTATCTACACTAACCCTGGATAAGGGTGAGTTCTTTGTTACTGCTGGATTATGGTCCTTTGTGTATGTTTTTAATAGTGATATTTTACCTATTTGTTCATTAAAAGTTAGGTTTTAGGTATATTCTTTTCACCCTGTGCTGTGGTTGTTTACATATATTGGTGAAAAATTGGAGTTCCCCGGACACTTCCAGGAGGTAGCGTACTCGTTTATTTGATCAGCGAAATTACTGTGCTGTAGTCTGTTTTTCTTACTTTGAATTGAATTACAGATAAAAACTTTTTGCTGATGTTCTAATTTATTAAGGTGTACCTGAGTGCTTTGTCTACCCTTTGAAAGTTCAGGCTGGCTTTCAGTCAGACCGGCACAGAACACTATGCTCTTTGGGCTGAATACTGTAAGCTTTTTACCCATGTAAATTTTTTTCTTATCATTCAGATGACAACTCGGATAGTGAAGATTCCATATGTACTAGACAATCGCATTCTTCAAAAGTAGCAGGTCATTTGAAAATTGGAAAAAACACAGAGGTAAAAGTAATATAATACCAATGATTTTTTAACCAATTTATAAATGCATATTTTTATTTTATTTTCAAATCTGCATTAATTTTTTTCCCCTTTTTTTTTAGCTCAAGCGAGACTTTAATTTGGTATCCAAAACTAGTTAAATTGTAAATTTTCTTAAGTTTTCCTTTTATGACTTCAAATAATTTATAAAAAGAAAATTATTAAACTTATGAAAAGAAACTTTCTAGCACAGGATAACCCCTTCACCCCCACATTTAAAATGTTTAGCAGTTTAGCTATAATGACTAATGCCAAATGATCTGTGTGGTTTATTTTACATTTAATTGTGTTGTGCCAACCAAAAGTAATACTCTGATGTAATAATTTTTTTTTTTTACAAATTGTCATATGTGATTCTTCCTATAAAAACCGAGCGATGCCCATATTGTGCTACTCGCCCCTTTTCTCTCCAGAGTTATGGAATTTTCTGTTCTGTAGCTAATTGTCAGAAATCTTCCTTAGCAGATGGAAAATTTGTAGAGACTAACCTCTACCTGTATCTGCCCTGAAGCGGAGTCTAATTTAGGCTGTTAACAGTTCGCATGATGTCTTGTGTTTTCTTATTAAAGGGGTTTTCTCACAAGTTCAAGTTAGGGCCTATCCACAGGACAGGGCCTAACTTGCTGATTGGTCGGAGTCTCAGTGATGAGACCCCCGCAGATCACAAAAACTAGAGATCCTCAGTCTGACCCTTTTTCACTCCATGAAATTGGCCGATGAATGACTGTTCTGCTCCATTCATCTCTATGGAGGTCACAGAGATCACCGAGCATGGCGATCCTGGTGTCATATTAAACGGGAGAATCATTTCTTTAATATAATAGCAGGGCTTCATTTCACAAAACTGTGTATATACACTCACCGGCCACTTTATTAGGTACACCATGCTAGTAACGGGTTGGACCCCCTTTTGCCTTCAGAACTGCCTCAATTCTTCGTGGCATAGATTCAACAAGGTGCTGGAAGCATTCCTCAGAGATTTTGGTCCATATTGACATGATGGCATCACACAGTTGCCGCAGATTTGTCGGCTGCACATCCATGATGCGAATCTCCCGTTCCACCACATCCCAAAGATGCTCTATTGGATTGAGATCTGGTGACTGTGGAGGCCATTTGAGTACAGTGAACTCATTGTCATGTTCAAGAAACCAGTCTGAGATGATTCCAGCTTTATGACATGGCGCATTATCCTGCTGAAAGTAGCCATCAGATGTTGGGTACATTGTGGTCATAAAGGGATGGACATGGTGAGCAACAATACTCAGGTAGGCTGTGGCGTTGCAACGATGCTCAATTGGTACCAAGGGGCCCAAAGAGTGCCAAGAAAATATTCCCCACACCATGACACCACCACCACCAGCCTGAACCGTTGATACAAGGCAGGATGGATCCATGCTTTCATGTTGTTGACGCCAAATTCTGACCCTACCATCCGAATGTCGCAGCAGAAATCGAGACTCATCAGACCAGGCAACGGTTTTCCAATCTTCTACTGTCCAATTTCGATGAGCTTGTGCAAATTGTAGCCTCAGTTTCCTGTTCTTAGCTGAAAGGAGTGGCACCCGTTGTGGTCTTCTGCTGCTGTAGCCCATCTGCCTCAAAGTTCGACGTACTGTGCGTTCAGAGATGCTCTTCTGCCTACCTTGGTTGTATCGGGTGGCGATTTGAGTCACTGTTGCCTTTCTATCAGCTCGAACCAGTCTGCCCATTCCCCTCTGACCTCTGGCATCAACAAGGCATTTCCGCCCACAGAACTGCCGCTCACTGGATGTTTTTTCTTTTTCGGACCATTCTCTGTAAACCCCAGAGATGCTTGTGCGTGAAAATCCCAGTAGATCAGCAGTTTCTGAAATACTCAGACCAGCCCTTCTGGCACCAACAACCATGCCACGTTCAAAGGCACTCAAATCACCTTTCTGCCCCATACTGATGCTCGGTTTGAACTGCAGGAGATTGTCTTGAACATGTCTACATGCCTAAATGCACTGAGTTGCCGCCATGTGATTGGCTGATTAGAAATTAAGTGTTAACGAGCAGTTGGACAGGTGTACCTAATAAAGTGGCCGGTGAGTGTATATCTACAGTTTAAAGGGGTATTCTCGTCTGGGCATTTACATTTCAGTTTGATAAATCTTCCATATATAAACATTTCTTCAATTAGATGTTATTTAAAAAAATGTTCCTGTGTGAAGATAATTTCTCATAAATGTAGTCATTTTATCCCTTAGAAACGAGATGGCTTCCCCGGATACGGCCACCCGGGGCCTGATACGGCCTGAGAGATTGCACAGATAAACAAAAAGTTTTTGTATATGAAATGTCCGGGAGTTACTGCAGGTCCTACACCCGTACTGTAGTAATGATTGCTGAATCCTGGTGGTCCGGCAGGACTCTATAGCGCATGTCTGGCCACCGCTGCCAGAGTGTGACGTGGTCGTATCCGAGGAAGCCATCTCGTTTCTAAGGGACAACATGGCTATGTTTATGGGAAATTATCTTCACACAGGAACCTTTTTTTTTAATAACATCCAATTGAAGAAATGTTTATATATGGAAGATTAGTGAAACTGAATGTGAATGCCCAGATGAGAATACCCCTTTAACACCTTCTGTACAGAGGCCTTTTTCCTGAATCTGACCTGCAACACTTTGTGGTAATAACTTTTGAATGCTTCAACATATCCATGCATGGTTCAACATATCGTTACATATTGTACTTCATTAAAGTTTTACATTTTGATTTATATGTGATGTGATTTATGAAAAAAATCTAAGTTTACCAAAAATTTGGAAAATTTTTACTTGTGAAGCTATCCCCTTTTTAGGAGATCACTCCGCTCATGTTGAACTAGTAGTAAAATTGTCTGTCTAAAACTCTTGATAAATGTTGTGCAATGTATTTTAGGTTTTATGCAGGTTTTTTTTGGTCTAAAATATAGTAATATATATGTCTCATAGACTTGTGTATCCCAAATGTGTGTTTTTTTTTTTTTTGTTTTTTTTTATAGAATTCCCAACATTCTTCAACAGAGTCTTGTGTAGAGGTGCATTCTAAAGGTATCTATTGATTTCACAATAATATTATCACGTGACCTTCCCTATAGTAAATAGACATATATCGTGTGCAGTTCTTTGCTTCAGGCAGTGTAAAAATAGTAAAATGAAGTAAAACTTACCTTGGTCCCTGCCTCTAGTCCATAGAAATGCCTCTCTGACTTTGTCAGCAGCACAGTACGCACAAGCTACATCTCGGAACTGCAGCCAGTATTGGACTGGAGCGGGTACACACCAGTAGTAAAAAGTGATTGATATTGTTATATTTATAATATATTATATATATAAGAAAAAGTTCTCAGCGGCACTGCTGATAGGGTAATAATGGGTGCACGCACTAACGGGTCGGCTAGATCCCACAGTCCATATACAAATAGAAAAATATGCGGCACTCCAAAATAGTGGAAATAAGTCAAGTGGTTTTTATTCCCAAGCTGCTACGTTTCAGCCTCGTCCGAAGCCTTTCTCAAGCCTCAGACTTGGGAAATAAGCAGCTTTGGAATAAAAACCACTTGACTTATTTCCACTATTTTGGAGTGCCGCCTATTTTTCTATTTGTATATAATATATATATATATATAATATATATTCCCTTTTAAAGAGGACCAGATTTTGACCACCCTGACTAACACTGCCTGCTGATAAAGGGTTATAAGTCCTCACCATATCGCCTCAAATTAGCTGCCAGTGGGGCAACTGCACCTCAATTACATACATTTTACTGAAATGCAAATTATCTTTTCTAACTCATGTCTGGTATCTGTGTCTCTTCTCTCTCAGGCTGGCTGTGAGCCACGCCCTTTTATTCTGACTGCAGCTCTGTGTCTCTTCAAATCCTTCCTCTGCCTCCTTGTACTTGGGGTCTACTAATGTTCAACTACAGACATATAAAGCTATGTACAGATGGGAAATATTATGTAATTTTTTTTACATGGTGCCTTTTGTTACATTCATGACATATGACCAAAGTGACCTCATTGCGGGTCCTTTGGCCTTCTTATAATTAAGAAGTGGAGTAAAAGTCCGTGGAGGCTGCTGTGACTTCATGTGGTCAGATAAATGCATGGGGTACAGTTTGATATTGTGCCCCTTGATATGATGTCACACTGGTCACATGACATGAACTGTGACCAGTAAGGAGGCTTAAGGCATGGGGAGGATTAGATGGGAGGAGGATGCCGAGCAGTACAAACGACAGAGGACTCTTCCGGTGTCCTTTTTCTCTTCCTTTGTCCTTCTTTTTCTCATGTCTTTCTTCCTGCTTTTATCAGTTTAGCTTTATTTCTCATACACCAGTTACAGCTGACAGATAATAGAATCCCGGGTGTAGCACATGGCCGGGTGGAGAAGGGAGGGGAAGGGAGTGCTTTTCACCCCTCCCCATCTCCATTCAAAGCTGAGTGGCTGCACTGTCATGTATAGGCAAAGCTATAGACTTCTATTGTAGTCACAATCTGGCTGCAATTTGTGTTGCCAGATCACGGCCACAATTAGTCATGTAATGATGAATCATAAAATGAAGTATTAAGTTGTTAGCCTTTGGTCATTATCTTCTGCTGTATTTTGAACCTGAGAAGACTTTCAAAAACTCTGCTCACAACAGTAGAAGGAAGGAGCAGAGAAAAGGCACAAATTACCTTTTTACTTAAAGTTAATCTGCCACTTTGTGGTAGTAAAGTTAAACTTCATATACTTTCTAAGGTTTCTGATAACGCTAGCAGTCTAACACTGCTGCATCTGTTGTAGCACTATGGGTAAGTATGTTTAGTTTAACTTTACCACCACAGTGAGATTTCCTATAGTAACATATATTATATCAGATTCACTATTAATTTCTACGCTTCGATATTTTCAATTTGTAAAGAAAAAAAACAAATAAAGGCCTTTTCCACTGCTTGGTACTGACTCGGCTCAACTCGCTCTTGGTACTCTAGATATATAAGACCTCTACCAAGTTGAAGTGCTGGAGATTCCTCATAAATGTACCTATGGAGAACAAATGTCTTTCTTGTCTTCGTCAATGAAACAATGTAGTTTCCATTTATCCTTTTTAGGCAACGAGCATTTGATGGCAACAACTGTTCCTCCAGCAGTCCCTAATTGTTCCAAAAAGATTGAAAAAACAGCTGAAATCTCTTATGAAAAACTGTTTTCTGATGAAGAGTCTGATAACGAAGGGACTTATGTTGTAGCAAAGTTAATAGAGGAAAGTTTGGCTGAAAAGAACGAAACTGTGAACGGCAGGGTAATGAATAATTCTGAAAGGCCTAGAGAAAAGTTATATAGTTCTGACACTTCTGTGGTGCAGGAGCCGTCTAGTCCAACGTCTAATATTCATGCAAAAAAATGGTAAGTTCAATTGAGGTGCAGTGTAAAGTTTATTAAAGTTTTGAGTGTTTTCAATTTTTATTTCTCTATACCAATGCTGAGCCAGGACGTTTTGTTTACAAGTCATGATAACGTTAGAGGAAACTTGTCACCAGATAGAGACAGATTTCCGCAGCTCGCATTTCCAACATGTAATTAGCTGCTTGTAGATCACAGAACCACAAACCTGGAATCAAAACATTTGGGCCTCTGAAATGAAACTCTCCCTGCAGCATGTAAACTTGACTCAACTCCTGGGTTAAAAGTTAGTGACTAGTTCCCTTTAACTCCTCTCTGCTTGCCTGCTGACTTTGGACGTCACTGCAGTTTTCTGCTGCTCCGGCACTAGCTGGGGGTGTGGGACCCGGTCTCCAGGTGTCAGAGCAACCCGGAGACCCTAGGGAGAAGGGAGATGCGCTTCGTTACCGCTTCTCCCTTTTCATCCCCTCACAACATTACACTAAATGAGCGCAACGCATAGAGAAGTGGAGCCGCTGCGGCCCCCGGCTCCATTAGACCTGCTGGGTCTAATTAGACGCAGTCCAGTTCTCATTAGAATCCCCAGTGGTCATTTCCCCTGTAACTGAGGCTCTTTATAGATGCCTCAGTTACAGGGTAAAACAAGGAAAAGAAAAAAAAAATCTAAGTGAAATAAAAAAAAAAAAAAAAAAATGGAAATGTCCCTCATGGGACTTTTATGACCTCATGGGGGACATATAAAGAAAAAACACACAAAATAAAACATTAATAAGAATTAATAAAATACATTGACATGTCCCCATATAATAATAAAAAAAAAAAATCCCCAAATACACTACATAAAGCATCACCATAGTCCATTTGCCCGAGACTATACATATTTAATATCAAAACGACTGAAACAAAATAGGGAATTCATTAATAATCATTTTGAGTTAATTAGAAAATTTTTAAAAAGTACTATAAATTACAAAAAAAGCCTTTTTTCACATTTAACCCCAAATAAAAATAAAAATGGAAAAAAAATGTTTAAACTTTTATTGCCTTTTTTAACTAGCTCTATGTGTCCCGAAAAAAACATCGCAAACAATGTAAAACTGAATAATTGTATTTGAATATCAGAGACTTAATTATGTAACAATCATGTTGATCATAGTACAGATCATTTTTCTTTTAAGGGCCTATGATGGCATCATCCAGAAAATTAGTTTTGCACTGACATATAAATTGGTTGTTTAAAGTGAAGGAGGTTTAGCACCAAACTCTCTTTGCCTCAGAAAGTCCCTCTGTTGTGAATGACCTTATTAACCTCTTAGCGCTCTGCGTCCGATATATCGGCATTGGGAAACACGGGGTGCCGGCTATGACT
This sequence comes from Engystomops pustulosus, assembly GCF_040894005.1. NCBI lineage: Eukaryota > Metazoa > Chordata > Amphibia > Anura > Leptodactylidae > Engystomops > Engystomops pustulosus. Next base: position 185,070,561 of record NC_092411.1, read on the forward strand.
GATAGCCGACACCCCAGTGTAACACCTGCGGTCGGAGTGGCCTCCGATCGCAGGTATTTAACTTGCCTTTGACCATTGTAAATTTTAACTTGCCTTTGACCATTGTAAATTTTACCTCCATTTTGATTCAATTACTATGAAGATCTCAAGGGGTTAACAATCTTCCTAAAAGCTGTTTCTGATAGTGTGAGGGGCGTAGATATGAAAATGGGTTGATTATATAGTGGATTTTTATGTTAAATACAGTTCTAAATGAAATTTTACATATTTTTCCCCAAAAGAGTCAATTCTGAAAATACGGAAAAGCGATATTTGATTTTTAAGCCGCGTGATATCAAAGCAAATTATCCAGACATTTCAAATATTATGAAAATGTAAAGTAGACATATGGGAAATGTTATTCAGCAACTTATTTAGTTGGAAAATCTGTTTTTCTGAATTTCTAAAAAATGAATCATTTTTTCTTTTTTTTTTTGTAAATAAACGCAAAATGGGGCTGAGCCTTAAGCTACAAAATGGCTATAAGTGTCCTTAATGGGTTAAATAATCTTTGAACAAATCCCTTCTATCAAAGAAAATTCAATTATGTAGTAAAACAGATGTTTCAGGAGTGGTAGCTTTTTTTTTTTTTTTTTTTTTTTTTGGTTAAATAGTTTTCTGTATTTCATATAAAACATTTTTGATCCTTATAATCCATCTAGTTATTAGCATATGGGCCCCATGGGATGATTACTGGACGGGTCGAAATGTATGTTAAAGGTCAGCTTCCACAACAGGAAGCACCCACTACTTAGCTAATTTGGATACCATCCCTTACCCTCTTGTGTCTTGTCCTCTGTCAGATCCCCCCCATTGGTTAATTTTCTACTTTTTCTCTTTCTCTGGTTGTTACTTATGTCTTCCTAACGATATGGTTTTGGGGAGTTCTCCCCTTCTTACAGAAATTGGTCTATGTCGGCTGACAGGACCCAGTTACCTCACCTTGTTCTAAAACAGATGCATCAATGTTGTACTTCAACCTTCGACTATGTAAAATCCATTAATGTTGTAAAAGCATGAAAAAATTAAAACTCAATAAAACACAGTTATATAAAAAATCCATATAGTTCTGTGGGGTGACAATGTGGTTAGATTATCAGGGTTCGGGTTTATATACACTTTCTATGTGTCAGTGTGTTAGTAAAATGTCAACAGTCTGTCTAATCTCATGCATCTCTCATCTTGTTCATCAGAGGCTGACATTGCACTGTTACACAGTGAGCCCTGGTACATCTGTGTTCTCACAAACATGTGCTTGCCTCCCACTTCCCCCGGATCACTTATCTCTTTGTAGTTTGCAGTTCCTCTCTGCTCACGATATGTTTGCTGGCAGGATGTCTGTGGGTGTCTGTAAGCTCCATGCAGGGGGCGTGGCTACAGACTCAGAGCAGAAAGACAGAGAAATCTCAGCTCCACAATCTCACACAGAAATCCAAGATGGCGGCCCGGCCCTAAATCAGAAGTTACTGGGTCATGTCTAGGGGCAACTGAAATTGTGTACTCGAGGACTGATAGAGGCAGGTTGGACTTATATCTGTGAAATGCTGTATTTTTGTTAACAACAGTGAATTAGAGAATGTGTTATTTAGTTATCCCGAGTACATATAAGAAACTTGTCTTTGTGAGAATATCCTCTTAATATTCCCCCCTAGCATCCTGGTACTTAGAGGCTTAGTAGATCCAGAAGCTGCCTCTGCAAAGTCAGACCCATTTAGTCCATGTCTGCTGGTTCACAGGATTGATATCCCTGCCCATCCCATCCGGGCAAAGTGGTATGAGGGTTGAAAAGCCTCAGAATTGGCAATTATGAGGCATATTACATGTCTTCTCAGTAAATGGCCCCCAGAATGTCTCAATTGTGAAAAAAAATTGTGTACCTGTCATTTAGATTTGAAAATATAATCATTGGGAATGTACTATGGAAATCTCACAAACTTAAAATGTATTTACTTTACTGGATGTTAGATGGGCATGGCTCTCTGAATAAACCCCGAGGTAGTTCCTATGTATTGTAAGATATTCATTAAAATATTTTTTTGTTTTAATAATAACCTTTAATAATTAAGTATAATGTGTTGTATTTTTTAATGTAGGTTAAGTTTCAAGGATGCTACACTTGCAGCAAATAACAATATTTTCGGAAATGTGCCAAGGACATCAGAAGAGTTTGACAATAATACCCAGCAGCTGAGATGGCAGGAATGTGTAGATCACAACAATCCCAATATTACATATGACTTGCATACAGGAGCCATTGACAATGGGTATATATATAAACATGTTTGTAAAAACTCCTTGTGTGTTTCAATAAAAACAAGAGTTAGATTTAATACAGGCAGTCCCAGGGTTACGTACAAGATAGGGTCCGGAGGTTTGTTCTTAAGTTGAATTTGTATGTAAGTCGGAAATGTATATTTTATAATTGTAGATCCAGACAAAAAAATTTTGGCCCCAGTGACAATTGGAGTTTAAACATTTTTTGCTGTAATGGGACTGAGGATTATCAATAAAGCTTCATTACAGACACATTACAGCTGATTATTATAATCTGGGACTATAGTAAAGCATTCAGAAAGCTTCACCAGAGGTCAGAGGGGTCTGTCTGTAACTGTGGGTTTTCTGTAAGTCGGGTGTCCTTAAGTAGGGGACCGCCTGTATATCATTGTTGTTTTTTTATTCAGCACTACTATCATATTATGGCAAAATATATGTATGTTTTGAATAAACTATTTTCGTAACAAAACCAAAAATGCAAATGAATAATGCAGCTAAATAGTGCAGGGCCCTTTCACATAACAAAATGCTTCTATCCAATAGTGCAAGTTTTCCCATTTAAAAAAATGAGAGACCTGTAATTGACATCAAAAGTAGACCTCAGCTGTGCACAAAATGAGAAAACAAATCCAGAAATCACATTGTCTCATTTTTAAAGAATTTAATTGCAAATTATGGTGGGAAATAAGTATTTGGTCACCTACAAACCAGCAAGATTTCTGACTCTCACAGACCTGTAAATTCTTCTTTAACCCCTCAAGGACACAGGGTTTTTTTGCACATTTCTCACTCTCAACCTTCAAAAAACCAACCTGTTTGAGGGCTTATTGTGTGTGTAACAAATTTTACTTTTTCGTGATGTTATTTACTATTCCATGCCATGTGCTGGGAAGCAGGAAAAAAATCCCCTATGTGAAAAAAAAAAAAAAGAAACAAAAACGCATGTGCGCCACGTTCTTGTGGGCTCAGTTTTTACGACATCGCTAGAGTGTTCAATCCCACTTTTGGTGTGTGATTGCCCTATGGGCGTGATGTGGGTTCGCCTCTAGAGGTTTCAGGCATTAATTCTTCACCCTACTTTAGCCAATGCAGACATTGTTGTATCTGCAATGTGTTTTTTTTTTTTTTTTGTTTACTTTTCTGCACCACGTTAAACTATACAATTCCCCCTCTTTCAAGCAGACTTAAAGGCACAACAAGCAGCCATAATTTGGTTCCTTGGGTTTCTCCGTTTGTAAAGAAAAGTAATTCCACAACGCCTAATAGACTAAAGGACGACGAGCCAGCACCAATTCCTGGTAAGAATCATTCTTTTGCGTATTAATTATATTAAAATATCAAGGTGTATTTAATATTTCAGATGACTCTTCATGATAAGTGTAGTACATGATAAGTGCATTTTTAGCAATTTGACTTTCTACAGCCTCCATCTTCTGTTCTTCATAGTTGGTAGTGAGTTGGTAGTATCTCTGTCATCACCCATACACCAGAAGCAGCATAACCAACATGTAGGACATTTATGAAACCGGATGAGAAGGGGCTTACTATCAGCCGCAGCACTAAGCTGAATACAGTTTTAGTAAGTGGAGACCAATGAAATCCTAACTTGTTTTATACTTGTAGGAATATGAATCCAAAATTGGTGGAGTAAAACTTAGCTTTTCATATATATATTAGTCGAGTGGCTGGAACGTGGGGGGGGGCTTGCCTCGATCAGAGGAAGACGTGCATCGGACAGGTTAGATGAGCCTTGATTTGAGATTGATGCAAGCTGGGCTTGGGTGTCAAGTAAAGGGCTAATTTGTAGGGTGTGTGTAATCCCAGATAAATGGAGGGTTGACTGAATCTCACTAGGGTAAATCTCCTGGGACTAAGGAGACTAAACCTATTACACCCTATTCTGTGAGCCCTATTGATACCCTAAGTGCCTAGCTTCCGAGCTGTAACCCTAAACGGCTATAACCCCGACCAGAACCTTTCCCTAGGTCCCAAATTGTTGTTTGCTAGTATGTGTGGTCCTGACATGGCATGTTTCGCCCTGTGGGCTTGTCGGGGGACAGGACAAGAAAACCTGTCAAGCAGAGAAAAACAAATGATAAATGTGTGTTTGTTTGTGGATTTCTTTTTAATCAAAACGCTGTTAGTATCTAAAGTTACAGGAGTGGAATATGAACCTGTTGGTGGGAAGACGGGGTTACTCACTGGTTCAGTTTTCTTGTAAGAAAAATAAAAAGTTAGAAGTTGAAGTCGCAGACAAATTCTCCACTGACCCGGGCTTCATTTCCCTAGAAAAACAACTACAGAACTCATTGGAACGTTTTCAATATCACTTCAAAGAGAGAAAACACAAACATTTAATCCAGATCTAGGGGAATTTAGGGACAATAAAGCCTAGACACACACCAGACACACACCGTTCCATTTTCTAGCGACACTAACAGCATAGATGTGTTTGCTAAATTAGTACACGAGGAATTGGAGATGATAGATACCCGGTCCCTGCATCTTAACTGTTGTCGAGAAGAAATTTGGGCACTTTCCTCACTTGAAAATATTTGAATTTTGGTGATTAAACTCTCAGACAAAGGGGTTATTATCAATTAACCTGATTATCAGATTGTGTGAAAATATTCTTAAAGATAAGGATTTTTACGCAATTCTAGACCGGGATCCAACCGCTGCATTTTACTCTGAACTTGAATTAATTGTGTCCAGCGCCACATATCTAAAATCATCTCGGGGAAGAACAAAAATTCTTTCTTCCAAATCATCCAGTCACGGCCACTTTTTATACCCTACTAAAGGTTCACAAAGGCCTCAATCCCTTGAAGGGACGGCCTATAGTGTCGGGCGTGGGCTCCCTATGTCAACTTCTGGGGATTTACATTGACCAGATACTGATCCCATTTGTTGAAAGTCTCCTATCATACATCAGGGACGCTACCGACCGTCTACAAAGACTGGAGGGTCTCAAGGTGGGTCCTACCAGCTATTTGGCGAGCATCGACGTCAAGGCCCTCTACTCTTCCTTCCACCATAGTCTTGGCTTAAAAGCAGTAGAAAGCTTCTTGAAGACTAGAAGTAATCAATTCCATCTACACAATAACTTTGTCTTACAAATTTTGGAATTCTCCCTGAAACACAACTTTTTTACATTGGGGGGTAAACTGTACCACCAGCTCAGGGGCACAGAAATGGGTAGCTCATGTCCACCCAGCTACGCCAACCTGCTCCTGGTGCATCGTCTGTAAAGTGGGAGGCCACTGATGGATCAAACAAGTGACCCTGTGGGCCCATTTAATAGATGACGTGTTTACCATTTGGGATGGCACAACTGAACCATTCTCTGAGCTAATAAATGATCTAAAGCAAAACATACTAGGTTTGAGATTTACCTCTGAGATGCATCAAAATACTCTGCCCTTCCTGAATACATTAAACCAACAGCCATTTACTCCCTTCTATGATGGGAATCCAACCATCCCATTCCCTGAGAATATGCAGGAATTCCACCACAGTACAAGAATTCCAGACACAAGCAAAAAAACCCACTTTTTATCAAGAGTCACTCAACTTTCCTCAGTTCTATAAGATCTGTCATATAGGCTCAGGAGGGCGCAATGACGTAGCACACTTACCTGCTGAACGGGCTTCTGAGTCCGGAGTTCTGCCGATCGCATCGCTGCCTAACCACGCCCCCATCCACTACACACTCTGTGATTGGAGGGGAGTTAGAAGCTGGGACCAGGACGAACATAGTGGGAGTTCCTAACTCTCACAGATTGCGCTCACATTTAAAAACCCTAACGTCACAGTCATGTTTGTGCCCACTGGCCATATCACACTATGATCTATCCACACCAGGACTAGACCTAAAACGTCTTTGCACATTACAGGCGACCCCTACTTAAGAACACTCGACTTACATACGACCACTAGTTACAAACGGACCACTGGATATTGGTAATTTATTGTACTTTAGTCCTAGACTACAATAAACAGCTATAACAGTTATCACAGGTGTCTGTAATGAAGCTTTATTGTTAATCCTGATTCTTATGACAACCCAACATTTTTAAAATCCAATTGTCACAGAGACCAAAAAGGTTCTGGCTGGGATTACAGTGATAAAATATACAGTTCCGACTGTTCAGTGATCTGGATCGATCACAGTATAGCCATACACAGTGGGGGTGTGCCTGATAATTTCCTATTATAGTCTTTATAAAGGCCGCTATTTTAGGGAGCCTCTGTGACAGGGGAATGATTATATGTCAAAGTACAGGACACAGGCATTGTGTGCAGAAGCGTGTAGTGGCATCATACATACACACTGCATACATGAATGGGCTGCAGACAAAGGGACCAGCTCCCCAGCCTGTTCATTTAGGTGGTGTGGATAGGACAGGGCCCTTCACTAGTGCAGCTCATGGCCCTGATGCATGTCATGTGAGTGGAGCAGCAATTACTGAATAACTGGCTGCCATCCTTTGCACCTTTAGCTACTATAAACCTCATGTAACTTACATCATTTATACAAGTTCATCTTTCCTGACATTTCTTCAATCCTCTTGACATCCATTAATAATTACAGCAAATCTTTATATAACACCATCATATTCCATAGCACATAACAGATTATTTGACAAATGAACTAATAAATTGCATAGCAGTAACAAATGAAACATTTGGAAGGAGGGCCATGTTCACAAGAATTTATAATCTATGAGGACAAAGGGATGATGCAGGAGGAGACGGCACCTGTACAAAAGTCCGGCCGTTCTTTAAATTGGATACAAGAGGTAAACTTGGGCAGTCCATGGCTTATGTAGAAGATCATTGCAGCATGGGGCTATATTTTCGTTAATTATCGGCATCCAGAGCCGTCTGTATCTAGGTGTTGTCTGTAAGTCGGGTGTCCTTAAAGGAAACCTACCACTGCTCGCATGATGAAATCATGCGAGCAGACCACCCAGTAGGCTACTTAAGCTCTCGGCACCTATCGCGCATGTGCAGACACTAAGTCTCGCACAGCCGGCCGGCGAAAGGTGCCGAGAGCTTGGTGACGTCACGGCTCTCGGCACCTGAAGGAGGAATAATTAAACATCGGAAGCCACCGCCAGCCCGAAGATGGCGCAGGGTAGCACCGGAGGGCTCATTTAAATATGTAAGAAAATGGTTTTTTTAGCTAAACTAAAGTTTGCTGAGCCTAACAAAACTATGTGCCGGCATCAGCATTAAGTAGCCTACCGTGTGGTCTGCTCGCATGATTTCATCATGCGAGCAGTGGTAGGTTTCCTTTAAGTCTGGGACTGCCTGTAAATAGTGCTGAATGAAACGGTCACTAGCTGTGCACCATAATCTAAGTTGCACTGGTCTGCAGAGCAACCTGTTTAATGGTATTAAATGCTGAGAGATTACATAGATGGGAGCAGTACAAAGAGTTGGCCAGTGAATTGAGAGTGAAAGTTACATGCAGTTAGTTTGAAAAGCCTGCTTGAAGAAATGTGGTTTTTAGCACACATTTGAAACATTTCCGCATGATGGATTGAAAATTGCCTTGTGAGATGTTTGGACTTTTTTTTGCTTTTAACCCTTACAGCCCTTTTTTGTTTTTGTGTTTGTTTTGAACTCTCAATTTACCCTCATTCCAAAAGAGATAACTTTGTTATCTGTGGGACAAATTGTCTTTTTTAGTGGTGCCATTTAATATTCCATGCAATGTACTGGAAAGGTTTTATTCTGCGCTCCAAATGACACTTTCTCTTTTTTTTTTATTCCTTGAGTCTGTGCAATCACAGGGATACCAAATTTATTTTATTTTAACTTTTTCACACTTTAGTGTATGGACCTATGTAAGGTGTTATTTTTTGCGGTAGCCGTTGGTGTATTAAATTATATCAATTTGGGTCCTATATGACTGCTTTTTTTCGATACGGTATTCATGGCCAGGAATAGGTTAACAGGTTAACAACCACACTATTAGTGCAAGTACCGACCGCGTCAGTACTGGTGTCAGACAGCCGACAATTGCGGTGTACCCCCCTGCAGCACCACATTATAGTACGTCCTGGTGTGCGTAGGGGTTAAAGCCTTACTCTGCAGTAAACAAGGTCGTAACTTTATCCCTGAGCTGTCTGGTGTGTTCCTTGGTTTTCATGATGGTGTTTTTTCTCTAATGTTCTCTAATAAACCTCTGAAGCCTTTACAATAAATTAAATTGCAAACTGTTATACTTGCTTATTAGGTAATATTTTAAGGCCATTCTACAGAAAGGATTTTATTTAGAGGTATCATAGTTCAGAGGGAATAATCTTATACATGAAAAAGACGTGTGCTATATATGAGCAAAAAAGTCACAAAAAGAACAATCTTTAATTATATCCAATACAGACAAAACATTGTGGTCCTGCATAAGGGAGACGTGTTCAATCACACTACGGTGGGAGGTCCTTTCCTGTTCCCAGGTCTCCTTAGCTACATCCAAAAGCCCACGTGGGGAACGGCCATATAACAGCTCAAAGGGTGAGAAACCCGTGGAGGACTGGGGAACTTCACGTATGGCAAACATCAGATAAGGCAACAAACAATCCCAGTCCTTCCCATCTTTGCTGACCACTTTCTTTAGCATCCCCTTCAAGGTCTTGTTAAACCTCTCGACCAGGCCATCTGTCTGAGGATGATATACAGAAGTGCGGAGCTGTTTAACCTGCAGAAATGTACACATATCCTTCATTACTCTAGACATGAATGGGGTACCCTGGTCAGTCAAGATTTCCTTGGGGAGGCCTGTGCGGGAGAATACCTGGAACAGCTCCCATAGCAATGTTTTTGGAGGAGGTGTCCTTAACGGAATTGCCTCTGGATACCACGTAGCGTAGTCCAGGATAACCAGGATGTACTGGTGCCCCCTTGTGGATTTGACTATGGGGCCAACCAAATCCATTGCAAACGGGACCAGAGGACTCCTGAAGTGGGACACCGGGGTAGTAAGTTGACACTCAGGGCAGGAGCTACAATACCGGTTTACCTCCTCCCACACCCCAGGCCAGAAAAATCTCTGCAGGATCCTCTCTCGGGTCTTCTCAGCACCTAAGTGCCCTCCCAGCACATGTTTATGTGCCAAATCTAGCACCAGCCTACGGTGAGATTGGGGTACTACAAGTTGCTCAACCTCCTCACCCCGTATCTGGTCAACCCTGTACAACAGTTCCCCAACAATCACCATTCGGGGGTATATTTTGTCAGCCCCTAGTATTTGGAGTACCCCATTTATCACTTTAACATTCTCCGTGCTTAAAATAAGGTAGGGGCCTCTAGATGTGCAGCCCCAAAATTTACACGGGAAATCTCAAGGTCTGGCATGTCGGTCACCTCCTCGTGACCCTCGACCTCACCAGCTAGGACCTCTAGGGGAGAGAATTCATCACCTGGGGTCACCCCTACTGCTGGTGTGGGTACATTGGCCTCAAAGGGTTCAGTTGCTAAGGCCGGATATATCTGATGTCCATTATCTGTAATAGCACCTGAGGTGGGTCTTCTTCTCCAGAGGTCCCAAAACACCGGTAAGTCTCTGCCGATAATAGCGTCATGAAACAGGGTCCCCACCACCCCTACTTCATGGGTAATAGTACCACAAGGTGTATGTAGGTTGATGACGTATATTCGCGAGTGTCCCCATGTATACATAACACTCCCACTTTACGCCCACTGTATAGTCCAGGATCAACCAAAGTTCACCAGGGTGACCAGACTCCCTGAGTCTAGCAAGGCTTCCACCGTGTGACCCCCCGATTGTGACCATACATACTTGGGGTTCTGCATCCGTGACCGACTCGGCAGCCAGAACCGGCCGGGCAAACAGTGACATTCGCCGGGTCTGGTTGCAGTCCATTGGCTCCACTGACGGGGGACAGTTGGCAGCAATATGGCCCATTTCATGGCATTGCCAGCACTGGATACGGCTATGACCTCTGTCACAAGCCTCATTGGGTTTCTGTGTATCTGAGGCCCCCAATGAACCCCCTCCCATCCTGACCTGGTTCCCCTTTTCGGCAGTAGCAGTCTTACCAGATGGTTTAGTGGCCTTGTCACTGGCACTGCTTCGTGTGGGAGAGGTAAGTAGAAGATCCTCCGTAGCCCGATATCTCTCTACTAGGGACACAAGCATTTGTGTGACCGGCCTGTCCAACCCATCGCTGGAGCCGAGAGGGCAGAGAACGGGTGAACTTGTCAGGAACCACTCTTTGACCATCTGTGCTGGGGTGCAGTCCTCTGGTTGTAGCCACTTCCGGACAAGATGGATCAGGTCATGCATTTGGGAGCTGGAACGAACTTGTATGGCGACCCCAAGACGAGCCAGAATCTCCGCCTTTAGCTGGGGGTACTCACAGGCTTCTGTTTCACTCAGGTCATAGTAGGCCTTCTGCGATTCGCCTGTCAGGAACGATGCCAATACATCTGCCCACTGCTCAGCTGGTAACTCCTCTCAGCTACTCGCTCGAACACAGTGAGATATGCCTCCACGTCGTCGGTCGCTGTCTTCCTTTGTAAGGCCATCTGCACTGCAGCTCGTGCGGAATGCTGGACAACCGGGTACCATTGCAAACCAGTATGGGACCCCTCAGTAGTCGTTGCTTGCGGTGCTGCCATAATGCCAGAAAACTTTTCCATCATCAGCTTAAACATAGCTCGGGACTCGTCCTGTTGTTGCTGGAGCATGGCTTGCTGCTGGCGGGACCTCTCCTCCTGTTATTTTATAGAATGTACCCATCCCTCATCCCATCACCTTTTTTAGATAAGAAGCCACCTGATCCAGTCTCAAGAAAACTGTAGCAATCCAGTGAGGAACCAAACATAACACATGAAATACCTATAAACTTATGCAAGTCCCAAGGGACCTGGCCACATGTGCCAAGCATATAAATACCTGAATAGCAAGGGCCAAGTGAATGATCAATGAGATAGACCTGACAAGGCAGGCAACTAATCCAGAGAAAAAAAACTGAGAAATTCTTTCCTGGTAGCCGGCACACTTGTCAAAGAGAATAAAAATATATTTTCAGCTCACCTCATCAATGTCCTGTAAGATCGGTGCACGGAGTACCTGAGCCAGAGTCGGTCCTTGTGAGAGAGAGACATAGTGATGTGTCCAGCACTCGACCAAATCCACATAGTTGGAGTTTTAAAAAACAAAAACTTTTATTTCATAAGTGTTAAAAACAAGATATCACTGCCATGACGAGAGATCTAAGGAAAAACTGAACTCATGTGGCTTCTTATCTAAAAGGTGATCTTTTTGTTGCATATCAGGGAAGGGTACATCCCATACAATAGATTTCCTGTGTTTCCGTTTTTGTACTTTTTAATTGCTTTTAGAATGTATATGTATCTGTGTTAATTGTTCTAGTTAATCCTTTTGGCTCATATATTGCATAATTCTTTTTCTTGTATAAGATTATTGCATATTAACCCCTTAACGCTCTGCGCCGTAGCTCTACGGCGCAGAGGTATAAGGGATGTATGAAGAGGGCTCACGGGCTGAGTCCTCTTCATACAGAGGTGGGGGTTTTTGCATATTGCACAAAACCCCCACCGCTAATAACCGCGGTCGGTGCTTGCACCGATCGCGGCTATTAACCCCTTCAACGCCGCCGGCAAAGTCGCCGGCGGCGTTTAAAAGACGGCGGCGCGTGGGCGCCGCCATCTTTTTTTCGATCGCCACGCCCCCGAACGTCATCGGGGGGCGGCGATCGGTTGGCATGGTAGCCTCGTGTCTTCTTTTGACACGAGGCTATCTGGCAGCTGCAGATTCGTTACAATGAGCCAGTGGCTCATTGTAATGAATGTGCTGCAAAAATGCCATATATTGCAATACAGAAGTATTGCAGTATATGGTAGCAGCGATCTGACCATCTAGGGTTAATGTACCCTAGATGGTCTAAAAGATAGTGAAAAAAAAAATAAAAAAAAAAGTTTAAAAAATAAAAAAAATTAATAAAATATTAAAAGTTCAAATCACCCCCCTTTCCCTAGAACGGATATAAAACATAATAAACAGTAAAAATCACAAACATATTAGGTATCACCGCGTCCCAAAATGCCCGATCTATCAAAATATAAAAACGGTTACAAGCGGCGGTGACCTCAGAGGCGGGAAATGGCGCCCAAATGTCCGAAATGCGACTTTTACACCTTTTTACATAACATAAAAAATGAAATAAAAAATGATCAAAATGTCGCACAGACCTCAAAATGGTAGCAATGAAAACGTCGCCTCATTTCGCAAAAAATGACCCCTCACACATCTCTGTGCGCCAAAGTATGAAAAAGTTATTAGCGTCAGAAGATGGCAAAAATTTTTTTTTCTTTTTTGTACACATTCGTTTAATTTTTGAAAATGTATTAAAACACAATAAAACCTATATAAATTTGGTATCACCGCGATCACACCGAACCAAAGAATAAAGTAGGCGTATTATTTGGAGCGAAGAGTGAAAGTCGTAAAAACTGAGCCCACAAGAACGTGATGCATGTGCGTTTTTTTTTCAATTTTTCCACATTTGGAATTTTTTTTCAGCTTCGCAGTACACGGCATGTTAAAATAAATAACATTACGGGAAAGTAAAATTTGTTACGCACAAAATAAGCCCTCACACAGGTCTGTACACGGAAAAATGGAAAAGTTATGGATTTTTGAAGTTGGAGAGCGAGAAATGAGCCGGAAAACCCTCCGTCCTTAAGGGGTTAAAGTGTGTGACCATGATTTGTCATTTAGCTGTGCGTACCCTTCCATTTTTTTTGGAGTTCAGAAGGAAGAAAATGTATTACAAAATTACAACTAGACTTGCATTCTTTTTTTCTGTAGGTGTACACTAAAATTTGTATTATAGAATATGTTTACAAAAATTGTTTACTATATTATATCTTGATTATGTCTTTCAAGAAATAAAATTCTTTTCTGAGGCTCCCAGTAGTTTAAAGAAGTCTGAAAATGTGAAGACCTCACAGATCAGTAGTTCTATATCCGAAAGGTTTGTATTATTTGTATTGTTGTAATACGTGCTAAAATATGGTTTGAGCAGCAACGTAACTTTTTATCCCCATGCCTTCAAAGCCGGCATGGGGATCAAAGTTTCCATAATTCTATTTTTGGAATTTACCATTTCACTAAGTGTGGTATAAGCTTAGAAATACTTTAAACCCTTAGTGACCACCCATATGGGTTTTTACATATGTCACCAAGAGTCCTTAGGCTAGGCTCGTGGAGAAACCTGAAAGTTGTAGTTTGGGAGCATAGGTATCTGACATACATGCAAATGAAAGGTGTCTGTTAAACAGCCCTGTATTTTTATGCAGTAACCTAAGGTTTAATGCAGATGTGGTAAGCAGGAGTAGTCTGATTGTACATGTTGGCTAAGCCTGCATAGACCCTTGTATTTCAAGTATTGAATCCACACTGGAAAATGTAATTTTTCTGAGAAGTATGCCATTACAGTGTCCAATATGTTATGCCCAGCTTATACACATACTCTGTGGGCTGAGACTGTGGGTGGTGTCATTTTTCCGACTTTTGTTGACATTTTCAATGTTACCATTTTTAGCACTGTATGACCATTTTTTATAGAATTTTTATATTTTTTAAAATGGCAGAAAAAGTAGCATTTACGACTTTGGGCGCTATTTTCCGTTAAGGGGTTAAACGCAGGGAAAAATCATTATATTTTGATCTGGCATTTTCGGACGCGGTGATACCTAATGTGTTTATGATTTTTACTGTATTTATATTTATATCAGTTCTAAGGAAAGGGGGTGATTTTGAATTTTTATGGGTTTTTTTATAATTTTTTTTTAACTTTAAAAAAATTTTTTACTATTTTTCAGATTCCCTAGGGTACTTTAACCATAGGTTGTCTGATCAATCCTACCATACAGTCATATGAAAAGTTTGGGAACCCCAATTAATCTTAAGCATTTTTCGTTATCAAAGTTTGGGCTTTTGCATCAGCTATTTCAGTTTGATATTTCTAATAATTGATGGACACAGGAATATTTCAGGATTGAAATGAGGTTTATTGTACTAACAGAAAATGTGCAATATGTATTAAAACAAAATTTGACAAGTGTAAAAGTATGGGCATCTCAACAGAAAAGTGACATTAATATTTAGTAGGTCCTCCTTTTGCCTCTAGTTGCTTCCTGTAGCTTTAATGAGTTCCTGGATCCTGGATGAAGGTATTTTTGACCATTCCTCTTAAGTAAACAATTCCAGTTCAGTTAAGTTTGATGGTCGCCGAGCATGGACAGCCTCTTCACATCATCCCACAGATGTTCAATGATATCCGGGTCTGGGGACTGGGATGGCCATTCCAGGACATTGGTAAATGTTCCTCTGCATGAATGCCTGGCTAGATTTGGAGCAGTGTTTTGGATCATTGTTTTGCTGAAATATCCATCCCCGGCGTAACTTCAACTTTGTCACTGATTCTTGAACATTATTCTCAAGAATCTCCTGATGCTGTGAAGAATCCATGCGACCCTCAACTTTAACAAGATTCCCGGTGCCGGCATTGGCCACACAGCACCAAAGCATGATGGAACCGCCACCAAATTTTATAGTGGGTCGCTGTGTTTTTTGGCCACCACGCCTTTTTGTATGACCAAACAACTCAATCTTTGTTTCATCAGTCCACAGGACCTTCTTCCAAAATGAAACTGGCTTGTCCAAATGTGCTTTTGCGTACCTCAGGCGATACTGTTTGTGACGTGCAGAAATGGCTTCTATTGTATCACTCTCCAGTACAGCTTCTCCTTGTGCAAAGTGCGCTGTATTGTTGACTGATGCACAGTGACACCATCTGTGGCAAGAGGATACTGCAGGTCTTTGGAGGTGGTCTGTGGATTGTCCATGACCGTTCTCACATTCTTCTTCCCTGCCTTTCTGATGTTTTTCTTGGCCTGCCGCTTCTGGGCTTAACAAGAACTGTCCCTGTGGTCTTCCATTTCCTTACTATGTTCCTCACAGTGGAAACTGACAGGTAAAATCTCTGAGAAAACTTTTTGTATCCTTCCCCTGAACAACTATGTTGAACAATCTTTGTTTTCAGATCATTTGAGAGTTGAGAGAGATTAAGAGCCCATGAAGCCGCTCCTCAGAGGAGATTCAAATAGGAGAACAACTTGCAAGTGGCCACCTTAAATACCTTTTCTCATGATTGCATACACTCGGCTATGAAGTTCAAAGCTCAATGAGGTTACCAAACATATTTAGTGCTTCAGTAAGTCAGTAAAAAGTAGTTTGTAGTATTCAAATTAAGCAAATGATAAAGGTACCCATACTTTTGCACCTGTCAAATTTTGTTTTAATGCATATTGCACATTTTCTGTCAGTAAGATAAACCTCATTTCAATCCTGGAATATTACTGTGTCCATCAGTTATTAGATATATCAAACTGAAATAGCTGTTGCAAAAACCCCAATTTTGATAACTTAAAATGATTAAAATTAATAGGGGTGCCCAAACGGTTTCATATGACTGTATACTGCCATGCTACACTATGGCAGTATACAGGGATTTTCTTCCCATACAGACGGTCCCCTACTTAAGAACACTCGACTTGCATACGACCCCTAGTTACAAACTGGATATTGGTAATTTACTGTACTTTAGTTCTAGGCTACAATGATCATCTGTAACAGTTATTACAGGTGTTTGCAATTAAGCTTTATTGTTAATCCTGGTTCTTATGACCATCCAACATTTTTAAAATCCAATTGTCACAGAGACCAAAAAAGTTCTGGCTGGGATTACAATGATAAAATATACAGTAGCGACTTACATACAAATTCAACCTAAGAACAAACCTACAGACCCTTTCTTGTATGTAACCCGGGGTCTGCCTGTATACTGATACCACATTATTATTGAGGGGTTACAACGAGACAGGCTGTCATGGCGACGGATCGCTGATCCCTGATGACGTCATGGGGAGCAACGATCCTTGGCAAGATGGCGGAGCCCATGCGATCGGTGGGAAAACACCCGCGATCGCTGCTAGCAGGGTGTTACTGGTAATTCTTTACTGCAATCTGCAGCAAAGACTTACCGACTATTGAGAGGGCTCATCCCGTGAGCCCTCTCCATGCACCCGGCATGTGACCATAATACTACCTTACATGTCGGTAAGGGGTTAAATTTACCATAAAGACATACCACCCAAATTACTGAAAAACATTTACAGTATGCCTGCTTCATGTCTGTACAGTACTAGGCCTCATGGCTAGGTCTTTGTAAGTGGTACATTGTAATGAATACTGTGTAAAATTGCCATATACTGCAATACAGTAGTATTGCAGTATATGGTAGGAACAATCAAACATCTAGGGTTAAAGTACCCTAGATGGTCTGAAAAATAGTAAAAAAAAAATTAAAAACTCTAAAAATTCGCCCCCCCTTTCTCTAGCACTAATATAAAACGTAATAAACCAAAAAAATCACAAACCTGTTAGGTGTTGCTGTGTCCCAAAATGCCTGATTTATCAAAACACAAAACAGTTATTCCCCACAGTGAACCCCATAATGGAAAATAGCACACAAATGTCCAAAAGACCAATTTTATACCATTTTATATCACATAAAATGTAATAAAAGTGATCCAAAGGTTGCACAGTCCTCAAAATGATAGCTATGAAACACTAGCACATCTTGCAAAAAATGATACCTTACACAGCTCCGTAGACCAAAGTATGAAAAAGTTATTAGTGTCAGAACATGGCGAAACGAAATGTATTAAAACTCATTAAATTTTATGTAAATTTGGCATCTCTGTGATCGTACCGAACCAAAGAATAAAGTGAAAGGTCGTAAAAACTGAGCCCACAAGAAGTGGCGCAAATGCAGAGTTTTTTGCCAATTTTGCCACAGTTGGAATTTTTTTGGAGGTGGAGAGCAAAAAAGTTATGGATGTAGAATGCATTAAATAAAAAAAAAAAGGTTGTGAAGGCCAAAAGTGGCAGCATTCTTCAGGGTTTACAGGGCATATAATTGTACACCATGTGTGCCTATATATACCGCAGGTTTTTTTTTTTTAACCATACTGTTTTTCTTTCTTAGAAGCAGACCAAAAGAACATTTTGTAAATGAAGATAATTTTGTTATTGAGGAAGAAAACAGTTGTAATTTGGGTCCTTGGGATCTTAGTTTAAAAAAGAAAAAGGCTTCCCCATCTTCCACTAAACTAAATGAAGATAAACCAGCACCAACTCCTAGTAAGACAGTTAAATTATTACTTTGTTATGGACTAATGTTGGGGCAAAAAAAAAAATTCATTACACACTTATGATTTTATAGTCAACCTACCATATATACACGAGTATTTTCAACACCATTTTTGGCTTGTACTTGAGTATATAAAAAAAATAAGCGTAGGGCTTCCCACTGGCAATCTCTACATCTCCTCTTCTCTTTTGGCTTCCTGTGTAGCGACATGGGTAAAGACTGCACTTATTGATGACCTCATAGCGTGTGAGTTGGAAGAGTGCATGGACCCTTCTCTAACCACGCTGCTAAACTTGAAGCTGAGGGAGTAGATGAGCTACAGGGAGTGCCATAGGTAAGTATTGAATTACAGGGCATTTAGTTAGTAGGGGAGTCTACGGGGCATTTAGTTAGTGGGGGCAGTCTGCGGGCCATTTAGTCAGTGGGGCCAGTCTGCGGCCATTTAGTCAGTGGGGGCCAGTCTGCGGGCCATTTAGTCAGTGGGGGCCAGTCTGCGGGCCATTTAGTCAGTGGGGGCCAGTCTGCGGGCCATTTAGTCAGTGGGGGCCAGTCTGCGGGCCATTTAGTCAGTGGGGGCCAGTCTGCGGGCCATTTAGTCAGTGGGGGCAGTCTGCGGGCCATTTAGTCAGTGGGGGCAGTCTGCGGGCCATTTAGTCAGTGGGGGCAGTCTGTGGGCCATTTAGTCAGTGGGGGCAGTCTGCGGGCCATTTAGTCAGTGGGGGCAGTCTGCGGGCCATTTAGTCAGTGGGGGCAGTCTGCGGGCCATTTAGTCAGTGGGGGCAGTCTGCGGGCCATTTAGTCAGTGGGGGCAGTCTGCGGGCCATTTAGTCAGTGGGGGCAGTCTGCGGGCCATTTAGTCAGTGGGGGCAGTCTGCGGGCCATTTAGTCAGTGGGGGCAGTCTGCGGGCCATTTAGTCAGTGGGGGCAGTCTGCGGGCCATTTAGTCAGTGGGGGCAGTCTGCGGGCCATTTAGTCAGTGGGGGCAGTCTGCGGGCCATTTAGTCAGTGGGGGCAGTCTGCGGGCCATTTAGTTAGTGGGGGCAGTCTGCGGGCCATTTAGTCAGTGGGGGCAGTCTGCGGGCCATTTAGTCAGTGGGGGCAGTCTTCAACCAATGCATTTTTGACCTCTAGGCTTATACTCGCCTCAATACATTTTCCCAGTATTTTGTGGTAAATTTATATTTGGGTCACTCAATATTTGTGTACTCCTGTATTTTGTATACTCAAATGTATACAGTAAATCTTTTGTGGTGCTTTTTTTTCAGGATGTGCACTTTTTCCATAGATGTTTGCAAATTTATTTCTATTTGTTGTTCAATGTAAAATTTTTAAAACTATATTTATTAAAAGTTAGGTTTGTAGGTTGTAGGAGCTGTGGATAAAATAATTTGTAGTAACGTTTCTTGATTATTTCTTTCAAGCAAAAGCCATTTCAGCTGAAGCTCCTAGTAGTTTGAAGACGAAAAATGAGACTGTGAAGGCATCACGGTTTAGTAATGCTACAAGGGAAAGGTTTGTTCTATCATGTTTATTTTCAAGTCATAAGAATTATAACTTTGTAAGTGATATTATTAATTTAACATAACACATAACCTAAACTTTTGTTACCGCATTTCTAATGAATAGTGCAGATCATAATAATGAACTTTATAATATACTTAAAGTGTAACTCTGATTTTATAATGATTTTTACCAAATTAATATGTGTTTTCCCTTTCAAAACAAACAAAAAGATGACCATGTTGTACTGATTATGGAGTAATGGCATTTTCTTTTCTAAACTACTTATCAATTCTCCTACTCGTATGCAGCGAAGTGGGCGGAGACTTTGCCCCAAAACTGGGTCCATAAGCTGTCCTCACTTTCCATGGGGTTTTGTGTTCTCTCATGAAGTAACTCCAGTGATAAATAATAACTGAGGATCTATACATTGACTAGCTTTCTACCTACTATCATGCGGAGGATGATTGAGCATGGAATAAGTATTATAGACCAGCAGTTGAAATAGTTACATGAAGTCTATAATCTTTGGTGTGTGAGCACTACGGGTTAAAGACAAAGGGGAACAGGGGAGAGCTAGAACCTCACTATCATTTGCAGCAGACAACTGCATCCACAGATCTGTACAGGGACTTGGCTCTCCTGCTGACTACACAGTGCGCAATGGGCGTATTTCCCATTGAAATGCATTGGGTCCTAGGATACCTATACGGCAATGGTACCTTATGGGTAGCATACACGTTTTGACATGGTCATGTGAAAGGAGCCTCAGTCTGTTTTCACTCTCTGCTGACTACAAGAAGCCCCTGGGATTTTCCACATGCTGCTAGCAGGGAAACATCTGCTCTTGAGGACAACCAGGGGCATTTGACTGCTAGACTGTGCTATATTGAAGTGTGTTAAGGAGCACAAGTGAGCAATAGATCAGGTTCAGGTGTCACAGAAGGGCTAAAAAAAAATATACAACTATCAAAAATAAATAATGATAAATTAAAGTGTCTATTAAAACCCTTAACATATAATGTAAAAAAAAAAAGTGAAAAATGATTAAAGGAAGCCTACCGCTTTAAAATGGTACTTCTACGCATCAAATACCGTGCACCAGT
The DNA here is from genome assembly GCF_040894005.1 of Engystomops pustulosus. Classification (NCBI taxonomy): domain Eukaryota; kingdom Metazoa; phylum Chordata; class Amphibia; order Anura; family Leptodactylidae; genus Engystomops; species Engystomops pustulosus. The sequence goes on from NC_092411.1 coordinate 185,090,758, forward strand.
TCAGATGAGCTGGTGCCGGAGCATATCTTTGGCGCGTATCACCGTGCGCCGAAGCTGCTTAGAATATAAAGATTAAAAAAGTATTAAAAAGCATTACAGCGCTTTATGGAAATAATGAAGATATGATCTGGCGCCAGCTCACCCTGAGCTGGTGCAAGGTATTTGATGCTTATAAGTACAATTTTAAAGTGGTAGGTTTCCCTTAAACACATTACTGTTTCTGTAATATCCTCTACAATAAAATCATTATTGAACCATATTGAATAACGTGATATATAAGAAAAAATAGTTAAAAGTCATATCCACTACAAAATCATTCCAATAAAAAGTACAACTCAGCCCACAAAAAACAAAACGTCAAACAGCTCCACAGACAAAAAAAAATTAAATGTTATGTCCCCCAGAAGATGGCCATGCAAAAAGCAAGTGATTTTTCCGTAAATTTGTTTTTAGTTTTCAAAATTTAGTAAAAAAAAAAGTTCTGTATTTTTATACTGACTTACCATAAAGCCTATGTTGCTAGGCGATAAACGGTAAAAATAAATCCTGATTCTAAAAGTGGCTGTGTTCTTCAGGGCTAACAGTGCTACTGTTTTTTATTTACTGTAGTTATCTTTTAATTGGACCTGCTTTTTTTTAACACAGGCCAGAAGACAATATTGTTACTGAAGATAATTTTGTTATCGAGGAAGAAAACAGCTGTAGTTCGAATACTTGGATTTTTCCTTTTAAAAAGAAAACGGCTTACCCATCTTCTTCTAAACCAAATGAAGATAAACCTGAACGGACTTCTTGTAAGACAATAAAATTATGGCTTTCTTATGGACAAATATTGCAGCAAAAATGAAATATTTACAGGGAGTCCCCTGCTTAAGAACAGCCAACTTACAGACAACCCCTAGTTACAAACGGACCTCTGGATGTTGGTAATTTACTGTACTTTAGCCTTGGGCTACAATAAACAACTATAACTGTTATTAAAGGTGTCTGCAATTAAGATTTATTGTTAATTTTGGATCTGATTACAATCCAACATTTTTAAAAATCCAATTGCCACAGAGACCAAAGAAAATTGCCGAGAGCTGCAACTATAAAATATACAGTTCCGACTTGCATACAAATTCAACCTAAGAACAATTCTACAGAACTGATCCTGTACGTAACCTGGGGACTGCATGTAATGAAATTCTTGTGATTTTTATTCGACGTAAATCTTTTGTCGTGTGTTTTTCAGCATGTTCAATAATTTTTCAGGTATAGTGTAGATTTTTGTGAATTGAGAATTAGTTTCTGTTTGTTAAGTGTAGGGTGTATGGATATGACTGCTTCAGCAAATAATTATTGTTATACAATTTTCCAATACAGGCAGTCCAAGGGTTACGTACAAGATAGGTACCAGAGGTTTGTTCTTAAGTTGAATTTTATGTAAGTCGAAACTGTATATTTTATAATTGTAGATCCAGACCAAAAATTTATTTGTCCAGGTGACGGTTGGAGTTTAAAATTTTTTTTGCTGTCATGGGACCAAGGATTATCAATAAAGCTTCATTACAGACACCTCACAGCTGATCATTGCAGTCTGGGACTATAGTAATCCAGAGAGCTTCACCATGGGTAAGAGGGGGCAGAAGGGTCCACCTGTAACTATGGGTCCGCCTGTAAGTCGGGTGTCCTTAAGTAGGGGACCGCCAATTCCTAACGGTTTTCAAGATCTCTGCTTGCTGTCATTCTATAGGAAGCCTCTATGTTTTCTTCCAGTGGATAGAAATCTGTGCACGGCTCATTATATCACAGAGAGTAATCAGAGCTGTGTGTTATAATGAGCTGTGCATCGGTGTGTCCTTCACAAGAAAATTAACAGATTTTTATCCACTAAACATAGATGCTTACTGTAGAATGACAGCAAGTGGAGATCTAGAAAACAGAGGAATTGATACAGAAAGTATATAGGAAAGTTACATAGCTATTCATTATTAAAACAGTAACATTTATTTGTTGAAATGATAACACCCCTTTAAATATCAATCTTAAAAGTTTGCAAGTTGTAGAGACTGCGATAAGTCATTTCCAGTAAAATTTCTTGATTATTTCTTTCAAGCAAAAGCAATTTCAACTGAATCTCCCAGTAGTTTGAAGAAGAAACCTGAGAATGTGAAGGCATCACGGTTTAGTAATGCCACAGGTGAAAGGTTTGTTTTATCTTGTTGCTTTCTAAGTTATATTAATTATCTAATTTATTTTACATATTAGACCTGTAAAGACTTCTGGGTTCGGCCCTGTTGCACATTTGTTTCCACATGAGATCACTAATCGGCACCCAGTGTCTTGCATTGATTGCATACATTTTCATGGAAATGCATTTGCTATCGTTACGAGGCCTACCCTTGGGTATTAGGCCTCATATACATGACCCTATGGTCTTTTCTGTTCTGTTACGTATTGAACTGTATGGCACCTTATCCCTACCGTATCTGTATAAAATATACAGTGGGCTGGCAAATAACAGATGGCTGACTATTGGCTGGCTGACCGAATGCACCTGCATTAACACGTTAATTTTTGTTGTAATTTGTGCATATGGGAGATTATTTTTTGCGGGTTGAGATCTACTTTTTAGGTACGTCATTTAGGGGGATTCAGTAGTTGTTATTGAGATTTTATTAACTATTTCTTGGTGGTGGTAAAAATAATTATTAATTCTGGTTTAGGGTTTTTACCCCCTCCCCCATCATTTCACATTGTACAATAAAAATATGTTATCTTTATTCTATGGGTCACCACGATTATGGCAGTACCCCATTTGTATATCTTTTTATGGTTGACTTGTTTTGCAGAAAATAGAACTCCTTTTATGAGAAATTCATTTGGTTTTGTATCACCATGCATTAACGGATTTTTGTTTTTTGCGTAACAAGCTTTACTTTTTATTGGTATCATGTTGGGGAAAATATTACTTTTTGATCACCTGTTTTTATCCTGTTTTTATTAGGTCATTTGTGAAAATAACATCATTTTTGTTTTTTTTTACGGCGTTCACCATACGGATTTCCACTTTTTGCCTATGCAGACTTCAGCACAATCCTAATAGGCTTCTATGAAGGCAGCCCTGGGGTCCTTCAATATGTTTCAGTGCTGTCGTAGCAACTGTCAGCACCTCTGTGCCCTGATAGTCTCTGTAATGCCCTGTAATCCCCTATAGATGCCGCGGTCACCATGACTGCAGCGTCTGTAGGGTTAAACACCCGGGATCGCGATAGCCGGGAACCCGGCTTTTACATGCTGCGGGGATCCCACAATGATCGTAAAGTCTCTGCTTCTGAGCCCAGGTGATCACTATGATGTATCTGCCTGAAGGGTAGAACGTTTAAAAACACACTTTATTATTCATTAAAACTGGGCCTAATATACCCAAATATATTAATCAAAAATCAGGCTTTCATGCACTCTAGCCGATTGGGTAAGTGTTGCGTTTTTCCAATCCAGTATAGCCCAAGTGTGCACGAAACTAATGCGGGTGAAGAGACTCTGCTAATATCACATTTGTCACTATTGCCTGAGTATTGACTCCTAGAGCACACTACAATCACACCGCCTTAACGCAGAATTTTGTCACATAATTCAGAGGGGGTGGTGGCACACATGACGTTTTGAACCAGTTACTAAAGTAAACTAAAGTAAGCAGCTCCTAGTGCTTGAACAAACGCGGCAGGGTATAGTGTAATTGTCGGACAGCTCGCAAAGCTGTCCGACGTATTCATGAAGGGGCGGGTTTGGGGCGTGACTAGGGGCTGTGACTGCCGCCTAGCGCTCGGCAGTCAATGCCTGCCTATGGAGCGAGCGGGGCGGTCCGGGGTAGAGGCAGCGCCTTGGACCGCCCCTCATGAATACATCGGACAGCTTTGCGAGCTGTCTGACAATTACACTATACCCTGCCGCGTTTGTTCAAGCACTAGGAGCTGCTTACTTTAGTTTACTTTAGTAACTGGTTCAAAACGTCATGTGTGCCACCACCCCCTCTGATAGTCTCTGATGGCTCATGGGCCAACAATAGTTGGCCGATGATTACACTTTACACCGCCGCAGTGTTTGATAGCGTTACCAGAGGTTTCCGGTAACGCTATCAGTCTATCACTGTGGCGTTTGATCAAGCACTAGGAGCTGCTCACTTTAGTAAAAATTAATTTAGTAAAGGGGATGACAGGTCCTCTTTAAGCAGTCTGTTAAAAAAACCGCATGCGGTTTTTGAAAACGCATCAGTTTTTGACAGTTTTTGTCCAGTTTCCAATTATGTTAATTAAGAAAAACTGTCAATTGGGAAAAACTGTCAAAAACGGATGCATTTTCAAAATGCATGCGGTTTTTAATGGACTGCTTAAAAACGGACCAAAAAAACGGGTTCAAAACGCCACGTGTGCCACCACCCTTAGGCCGGAAGCACATGTGGCTTTTTGGGTACATGCCGGCCTTAGGGGGATGCCACACCTGGCGCTTTTAACCCGTTTTTGTTCAGTTTTTAAGCAGTCCGTTAAAAAGTCCATGCGTTTTTGATTGTTTTTTTTAAAAACACATGCAGTTTTGGACGGACTGCTTAAAAATGCCCCAAAAATGGGTTCACAATTCCACGTGTGCTGCCGGCCTTAGGGTGAAGACACACATGGCGTTTTTGGGCCGTTTTTACTAAGTGCATTTTCAGATCGTTAAAAAACGCATCAGTTTTTTTAAAACGCATGCGTTTTTGTCAGTTTTTCATTGCGCAATTTCGGAAAAACGGACAAAAACGCATGCCTTTTCAAAAAACGCTTGCGTTTTTAAAAAACGGATGCGTTTTTTAACGCATGCGTTTTTAACAATCTGAAAATGCATTTAGTAAAAACGGCCCAAAAACGCCATGTGTGTCTTCACCCTTAGGCTTAAACATAGATGCAGACACAGACAGCTGGCATATTACATTGGTAAACCAGTCTATCCGTGTCTGTCTATTTAAAGATTAGGCCCCTGCCCACCAGGGCTTTGCTGCACGGCTCACCACCAATCTGGTGGCTCACTCCCCAACAGCCAACGAGGCGACCACCTGGTGAGGGTGGGATTATCCCACGTTGATCGCAAAGGCTCAGCTTCTGAGCCCAGGTGATGACTATCATAACTGTACGTCATGATGCGGCAAGTACCCACACCTTATGAAGTCCAGTTACATCAAGGTGCGGGAAGGGGTTAATACTTGGTGTTCAAACCCTTTTTGTCAACACAACAGTTAAATGTTTTTTGTAGTTGATGATGAGGTTTGTGCACATGTTTGGAGGCACCAGCAGCTTCAAAAACTTGTCTGCTGCTATGACAAGGCATTATTTTTGCAGCTGCTTTTTTAACCTGACATAATTTCCTGTTGGAAAGAGTCCTCAACTTTCTCTTATCAGCACCCACACGTGTGCTGTGCATCAGCTATATATTTCTTGATTGTGTGATCACAGAACCGATTGTGCTTATCGCAGCAAAGACATACCGGTAACACCCGCACATCGCTGCCGGCAAAGGTGCCGGGGGCTTCAAAAAGATGGCGGCACATGGGCGCCGCCATCTTGTTGAAGATCTTCGCTCCCTGTGACGTCATCGGCGAGCGGCGATCCGTTGCCATGACAGCCTTGGGTCTTCCAAAGTCTGTCTCGTTTCAATCTATTGATTACAATGTGCGATTTGTAAAAGTACAAATTAAAAAAAAGTTTAAAAAATTATAATAAAAAAACCTAAAAATTCAAATCAACCCCCCTTTCCCTAGAAATAGAAATCATAAACCCATAAGCTATCACCGCATCTGAAAATGCTAGTTCTAGCAAAATATAATAACATTTTTTCACCGTGTTTAACCCCGTAACGGAAAAAAGAGCCCAAAGTCGAAAATGGCACTTTTTTGCCATTTTGAAAAATATAAAAAATTCAATAAGAAGTGATCAAAAGGTCGTAAATTCATAAAAATGGTAGTATTGACAACTTTATCAAAAGTCGCAAAAAAATACCACCCACAGCTCTGTACACCGAAGTATAAAAGAGTTATTTGTGGCAAAAGATGGGAAAAATTAAAAAAAAAAAAATTGTACAGGAGGTTTTCATTTTTGTAAATGTATGAAAACATTGTTAAACCTATACAAATTTGGTATCGCCGTGATCGCACCTACCCAAAGAATGAAGTAGACATGTCATTTGGGACGCACAGTGAAAGCCTTAAATTCCAAGCCCACGAGAAAACGCTGCAAATGCGGCTTGTTCACCAATTTCACAGCATTTTTAATTTTTTTCCCGCTTCCCAGTACACCGCATAGGGATTTTTATGCAGGGCCCCAACTGCCCTCTTGACTTTTGTAAGGTGAGTCCTAATTAACCATTTCATGGTTGTCCTAGTACCAGGAACTTGAACACAAAACTAAGACACGTCAATCTCTTAGTGTATGTAAAGATCTTCTCTCGTTTAATCTCCCAAAATGCATAATATCACAGACAGAAGAGTAGGCGTGAATAGTATACTGGTCATCAGCACATTCTGGGAAAAAAAAAATTAATTAATTGTGCTCAGTTCTCAAGGACCTTGTACACAGATATTGTTTATACTAATTTGCTGAGAAGAAGAAGATAAGCGGACTCCAGAATCATAATATAATGTAGCATCAAGGACAGACTGGCTTCTCATTAAATGTCAAAGGGTATTAGCTGACAGGCGAGCAAACAGGTTACATAAAATGAAGTTTGAATCATGACATTAACTTGACAATGGTCAGGGAACATGGCCGCTGTATCTAAAATGGCGGACAGTAGTCAAGATGCCGTCCGAAACCAGTGCAATCTCCTTAACAATTCCCCCCTTTGAGCTTTGCTGGCCAGTAAATCCATCCTGAGCGACCTCCTCAAGCTCCAGGTCCCCACAGGTAGGCTAAGCCCTCACCTGCTGGACTTGTTAACTCTTCACCAGATCCCCTGGAGGCCAGTCACTCAGGGGTTACAGGCCTGCACACTCAGATCACATCACTGAGTTCCCATAATTCATAGGTTTGTAAACAGGCTGGTTCTCCAACAGGCAGCATCATCCTCCACTCCGGGCACTTCTCCTGTTGTGGTTCTTAACGCTTGGACGGCCATCTTGGACATGGTGGACTTGATGAGGGGGACCACACAACACGCAACAAGTGACAAGAGCAAAATCACAATCCCCTATATCACCCCCACTTAAAGGAAACCCTTCCAATCCCCCAACCACAAAGTGAAGGACAAAGTGTCCACTCCAGAGTTTCTCTTGAGTTCCCTGGACAGTCCTTCAATCTCTTTAAGTGCATGGGTAATGGATCCATAGGGGGCGATGTCATCTGGGATGTATATGCGGCAAGCCACTCCCACCATCTTACAGACTCCTCCCTTCTCAGCAAGGGTCATGTCCAAAGCCATGCGGTTCCGGGAAGCATCTCGGATATAATTCACAAATCTCTGTTGATTACAATAAAAACAGTTAACCCAACCAACATCTTTGCTCATAGGTACCTGGGTAATAATGGACTCTAGACCTGCCCATATCTGATTGTGGGCCTTGAACTCATCTGGGACCCACCTTGGTGCTCCCACTGTATTCATATAAATGTTGTCATCTAGGTGCTTCTCTCTTAGACTTTCAGAATCCTTTGAGATTCTCCACCTTTTCTTTATGTGTCTGATCAACCTTATCCGTGGGGATCACGATGAAGGAATGCACAAGTGTTATCACAGTACACTCTCCTTCCCAGCCTCTAGGCTTGACCTGACTCCCCTATCCCCACAAATCCAGTACACATCAGACACTGCTAATACAGGGTTACTTGTGCTGTCAATGTTATATTAGGTCATTGTCTTGTTGCACCAACCATAGGTAAAGTCTCCTACCCTGGGGGCATCCTGGTCAGCCCTATAGATACAGTGATAGTCATGGTTGGGGTGTCCCTGAGCATACAGTCAGTCAGAAGAGACCGGCTAGCAAGAAGAATAAGTAAGTTTGCAATAGAAAGCGTGGAAGCGTGCTGACTTCCCTCTAGCTTCACAGACGTGGCACTGGTCAGCAGGACTTGGAAAGGACCATCGTAGCGAGGCTCCAGACTCTCTCTCTGGTGTCTCTTTACCACCACGTAGTCTCCAGGCTTCAGGTTATGCGTCCTGAGGTTTCTGTCTGGATCTGAATCAGAAACACTTTTGCAGACCTTTTCCAAGGCCTGGCTCAACTGGGTGGCATGTCCCACCTGGTTTCCTGCCAGCTATAGCGTCTGTGGGAAGTAGGGGCCTAGCCTGGGTGCACAACCAAAAAGTACTTCAAAGGGGGACAATCCCATCTTTCTGTTGGAGGTGGTCCTAACTGAATAGTTTGCAGCAGGAAGGCACTCGCGCCATGGTTTCCCTGTTATTTCCATGGCCTCCTGGATCTCTAACTTAAGAGTGCTGTTTAGTTTTTCAATTCCACCACTAACTTGGGAAAGGTAAGGGGTGTGCAAGGCCTGTTCTACACCCAGGAGGGACAAGGCTTCAGGTCTTTACCTGTCCAGTGAAGTGGGTTCTGCGACCGGACTCTATGATCTCTGGAAGCCCAAACCTGCAAAAAAATCTCACTCACCAACTTCTTGGCTGCAGCTCTGGCAGTAGCCTTGGTCATGGGAAAAGCTTCTGGCCACCCTGGAAAGAGATCAATGCACACAGGCACGTACTCCTACGTACCACTTTTTAGTAGCTGGATAAAATCCATCTGCAGTCTCTGGAAGGGATACAGCAGCTTCGGTGTCACCTTCTGTGGGGTCTTTACCACCTTACCCGGACTGTGGCGGGCACAAACTATAAAGGCTTTCACTACTCTAGTGACAGGGGTAGTAATGCCCGGGGCAAACCACTGGTGGTTTATGAGCGCTAGCATGGCCATTTTGGATATGTGTGTGTCCGTGGGCTACTCGACTTACTGTTGGGTGCAGGGCTCTGGGCAGGCACACACTCTCTCCCAGCATCCAGGTCCCATCGGCATCTGGGCTCCAGCTTTCCTACACACTTCCTTCACTTATGATGACTCTCGGGCCACCAGGGACTGGAACACCTGTGGATCAAACTTTAAGCTCAGAACTCACCGCTGAGACTTCAGGACAGTCTCTGGGCTCCATCTGTGCAGCTGCCTTCGCCATCCCGTCAGCCACATACTTGCCGTTGGCTTGTGGAGTTACCAAATTGTGTGTGCTTTTACTTTTATTATCCTCACCTCTTGTGGAAGTAAGGGAGCATCCATGAACTCTTTAACCAGCGTGCCCTGCTTAAAGGGGGTCCCTGCAGAGGTGAGGAAATCTCTAGCCTTCCATATGGGTTCATAGTTGTGTTTAGACCCCAGAACTATACCTTGAGTATAGATGTTTGCCTTTTTACCTTCCACCAGCTGTAACACTTCCCTGAGTGCCGTCACTTCACCTCCTGCGCTGACCTGTGTGGAGGGAGTGGTTCTGCTTGTACTACCTCATGTGCGCCACTGACCACTGTATATCCAGTGTAGAACCGTCTGTCTTCTCCTGCAGACCTGGAGCCATCTATGAGAAAAAAACTCAACATCTGGGTTAATCACCCTTCTCTCCCCCCTCTCTGAATCCTGGAAGACTGGTGACAGAACGGCAGGATTCAGAGCTGTGCACCTTATCTGTGTATCCTGGGGAATCAGGAGTGCACACTGGAGTCTGAGCTGTCTGGCCTTTGCTCAGATGCTTGGGCTGTATTTGGGTGAGGATACTGTGCAAGGTATATGGGGTTTGCACGGTAACTGAGTGTCCGAAACCAGTGCAATCTCCTTAACAGCATGTAATATTCAATATCATCACTATGAAGTGCAATTTGTGATGGAGAAAACAAGCCGTCACACAGCTCTTTACGTGTTAAAAAAAAAAATTATAGATTTTTGACTGTGGGGAGTGAAAAATAAAAACAAAAAAGGGCGAGGTCCTTGAAGGGTTAAGTAGTCTTGCCTTTAATTGGACACACCTGCCAAACTATTTAGCACCGGTGTCTGCAATTGCTTTCAGTGATATAATTAGCCCTGACACACATCCCCATCAATGAGTGTAACTGACAAACTTTCTTACTTTTTGACAAAAATAATCACTCCTAAACAATTTTTTGCATAATAATTTGGAACACAGTGGGGCATATTTACTTACCTGTCCGAGTCGCGATCCCCGTTCCGGACTCTCCAACGATGATGCACTGTGCCGCGATCCACGTAGATCCTTCGCTCGATATCCTGCATGTGTAGCTTCCACGATCAGGGTCGCCGGATTTCGCCTTCTTCTTCCTGGTGCATGTAAGTGCTTGGCTTGCGACACAAATTTAAATGTTAAATCCCACGCTTAGCCCGAATCCATCGGATGGTCCGACGGCCCGCCCCTGGATTTGTGTCGCGTGAAAGCTGGCGTGGTTGTGACACAATCCTATCGCGTGCGACACAATCACCGGCCCCATCCCTAAAAAGTCGGGAAACCCGACAAAATTGCGGCCACTGCACCCTTAGTAAATAAGCCCCAGTGTGTGTGGTTCATAGACTGACAAGGGCAGTGTGATGCTGCCCTACATGTTTTAAGAGGTATTAATTGTATGTTAAAGTATTGATTATTTTTTCCTCTTTGCTTATTTTAGGATGGTGAATGAAGAAAAAATAAATAATCAGAATGCCAGAAAAATTAGTTTTTCTGATCTTTTCTTTAAGACTGCAACAGCTGGACATACAGCCAATAGGTTTGTCTATCACTAATTTCTTACATTAAAGATCACAAAATAAAAAAAAAAAATTTTAACCTCATTCCATGGCAATTTGGTAAGAAGTTTTGCTTTTTTTGAGTTCTCATAGAAAAGTACCTACATGTATACAAACACACCGGTTGGTTACCATGACTAGACACCGCCTGAGCAGAAAGCAAAAATATATAAATCTGCTTCTCTTACTGCCTATAACATGCTGCTTGCAGATCAGACGCCATTGTGGTTGTAACTAGTTGCTCTCCAATATTAATACAGGCAGTCCCCGGGTTAAGTGCAAGATAGGGTCTGGAGGTTTGTTCTTAAGTTGAATTTGTATGTAAGTCGAAACTGTATATTTTATAATTGTAGATTCAGACAAAAAAAAATTTGGCCCCAGTGACAATTGGAGTTTAAACATTTTTTGCTGTAATGGGACCAAGGATTATCAATAAAGCTTTATTACAGACACCTTACAGCTGATCATTGCAGTCTGGGACTATAGTAACATCCAGAGAGCTTCACCAGAGGTCAGAGGGGTCTGTCTGTAACTATGGGTTGTCTGTAAGTCGAGTGTCCTTAAGTAGGGGACCGCCTGTAACCAGTTATTGTGAATAGCTTGTCATTTTTTGAATTTTCATCACGTTTTTTGTTGTTCTTGTATACTATACCAGGTTATCAACTGTAGTCTCTGAAGCTACTGCTCCATCAACCACTGTTCCTGAGGAAGAGTTTGTAATTGAAGACTTGGCAGACATTAATGAATTAAAGCTCCTGACCATTCCGATAAAGGCAAAATCTTCACAAATTAATTGTGTTGATAAGAAACAGAAATCTGTCCAACACTTGTTGAAAACTGATAAGCATGTCAATGACCCTGGATTAGAGGTGATGAAAGCTACTGTTCCAGAAGTTGCAGAAGGCATGGAAGTGGCTTCATCGCAAGATCCTGAAGACGTAGAAGACATTGCAAGTATTCATCAGGATGCTGGATCTCCATTTGTAAACCTTGAAGAAAATGACTCTAATCATACAGTGAATGCCAATTCTAATGATATGAACCAAGGGCAACAATTACATTATATCAGGGTTACTCCTCGAAAAATGGATGATTTGTGCTCTGAAAATTTTTTGGGTGATTTAGATGAGAAATTCAGTATCCAACTTAGAAAAGGTAAGGGGTGTTTTTGTATGTTGAAGGGAATGTGTCAGCTACATGCTATGTTAGGTAGCATTGCTGAAGAGATGTGTAACAAAACTTTTGTGTGTGTTCTTGGCAACCGCAAGAGTATGAAAAATGGATTTATATTCCAGGATGTATGTATCTTTTCCATGTTTTCTCAGTGCTCTGCACTCGGCTCTCTACATTGAACTAATCTAAAGGTGTGTTAAGAGCTTGTACACTATGGGAAGTGGTTGTGGAGCAGCAAGCAGTGTGAGCACATTTTGTTGGAGAACAGTACAGCACACAAGACACACTGAAGGTCAGCTCACCTGAAGTAATGAACGCTGTTAAAGGAAACCTGTCCGCAGAAATTGACCTAATAAAGCACTACCGGTATGTTATCATGGCCCAGCGTGGTGGCATTGTCCAGAAAATGAACTTTGAATTGACATGTAATTTGGTTGTATCAAGGAGGCAGAGAGTTTAACACTGAAGTCAAGCTTTCCTTTCCTTGCCGTTTTCACTGTAATTGATGGTCCTACATCCAGATACATCACTAACCAGATCTCCTTCATTCTGAGGTGGGGAGAGCTTGACTTCAATGCTGAGATCTGCACCTCTATGACTTTATACAACCAATTTACATCTCACTTGAAGGTTGATTTTCTGAATGATGCCACCACACTGATCCATGAAAGAAACATGATCTGGAAGGTGTTAATCTGCTTTCCACCATACTGGTAATAGTAAATTGTGCCAATTTCTGATAAAATGAAGTTTGCATATACAATGGCAAAGGATAAGGAACAGCAAGAGAGAAAGACTGAAATTAGCCTTGGAGTTTCGATAAAAGCATTTTAATCATGGCCTTGATTAATTGAAACATGTAGGCTAGTTTCAGTCTTTGATGTTCTTAATGCTTTGCCATTGTGTATGCAAATTGTTTAAGTGAAGATAAGTATTTTTTCCATCCCGATTTGAAGGTGGAGTCTTTTCCTTGTGAGCTACATTACTCTAACCTTATTTTTCACATTTTTGTAGCTATGAACAATATACCGTTACCATTCAGCCCTGTCAGCCCACTGTGAACTGTGTTAAAGCTCGCCTGGATGCTGATCAGTTCTCCAATTTTAAAGAAAATTTTTGACCCTCCTTACTGGGTTAGCTAGCTGTTTTAGCTACTATCACTCCTTAGGCTGGTCAGTGTAAAATTCCAAAGTGTAGGTGGCGACTCTCTAAGCAGACACTTCATGATTTCTGTGTGCTGACAGAGTGCTTATCAGGGTCTACACTTTTATTTAGCTTCTGAACATTCTACTAGTATCTGATACATAGAAAAAGAGAGGTTAGACCGATCAGAGATGAGAGATGATGAGATACATGAGATGGATATAAAACTCAATGACAATTTTTGTAGAAGGAAGAATGGCACTGCTACATCTTGAAATTTCAGTGTGAATAGTCACCTAATAAGCTTGTTCACAAATTGGACACACCTGGGTGATCGTTTAAGTGAATATAGATTCCTTTTGTCAAAGAATCAGTGGTGCTCTATTCTCAGAGTTAGCTAGTATAAAAAATTGCAAAAAGAGAGATATACAAAATTCACAGAAGGGATAAAGGGAGAACTGTTAAACACCTCACATATGGAGGTGTTTCACAGTCCTCCCTTTATCCCCTTTGTGCTTGTTTTTCATGCCTGTAACTATGAAATAAATGTTTTTCTAAGAAGACTTTGCAACTAAATGGCGAGTGGCATTCTTTTTCTATATCTATCTTTTTGCCATAAAAACACAATGACAGCTCTGCCAACTCACCTATAACACATACAGTCAGCTCTGCTGTATGCCTCCCTCCCGGATAAAGACTTTGGGGCACATTTACATACCTGACCGCTGAAGTTCACGAGGTACAGAGTGTCCGACGATTATGCACTCTAGCACGATTCGCTAAGATTGTGCGCCCGATATCCTTTATGTGTAGCTTCCCCGCTCAGGTCCGCCGGAGTTCACCGTCTTCTTCCTGGTGTATATATATGTAAGTGCATTGTCTTGCGACACAATTTGAATCTTAAATCCCACGCTCATTCTGAATCAGTCAGCTCCACTGGTAACTGCTACAGAGGTGCTATTCTGGAGTCATAGGTAAGTGTTGGGTGGCAAGTCAGTACTTGATCGTCACATGCTTAATCAGGCACCTCTGATGCACGGTCTGAACAGAGCATTGACATGCCTTTTGTGCCAATGTCACAGCTGTGGCCTGTCATTGGTCTAATGGTGACATGCAAACTGCACACAGTACAAGAACAAAACCTCTGAAGCTGATGTGTAGTAAGGAAAGTTTTATACTCAAACACATTGCTGCATTCAATCCCTTTAAATAGTGGTCCATTTTGTCATTAAACCTTTGTATCTAGATACCTTTTGTTTCAGTGGAGTGAGGCTGTAATTTTTGTACAGTAATAAAATGCCTTCTTTTGCTTTAAATTTTAGGTAAAAGTAATGTAAAATCCACAGATGCTGTTAAAAACACAAAGAAATCCAAACAAACTGAAAAAAAACTGGAGGAAGGACTAGAGAAAGAGGAAAAAACAAAAATGAATGTTGCTGAAATGAAGACTAAGAAACCTAGCAAGCTTGTAAAATCTTCAAAGGCAAACCACAAACCAGAATCCATGAGGGACTATATTCCAAATGACCTTGAAGATGAAAAGATTCTTGAGGCTTCAACTACCACACGGGCCTTACTGAAAAGAGCATGCAAAATTGAAGTTAAAACAGACCTAAAGAAAAGGAAAGAGAGAAATGTTAATGGGAAACCTCTGCATCAAAGTTTATATAATGAAAACAGTGATGAAGCACAGACAAAGATTGATGAAAGTCTGCAGTCAAAGTAAGTACTTTATATAATTGTGTATAAGCCAAGTTTTCAGCACAAAAAATGAGCTGAAAAACCTCACCTCGGCTTATACACGAGTCAATTTAAAAAAAAAAAAAATGTAATACTCACCCTCCGGTGCCCTGATCCCTGGCGGCGGCTCCCGAACCCGATGTTAAGCACATTAAAAAAATTAACTTAATACTCACCTTCCAGCGATACTCACCCCCGATCCTCGCCAGCCTGCCCTTAAAGGGGTTGTCCGAGAGTTACGGAAAAAAACTATAGGTGGCTGGGAGCGTGCTGCTTAAAACAATAAAGATGTACTTACCTTCCGGTGCCCTCCGGTATTCAGAGGGGGTGCATTCAGCTTCCGGCCGGCCGTGGCCGGGTACGCCTATCCGTTCCTATTCACAGCATTGTGAATGCGGGCCGGAAGGTTGTTGGGTCCGGCCGGAAGCTTGTTTGTTTGGTTTCCCGGCTGCTGTCGCTCCGGTCCGGGCGCCATGTAAACAGAGGGCACCGGAAGGTAAGTACATCTTTATTGTTTTAAGCAGCCCGCTCCCGGCCACCTATAGTTTTTTTTCAAAACTCGGACAACCCCTTTAACATACAGGGAGCAGGCTGGCTGTATACTCTATGGGGCTGGCTGGCTGTATACTCTATGGGGCTTGCTGGCTGTATACCACTTGGGGCTGGCTGTATACTACACCCGCGGCTTATACTTGAGTCAATAGGCTTTCCCAGTTTTGGTGGTAAAATTTGGGGTCTCGGCTTATACTCGGCTCGGCTTATACTCTAGTACAGCGATGGCGAACCTATGGCACGCGTGCCACAGACGGCACGCGAAGCCGTTTCTGTTGGCACGCGTACCGTCGCCAGTAAGCCTCTGCCCGCTGCCCGTAAAAAATTTGGTCTATGCGAGCGGCGGAACTACGCGCCGCTCCATAGACAGAACCGCAGTGTTTTTGCGCATGCGCGGTAACTTGGGAAGCGCTGAAAGTTTCAGTCGCTCCCATAGAAACCGCGCATGCGCATTAATTATCCCGGGCCGCTCCGCTCTGCTCTGCTCCCTCCCTGTCCGCTCTACTCTGTCCCGGTCCGCTCCGCACTGCTTTGCTCCCTCTGTCCCGTTCCGTAGCCCCACTCTCCTCTGCTCCATAGCCCCCCTCTCTACCTCTCCGTAGCCCCCCTCTCTACCGCTCCGTAGCCCCCCTCTCTACCGCTCCGTGGCCCCCCTCTCCTCCGCTCCGTGGCCCCCCTCTCCTCCGCTCCGTGGCCCCCCTCTCCTCCGCTCCGTGGCCCCCCTCTCCTCCGCTCCGTAGCCCCCCTCTCCTCCGCTCCAGGTGGGAGTGGAGAATGCATACAGTGTAACCTGCATGCATTCCTGGAGAACCTTCCTGTAGAATAAAAGAAAATAAAGTAAGTTTATCTGTGTATATGTATGTAATGAGTATATGTATGTGTATATGTATGTAATATGTAATATGTATATGTATGTAATATGTATATGTATGTAATGAGTATATTAATATGTATATGTATGTAATGAGTATATGTATGTGTATATGTATGTAATGAGTATATGTATGTGTATATGTATGTAATGAGTATATGTATGTGTATATGTATGTAATGTGTATATGTAGGTGTTTATATGTGTATACATATATATATTATATATATATATATATATATATATATATATATATATATATATATATATATATATATATTCTGTATGTATTTTATACTACATGGCGATAAGCTGTATGCATTTTATCATACATGGCGGCATTCTGTATGCATTTTATACTACATGGCAAATTCTGTATGCATTTTATACTACTTGGCGGCATTCTGTATGCATTTTATACTACTTGGCGGCATTCTGTATGCATTTTATACTACATGGCGACATTCTGTATGCATTTTATACTACTTGGTGGCATTCTGTATGCATTTTATACTACTTGGCGGCATTCTGTATGCATTTTATACTACATGGCGACATTCTGTATGCATTTTATACTACTTGGCGGCATTCTGTATGCATTTTATACTACTTGGCGGCATTCTGTATGCATTTTATACTACTTGGCGGCATTCTGTATGCATTTTATACTACATGGCGACAAGCTTTATGCATTTTATACTACATAGTGACAAGCTGTATGCATTTTATACTATATTACGTATATGGTGGGGGGGCGTCTCTCTATGGCTCGTTTTCTCAATTAAAACCTTGTTATTCTAGTTAAATTTTTGTGTTGGCACTTCACTTCAAGTCAGAAGGGTTTGGGTTGCATTTTGGGCACTCGGCCTCTAAAAGGTTCGCCATCACTGCTCTAGTATATACGGTACTAATAAACAACATAAAAACTGCACAATTGTACACAAGCTGCACACCAGAAGACAGGGTCAGTACAGATGCATCAAATGACCTACTTACTCAATGGCCTAAGAATATACAGCAGCAATACTAATACATAAAATTAAAAAATAGTGCTTTATTCAATATGCGTTAAAAACCAACAAAGGCAGCATTGGTGCTCACGGACTGAACACAGCACAAAGAAGTATTCAATGAGCCCCACTTCCACTAATCAGTAGTTTAGCTAATCAAATAAAGCAATCAATCCTGGAAATAAGAAAATAATACACATTATATTCTTGTGGAGTAGTACGAAGGGATACCGCTATGCAACGGTTGCAGATGGTGGCTTTCTCGCCTAAGTAATGAATTGGTACCATTGTCTGTCTGTCCTGGTGATCAGTACATCCAAAAAGGGTAATATTTTGTCATCTATTTTTGTTGACAAAATGACACAAGTATATAACTACTATAATACTGCCCCCTATGTACAAGAATATAACTACTATAATACTGCCCCCTATGTACAAGAATATAACTTCTATAATACTGCCCCCTATGTACAAGAATATAACTTCTATAATACTGCCCTCTATGTACAAGAATATAACTACTATAATACTGCCCCCTATGTACAAGAATATAACTACTATAACACTGCCCTCTATGTACAAGAATATAACTACTATAATACTGCCCCCTAGGTACAAGAACACAACTAGTTGTAGTCCCCACCCTGGCTGCCCCCAGTTCTAGTTTTCCTCCCTGCCGCCCCCAGTTCTAGTTTCCCCCCCTACTCCCCCTGCTGCCCCCAGTTCTAGCCCCCCCCCTGCTGCCCCCAGTTCTAGCCCCCCCCCTGCTGCCCCCAGTTCTAGCCCCCCCCCTGCTGCCCCCAGTTCTAGCCCCCCCCTGCTGCCCACAGTTCTAGCCCCCACTTCTGCCCCCAGTGCTACCCCCCCCTGCTGCCCCCTGTTCTAGTTTTCCCCCCTACTCCCCCGCTGCTCCCAGTTATAGTTTCTCCTCACTGTGAGTTTGAGCAGCTCTGTCTCACAGGAGGCTGTATGGAGGAGAAGCGGGAGGATCATGTGATGATGATATCATCACAGGTCCTTTAGCTTCTCCTGTATTCAGCAAAGAAAGTCCTGCAGAACAGTGTGCTTACTGCACACTTATTCTATTCCGCTTTTGCCACGAATTGCGGCAAAACCGAATAGAATATCGTCCTTGTTGCTGCACTAGAAACGGCACACAGCAGGGTGGGGGCCGCAACCTGAGGGTCGGCAGGCCACATGCGGCCTGCGGGTTTTGCACCCCTGAGCTTAGATAGTTAGATAGATATGAGCTTGATAGATAGATATTAGATAGTTGGATATTAGAATATAGATATAATATATATATCAATGGTGGCGGACCTTTTGGAGCCCGAGTGCCCAAGCTACAACCTAACCCCACTTATATGTCGCAAAATGCCAACATGCCAATTTAAGCAGCAACTTATCGATCCCTGTTGTATCACAGGTTTTAATTGTATTAGCGTCCTGAGTTCACCAATACCATAGAAAGATGATTGAGAAATTTGTATTGTAGATTCCCTCCAGGGTCCCCTGAAGAGGAAGAATCTGGGGACCCAGAAAAGGAGGTCCAACGACAATCCATCTCTATCCACAAATTATAAGACCCAAGAAGTGTGTAATTTTTGAAAATCTTTGCTGGAACTCACATTGCGACATTAAAAATTCAGACACAAACAGTCTTCTGTTCCCTAAATATTCCATAGTTTATCATACCAAACTGCCCCACATGGTTATTTTATATAAAGCCCCCTAACCCCCTATGGATTTATTAGAAACCGCCCCCCCTGATCTACATGGATTCCTTATATACAGACTTTTGTGGCTCATTGTAATGAAACTGCAAATGCCATGACGTTCTCGGAAGCTACGATCGGAACCAAGATGGCGGCGCCCAAGCACCACTGTCTTTTAAATGCCACTGGTGGCATCTGAGGGGTTAATACCAGCCTTTGGTGCTATCACTGGTCACCGGTATTAGCAGTGGGTATTTGCTGCAATATGCTGCAAACCCCACCCTTGTATGAAGAACCCTCTTAATACAGCCTCAGCACCTCTGCACCGAACATGTATGGCATAGTGCGCAAAGGGGTTAATAATATGTTCCATTGTATGCCTGTAGAGGGCATAAGTTGAAGCCAGCATTCAATGGTATACATTAATCATGCTCAACTAAACCTTTTTTCACATGGGATAGGGCCTAACTTACTGATCAATGGGGGTCTCGGTGATGAGACCCCCACACATCATGAAAACTAGGGGTCTGATGGGGTCCCACGTACCTCCGTCGACCCCTCGTCGCTCCGTCAGATTAATGGAGCAAAATGGTCATGCGCGGCCGTGATTTGTGGGTGTCTCATCACTAACTTTTGTTCATGGGAAAACCTCTTTTAAATGTTGCAGTTCCCGCTTGTAGTGATAGATATCCAGTGCTGTGTTTTGTAAATATTTTATCTTCTTTTGACAGAAAAAACGCTAAAATGAAGAGTATTAGCACACCATGTCCTTCTGCCAACAACGAAGAAGGCTCTGTTTTGTAAGTAATTGTATTTTATGGAATTCAGGAGTGGATATTAACCCCTTACCAGCGTGAGCCCTCTCTTCTAGCTCTGATCATGGCTGTTAACTCTTTGATTGTCGCTGGTAGTTAAAAGCCAGCGTGCTTTGATTGTTGCTTCCTGTGATGTCATTGGGAGCACCAATCTGTCGCCATGAAAGCCTTGAGTCTTTATAAGACCCAAGAAGTGTGTAATTTTTGAAAATCTGTAAAAATGTGCTAGTGATGTCCAAAATAATAATAATAATAATATGGTAGGATCAATCAGACAACCTATGGTTAAAGTTCCCTAGGGGGTCTGAAAAATAGTTAAAAATAAAAAAACGTAAAAGTTCAAATCATCGTCCCTTTCTGTGGAACTGATAATCATAGACATGTTAGGTACCCCCAACTCACAAAAGTCCTGATCTATCAAAATATAATAACGGTTATTCCCTGCGTTGAACCCCGAAATGGAAAAAAAATGACAAATTGTCCGAAACGCCACATTTTGCAACATATAAATAATTTAATTAAAAGTGATCAAAATGTTGTATTGTCCCCAAAACGGTAGCAAAGAAATAATGAAATAAAAAAGGGGGCCAAGTCATTAAGTAATTACAAAATCATTAGTAAAACTTCAGTATTAAGGAAGACCTGTCACCAGAATTTTATCCCTCACACCAGTAATAAATGCTGGTAAAGGCTTTAAATATGGTCCTCCCCATATTACCTAAAATGATAGGCACTGTGCCTTAATTACAGCAGTTTTCTGATATGAGTATATGAGTCATATTTTGAATAGAAGATTAATGTCGTCTCCTGGCTACCAGTGATCCATGCTTCCTTTTTTTGATTGACAGCTCTGTGTAAACTGAGTAAGTCCTCTTCCTGTCATATTCAGAATTTACTCCTTACTCCATAGCTCCCAACCGTCCCGATTTTGACGGGACTTTCCCGTTTTTCGTACCTCTGCCCCGCGTCATGGGCAGCTATGATATTGTCACGGATTCTCCCCCCAGGTCCCGCTGTGTCCCGCTGCTGTGTCCGCATAGTAAATACTTTGAAAGTCTGAACTCACAGTACAGAATGGCTTCTACAGACATCGGGAGGGAATCCTTTTCAGAGAAGTGTCGGGCTTAGCGCAGAGCAGGGACCACGTCATCAGCCTCAGATCAGTATCTGTCCATATATGGTCACTGCATCTCCTAGGGTTCCCCAGAGCAGACATCGGGCAGGGAATCCTTTTCAGAGAAGTGTCGGCTTAGTGGAGAGAGCAGGGACCACGTCATCAGCTCAGATCTCTATCTGTCCATATATGGTCTCCAGGTCTTCCCCAGACACAAGCTCTTTATATAATTAAATTAAATAAAGTTTTGGCCAGGCTGAGATTCGAACCTAGGACCCTCTGCACCATAGACAGGAGCCTAACTAACTGAGCTATAAGCCCAGTGATAGAGAGCTGAGGATTTCTGGTAAGTAAGACATGTTATCTGCCATTTACACTGTGACACAGACTAATGCACTGATATATAGAGAGGGATCTTCTCAGAGATTATTATTGTAATTATTGAGACTATTATTATTATTATTATTATAAATTTTATTATTATGGAGATGATTATTAATAATGGTAAAAATAATAATAATCATCTCAATAATAATAATAATAATAATAATAATAATAGTCTCAATAATTACAATAATCTGAGAAGATCCCTCCCTATATACCAAGGCAGTATATAGTTCTTAGTTACCAAAATTCTCCACTTGTTAATCACAGAGGTTATAGCTCAGTGGGTTGAGGCGCTGTGTTATTATTGTACATGGACACTGCAGGTTCTAGGTTCAAATCCCATGCCGCCATTTTGTCCCTCTTTCCTTTTCCCAAATGTTGGGAGGTATGCCTTACTCAATATCAATAAAGTAAATTATATTACTTTACATTTACAAAAAAAAGATCTTGTCCTGCTCTTTATGCAGTCAGACTTTACTGCTGAATCAGAGGGTATATGGTAAATTTTCTTATTAACCCTTATTAAAGACACCTTATGTGATATCAATAGGGATACCAGGTTTCTGCCATGAGCTTCCAATAGTAATCTTGGCAGGGAAGCTCCCACAGTAGGTTCTCCTCTCATACACGAACGTCAAAGTAAAATAAGTATTTCCCAAAAAGTATTTCCTACCTACACATACTGTACTAATTCCAGTTAAAGGCTTCAGGAACTTTTTTCTTAAATAATTCTATTACACCTATTATGTTGTAACAAGCATTTCCCTAGTAGTTTGACCTGTATAACTGAATCCAGCACTCTGGTGAGGTGATGTACCTACTACAAGCTGCAGCTTAAATATGTGTGCGTTGTACTATCCTGTCCATCGCACCCACCTTATTTGTCTGTGGGTTAATGCTTTAACTCTTTAACTCCATAACGACGCACGCTGTAATAGTACGGTACGCATCTAGTGCAGGTGCATGGAGAGGGCTCTTCTTTTAGCTTCATATTCCCTTGTTTTTAAGTTAAAAGCCTTTAGATTTAAGCAAACTAGCCTCAGGGGCTCAAGGCTCCATTAACACCTATGGAGTCCCAGGCTAATTATTTCAAAAGCCTTTGTTTCCAAAACCCAGGGCATAAGAAGCTAAAAGAAGAGCAGTTCATGCCAGAGGTCGCACACACAAGTATGTCAGTGTGCTTGGTTTACAATCCTTCATCATGGTGATAGATGTGCTTTAACTTTTTTATTTTATTTTTTTGCTGTACTTCCAATGCTTAAAAATACCATTTTAGGACATTGTTGATTCTTAATTGTAGTTTATTTTATATTGAATATAATGTGTCTGGTTATTTAATCTACAGTGAAAGTGGACCTGCACGCCAAAGAGCACTTCCATTAAGTGAAATGGCGAAAGCAATCATATGTGGTTTGAGTTTTGCAGGTATGACTAAATTTGTATATTATTTAAACCTATTGAAGTCGTTGTTTATGTGTGCCAGTTTGCACATATACTGTTTTGGTTCAAGGAGTCTGGCAGCTAATGTTGTGAGCCTTAAATAGTAACTGAAAATTTTTTGACAAAAAATAGTTTTAGCACAGCCGGAAAGAGACTCTGATAACAATTCCAATGGTATCTATATACACTGTGTTCCAAATTATTATGCAAATAATATTTCTCATATTTTCTGAAATAACCTATATGAATTGCAGTCATTGTAATTTTCCAGTCATCAAGTATTCGAGTATAATTGAAATGTTTTTGAACAAACTGTCTATGATAACAGTATATTTAAAAAATAAAAATACACTCAAATGCATGTTCTAAATTATTATGCACAGCAAAGTTTTTTCATTTTTTATTAATTTCAGATTTTCATTAAGAACAAAAAAAATGGAATTTGTGACATTATAAGCATAAGCAGGTTATTACAAAATGAAATAAAACAGTTATCAAGTCAAAAACGTATTCTAGGTGATGTTACATTTGCACATAGGACCCCTTGTTGGAAAGGAGCTTCTGAACTCCCTCGTCCATTGAATTTGTCAGTTTTTGGATGGTTTCTGCTTCAATTGTTGTGCATGAGGACAGAATACCCTCCCAGAGCTGTTGCTTAGATGTGAACTGCCTCGCGCTATCACTGATGCTCCAGAGGTTCTCAATGGGGTTGAGGTCAGGGGAGCATGGGGCCCATACCATAACTTTGTGCTCTTTTATGTCCATAACAGCCAGAGATGCAGATGTGTTATTTGCAGCATGAGACGGTGCGTTATCATGCATGAAAATGATGGTTCTTGAACCATGGCAGGAAGTGCTGTTTGAGAAACTCCACATACATTATAGAGTTCATCTTTACCCCTTCAAGGATCCTGAAGGGGCTGACAATCTCACTCCCCATGAATCCAGCCCAAAACATTACTCCACCTCCTCCTTGTTGGCGCCGTAGCAGTGTTTACATGGGGTGTCGATCAACCAACCACTCCATCCATCTGGAACATTGAGCGTCACATAGCACTCATCGGTGAACAAAACAGTTTTGAAGTCACTCTTCATGTATTGTTTGGCCCACTGGAGCAGTTTCTGTGTGCAGTGGATAGAGGAGGTGGACAGGATGGCTTACGCACAGCTGCAAACCTCTGAAGGACCCTGCACCTTGTTGTTTGGGGGACGTTGGAGGCACCAGCAGCTTCAAAAACTTTTCTGCAGCTATGCTACAAGGCATTTTTGCAGCTGCTCTTTCAACCTGACATAATTGCCTTTTGGAAAGAGTCCTCACGGCATTTAACATGCCTTTCGGGGATCTTTCCCCCACGATCAGCACCCCCGCGCTGTTTTCGGGCGCGCCGATGGTTGCTATGACATCTCTGGGGTCCAGTCGGGACCCCAGAGATGTCTGAAGGTAGTGCTTTTAAGATGGCGTCTGTGACGTCATCTTAAAGGCACAGTGCCAGCCTATGCATGTGCATAGGCTGACACTGCTAATACCCTGCAATACAGTATTGCACAGTATTATCAGATGATTGCTTGTTCATGTCCCATGGTGGAAAAAGTTAAAAAAAAAAAAAAAAAAAGTTTCAATAAAAAATAAGTTTCTAAATCCCTAAAATTGCCCATAAGCCCCAAAACATACAGAGACATATATTGCTAAAAAAAAAGTGTAAATCATAACACAAACCCCACATATATAGTATCACCGCCTCCGTGACAATCCGTAGAATAAAATTAAATAAATATTGAACCCGTATGACGCCGTTTAAAAAACATTTTAAAAACCCGCCTAAAATTATGATTTTTACCTATTGAATCCCACAAAAAATGCAATAAAAAGTGACCAACAAAACATATGTACTCCTGAATGATACTGTTACAAAGTACAACATGTCCCGCAAAAGAAAAAGCCATCAACCAGCTCTGTAGCCACAAAAGTAAAAATGTTATGCCACTTGGAAGACGGCGATGCAAAAATGATAGATTTCCCCCCACATTAGGGTTTTATTTGGCAAATTTAGTAAAACTTAAGAAAAAATATTCATTTCTGGTATCCCTGTAATCGTATCGACCCATAAAATAAAGATAACAAGATTATTAGGCTATATGGTGAACACGAAAAAAAACCCTTAAAAATCCAGTACAGAATTTATGCTTTTCTACTCGTGACCTAAAAAAAAGTTCCTAAATTGTCAACAATAGGTGATATCAACCCCAAAATTGTAAAACTGGAAAAAGCATCTCATCCCGCAAAAAAAAAAAAAAATGCCATCACTTAGCCCCAATAATGAAAAAACGAAAATTTTATAGCCTGCAAAATGGGACAATGAGGAAACTAAAATCCTGGCAGCTGCAGGGTGCTCCTTCCCTTCTGCACCTTGCTGTGTGCCCATAAATCAAGTAACGGCCTCATGTGGGGGGTCTCTGTACTCCTGAGAAATTATAGAACAAATTGTATGGTGGGTTTTCTTTTTTTTTCTTTTGGAAATGTGTAAATTTTAGGGGTATAACCGACAAAATTGGACCATTCTAAATTTCACCTTCATTTTGATTCAATTACTATGAAGATCTCAGGGGGTTAACAATCTTCCTAAAAGTTTCTGATAGTTTGAGGAGTGCAGATTAGAAAATGGGTTGATTATATACGGGGTTGTAATGCTCAATATGTAAAATTTCATTTAAAACAGTATTTATCCCCAAAATAGTAAATTCTGAAAATACAGAAAATCGATAATCTATTTGTAAGCCGCATGACATCAAAATAAATTATCCAGATATTTCAAAAATTATGAAAATGTAAAGTAGACAAATGGGAAATGTTATTCAGCAAGTTACTTAGGTGGTAAATCTATATGCCTGAAAACGCAATGATTTCGAATATCGAAAATGGCAAATTTTTCAAAAAATTTATCGTTTTTTCTTATGTTTTGCGTTTATTTACAAAAAAATCAGACAAAATTTAGCACTCAAAAGAAGTACAACATGTGGGGGAAAAAACAGTGTTCAAAAGTTATAACCATATAAAGCGACGCAAGTCAGGATACAAAAAATGGGACTGAGCCTTAATCTACAAAATGGCTGCGTCCTTAAGGGGTTAAACAAACGCCGCAGTGTTAGAAGGATAGTGTTACCGGAAACCTCCGGTGACTCTATCTAACACTGCGGCGGAATACAATGTAAACATCAGACTGTTCCCAAAGCGGTCCGATGTATTCATGAGGGGGCGTGGTTAGGGGCGGTGACTGCCGCATGATGCGCGGCAGTCACCGCCAGCCTATGGAGCAAGTGGGACGGTCCAGGGAAGAGGCCGCGCCTTGCGAGCGGTCCGGCGATTACATTGTACTCCAACGCAGTGTTAGCTAGCGTTACCGGAGGTTTCCGGTAACGCTATCCTGCTAATACTGCAGCTTTTGTTTATGGGTGACAGCTCCTCTTTAAAGGAAACTTACCACTTGACGTGGTTGGTGTAAGATGCATACACCGAGGACCAGCTCAGGGTGAGCTGGTGCCGGTGCCTACTTTCATTAGTGTCCTAAACCGCTGTATGGCGGTTTAAAAACTTTTTGTTCTTTACACCCGAAGGAGTTTTGGCGTACCAAGCGTTCGACTGTGCGCACAGCTCCCCGGCATTTCCTATGTAGGCGCGCGCACAGTCGCGAGGCACGGTGCGCCGAAGCTCCTTCGGGTGTAAAGAATAAAAAGTGTTTAAACCGTGATACAGCAGTTTAGGACACTAATGAAAGTAAGCACCGGCACCAGCTCACCCTGAGCTGGTGCTCGGTATATGCATCTTACACCTACCATGTCAAGTGGTAGGTTTCCTTTAAGTAGTCTTGCCTTTCATTAGACACCTGCCAAACTAATTAGCACCGATGTCTGCAATTGCTTCCAGTGATATAAAGAGCTCTGACACACATCACCATCAATGAGTGTAACTGAGAAACAAAAAATGTCTTACCTTATCACTCCTAAACACTTTTTGCATAATAATTTGGAACACAGTGTAATGCTGCTGACTTCTTCCTATACTGATATACAGCCTGGTATATCGATCATTCCTTTTTATAAATCATATTCAGCTATTCCTGAAGTGGGTGGAACTTCTTAGTTGAGACATCAACTAAGGGCATGCATATTAATCAGGACAGCATGTTTGTAATTGGCTGACCAGAAGCATGTGATGATCACTCAACGTTGCCCAATTTTATTTTCCATGGTTACCAGAAAGCGGCTCCGGCAGATAACTAAACAGAGTAAATTATAGAGTTGCTTAGTGCACAGATTTTATGTGGTTTTCTTTATCTGTTTAATGATTATTTGCATGAATTAATAAACAGAGCTAGAATCTGGTGACAACGAAATTCTAGTGTACGATGATGGTTGTGATGAAGATGAACCTTCTTTTAGTTCAGGTATGTTTATTCAGTTTGGATTATTTCCTTTTTCTATCCTGAATGAATAGATTCTTTGACCACCTTTAAAGGACAGGAGTTTGAGCAAAGTTCTGCCTGTTTTTTTTTTTTTGTAAATAAGAACCACTAGTGGGTAAAATACATGGAATAGATGCAGAGGTTTCCACACTTTTTCACTTGGAAAAGATTCATTCATGCATTTGGCTTCTAAATACTGACATGTAAGCTGCCTTACACTTATCATAAGAGCAAAATTATTCCTTCATTTCTACATTTCCAGAATAGAAATGAACTTTCAACTAATTAATTCATTTCCATTTGAATTGAAACGAATGACTATTTTTTTGCAGCCATTTATCTTATAAGGCTTAAAAGGAACGCGTTTTGTCCATATAAAGCTGCAGACACTGTTCAGTAAGTGGTGTTAGAGATCTTTTGGCTGAACACCGCACAAAATCCCCTGTAGTATTTAAACAGGAACCTGCTGTACCAGGTGGTTGGGCTGTGGTCTTATATTGGAGTTCACTAGAGTGCTCTGAATCCAGCTCAAGTCCTGGAATTTAAATGCATTTTTCGAAGACCAAGTGCTACTTGCAACATTCAGAATGATATGACATTGGCCTAGGGGGCAGCCTCAGGGCTAGTCTGGCCTGGAAGGGGGATGTGGCGGTAGTCTGGACTAAGGGGGGAGGAGGGGTCAGCGTTGTTGTTAGCCTGGTCTGAGGGAATTGGTGGCGACCTCAGCCATAATCTGGTCTGGGGGAGGGGGCGCCTCAGCCACAATCTGGTTTGGAAAGGGGGGGGTTCCCTTTAAGTTTATTTCATAAATTGTATATACTCTAAAGCACAGAATAAAAATGTAAATTAGATGATTGTAAAAGAACACTGATCAAAATTGGAGAACACTTTCAAATACCTGCAAGTTATTGGTGTTCATCTGACACTCAGTGCTAATTTCCTTAATCCCTTCAGGCCTCAGCCTATTTTGGGCTCAAGGATACAGACCCATTTTTGAAATCTGCCCAGTGTCACTATAAGTGGTTATAGCTTTGGAACGCTTTAACATATCCAGGGATTTTTGAGATTTTTTTTCTCTTGACAAATTGTACTTCAAATTAGTTTAAAAATTTGGATGATATCTTTTGTATTTAGCTATGAAAAAAGCTGAAATTTGGCCAAGTCCTTTATTTAGAGGCACCTGCTCAACTTTCAATTGACCGTGAGATAGCTAAATAAACGCAAGACTCGTAAATTACAACATTGTGGAAACTACATCCCTCAACATATGAAAAAGCACTTTTATGAAATGTGTTTACCCTTCATGTTTTTATAGGGTTTAAAACAAAATGAAGGTGCGATTTACAAATTGTAATATTTTTGGACAATACATTAATTTTGGGCTTAAAATTAACCTCTTACCGCTGAAGCCACCTTCCATTTTTTCATATGTGCCATGTGTCACTATAAATGGTTATAACTTCGGAACACTTTAACATATCCAAGTAATATTGAAATTGTTTTCTCGTGACACTTTGTACTTTATGTGAGTTGAAAAAATCTTGGTGGTATGTTTTGCATTTATTTATTAGAAAATCAGATATTTGGAGAATATTTTTTAAAATTCTCGATTTTCGAAATTCAAAATGTTCTACTTTTTCCACACATAGTCATAACAGCAAAAAAAACGTAATAATTAACATTCCGACATTTTTTTTTTTAATGCATTCACTCATTTTTGTAGGATTTTCACATTTTCATAAATCACGGGACCAGCTCAGGTTTCAAGTACCTTTGAGAGGCCTGAATAAAAATAAAACAGCATAAATTACCCCATTATAGAAACGAAACCCCTCAACGTACGCCGCGTCCAAAATGCTTGATCTATCAAAATATAGTAATGGTTTCTCACTGCGTTTAACCCTGTAACAGAAAAGGTTGTGCAGTCCTAAGAGTGGTAGCATTGAAAAAGTCATCAAAAGCCGCACAAAATGACACCACCCACAGCTCCGTACACCGAAGTATGAAAAAGGTATTAGCGCCAGAAGATGGCAAAATAAAAAAAAATTAAAAAATTTGTACAGGAGGTTCTAATTTTTGTAAATTTATGAAAACATTATGAAATCTATACCCATTGGGTATCCCTGTGAGAGTAAAGTAGACATGTCATTTGTGGCGCACAGTGAAAGCCGTAAAATCCAAGCCCACAAGAAAACGCAGGAAATGCAATTTTTCACTGCATTTGGAATTTTTTCCTGCTTACCAGTACACAGCATGGAATATTCAATACCATCTCTATGAAGTGCAATTTGTTACGCAGAAAACAAGCCGTCACACAGCTCTTTACGTGTAAAAATAAAAAAGTTCTAGATTTTTGAGGTTGGGAGTGAAAAAACAAAGGGCCAGGTCGTTAAGGGGTTAAAAGCAAATGCTTGTGTAAGCTTCACAAAATTTAGTTATATTTTTTTCCTATGCTACAGTAATTCCTGTACTCTTTTTATGATCATCACATTTTTTTGCAAAGTAAATGTTTTATGTTGATCTACTTTGAATAGCGGTATTTTGTAAAACAGTGCAGTGGCATATTGTCTCATTTACAAAGAAATCCATCAAATGTTTATCAATGGAGATAACTTGGTTTTTTTCATCACTAGAGTACCGTATATACTCAAGTATAACTCAAGGCACCCAATTTTACCACAAAATACTGGGAAAACTTATTGACATGTGTATGAGCCTAGAGTGGGAAATGCAGTGGTCACAGCCTCCTCCACTAATGAAATGCCCAGACAACCTCTGGTAATGTCCTAGTTTGCACTAGTGGAATGCAATGATGCGTTTCTGTACAAAAAGAAAAAAATGTAGTCCGCTCACCTGGACGTATGAAAACATGCGACAACAACGTGGCAATTCTTGAGCAACGGAACTTTCGGCTCTGAAGTACATGGAATACAGGCAGTCCCCGGGTTACATACAAGATAGGGTCTGTAGGTTTGTTCTTAAGTTGAGTTTGTATGTAAGTCGGAACTGTATATTTTATCATTGTAATCCCAGCCAGAACTTTTTTGGTCTCTTTGACAATTGGATTTTAAAAATGTTAGGTTGTCATAAGAATCAATATTAACACTAAAGCTTCATTACAGACACATTTGATAACTGTTATGGCTGTTTATTGTAGCCTAGGACTAAAGTACAACAAATTACCAACATACAGAGGTTTGTTTGTAACTATGGGTCGTATGTAAGTCGAGTGTTCTTAAGTAGGGGACCGCCTGTATACAATAATGAACAAATCCAGCTTCAAACGATGTCCATGTAAGTTAAAGAAAATCTTTTACCTTTATTGAGACAACTTTGTAAAAAAGAAAATGGTTGAAGCAGACAACCCTCAAACACGGAAAGTACTTGGGGTAGTGAGGAGACCAATAGTCGCCTATGCGTTTCAGAGAAACATCTCCTTAATCATGTATGATACGAAAATGCTCACGGGAAGTTGATATTCACACTTCCCACAACCACGTGATTTACGTGTCAATGGTGTCATAGATCACGTGAGCATTTCGATTTGATTGATAAGGTATCTTTTAACACAAACAAAGTAATAAAGACATTAAACAATTAGTTAAAAAATACAAAGCAATTACCATATTATATATTATTGGAGTATGGAGTATATGACATGCAAGAACAGAGATTAGTACTGGTAAATCACATCTTGTTAAGACCCTCCGGAACTCGGGTTTGTAACGTGAATATCCAGAAGGTTTCTCTATTGAGAAGTTTCCTTCTGTGATCCCTTCCTCCGGTAGGGCGTTTCACTTTCTCTATTGCTACAACTGATAGCCCTGAACAATCACCATTATAAACGTTTTGGAAGTGCCATGGAGACATTTATTGCATCAACCTTACTGGCATCTGATATGTGACAGCGTATTCTGGTTTTAAGAGAGCATGTGGTGCAGCCTACATACTGGAGATTGCACTAGTTACAAATGATCAGGTATATGACATATGTTGTATTGCAATTTATATAATTGTATATTTTATATAGTTGTGTACGAGCATAGCAAAAATGTTTACTTGGTGCTGCAAAATTGCAGCATGTGCACCTCTTATGTCCAAATTTATAGAACCCTTGGTACATCAAGCCAACTACCAGATGGAGAATTTTCTGAAAGGTACAAACTTGGTGATAGTTGCATGCCCAATGTTGGTGCCCTTCTAGCCACACAATTAATTTTTTCAGGGAGTATGGAAACCAAATCGTTATCCATATAAAGTATTGGAAAATGTTTATTGACAATGCATGTAATTTCTCGATATTGAAGACTATATGTGGTAGAAAATGTAACCTGTGTATTATGTTTTTTTATGCCGAACGGTCTCTTTTTCTACCAATAATTTTTCTCTAGGAATTTTTTTTCAACTATGTTATGCGCTCTATTAAGCATCCAGTTAGAAAGATTTATTACTGAGAGAATATCCTTTTTCTTATTAATTTTGTTTGCTAGAGTGGTGGTATCAGTACAGTTGCATTGACTCGAATCATTTCTCCTACTGGAATATTTTTGATGACCTGTTTCGAGTGACACGAATGGGCATTGAGTGTTGAATTAAGTGATATGGGTTTAGAATATGGTTCAATAGTAACATGTATGGTACCTATAAGGGTGAAATCCAAGTAATGTACCTCATGTCTAGACAATTATTGGGTGAACCGTAAATTCATATTGTTCTGATTAATATAATCAGAGAGGTAGGTTAAACTTTTGTAAATTTGGTAAAATGCGTGACAATTTGGGCCGAGGACTTAGGAAAGCCATACGTAAACTCAAAACTAATAAGGACTTACTAGTCCGCCAGGTGGACAAAGGTGGAGCAGTTATTTTGAATGCGGGATTATACAGAGTGTTGAATGAGGACATCTTGTCTAATACAGATGTTAGTACTGATAGCGCAGCTACATACATAAATAAGAAGTGGGAGAGGGGGCTAGTGCAATGAATTATAACTTCAATATGTATATATTTGAAGTCCCCACTTCTAGTGTTAGCTCAATTAAGATGTGGTTGGCTTGAATGAATGCAAAAACCTACCAGAAAAAAGCCATTCCAACCAAAAAGTACTAAATATATAATTGAATCTTTATTGGAAATTCACATCGTACACTGATTAAAAACAAAACAAAAAGACAAGCTGATCACAAGAAAGGGGGAGGACAAGGACACTACATATAATCAGACAAATATTGCAGGGTGATGGGTAAGGATAGGTGCTGCCCTCCTAAGAATTGATTTTAGGGGGATGACCTATGAGTCCAGGGACAGCAGTGTCTATAAAATATATAACTTCCACAGCATAGTGCTTACACATCAACTGGACATATCTTGGACACATAGATCGAAACATATAACATCAAAATTACATGATAATAATATTGCACATACCCATTGTAAGAGATTCTCTGCCGTCTGACACAAATTGCCCCGACGCGCGTTTCGGCGCTAGCCTTCGTCTGGGGGTAAATGTGTGGCAAAGATACCCGGGTTTTTAAAAGAAGCAGTAACCAATGGTGAGGAGGCCAAAACGCCTCCATACCTGTCAACCGATGTCATTTCCGGTCGACGTTATTGAGCGCACTCCATCCGGGAGGGACAGCTCCCCCACCCGCATCCCGCCCAGAACACGTGACCCGCTACGTGATGGTGACGTCACGGCAGGACACGTGATGCGGGCGCTGGATCAGGTGATCGGGGGCGTCCACCACCGAGCGTGTGCGCTGTCGATCGGAATTTTGACAGGTATGGTGATCACCGTACTACTAGAAAAGGATCCAATGTATTTACCCAAGAGGAGAGAAAAGGGTAGTGACACTTTACTTTTGAACATATATGTCTATCCTTCTAGTCTTAATATGAATAAATATTTCTTATTTTTACCAATAAATTCAATCGAGGGAAATGCCCAAGTTGTCTTAATTCATACGAAATCCATGACATTTCTTTTAAAAGATATAAAGTGCATGATGTTATCCAAAAGTGCATATACTGCATGATGTTAAAAATATGAATGTGATAAGGTGCTACAGTGACTATGACACACATGTGTAAACATCAAATACACCAAATTTAATGTGAGAAAGTGCAGCCCATTGCTCTGCTGCTCAGAGCAATGTGCTGCACAGAGGTAAGTGTCAGGAAGGGATGTATATTACATCATAATGCATATAATCCATGTTGCTGCAAAAAATTAAGAAGTCGTGACACAAATAAAGCAAAAATGGTGAAATAAAACTTATAAAACAATTTATGAAATAAGGTGTACAGAGGCTTATTGTATATAGTGTCTTAGGGTGATGTGAATGTGAGGAATATCCACCAAAATAGTGGATCTTATAAGAAGTCATGTTTACAATAAGAGGTGAAAAGAAAAAGGGGATATATGTGAGGAATATCCACCAAAATAGTGGATTTTGTAAGGAGTCATGTTAGCCGTAAGAAGTAAAAGGAAAAAAGACAAAAAGAGGAAAAATATATCAAAGTGTATGGGATGACCAACAGGGAGAGGACGATGGAAATATCTAGGGCATTTTTAGACCCAAGATTGGGTGAAGGAAGTTTCTTCCCCTATCCGATGATCGCTAGTCCATATGTCCTTGTTGGAAATTAAGGATAGAAAATGGTATAATTAATTTCCTTTGGATCCAAACACTCCTATTTTCGTAGTATGGTCTCACAATGAACCTGCTAGTAACAGAAAACAATAACATAAAATTAGTGACATACCATTCAACATAGACGTTTAAAAAAGTACTTTGTATACAATTTAAAAACCCAGTGTGGACCGGGTCGGGGGTCAGAGGAAGGGTGCATAGCTCAGGGTCTCATTCAGGCCAAATGGACTTAGAGTTTTCAAGGTCCAGATCCATCTGGTTTCACATTGCGCCAGTTTTTGCGCTACCGGGCCACCTCTGATATTATTTTTGACATGATCAATGCCACAAACACGGAGGTGTTTTGGATTACACCCATGTTTCTCTCTAAAGTGTTTTGCTATCGGGAGTCCGTCCGTACAAAAATCAGGGTCCTTTGCTGCTGTAATATCACGTACATGTTCCCGAACTCTTACTTTAAGTTCTCTAGTGGTCAGACCCACATTGGTTACTGCTTCTTTTAAAAACCCGGGTATCTTTGCCACACATTTACCCCCAGACGAAGGCTAGCGCCGAAACGCGCGTCGGGGCAATTTGTGTCAGACGGCAGAGAATCTCTTACAATGGGTATGTGCAATA
This sequence comes from Engystomops pustulosus, assembly GCF_040894005.1. Taxonomy (NCBI): domain Eukaryota; kingdom Metazoa; phylum Chordata; class Amphibia; order Anura; family Leptodactylidae; genus Engystomops; species Engystomops pustulosus. The sequence continues at coordinate 185,125,222 of NC_092411.1, forward strand.
TTATTATCATGTAATTTTGATGTTATATGTTTCGATCTATGTGTCCAAGATATGTCCAGTTGATGTGTAAGCACTATGCTGTGGAAGTTATATATTTTATAGACACTGCTGTCCCTGGACTCATAGGTCATCCCCCTAAAATCAATTCTTAGGAGGGCAGCACCTATCCTTACCCATCACCCTGCAATATTTGTCTGATTATATGTAGTGTCCTTGTCCTCCCCCTTTCTTGTGATCAGCTTGTCTTTTTGTTTTGTTTTTAATCAGTGTACGATGTGAATTTCCAATAAAGATTCAATTATATATTTAGTACTTTTTGGTTGGAATGGCTTTTTTCTGGTAGGTTTTTGCATTCATTCAAGCCAACCACATCTTAATTGAGCTAACACTAGAAGTGGGGACTTCAAATATATACATATTGAAGTTATAATTCATTGCACTAGCCCCCTCTCCCACTTCTTATTTATGTATGTAGCTGCGCTATCAGTACTAATTGTCGTTGCTGTGTTATCCACAGAAAAAGGAGCTACTGGCTTGATGGATTTTAACGCCAGGGAACAATCCTGGCTGGAACAGGCTGACCAGGTTTTTGGGAGCGAGCCCACTGCATCGGTTTCGGAGAATCGGAGGGATGTGTGTGTATCTCAGGGCCAATTAAAAAATCTACTCCACCGGAAAACACGGGTCTGGTGGAACAAAACCTCACTGGAAAAATATGTTTTCCAGTCTTCGGATTCAGGTATTTCCCTCATTCCCTATTGATGATGAGGAAATGACCACGAAATGGGAGGCAATATGTAGCAAGTGCTCCGTAGAATTCATGGAACTACTGATTGTTTTATACAAAAAGTCATTGCTTGAAATTGAGTCTGAAATTGAGTCAGTTAAGCAATTCTTAACAGACACGATGACAAAAGAAGCTTTTGGCAAATTCCTTGAACAAATAGAAATAGACTTTGGAGATTGGGAAAAAAAGATTCAGGAAGTAAAAAAGAAAAAATATGCAAGAGACCTTAGAGACTTCCAACAAAAACAAGTCTATAGATGGCGAAGATCACGCCCCATACACCTCATGAGAAGACCCATAAGCCGTACATCATCGTTCTCCTCCAATACGTCACAAAGTGATGCAGGAGAAGGCCCGTATCGAAGAGGATATGATCATCAGGAAAGGGGCAGAAAAAGGAAAATGACTCAGAATCAATCCGAAGCTAAAAGAAAGCCGGAAACCAGAAGTACCACCACTGGAACTCAACTCAAGGTAATCAATTTAACTAATTATAATCTATCTGTAGAGGAAACTAAAGTATTGGAAAAGGGACTAACATTTTCCCCATGTGCCCGCTTTAATACTTTCACAGCGATAAAAGATCTAAATATATTTGCAAGATCGCTGATACATAAGAAATGGTTTCACGTGGAAGACCCCACAGACATCTTTACATCTACCACAGACTTGGAAGCAGTACGAATATTGGAAGAATTAGAACAAGAATCCAGAGATACATCAATACACGGTAAGATACCGTCCTGTGTGCGACCGAAATCACGTAAGTTCCCCGCTCTGTCCGCCTCACCCACCATCGAATTATTTGTAAAATTAGTATCTACGGAGTTTGAGAATATCTCTCAAGAGATTTATCAAGATAACTTAACCCCAAAGATGCGAGAAGCATTGAGAAACTTGGAAAAATTGGAGGATGTAATTATTAAACAGGCGGACAAAGGGGGGAACATAGTACTGTGGTCACGTCAGATGTATGAGGCAGAAGCCCAGCGACAGCTGAGAGACAAGACCTGTTATCAAAAATTAACATATAATCCAACTAGCAAATTTGTGGAAGAATTAAATACACTACTCAAGAGAGCGGTGACCAATGAAGTGATCTCTAAGGAATGTGCTGAGGCGTTATCAGTTAAATTGCCAAGGACACCAACATTATATCTTTTACCTAAGGTGCATAAAAATTCTGTTAACCCACCCGGACGCCCAATTATTTCAGGCAACGGGGGGCTGACAGAAAAAATTGGTAAATTTGTTGACTACTACTTAAAAGACATAGTAGAATGTCTACCTTCCTATGTCCGAGACACTTCGGATTTATTACAAAGGATTGAAGGTATCCATATGGATGAGGACATGATCCTTGTAACTTTAGATGTAGAGTCGCTGTACACAAGTATAAAACACTCTGATGGCCTAAAAGCCGTACAATTCTTTCTTGACACCACAATTTTAGATGGAGGTATGAAGGAACTCATCCTGTGTTTGTTGCAATTCGTCCTTCGTCACAATGCATTTGTCTTTGGAGACTCCTTCTTCCTACAGCTCCAGGGAACGGCCATGGGGGCGGCCTGCGCCCCCTCGTATGCCAATTTGTTCCTGGGGCTGTGGGAGAGGGATCTCCTCATGGGTGACCGGGATGTCGGAATGGACCGTGTCGTTTTTTGGGCACGGTACATTGACGACATCCTGGTCATCTGGAGGGGCACCGCCCAGGAGTTGGATACATTTATTCACCAACTAAATGATAATGAGATGAACATCAAACTCACTTACAAATATGACATGAATAAAGTGGACTTTTTGGATGTTCTTCTAGAAAAGGACGAATTTGGATACCTCCACTCTGATGTATATAGAAAGGAAACGGCAGTGAACGCTTTGCTGCATGCCTCATCATCCCACCCACCACAAACTATCACGGCAGTCCCCACTGGACAATATCTGCGCATGAGGAGAATTTGCTCGACTGACGAATCTTTTGAACTTCAGGCGCAGGAACTGAGACGCAGATTTAGAGATCGCGGATACAGCCAGAGAACGCTAAGGAAAGCCTACAACAGAGCTAAACAGACTTCAAGAATGGAATTACTATACCCAGAAAAGAAACAGAAGGAGGACTGCAAGGTAAGATTCATTACTGATTATCACTCACAATGGAAACAAATGAAAGAAGTATTGGAACGGTTTTGGCCCCTTTTGAGATCCGACCCTGTCCTGCAGAAATATATCCCAGAACATCCGGGCATAGCAGCACGTAGATCTAAAAATCTTAAAGATCTGCTAGTAAAAAGCCATTATGTAAAAAGGAATGGACACACCTTTCTGAACACCAAGGGCCCCAAATGGGGGTGCAAACCATGTGGTCGGTGTGTGGCATGCCCCAATATTATACAAACCGATTCTTTCAAAAATTCAAATGGATCTCGCACCTTTAAGATCACGCACACAATCACCTGCAATACCAAAACTGTAATTTACCATGCCTCATGCCCGTGCGATTTAATCTATGTGGGTCTGACCACTAGAGAACTTAAAGTAAGAGTTCGGGAACATGTACGTGATATTACAGCAGCAAAGGACCCTGATTTTTGTACGGACGGACTCCCGATAGCAAAACACTTTAGAGAGAAACATGGGTGTAATCCGAAACACCTCCGTGTTTGTGGCATTGATCATGTCAAAAATAATATCAGAGGTGGCCCGGTAGCGCAAAAACTGGCGCAATGTGAAACCAGATGGATCTGGACCTTGAAAACTCTAAGTCCATTTGGCCTGAATGAGACCCTGAGCTATGCACCCTTCCTCTGACCCCCGACCCGGTCCACACTGGGTTTTTAAATTGTATACAAAGTACTTTTTTAAACGTCTATGTTGAATGGTATGTCACTAATTTTATGTTATTGTTTTCTGTTACTAGCAGGTTCATTGTGAGACCTTACTACGAAAATAGGAGTGTTTGGATCCAAAGGAAATTAATTATACCATTTTCTATCCTTAATTTCCAACAAGGACATATGGACTAGCGATCATCGGATAGGGGAAGAAACTTCCTTCACCCAATCTTGGGTCTAAAAATGCCCTAGATATTTCCATCGTCCTCTCCCTGTTGGTCATCCCATACACTTTGATATATTTTTCCTCTTTTTGTCTTTTTTCCTTTTACTTCTTACGGCTAACATGACTCCTTACAAAATCCACTATTTTGGTGGATATTCCTCACATATATCCCCTTTTTCTTTTCACCTCTTATTGTAAACATGACTTCTTATAAGATCCACTATTTTGGTGGATATTCCTCACATTCACATCACCCTAAGACACTATATACAATAAGCCTCTGTACACCTTATTTCATAAATTGTTTTATAAGTTTTATTTCACCATTTTTGCTTTATTTGTGTCACGACTTCTTAATTTTTTGCAGCAACATGGATTATATGCATTATGATGTAATATACATCCCTTCCTGACACTTACCTCTGTGCAGCACATTGCTCTGAGCAGCAGAGCAATGGGCTGCACTTTCTCACATTAAATTTGGTGTATTTGATGTTTACACATGTGTGTCATAGTCACTGTAGCACCTTATCACATTCATATTTTTAACATCATGCAGTATATGCACTTTTGGATAACATCATGCACTTTATATCTTTTAAAAGAAATGTCATGGATTTCGTATGAATTAAGACAACTTGGGCATTTCCCTCGATTGAATTTATTGGTAAAAATAAGAAATATTTATTCATATTAAGACTAGAAGGATAGACATATATGTTCAAAAGTAAAGTGTCACTACCCTTTTCTCTCCTCTTGGGTAAATACATTGGATCCTTTTCTAGTAGTACGGTGATCACCATACCTGTCAAAATTCCGATCGACAGCGCACACGCTCGGTGGTGGACGCCCCCGATCACCTGATCCAGCGCCCGCATCACGTGTCCTGCCGTGACGTCACCATCACGTAGCGGGTCACGTGTTCTGGGCGGGATGCGGGTGGGGGAGCTGTCCCTCCCGGATGGAGTGCGCTCAATAACGTCGACCGGAAATGACATCGGTTGACAGGTATGGAGGCGTTTTGGCCTCCTCACCATTGGTTACTGCTTCTTTTAAAAACCCGGGTATCTTTGCCACACATTTACCCCCAGACGAAGGCTAGCGCCGAAACGCGCGTCGGGGCAATTTGTGTCAGACGGCAGAGAATCTCTTACAATGGGTATGTGCAATATTATTATCATGTAATTTTGATGTTATATGTTTCGATCTATGTGTCCAAGATATGTCCAGTTGATGTGTAAGCACTATGCTGTGGAAGTTATATATTTTATAGACACTGCTGTCCCTGGACTCATAGGTCATCCCCCTAAAATCAATTCTTAGGAGGGCAGCACCTATCCTTACCCATCACCCTGCAATATTTGTCTGATTATATGTAGTGTCCTTGTCCTCCCCCTTTCTTGTGATCAGCTTGTCTTTTTGTTTTGTTTTTAATCAGTGTACGATGTGAATTTCCAATAAAGATTCAATTATATATTTAGTACTTTTTGGTTGGAATGGCTTTTTTCTGGTAGGTTTTTGCATTCATTCAAGCCAACCACATCTTAATTGAGCTAACACTAGAAGTGGGGACTTCAAATATATACATATTGAAGTTATAATTCATTGCACTAGCCCCCTCTCCCACTTCTTATTTATGTATGTAGCTGCGCTATCAGTACTAATTGTCGTTGCTGTGTTATCCACAGAAAAAGGAGCTACTGGCTCGATGGATTTTAACGCCAGGGAACAATCCTGGCTGGAACAGGCTGACCAGGTTTTTGGGAGCGAGCCCACTGCATCGGTTTCGGAGAATCGGAGGGATGTGTGTGTATCTCAGGGCCAATTAAAAAATCTACTCCACCGGAAAACACGGGTCTGGTGGAACAAAACCTCACTGGAAAAATATGTTTTACAGGGATTAATACCTAGGGGTCTTCGGATTCAGGTATTTCCCTCATTCCCTATTGATGATGAGGAAATGACCACGAAATGGGAGGCAATATGTAGCAAGTGCTCCGTAGAATTCATGGAACTACTGATTGTTTTATACAAAAAGTCATTGCTTGAAATTGAGTCTGAAATTGAGTCAGTTAAGCAATTCTTAACAGACACGATGACAAAAGAAGCTTTTGGCAAATTCCTTGAACAAATAGAAATAGACTTTGGAGATTGGGAAAAAAAGATTCAGGAAGTAAAAAAGAAAAAATATGCAAGAGACCTTAGAGACTTCCAACAAAAACAAGTCTATAGATGGCGAAGATCACGCCCCATACACCTCATGAGAAGACCCATAAGCCGTACATCATCGTTCTCCTCCAATACGTCACAAAGTGATGCAGGAGAAGGCCCGTATCGAAGAGGATATGATCATCAGGAAAGGGGCAGAAAAAGGAAAATGACTCAGAATCAATCCGAAGCTAAAAGAAAGCCGGAAACCAGAAGTACCACCACTGGAACTCAACTCAAGGTAATCAATTTAACTAATTATAATCTATCTGTAGAGGAAACTAAAGTATTGGAAAAGGGACTAACATTTTCCCCATGTGCCCGCTTTAATACTTTCACAGCGATAAAAGATCTAAATATATTTGCAAGATCGCTGATACATAAGAAATGGTTTCACGTGGAAGACCCCACAGACATCTTTACATCTACCACAGACTTGGAAGCAGTACGAATATTGGAAGAATTAGAACAAGAATCCAGAGATACATCAATACACGGTAAGATACCGTCCTGTGTGCGACCGAAATCACGTAAGTTCCCCGCTCTGTCCGCCTCACCCACCATCGAATTATTTGTAAAATTAGTATCTACGGAGTTTGAGAATATCTCTCAAGAGATTTATCAAGATAACTTAACCCCAAAGATGCGAGAAGCATTGAGAAACTTGGAAAAATTGGAGGATGTAATTATTAAACAGGCGGACAAAGGGGGGAACATAGTACTGTGGTCACGTCAGATGTATGAGGCAGAAGCCCAGCGACAGCTGAGAGACAAGACCTGTTATCAAAAATTAACATATAATCCAACTAGCAAATTTGTGGAAGAATTAAATACACTACTCAAGAGAGCGGTGACCAATGAAGTGATCTCTAAGGAATGTGCTGAGGCGTTATCAGTTAAATTGCCAAGGACACCAACATTATATCTTTTACCTAAGGTGCATAAAAATTCTGTTAACCCACCCGGACGCCCAATTATTTCAGGCAACGGGGGGCTGACAGAAAAAATTGGTAAATTTGTTGACTACTACTTAAAAGACATAGTAGAATGTCTACCTTCCTATGTCCGAGACACTTCGGATTTATTACAAAGGATTGAAGGTATCCATATGGATGAGGACATGATCCTTGTAACTTTAGATGTAGAGTCGCTGTACACAAGTATAAAACACTCTGATGGCCTAAAAGCCGTACAATTCTTTCTTGACACCACAATTTTAGATGGAGGTATGAAGGAACTCATCCTGTGTTTGTTGCAATTCGTCCTTCGTCACAATGCATTTGTCTTTGGAGACTCCTTCTTCCTACAGCTCCAGGGAACGGCCATGGGGGCGGCCTGCGCCCCCTCGTATGCCAATTTGTTCCTGGGGCTGTGGGAGAGGGATCTCCTCATGGGTGACCGGGATGTCGGAATGGACCGTGTCGTTTTTTGGGCACGGTACATTGACGACATCCTGGTCATCTGGAGGGGCACCGCCCAGGAGTTGGATACATTTATTCACCAACTAAATGATAATGAGATGAACATCAAACTCACTTACAAATATGACATGAATAAAGTGGACTTTTTGGATGTTCTTCTAGAAAAGGACGAATTTGGATACCTCCACTCTGATGTATATAGAAAGGAAACGGCAGTGAACGCTTTGCTGCATGCCTCATCATCCCACCCACCACAAACTATCACGGCAGTCCCCACTGGACAATATCTGCGCATGAGGAGAATTTGCTCGACTGACGAATCTTTTGAACTTCAGGCGCAGGAACTGAGACGCAGATTTAGAGATCGCGGATACAGCCAGAGAACGCTAAGGAAAGCCTACAACAGAGCTAAACAGACTTCAAGAATGGAATTACTATACCCAGAAAAGAAACAGAAGGAGGACTGCAAGGTAAGATTCATTACTGATTATCACTCACAATGGAAACAAATGAAAGAAGTATTGGAACGGTTTTGGCCCCTTTTGAGATCCGACCCTGTCCTGCAGAAATATATCCCAGAACATCCGGGCATAGCAGCACGTAGATCTAAAAATCTTAAAGATCTGCTAGTAAAAAGCCATTATGTAAAAAGGAATGGACACACCTTTCTGAACACCAAGGGCCCCAAATGGGGGTGCAAACCATGTGGTCGGTGTGTGGCATGCCCCAATATTATACAAACCGATTCTTTCAAAAATTCAATTGGATCTCGCACCTTTAAGATCACGCACACAATCACCTGCAATACCAAAACTGTAATTTACCATGCCTCATGCCCGTGCGATTTAATCTATGTGGGTCTGACCACTAGAGAACTTAAAGTAAGAGTTCGGGAACATGTACGTGATATTACAGCAGCAAAGGACCCTGATTTTTGTACGGACGGACTCCCGATAGCAAAACACTTTAGAGAGAAACATGGGTGTAATCCAAAACACCTCCGTGTTTGTGGCATTGATCATGTCAAAAATAATATCAGAGGTGGCCCGGTAGCGCAAAAACTGGCGCAATGTGAAACCAGATGGATCTGGACCTTGAAAACTCTAAGTCCATTTGGCCTGAATGAGACCCTGAGCTATGCACCCTTCCTCTGACCCCCGACCCGGTCCACACTGGGTTTTTAAATTGTATACAAAGTACTTTTTTAAACGTCTATGTTGAATGGTATGTCACTAATTTTATGTTATTGTTTTCTGTTACTAGCAGGTTCATTGTGAGACCATACTACGAAAATAGGAGTGTTTGGATCCAAAGGAAATTAATTATACCATTTTCTATCCTTAATTTCCAACAAGGACATATGGACTAGCGATCATCGGATAGGGGAAGAAACTTCCTTCACCCAATCTTGGGTCTAAAAATGCCCTAGATATTTCCATCGTCCTCTCCCTGTTGGTCATCCCATACACTTTGATATATTTTTCCTCTTTTTGTCTTTTTTCCTTTTACTTCTTACGGCTAACATGACTCCTTACAAAATCCACTATTTTGGTGGATATTCCTCACATATATCCCCTTTTTCTTTTCACCTCTTATTGTAAACATGACTTCTTATAAGATCCACTATTTTGGTGGATATTCCTCACATTTACATCACCCTAAGACACTATATACAATAAGCCTCTGTACACCTTATTTCATAAATTGTTTTATAAGTTTTATTTCACCATTTTTGCTTTATTTGTGTCACGACTTCTTAATTTTTTGCAGCAACATGGATTATATGCATTATGATGTAATATACATCCCTTCCTGACACTTACCTCTGTGCAGCACATTGCTCTGAGCAGCAGAGCAATGGGCTGCACTTTCTCACATTAAATTTGGTGTATTTGATGTTTACACATGTGTGTCATAGTCACTGTAGCACCTTATCACATTCATATTTTTAACATCATGCAGTATATGCACTTTTGGATAACATCATGCACTTTATATCTTTTAAAAGAAATGTCATGGATTTCGTATGAATTAAGACAACTTGGGCATTTCCCTCGATTGAATTTATTGGTAAAAATAAGAAATATTTATTCATATTAAGACTAGAAGGATAGACATATATGTTCAAAAGTAAAGTGTCACTACCCTTTTCTCTCCTCTTGGGTAAATACATTGGATCCTTTTCTAGTAGTACGGTGATCACCATACCTGTCAAAATTCCGATCGACAGCGCACACGCTCGGTGGTGGACGCCCCCGATCACCTGATCCAGCACCCGCATCACGTGTCCTGCCGTGACGTCACCATCACGTAGCGGGTCACGTGTTCTGGGCGGGATGCGGGTGGGGGAGCTGTCCCTCCCGGATGGAGTGCGCTCAATAACGTCGACCGGAAATGACATCGGTTGACAGGTATGGAGGCGTTTTGGCCTCCTCACCATTGGTTACTGCTTCTTTTAAAAACCCGGGTATCTTTGCCACACATTTACCCCCAGACGAAGGCTAGCGCCGAAACGCGCGTCGGGGCAATTTGTGTCAGACGGCAGAGAATCTCTTACAATGGGTATGTGCAATATTATTATCATGTAATTTTGATGTTATATGTTTCGATCTATGTGTCCAAGATATGTCCAGTTGATGTGTAAGCACTATGCTGTGGAAGTTATATATTTTATAGACACTGCTGTCCCTGGACTCATAGGTCATCCCCCTAAAATCAATTCTTAGGAGGGCAGCACCTATCCTTACCCATCACCCTGCAATATTTGTCTGATTATATGTAGTGTCCTTGTCCTCCCCCTTTCTTGTGATCAGCTTGTCTTTTTGTTTTGTTTTTAATCAGTGTACGATGTGAATTTCCAATAAAGATTCAATTATATATTTAGTACTTTTTGGTTGGAATGGCTTTTTTCTGGTAGGTTTTTGCTTTCTAATACAGATGTCTATAGGAAACTAAACTCTAACACTACTGTGGATTTTCAGTGTTGCTTGAAAAAAATTACTTCAGAATGGTGTAAATATGGGGGCTATTACACAAAAAAATTGCTGATTATTTATTTGTGGAATATCCAGTCACACCAATTTTCCATTCACTCCTGAAAATTTATAAGCAGGTGTACCCCTCAGACCGATTGTGGCCGGCATTGGCTCGCTTGGAGAGAAACTTGGGGAGTGGGTGGATCACCTGCTACAACCGTTGGTGGTATCTTTGCCAGGTTACATTAGGAACACCAAGCATGTGGTTGGACTACTAGATAACTTTAAATGGGAGCCACATTACCAATGGCTCACGTGCGAGCCATATACCCATCGTTGAACCATGAAATTGCAATAAGTAGTTTGTACTCTTTTCTCAACAGGTTCGGTACCTATTCCAATATCACTAAAGAGTTTATAGTTTTAAAAGTGCAATTTTTGTTGGAGAGCAATTATTTTTCTTTTGACAATGAATACTACAATCAGAGGTGTGGAGCAGGGATGGGGGGGGGGGGCAAATGCTCCCCATTGCCGTCCAATATCTATATGGCCATGTGGGAGGAACAATTTCCTTTTACTTCCGACAACCCTTTCTTCTCCCACATCAGGTGGTATGGTCGTTATATAGACGACCTACTCCTGGTGTGTGAGGGAACGGAGTCGGAGGTATTAAATTTCTTCCATTATGTTAATCAGAACAATATGAATTTACAGTTCACCCATGAATTGTCTAGACATGAGGTACATTACTTGGATATCACCCATATAGGTACCATACATGTTACTATTGAACCGTATTCTAAACCCATATCACTTAATTCAACACTCAATACCCATTTGTGTCACTCGAAACACGTCATCAAAAATATTCCAGTAGGATGATTCGAGTCAACCGCAACTGTACTGATACCACCACTCTAGCAAACAAGATTAATAAGAAAAAGAAAGATTTATTCTGAGAGAATATCCTAACTGGATGCTTAATAGAGTGCATAACATAGTTGAAAAAATTCCTAGAGCAAAATAATTGGTAGAAAAAGAGACCGTTAGGCATAAAAAACATAATACACAGGTTACATTTTCTACCACATATAGTCTTCAATATTGATAAATTACTTTATAGAGGCAGGATGTGATTTACCAGTACTAATCTCTGTTCTTGCATGTCATATCATGGACTCCAATAATATACATATGGTACTTGCTTTGTATTTTTAACTCATTGTTTAATGTTTTTATTACTTTGTGTTAAAAGATACCTTGTCAATCAGATCGAAATGCTCCCGTGATCTATGACACCATTGACACGTAAACACGTGGTTGTGGGAAGTGTGAATATCAACTTCCCGTGAGCATTTTCGTATCAGCCATGATTAAGGAGATGTTTCTCTGAAACGCGTAGGCGACTATTGGTCTCCTCACTACCCCAAGTACTTTCCGTGTTTGAGGGTTGTCTGCTTCAACCATTTTCTTCTTTACGAAGTTGTCCCAATAAAGGTAAAAGATTTTTTTTAACTTGCGTGGACATCGTTTGAAGCTGGATTTGTTCGTTATTGTGTAACTCAAATTATGTCTTCTAGGTTCTTTAAAGTAGCCACCTTTTGCTTTTATTGCTGCTTTGCACACTCTAGGCATTCTCTTCATAGTATCATAGTTTATACCAAAAAAGTCTCTTGTCAAATGTCAAGTTCAACCAAGGAAGGGAAGGATTGCATGAGGAAGGGATTTAGGGGAAAAAGTTCTATATAACAAAACTATCAATGTTCTTTAGGTGTAAAAAGGCATCTAGACCCTTCTTGAAGCTCTCTGCTGTCCCTGCTGTGACCAACGCCCCCAGGTGCATATCCTTACATTTATCCACATTGAACTTCATTTGCCAAGTGGATGACCAAACACTCAGTTTGTCCAAGTCTCCCTGCAGCCTATGAACATCATCTATAGACTATTACACTACACAGCTTGGTGTCATCTGCAAAAATAGACACAGTGCTATTAATTCCTACCTCTATATCATTAATATATATATTAAATAGTAGTAGGCCAACTACAGAACCCTGGGGTACACCACTCATAACTGGTGACCATTCCAAGTACAAATCATTGACCACAACTCTCTTGATAAGATCCTCCAGCCAGTTCTGAATCCAATTGCAAATGCTTTCTGCCAAACCAATAGACTTTATTTTACCCATCAGGCATCTATGAGGGATAGTGTCAAATGCCTTTGCAAAGTCCAAGAACACAATATCCACAGCAGCTCCTACATCCAGACATCTGCTCCCCTCTTTATAGAAGCAGATCAGGTTAGTTTGACAACTTCTATTCTTCGTAACCCATGCTGGCTGTCACTTATTATACTATTTGATGTCACATACACCAGTATATAGTCTTTTACTAACCCTTCCAATATTTTCCCCACAATGGAAGTTAAGCTTACAGACCTGTAATTGCCTACGGAAGTTATAGAGCCCTTTTTATATATTGATGAGGTGCAAGGGGTAGTCACCTGAAATGCTCTTCCTACAGTCTTGAAGGAGTTCCCAGAGATGCTCAGCACTTGTTGGCACTTTTGCCTTCACTCTGGTCCACCTTACATCAAACCATCTTGATTTGGTTCCGGTCTGGTGACTGTGGAGGCCAGGTCATCTGGCGTAGCACCCCATCACTCTCCTTCTTGGTCAAATAGCCCTTACACAGCCGGAAGGTGTCTTTGAGGTCGCTGTCCTGTTGAAAAATAAATGATGGTCCAACTAAACCCAAACCAGATGGAATAGAATGCCGCTGCAAGGTGCTGTGGTAACCTGGCTGGTTCAGTATATCTTCAATCAGAGATCGCACTAACATTTTTCTAGATAAAAGGGTAATAATACTCCTCGTACTATTTTTGAGGAGTATTTTTAGCCGAGGAGGAGTATGAAATTTTCAGTAATACAAGTATATAACTGTAGCTTATAGCTGTATATAATGTTAATAGACACTATTTATATAAGAGAATCATGTGTCAGCATCTTCTGTGTTTAAATAGCAAATTCAGGCAGTTACCTCCCACCACCAGACTGTGGCTAGCACACATGATTTCCCCCCTTTCCGTGCCTAGACTGCGTCTAACGCACACTGTATCTCCCCCCCCCATGTGACCAGACTGCGGTTAACGCACACTGTATTCCCCCCATATGACCAGACTGCGGCTAACGCACACTGTATCCCCCCCCCCCATGTGACCAGACTGCGGCTAACGCACACTGTATCCCCCCCCCCCCATGTGATCAGACTGCGGCTAACACACACTGTATTCCCCCCCCCCAATGTGACCAGAATGCGGCTAACGCACACTGCAACTCTCCAGCCCCCCCCCCCCCCGGCAATGTGACGAGACTGCGGCTAACACACACTGTACCCCCCCCCCCCAATGTGACCAGACTGCGGCTAATGCACACTGTATCCCCCTCCCCCCCCAATGTGACCAGACTGCGGCTAATGCACACTGTATCCCCCCCCCCATGTGACCAGACTGCGGCTAACACACACTGTATCTCCCCCCCCCCCCATTTCTGACCAGATTGCGGCTAACGCACACTGGATATCCCCCATGTGACCAGACTGCGGAGAACGCACACTGTATCCCCCCCATGTGACCAGACTGCGGCTAACGCACACTGTATCCCCCCCATGTGACCAGACTGCGGCTAACGCACACTGTATCCCCCCGATGTGACCAGACTGCGGGTAACGCACACTGTATCCCCCGCCATGTGACCAGACTGCGGCTAACGCACACTGTATCCCCCGCCATGTGACCAGACTGCGGCAAACGCGCACTGTATCCCCCCCCCCCCCATGTGACCAGACTGCGGCTAATGCACACTGTATCCCCCTCCCCCCCAAAGTGACCAGACTGCGGCTAACACACTGTACCCCCTCCCCCCCATGTGACCAGACTGCGGCTAACGCACACTGTACCCCCCCCCCCCCATGTGACCAGACTGCGGCTAACGCACACTGTATCCCCCCCTCACCATTTGTGACCAGATTGCGGCTAACGCACACTGTATCCCCCCCATGTGACCAGATTGCGGCTAACGCACACTGTATCCCCCCCATGTGACCAGATTGCGGCTAACGCACACTGTGTCCCCCCCCCCCCCATGTGACCAGACTGCGGCTAACGCACACTGTATCCCCCCCATGTGACCAGACTGCGGCTAACGCACACTGTATCCCCCCCATGTGACCAGACTGCGGTTAACGCACACTGTATCCCCCCCCCCATGTAACCAGACTGCGGCTAACGCACACTGTATCCCCCCCATGTGACCAGACTGCGGCTAACGCACACTGTATCCCCCCCATGTGACCAGACTGCGGCTAACGCACACTGTATCCCCCCCCCCCATGTGACCAGACTGCGGCTAACACACACTGTACCCCCCCCCCCCCATGTGACCAGACTGCGGCTAACACACACTGTACCCCCCCCCCCCCCCATGTGACCAGACTGCGGCTAAAGCACACTGTATCCCCCTCCCCTCCAATGTGACCAGACTGCGGCTAACGCACACTGTATCCCCCCCCCCCCTGCTATGTGACCAGACTGCGGCTAAAGCACACTGTATCCCCCCCATTGTGACCAGACTGGGGGGGAGGGGGATACAGTGTGTGTTAGCCGCAGTCTGGTCACATTGGGGGGGGAGGGGGATACAGTGTGCTTTAGCCGCAGTCTGGTCACATTGGGGGGGAGGGGGATACAGTGTGTGTTAGCCGCAATGTGACCAGATTGCGGCTAACACACACTGTATCCCCCTCCCCCCCAATGTGACCAGACTGCGGCTAACGCACACTGTATCTCCCCCCCCCCATGTGACCAGACTGCGGCTAACGCACACTGTATCCCTCCCCCCCCCCCCATGTGGCCAGACTGCGGCTAACGCACACTGGATATCCCCAATGTGACCAGACTGTGGAGAACGCACACTGTATCCCCCCCATGTGACCAGACTGCGGCTAACGCACACTGTATCCCCCCCCCCCCCATGTGACCAGACTGCGGATAACGCACACTGGATATCCCCCATGTGACCAGACTGTGGAGAACGCACACTGTATCCCCCCCCCCCATGTGACCAGACTGTGGCGAATGCACACTGTATTCCCCCCCCCCCCCATGTGACCAGACTGTGGCTAACGCACACTGTATCCCCCCCATGTGACCAGACTGCAGCTAACGCACACTGTATCCCCCCTTCCCCATGTGACCAGACCGTGGCAGCCGAGCCCCCATGGCCAGACTGCAGATGACACTGCAAATCCATGATGGTTGCTTTGTAAAAAGCTTTTTATTAATTAAATTTAGGTCTTTGTAATTTTTTTTTACGTGGTTTTACTGTTTATGCAGTCCCATGTCACATGCACCTCATGCCACCTCGGCACCCGCCGGACATGCAGTCCCATGTAACATACACCTCATGTCACCTTCGCACTCGCCGGACATGCAGACCCATGTAACATACACCTCATGCCACCTCAGCACCTGTCAGACATGCAGTCCCATGTAACATACACCTCATGCCACCTAAGCACTTGCCAGAAATGCAGACCATGTAACATGCACCTCATGCCACCTCAGCACTCGCCAGACATGCAGT
This sequence comes from Engystomops pustulosus, assembly GCF_040894005.1. Classification (NCBI taxonomy): domain Eukaryota; kingdom Metazoa; phylum Chordata; class Amphibia; order Anura; family Leptodactylidae; genus Engystomops; species Engystomops pustulosus. Next base: position 185,141,312 of record NC_092411.1, read on the forward strand.
CCCATGTAACATACACCTCATGCCAACTAAGCACTTGCCAGAAATGCAGTCCCATGTAACATGCACCTCATGCCACCTCAGCACCCGCCAGACATGCAGACCCATGTAACATGCACCTCATGCCACCTTAGCACCTGGTAGACATGCAGTCCCATATAACATACACCTCATGCCACCTCAGCACTCGCCGGACATGCAGACCCATGTAACATACATTTCATGCCACCTAAGCACTCGCCAGACATGCAGTCCCATGTAACATACACCTCATGCCACCTCCGCACTCAACAGACAAGCAGTCCTATGTAACATACACCTCATGCCGCCTCTGCCAGACATAGTCATATGTAACATACACCTCATGCCCCCTCAGCACTTGCCAGACATGCAGTCCCATGTAACATACACCTCAGCACCTGCAAGACATACAGTCCCATGTAACATACATGTCTCCCCTGACCTTGCTACAACCATCATATCCACTTCTGTCGAGCCCCCTAACCTCCATACACATGTATGCACACAGTACCTCTACAAGTTCTACTTGCAGGCAGCCATTACAGCTCTACTTCCTGCACTGTGAGGAGACTGTGTAGAAAGCCACACCCCTTTTGTGGAGGCTCCGCCCCTCTCATGACATCACTGCTACCCGGAGAAGCTCCATTCTAGGCGCTACCAGCGATGTAGTATGTACTGAGCAGTGCCGGCCGGCGCGCTGCCATTCTAATGTTATGTCCTGCACATGATTGCAGCGCTCAGACCGCTCAGCCCACACACTATAGGGGATAATTGCCAAGCATACTTTTACGATTGGCAATTATTCTGGGAAGTAATGGCGCCTCATCATTGGTGAGGCGTTAATGTGATCTCTGCCTTCAATTTTGAATAAATCCCCAACAGTGTCACCAGCAAAGCACGCTCACAGCATCACACCACCTCCTCCATGCTTCACAGTGGGAACCAGGCCTGAAGGGTCAGTTCGTTCACCTTTTCTGCATCACACAAAGACACGGTGGTTGGAACCAAAGATCTCATAATTGGACTTACAAGACCAAAGCACAGAGTTCCACTTTCCATTGTACATTTCTTGTGTTATTTAGCCCAAACCCGTCTCTTCTGCTAGGTGCCTGTCCTTAGCACTGGTTTCCTAGCAGCTATTTTACCATGAAGGCCTTCTGCACACAGTCTCCTCTTACCAGTTGTTGTAGAGATGTGTCTGCTGCTAGAACTCTGTGTGGCAGTGACCTGGTCTCTAATCTGAGCTGCTGTTAACCTGCGATTTCTGAGGCTGGTGACTCAGATGAACTTATCCTCTGCAGTCCAATGATCCATTAGCATATTCAAGCTGTCCAGCTTATTCATGAGTGGGAGGAACAGCCACACCCCCAGTGCATGACTGACAGCCTGTATAATGATGCAATGGCTCCCCCATGTGTTTCCTGGTGCTAGTGCCCCCTTCCGCAGCCTGTGTGTATAGGAGAGATACAACAGCTCCAGGCAGCCATGTTATAGCAGAACATGCCAGGTACATGTTTAGCTGATGTCTGTGTCTCTCACATGTGTATGGGAGGATGCAGCATGTCAGCGGATGCAGCACAGACACTAGCAATGCTCTACTATACGTTACACACAGACATGAGCAGGGGGAAGAGAGGGGAGGGGTAACAGGGGTGACATCACTGCCTGTGACTATTTGACCAGCCTCATTTACAAGATGATTTTACAATGATTAATGTATGAATTTACTAGATAAAGGCTGGGATGGGATCCTTGTGAGCTGCTCCAACAGGTAGTAGTGACAGGACTAGTGACACCTGATGACAGGTGTCCTTTAAGTGTGACAATTTTTATAGTCATTATAATACAGAAAACTCTTTGAGAAGGTGTGTCCAAACTTTTGCTCTGTACTGTGTGTGTATATGTATATAGAAAAAGTTTCCTAACAGCACTGCTGAATTTAATCGGGTGCCAGCACACAAGAACTTGCCAGGACCTCCAATGATAAAAATAGAAAACTGGGGCACTCCTAATTAGTGGAACAAATTTAGAGTGGTGTTTATTCCCATATTTATTCTTTATTTCTATATAATTTCTGTATGGATTATTTTCCACAGTTATATTATTATATAATGTCTGTACCTTTTTTTGACATGTATGTTTAACCACACCCTCTGTTGGGTACATAAACATGTATGCTACCACTGACTCTTCGCTTGAGAAAGGTGCACACCAAAACGTTGCCTGTCTGTGAATAAACCTCACGCTTATCTTACTGTTTTTGCAACCCCCCCCCCCCGCCCCTAATCACAATATACCATATATACTTGTGTATAAGGCAAGTTTGTCAGAACAAAAAAATGTGCTGAAAATCTCACCTCGGCTTATACACGAGCCAATAAAAAAAATAAACTTAATGCCTACCCTCCGGCGCCCGGATCCTCGGCGCGGCTCCTCTTCTTTCTTCTCTAGCCAGCAGAGTCGCGTCCATGCGATCTCCCGGCCAGCAGAAAATATGATGCGGTGTCCCGCTGACGTCATCAGCGGCATCGCTGCATCATAGTGTGCACTGGCCGGGAGATCGCATGGACGCGACTGCTGGCTAGAGAAGAAAGAAGAGGAGTCGCGCCTAACACCCTGAGTGAGTATTGCCGAAGGGTGAATATTAAGTTTATTTTTTCTTTTTTTTTATGTGCTTGGCATACAGGGGTCTGGCAGGCTGTGTACTGCAGGGGCCTGGCTGGCTGTATACTATATGGGGCTCAAATGGAGAGAAAAAATATCCAGCTCACCTGCTGTCCATATAGTGTGCCCGACAAGGCACAGATAACCCCTCTGTGAGGGCCGTAGCAAACTGTGCAAGGAAAAAGCGTTCCAAATCCAGCCGAGTCAAAGGCAGCTTGAACTTTATTGTGGCATATTATTAAAATCCATTTGTGTCGGCAGCCAACGCATTTCAAACGGAAACACTGTTCTTGGTCATGGCTTACACAAACATTTAACGCATGTAGTGAAGACACACTTCCTTAATTTGTGACGTAGTTACACATAGTTCCGGATAAGGAAGAATAAATTAAAAACATTCCAAAAGCTATAAAGTCATATAAATCGCAGTTATATGCACCATAGTATTGCATAGGATCATAAGAATAATATGTTACATACAATATTAAATACAAAGCAATATTATCTATGAGCATGCTTACGGAAAAAGGCATTAGGATGATACAGAAATGCATGATCAAACAATTGATACAAACTAGAAGAAAGTAAAGTGCAGCCGTGAAGATGGTGTAGACATTCATAGAAGCAATATCGGTATTCTCCTGTTTGGGGATAGGGAAAACCCCGGGTGCGGTCGAGGAAGGCGTGTGCCGTTCACGTGATCATCTAGTCATGTGGGCAAACTGACCTGGGCGGCTCTAAAATGCGGAGCTTCCCCGATGACCCAAAAGGTGGGTAAGTGATCGGAAGATTAGTAAAAACAAGTCAGGGTTATAAAACATAAAGTATAGACTGTGAAAGACTGGCGAGATCAATTATCTACAAACAATAGACTATGGTTTTTACTTTACGTTTTGTCGGACCAACGTACATCAAATTGCATTCCGTGCAGTATGCACAATGTTATTAGAGTTACAATTAATGTGACTTTTTATATTGAACTCTTTAGTACCTCTACTTTTCAAAAAATAGAAGTACTTTTCTGTACGTAATCAAAGGTGATACAGCGATTGGCTCCACATTAAAAAAAACCCGAATGGGAGATCAAAGTGTGCTTTTTAGGTGTGGATTGGAACAACAATGGTGAAATTAGATTACCCAGAGTTAAACCATGGCGTGAAACTATCCTACACCCATCTGTCAGGATTTTCTGTAATGTAGTATCACTATTTAACAAGGGTCAATGTTTATGTGTAATTTTAGAGATGTCTCTAAACTGATGGCTAAACTATAGGACTACGGTTGGTTTATTGCTATTATTGTTATAGATGGATCTATGGAAACATTTCTGTCTTTTTTAGCAACAATATGTTTAGCTCATTTAGCTCGTTCCAATGTCCAGTTGTGGTAACCCCTGTTAGAGAGTCTAGCCTGGACATTGGTGATTTCATCAATAAAAGCATGGTCACTACTGCAATTCCGTCTAGCCCTAGTGAATTCTCCCACTGCAATACTCTTGATAGTATGTTTGGGGTGTTATGACTTAGCGTGTAATATCGTGTTACTGCTTGTTTGTTTACAGAAAGTCGAAGTGTTGAACTATATGGGGCTGGCTGTATGCTATATGGGGCTGGCTGTATGCTATATGGGGCTGGCTGTATGCTATATGGGGCTGGCTGTATGCTATATGGGGCTGGCTGTATGCTATATGGGGCTGGCTGTACACTACAGGGGGCTGGCTGGCTGTACACTACAGGGGGCTGGCTGGCTGTACACTACAGGGGGCTGGCTGGCTGTTTACTACAGGGGGCTGGCTGGCTGTATACTAAACCCTCGGCTCCTACTCAAGTCAATAGGTTTTCCCAGTTTTTGGTGGTAAAATTAGGGGTCTTGGCTTATACTCGGGTCGGCTTATACTTGAGTATATACGGTAACTCCAGATAAATCAAACTTCTGAAGCTTCACTGATTGACAATCAATTTCGAAAGGTGTTATGCAAATGGAATAGATAATGGGTGGAAATTATTGTCAATTAGCAAGACACACTCAATAAAGGAGGGGTTCTGCAAGTAGGGACCACAGACCACTTCTCAGTACCAGTGCTTTCTGACTGATGTTTCTGTCTAATGTTGGTGGTGCTTTCACACTCGTGGTAGCATGAGATGGACTCGCACAAGTGGCTCGGGTAGTACAGCTAATCCAGTTTGTCATATCCAGCTGTGGCCCGAAGATTTCGTGTGTCTTGTTAGTGAAATGTCCAGAAGCTGGCCAGTACATCCGGAGATGTGGTGGGGGCTGTAGGGGGGCAACGACCCAGCAGCAGCACCACTAACTGCAAAATGCCAGAGCCCTGCAAAATGACCTCCAGCAGGCCACAAATGTGCATATGTCTGCACAAGCTGTTAGAAACCAACTTCATGAGGATGGTATGGGGGCTCGACGTCCATAGATGTGCCAGAAAACAACCGGAATCACAAATTTGCCACTGGTTCCCTGTGCTCTTCACAGATGAAAGCAGGTTCATACTGAGCACATATGACAGACGTGACAGGGTGGAAAGCGATCTGCTGCCTGCAACACCCTTCAGGGGTGGCATTTCCTTCAAGTTGAAGGCATTGAAGCGATGGACTGTCCCTCTCCTTCCCTTGTCCTGACCAGACAGTTTCAAAGTGGTTTATTTTATTTATTTATTTTTGTATCAGAGCAAACACGTGTCCAATATATGTGCTGTTTAGTTGAGGTAGCTGTATAGAATTTTTTTTTGTTTTCTTCAAGCTAATGTCTAATCTAATGACTATTTGCATGAATTAATATACAGAAATGGAATCTAGTGACAAAGAAGTTTCAAATGATGAAGATGGTGATGAGGATGATACACTTTCTGTTATTTCAGGTATGTCTATTAAGCTTGAATAATTTTTTTTTTTAATTTGTTGATGAATAGATTATTTGACTACCTTTTTAAAGTTTGGGGTTGAACCATTTCTCAAGCCTTAAGAAAGGCTCCAACCACTAGGGCCCAAAACATTGGAAACAACATTGTGGAAACATGGTAAATAAAGTACACCTCACTAATGAAATGGCCACAGCAGCAGCTTCCACCCCTCATTAATGCTGCTGGGGGCGCTGGAGCTAATTACGAAGTTTATTTTTTATATATGCTTGAGTTTAAAGGAAACTTACCATTAGTGATCAACATAAGGTAGATCCCATGGTAGGTTTCTGCCATAACATTAATTCCTATCATTTTTTAAAGTTATTTAATAAACCCCTTAGAAATGTAATCCTAGTTTATGTATATTTGCACCTCAGGCTCATGGGTACTCCACGACCCAGTAGCCTATATCGATGCCCTCTACTAGCTCCTCTTCCCTCATCTGTGAAGCCATAGCTTCGGCTTTAGAGATGAAGTTGCATCACTGTAGCTGTGCACACTGGTCTGTGAAGCTGTGAAGAAGACTTCATGCCCCAGTAGCTTCCGGCACTAATTTACATAAACCTTTTTTTTCGGCATTAATTCATAAGACATTTTGAATATACCACATTAGAGCTATAGAGGAGGACACAGACTGTAGCATACAAAATAACCCAATATATAATTAACAATTTTGATGGAATTGTATACAACTCATTGGATAAGATGCATAATTCATAAGATGATTTGAAACTTCAATAAAATATAAGATATATAGCTAGGGTTAATAACCATTTTAATAAATACTTGATATTGTACCATACTTTGAAGATAACAGCCAATTAACCCCTTACTGATGTTTGACGTATTAATACGTCACATGTCGGTGCCGGTGGATTTATGGAAAGGGCTCCTGCTGAGCCCTCTCCATACATTGCAGCAAACACCCACTGGTAACACCACCTACCACCTAAGGCTGCATTCACACGCAGTATGCCCGCTGTGCGAGCATACCGACGTGTGCTGGAGAGGAGGAGGTGGTGGCCCCTCATCCCTCCATAGGTGCACGGCCGCAAAACAAGGCAAAAGATAGAGCATGTGCTATCTTTTCCTGGTGTGCGTAACACATGTGTATCGCCGCCGTGCCACATGTACGTCCCCGCAGACAGCAGTGTGAATGAACCCTAAGTGTTAACACTTGTATTGCCTCCGGCAATGCTGCTGCTGGTGATACAAAGTGACGTCATCGGGGAGCGATGATCTGTCGCCTAATGAATACGCCGGTCCACTTTTAGAGTGGTCCGGTGCGGTGTTTGTACTGTACAGCGCAGCAGTGTTTGTTAGCGTTATCTGAGGTTTCTGATAACACTAGCAGTATAACACTGCTGGTACTTTAGTAAGCAGCTCCTTGTGCCATTTTTGAGGGTGAGAGGTCCTGTTCAATAGATGATTGGTAAAATCACTATGTACTTCCATACTACAGTAAGACCTACAGACAACTTTCAGTTAAAGTACCCTAGGGCAGTGATGGTAGAGCCTTAGTGCCCAAACTTCAACCAAAAGCTACTTATTTATTGCAAAGTGCCAGCGCAGCAATTTAAGCAGTAATTCATTTCTCCTTGTTCTTTGACAACTTTCAGTCATTCAGCCTCTTAAAGACACCAACGCAGTTGAAAGGAGGACAGAGTCTTTGAGTTCTGTCTGGTGAACTTCATGCTGGGGTGATGGCCTGGGTGCCCACAGAAAGGGCTCCGAGTGCTGCCTCTGGCACCAGTGCCATAGGTTCGCCACCACTGCCCTAGGGGCTATGAAATTTAGTAAAAAAAACAAAACGGTAATGTATATCCCACACATGGTTTTAAAATATTTGTGCCCTATATTGTTTTGAAATAAAGCATGTGAAACTTTACTTTGCCAGATTCCTAAATTGAGTCCGGGGAGTGGGTATTTCAAATCATAATGGGGCACATTTACGAAGGGTCCTGCGGCCGCGAGTCAGTCGGGTTTCCCCGAATATTTCCGATTTGCGCCGTCTTGCGCTGAATTGCCCCGGGTTTTGGTGCACGCCATTGGATTGTGGCGCATCGGCGCCTCGACAGTAGTGAGGGGTGTTTGGGCTTGGCTGTCGGACAGCCCGAGGGATTCGGACAAACCGCGGAATTTTAAAAAAGAATTGTCGCAAGATCAGCACTTACATGCACCGGGAAGAAGAAGGTGAACTCCGGCGGACCTCGGCGCAGCAGCGACACCTGCTGGATATCGAGCACATGACCTTAGTGAATCCCGGCAAACCCTAATCCTCATCGGACAATGCGCTGCGGGATCGCGGCTGGACCGGGTAAGTAAATGTGCCCCAATGTGTCTACTCCTGGATGCCTCGGTCCATCGGCATTGCCCCTCATACATAGTTTCTCTTTCCTCCTCCCTTCCCGTTGATGTCTGCTCACCTGGATTCGTCTGAAGAATCTGTAAAGGAGCCGGGTAAAGTTTCATATGGTTGGTGAACTTGGTTGGGTGGAATATACATTACTGTTTCTGTTTGTTAACCTGCCACTTGCTAAAACTGTCCCTCTATTGACAGGTTCCTTTTACTGAAAATCTACCTTCAAAATTAAGCATGGATAAACCAGGGACACTTACCAGATCCAGGCTGTGGTAATCTTCTTATATTTGTTATCCATGGCCTCCTCCCTTCTAAAATCAACTTTTAAATCATGCTAATGAGCCTTAAAGGCTGCAGGGGCATTACCAGTGACTGTCAAGTCACAGCACACAGGGGCTCTGGTAACACCTCAAGAGCCCTTCAGCCTCTTTAGAATAATGTTAAAAGTTTATTTTAGAAGGAAGAAGGCAATCTTTAGAAAATATAACAAGATTACCATAGTCACAGTGCCTGGATCTATGAGTAAGTGTCCCTTGTTTATCATGCTTGATTCAGGTGGTAGATTTAATTTGTTTCTCAAGATTCAGGTAGGATTTAGATATGTTAAGTAAGAAAAGTAAAAAAGGGTACCTTTATTTACAAATGACCATTGCCGTATTTCAGCACCTTAGGTCTGGAGACTTTCTCATTTAAAAATAATGATGACCTCAGGCTTTTGCTCACCCTGTGTTCATGGAGCAGTAACATGACTTTTTGCGTTAAATCAGCCGTCTATGAAGTGTTAGAGTAGAATAGTTGGGACAATTGCTTTTTCACTATTCTGGCTGGGGCTATGCTGCTGTGTGATTTGAGGGCCCACTAAATAAGACCTACTAATTAAATAAAAGTAGTTGTGTCCGAAATAAATAAGAACATTATTTCTTTGTTCTATATTACAGCTCATTCTGCATTTTGTATTAACGTATTTATATTTTTGTCCTAGATAAAGAGGAAGAATTATTGAAACTTTATTCAATTGTATTTGATCCTGACACAATGAGTGATGCACTTGTTGGTATGTACCTGCTCTGTTTGATAGAATGAGGTTACTGAGATCATGTTGTGGTTCTAATCTGCCAAGAGATGTAAATGGGGTTGAAAAGCACGGGTCAGCTCATGAAAGATAGATGAAGGTGTGTGGTAGGACAGGATTGCAGCAGTGTTTATACGAGTCAAGAGGGTATGTGAGGCAGGACTGGATGTGGAGGGGGCATAGAAGGACAAGATTATGATATAATTTATTTGTTAGGAGGCTGTAGAGCTATATTTACATGCGGTATCTTGTACATTAATCGCACTATACTGTGTAGGAACACAATGGAGCAAGCATCCTCTTTGTATGGAGGGGCTCAGCCCATACACCGCAGCCAACTTGTGACATGCATGTTAATACATCACACGCTGGTAAGGGATTAACCCCTTAAGGACAAAGCCATTTTACAGCCATTTTACAGCTTAAGGCTCAGCCCGATTTTTTTTGGATTCTGACATGTGACGCTTTTTATGGTTATAACTTTTGAACACTTACTTATCTAAACGACTCTTTTTTTCCCCACATGTTGTAATTGTAATTCATAGACGCCATCTTACCGGCAGTTCTTGCAGGTAACACTGGGGTCCAAATTGGACCCCAGTGATGCCACAGCAACGATCGCGGCCCCCACAGCAACGAAACAGTTCGGGGGGGGGGGGGGTGTTTGATCGAGGGGGGTGTTTGAGGGGGGTTCAGCTCAGATCTTGAGCTGAACCGGCATCGGCTTAGTGTCCAATATATCGGATGCTGAGCGTTAAGGGAGGAGAGTGGTGGGGGGGGTTTTTTTTTGGTTTGTTTTTTTGGGTTTGTTTTTTTTTTTTTTTTTTTGTTTTTTTAAAGAACTATTTAGGGGGAGATTATTCAAAAGCGTCTGTGGAAAACTGTTCTAGTTTCCCATGGCAACCAATCAAAGCTCAGCTTTCATTTTATAGACAGCTGTGGGAAAATAAAATCTGAGCTTTGATTGGTTGCCATGAGCAACTAAAACTATTCTGCTCTCAGACATTTATGATAAATCTCCCTCAAAATGACACTGGGGGTAATGTATCATTGGTTATGCTGGGCATTTTTGGCGTAAAAAAGTCGCATAGAGTTTTTGCGACTTTTCATTGCCCAAAAGTTGCACAGGACTCTTCCTGGCACTTCACAAACTGATGTAAACAAACATAGAACTACTGCTAGTGCAATGCTGTGCAAAGCCAGATTCATGACTTGCGCCTTTTTTAAAAAGACACAAAGCCACTCCCTGCTTACTCCCTGCTGTTGTATGTGCTGCGACTTTTGGTGCATTTTGTGCCTTTTTGAAAGAAAAAAATTCAAGACAAATGTATAGCATAAGGACATTTATTAAAGGGCCAGAGCCACTCTAATGCATTTGGTGAGCAGCGGAGCTCCAAAGACAGACATAGAACTGTTCCAAGGAGCCAGCCTAATAGTAAATCTCCCCCATACACTTTACACAAACTTACCACACTTATCACATGCTTGACCACATATAAAAGTCACACTGGCCTCATACATTGGGGGCTCACTTAATTCATAAAGCTGGTCACAGATTTTGAGGTGTATGAAAAAAGTAAAAAAAAATATATATATATAATAAAAAAACCTAAAATTTAAAATCACCCCCCTTTCCCTAGAACTGATATAAATAAACAGTAAAAATCATAAACACATCAGGTATCGATGCGTCCGAAAATGCCCGATCTATCAAAATATGATAACTGTTTTTCAATGCGTTTAACCCCGTAACGGAAAATAGCGCCCAAAGTCGAAAATGGCATTTACCATTTTGAAAAATATAAAAAAAATCTATAAAAAGTGATCAAAAGGTCATACAGTCCTAAAAATAATATCATTGAAAATATTATCAAATTCCGCAAAAAATGACACCACCCACAGCTCCGTACACCAAAGTTATTAGCGCCAGAAGTTGGCAGATTTTAAAAAAAAAAAATTTTGTACAAGAGGTTTTCATTTTTGTAAATGTATGAAAACATTATAAAACCTATACAAATTTGGTATCCCCTTAATCGTACCGACCCAAAGAATAAAGTAGACATGTCATTTGGAGCGCTCAGTGAAAGACGTAATATCCAAGCCCACAAGAAAATGCGTTTTTTCACCATTTTCATTGCATTTGGAATTTTTTTCCCGCTTCTGAGTACATGCCATGGAATATTTAATAAAATAAAAATTTAAGGTACAGTATGGTAACATTTACAGTAAAATGGACGATGGTAATGTTGTTGTTGTATGCCTTATGTTTATGAGCGACAGTTTTCCTGCTATATACCTGCATGTCATAAGAATTTAAATTAAAAAAAGGACCATGTTAAATTCAAATCTTTTTTTTTTTAAATTTTTACCTGTGTTTTGTATGCGTTGGAAAAGGGGTAGTCTTATACGGCGAATATATCTTAAACCAGTGATGGCGAACCTATGGCACGCGTGCCAGAGAGGGCACGCAGAGCCCTCTCTGCAGGCACGCGTACCATCTCCCCAGTCTCATGAAAGTGGGCCCGACACGCTGCGATACCTGCGCAGCCCGGCGATACCTGCGTGCTCTGATGCCTGCGCGGCCCGGCACTCCACTGTCTGCGCGGCCCCGGCGCTCCGATTCATGCGCGGCCCCGGCATTCCGCTTCCTGCTTGTTAGCGGCGCGCCGACGTCTGCGCGGCCCCGGCGTCCCGCTGCCTGCGGGGTCGCAGGGTCCCGGCGCCCGATGCCTGCTGCCTGGCTCCTGTGCTCCGGCGGTGACGTCACCGCATCCTCGCCTGCACTTGAGATGGCGCGTTTCGGCTGCTGCACCTGGTAAGCCCCTCTGTGTGTGTCTGTCTATACTGGGGTGGTGGGGGGGGGGGGAGACCCTATTTCTATCCTGGGGTGGGGGATGAGGCCCTATTTCTATCCTTGGGTGGGGGATGAGGCCCTATTTCTATCCTTGTGTGGGGGATGAGGCCCTATTTCTATCCTTGTGTGGGGGATGAGGCCCTATTTCTATCCTGGAGTGGGGGATGAGGCCCTATTTCTATCCTGGGGTGGGGGATGAGGCCCTATTTCTATCCTGGGGTGGGGGGTGAGGCCCTGTGTCTATACTGAGGTGGGGGGCCCTGTCTCTATAGTGGGGTGGGGGTGAGGCCCTGTCTCTATACTGGCTACTGGAGGGACTGGGTATTACCTCTAAACTCACAATGCTGCAGCATTTCTCCTGTGTTGTGTAAGATATTTTCAGAGAAAATAAAACTTTTACTTAAAGAGCAACAGCCGCAGTACACAGCCATACATGGAGCTACAGGCGCAGTACACAGCCATACATGGAGCTACAGCCGCAGTACACAGCCATACATGGAGCTACAGCCGCAGTACACAGCCATACATGGAGCTACAGCGGCAGTACACAGCCATACATGGAGCTACAGCCGCAGTACACAGCCATACATGGAGCTACAGCCGCAGTACACAGCCATACATGGAGCTACAGCGGCAGTACACAGCCATACATGGAGCTACAGCCGCAGTACACAGCCATACATGGAGCTACAGCCGCAGTACACAGCCATACATGGAGCTACAGCCGCAGGCAGTAATACAGTATTCATCACTATATTAGCTTCTAGTATAGTGTTATTATTGGTAATGTTGGCCTTTCTATAGTGGTCTTTATAACCAGAATTATGCTATTTATGTGGTTGTAATGGTGGCCTCATGATGTCACAGTGTTATATGTCTCTTGTATAGTGGTATTGTGGCGCTTTTGGGCTAAATTGCTGTGTTGGCACCTTGCGATAGAAACGTCGGCTTTGGTTTGCAGTTTGGGCACTCGGTCTCTTAAAGGTTCGCCATCACTGTCTTAAACTCTATATTTTAACAGGAAAGTAGGGGGGTCGTCTTATACACCAGGTCGTCTTATACGCCGGAATATACGGTAGCTATTATTTCTTTAGGAAGAGATTAAACAGTGGAAGAACCCTTGTATACATTTTATTTGTCATCCGTCTATTCATATATATGTGTATGTATGTGGCTTTTGACTTTTGTATTACTTTTGGATCTATTTACTGGGTTGTTTCCCATTTTATTTTACAGATTGCATTGCCCCAAGTGCAAGGAGCAAATTTGTTGGCACGGATCATTGTACAAACTGGCATAGTTTCGACAACAGTATATTTACAACAGGAAAGTTGATAATAGCTCCAAAAAAGAGGAGTATAATGGACGTTTTCCGGTCTAGTATTATGGTATGTAAAGATTTGTACGTATGATCTGATCTGAGGAGAAAGTGAGGATGCAGTGGTGGATAAAGTATTGCAGAATTTACACAACACTAAACATTTGCAGAAAAACGATGTTAAATAGATTTTTCTTCAAGAAATTTTATAATATATCTTATTGGATCAAAGTGCTTCTTTGTCCTCTTACATTAGGTCTTCCTTTTTAAAAGTCATCTGAATAAAATTAATGAGGTATCAGATTACAGAGCTCTATGCAGATGTAAAGGGGAACAGTGAGAAACCTGTACACACACCAAATAACTGATTTATGCAGTTTGTTGAAAGGTTAGATGCACTTATGTAATGTAACTTATCTGTATGTAAAAGAGGCAGTTGGTGCACCCAGGTCATGTCCTCAGCACCCAGATCACAGATTTTCCATTATGTCCTCCATGACGACACCTAGAGGTTGCACCTTAACACTATACCACTGATTTTGGTCGTGTAAGACCATCACACGGAATGTTTGGATTCTAAACATCATCGTATCGGGTTGCAGGATAGAATTCTGCCCTCCTCCTACACCAAACTTTTTTATTTCCAATCTTCTCAAAGTCTGTCCCATCTTATTTGGGAAAACCTGAAGAAACTTCTCACAAAGAATTGTACAAGCTCCCATAGAAGAAAAAGAGAAGGCTTTTTTCTTAGCACTGTTTCTTGTAAAGAAACCAAATGGGACCTGTTGTTTAAACATAAATCTCAGGAGGCTAAACATAAATGTTACATACAAACCCTTCAAAGTTTATCTGGTCCTAGGATCTTTACAAATAGTGAAACAGAAGTCACAGTATTCTCAATATCAGGTATCCTGATAATCCCTTATCTGGACGACCTTCTCGTTGTGGCAAGCTCGGCAGACTCGCTGATCTTGGAAGACCTGGGGTGGATCATACATTTTCAAAAATCAGACCTCGTTCCAAGTATGAAAAAAAGATTCCTGGGATTGACATTCAACTTTTATTTACAGAAGACATTCTTGACTCTGAAGTTCTCTGACTCTGAACTGTGAAATTCTTAACAAACTGAAGACCATCAAGCAACTACCGTAGTGAGCACGTTTCAGAAGAAGTCCTCATGCAGCATCAGAGCACCAATTACACTTCTACGACACCTAACATCTTGCATAAATTGTGTAACTTGGGCCCAATTCCATTCAAGATACCTTCAGAGATGGATCCTAAAAATCTGGACAAGGCCGGCGGTCTACTGTTCTAGATACCTTCAGGGAACCTGGTCTCCCTGGATGAGAAGTCAATCTAATTTAAGAGAGTTGACTGCTGTCTAGAACACTATAAAAAGACTTCCTCCACAATCAGACATCAGAAATCTAAACATCTCCGACAGCAAGGTGGTACTTGTTTCCCAGACTGAATGGAAGTCTCCGAGAAAATCTTCAGATGGGCATAAACGCACCTGGATTCCTTATCCACTGCCTTTATTGAAGGATCAGAGAACATGTTGTTGGATTGGCAGACAAAGACTGGACACCCACGAATGGTCTCTCAACATGGACATCGACCCTTTTCTGACTCAAAATTGTGGTCATCGTTCGATTGACCTCTTTGCATTTTCAAGACAGACCATTGGGCCTGGATGCCCAATCTTCAAAAGATTGCTGAGCAGGACAAAGGTTATTATGATGCCTCTTATTGGTCAAAAAGATCATGGTTCCCTCTCCTGATTGGAAGATGTACATGTCCTGCTATGAACAGATTCTCTAGGAAAGACCTTCTACAGAAGAGCCCGCTATTAGTGGCTGGAACCAATTAAGTCTTCTGCTTGGCTCCTGCCAGGGAACTTCTCCTAACTCAATTAGTATTTGAGAATGTCGTTTACAAACTAGCTCCTTCTGAAAACCTGTCGCAACTGAGATTTACTCTAGTATGTGGTAAAAGTTTGTGTCCTGGTGTGCTGACTTTCCATCAGATTTCAAGAATCCTCATATCTCTCAAGGTTACACTAAGGGGCTAAGGGGTCCTAGGGACCTAGGGTCACAGGTGACGGTGTGATGTGAGAGTGCGTTACGCTGCTCCTCACCCCAATCTGAAACCTCCCCGCTGTGATGCCCCGGCACTCGGCGTCTCATGGCGATACATGGACTGACATCTGAGACGCAAGAGGGCCTTGAAGCCTGCCTGGTAACATATATGGCAGTTTGGGCACCTAGCGTTGTGTAGGTCGTCGGCATTCTGTGGCCAGCTGACTGGAGAGAGAAGTCGGCTATGAGGCATTTCGGTGGGGTGAGGGTGGCACTGCGGTCGTGATGCCTGGACGGCGTGGTGTTGCCTCATCCCCTAAATTTTGCTGCACACTAAAGAACCTGAAGACCCACTGAGACTATGGAGTAGACCCTCGGTTATATGCATGTGCTGCAAGCGACTACCAGTCTGGTAAATCTGGCTTGAACTTTTGGAGCTAGCAGAAACGTAAAGAGGATGGGGGAAAAGTATTTTGTTTTTCTATATCTGCCCCTTATGGGGAATGAGAACTGATACCTTTTACTAATTGGCAACTAACAGCTCCTCACTTGCTGAATACTAACTTTTTCAAATGGGCAGATCACTATACGGACTTATATCCAGATATTATCTATTGTGGCATCAGTCACTTCTGTATACTTAAGGAGGCCTGAAATTCTAAGGGCTGTACTCTAATGCTGTAGGCGGGTCATCTATCTATGTACTTATCTTTGGTTAACTGGGGAATTAAATATGGATTGGAGGGATAGAAATACAGTACTGGTAATCAGTATATCTGATGTATCGTTACAATTGTATTTTGGAATAGATGAGTTTTGTAATCTGTATGATCAGGTACCTGTGTGATATGCATTTGTACAATCTTTTTGAGAATGTGATGTCTTTTTGATGCATAGCGATTTTGATAATTTTTAGAATTTTTGTAAAGTCTTTTTCTAAAATAATTAAAGATCTATTTCAATTTTTTTTAAAAAGGGGGCTAAGTACAAATCCCATGCAGGGGTATATGATCAAATTGTTGGACGGAGTCTCAATATGGCTCTAACCTGATTCTAAGGCCTAATTCGCACAAACTCAAGGGCTTGCAGCTGCACCTACATCCCCCATAGAGGGCAATAGGCACACAGAGCAATACGTGTGGCACCGTACCACTCCATACACAGGGAAAAGATAGAACATGTGCTATCTTTCCCTTAGTGCACGGCCGTGCATCTAAATGGAAGGGGGGGGGGGAAGGGTCATCCCAACTCCTCTCCATCATGCAGGACATAGCTGGACGGGCATACGTTCGTCTGAATTCGCCCTTAACCCCATAGCGCAATAAGACGTACCTGTACGTTTTATTGCACATGGGGTAATATGCAGAGGGCTCACGGGCTGAGCCCTCTTCATACTTGCCGGGTGCTTGCTTTATAATGAAGCAAGCACCCGTCGCTAACACCCGCGATCGGTGCTTGCACCGATCGCGAGTGTTAACCCTTTCAACGCGGCTGCCGATCTGCACATTATAATAGATGGTGTGCAAAATCCCCTTACTGTTGTATGGCAGTATATGGTAGGATCAATCGGACAACCTAGGGTTAAAGTACCCTAGGGAGTCTGAAAAATAGTAAAAAATTAAAATAAAAAATAAATGATATAAAAAAAAAACCCCTAAAAATTAAAATCGCCCCCCTTTCCCAAGAACTGATATAAATATAAATAAACAGTAAAAATCATAAACACATTAGATATCGCCGCATCCGAAAATGCCCGATCAAAATATAGTAACGGTTTTTCACTGCGTTTAACCCCGTAACGGAAAATAGTGCCCAAAGTCGCAAATGGCATTTTTTTGCCATTTTGAAAAATATAAAAAATTCAATAAAAAGTGATCAAAAGATCGTACAATCCTAAAAATAAGTCGCAAAAAATGACACCACCCACAGCTCTGTAGACCAAAGTATGAAAAAGTTATTTGCGCAAAAAGACGGCAAAATGAAGAATTTTTTTTTGTACAGGAGATTTTAATTTTTGTAAATGTATGAAAACATTATAAAACCTATACAAATTTGGTATCTACGTGATCGTATTGACCCAATAAATGAAATAGACCTGTCATTTAGGGCGCACAGTGAAAGCCGTGAAATCCAAGCCCACAAGAAATGGTGCAAATGCGTTTTTTCACCATTTTCACTGCATTCAGAATTTTTTTTCCCGCTTCCCAGTATATGGCATAGAAAATTAAATACCATTACTATGAAGTGCAATTTGTTACGCAGAAAACAAGCCCTCACAAAGCTCTCTAGGTGGAAAAATAAAAAAGTTATAGATTTTTGAAGGTGGGGAGTAAAAAATAAAGACGCAAAAACGAAAAAGGGCCTGGTCCTTAAGGGGGTAAACTTCTAAACGAGGTAGCCCTTTGAGTCTATCTCAGATTGTGACATGAGAAGTTTAACTCTTAAAACTAACTTCCTAGCTGCTGTAACCTTGGCCCATAGACTAGAAGAAATCCAATCCCTTTCTGCAAAGACCCATACCGCTGCATCTAAGAGGACAAAATTATATTCAAATTAAGACCTTGCCGACCGAGGATGAACTAGATCATTCTCGTGCCGCAAGGGGTGAATGGAGAGAGCTCACAAGCTGTGCTCTCTCCATACACACCGGGTAATGGCTGTATAAAACAGCCAAGACCCGCCTATCACTGCCGTTAGCCTGTTAAGTGCCGCGGTCGGACCCAACCGCAGCACATAACTTACCATTAAATGCCCGCCGACATTTTGGATGGCCGATCGCCGCCCCCTAGAACGTCATCGGAGGGCGGCGATCAGTTGCTATGGCAGCCTAGAGTCTCATTGAGACTCGTGGGCTTGCCGTGTGCAATGATTTCTAATAGCCAGCAGAGGGCAGGCTATTAAAAGTCATAGTAGTATTGCAATATATAGTATTAGCAATCGGACCCTGCAGGGTTAAATTACCCTGGAGGATCTAAAATAATGGTAAAAAATTTTTTGTAAAAAATAGTAAAAGTTTAAATCACCCCCCTTTCCCTAGAACTGATATAAATAAACAGTAAAATTCATAAACACATTAGTTATCATCGCGTCCCAAAATTTCCCATCTATCAAAATATATTAGCGATTTTTCCCAGCGTTTAACCCCGTAATGGAAATTGGCGCCCAAAGTCGAAAATGCCACTTTTTTGCCATTTTGAAAAATATAAAAAATTTTATAAAAAGTGATCAAAAGCCCATACAGTCCTCAAAGCATTAAAATCTTCATCAAAAGTCGCAAAAAATGGCACCACCCACAGCTCCGTACACTGAAGTATGAAAAAGTTATTAGTGCCAGAACATGGTAAAATGAAGAATTTTTTTTTTGTACAGAAGGTTTTAATTTTTTTAAATGTATGAAAAAATTATAAAACCTGTACAAATTTGGTATCCTCGTGATCGTACCGAACCAAAGAATAAAATAGGCATGTGATTTGGGGCGCTCATGGAAAGCTGTAAAATCCAAGCCCACAAGAAAACGGCGCAAATGCGGTTTTTCATCATTTTCACTGCATTCTGAATTTTTTTCCAGCTTCCCAGTACACTGCATGGAATAATAAATACCATCACTATGAAGTTCAATTTGTTACGCAGAAAACTAGCCCAAACAGAGCTCTTTACATGGAAAAATAAAAAAGTTTCAGATTTTTGTAGGTGGGGAGTGAAAAATGAAAATGGAAAAGGGCCATGTCCCTAAGGGGTTAAATAGTTCATTTCTCCCAAAAGTGGTTACTGAATTTCAATGTTACCAGGAGATTATATTACCCTCATTCTGCAATAACCCTTGTAACAATGCAGAACTAGAGTCTTAATGTAACAACTGTGATAATGGAGTATCAAAACAAGACCAAAACCTTTTGCAAAAGCACAAACATTTTCATCTAATTTGCCGGAAAAAATTAAGGACATAAACCTTCGAGTTCTACTATCGCCAGTTGTATCAAATCTGCTGTCTCTAAAGCCTACGGATCATACAATCTATATTACCCTGAAAACATTACAGCCATTCAACAAGAGCAATTGCTACTTCTTGGGCTACTTCCCAGATTTGCAAAGCTGCTTCCTGATCATATGGAAATCCCTTCTAGTCACAATATGAGTTTTATAAGGGCAAGTTTTATCTGCTGTCATGGGGGATGTAATGGAAAATATGAATTAGACTAATCAGTAAT
Organism: Engystomops pustulosus; assembly: GCF_040894005.1. Classification (NCBI taxonomy): domain Eukaryota; kingdom Metazoa; phylum Chordata; class Amphibia; order Anura; family Leptodactylidae; genus Engystomops; species Engystomops pustulosus. The sequence continues at coordinate 185,160,803 of NC_092411.1, forward strand.
TCTGTTTCCATGAGTTTCCCATGCCGACCATAATTAACCTTCCCTGCTGTATTAATCTCTCTTATTTTTTAGTCTTGTTATCCTCCGGTGGTTATCTAGAAGACTTTGGCGTGAGACCACAGGGGGCGGAGTTTTATCCTTTCTGCGCAATTTCCTGTCCCTATCAAAGGTCAAGGTCCAACCTCCATGTGCCGTCATGGTGGACAGAATTACTGGTTAGTCTAATTCATATTTTTATGCCTCAATCACATTTCACTTCCAGTTTCTTCCCAAGTGTCCCACATGACGAATCTACTGCTCATTTGATGGAGGGGGTAGTAGAACAGGCAGGAATAGCAGTGCTCATTGGTGTCCTTGGTACACCTTCTGGCCCATTAGCATACATATTAAAATAGGATTATTTTTCTGAAAACACATAATGGATAGAAATAATAAAGGTATGTTGAAAATCACAGTGCATTCCTCTACAACGGGGGGAACCTTGTTGGCTGAGAGAGCCAGGAACGCCACATATTTTAAAATGTAATTCTGTGAGAGCTATACAGTATGCACATGCCTGCCAGTAGGTAGGTAGCCCCTGCACATGCCTGCCAGTAGGTAGGTAGCCCCTGCACAAGCCCACCAGTTGATAGGTAGCACCTGAACATGCCCACCAGCTGATAGGTAGCCCCTGCACATGCCCACCAGTTGATAGGTAGCCCCTGCACATGCCCACCAGTTGATAGGTAGCCCCTGCACATGCCCACCAGTTGATAGGTAGCCCCTGCACATGCCCACCAGTAGATAGGTAGCCCCTGCACATGCCCACCAGTAGATAGGTAGCAACAGCAAAAAAAATTACTCGCATACCTGTGCTCCCAGCTGCCGGCTCCTTGTTGCTCCTGTGCTTGTTTTGTGACCCAGAGGCGCAGCCACCATCATTGTTAAGGCGATGGCGGGGATGGTGCCTTGGTCGCACAAAGGATGCAGGCTGCAATGTTACATGATCAGTGCTGTGTGTGTCTTAGACGCACACACAGAGCAAATCTCTATTTATTTAAAGGAAACCTACCATTTAGAATGGCAGGGGTAAGCTGTAAGTACCGTGCACCAGCTCAGGGTGAGCTGGTGCCGGTACTTACTTTTGTTAGTGTTATAAACCACGGTATTGCGGTTTTAACACTTTTAAACTTTAGAACAGAAGGGGCTTCGGCGCTGCGCGCACAACATCTCCGCTATTTCCTATGTAGGCGCACCGCCGAAGCCTGTTCTGCTCTGAAGTTTATAAAGTGTTAAAACCGCGATACCGCAGTTTATAACACTAACGAAAGTAAGTACCGGGACCAGCTCACCCTGAGCTGGTGCTCGGTACTTACAGCTTACACCGACCATTCTAAATGGTAGGTTTCCTTTAAGATTTGTCTGCGAGCCGGAGGCAGCCTTCAAATGAGCCACATCTGACTCCCGAGCCATAGGTTCCCTATCCCTGCTCTGAAATATGCTGCCAATAGAATCACGTTTGAAATGGCCATCCTTGCCTAGAGTGTTTATCCCATGTCTTGCATTCTCAGCACGGGACAATTAACTCTGTATGGAGAGGAATTATAGACTAAACCCTCTCCATTCATAGTGGATGTCTGCTAAAACGTTTAATGAAAAGTGATCTAAAGGTTGTATAGGACTCAAAACATGAAGACTGCAGAGCAGATGATGGGTGCTTAGTGGTGGATTCTGTAATTGCACATAAAGTGTGCTTGTGGCAGGCTATGGTTGTAACAGCTTGTAAAGTAGCTGGAAGTGCCTTTTGCAATAGACCTGGACAATTCTATCAGTATGACGTATTACATGATATAACTGAGTCCACTTTACATGGTTATGCCTGACTCTTGTACTATTTTCTTCCATAAAAAGTGCTATGTGCTTAAAGATTTAGCATCTATAATGGTTCATCTCATTTTAGATGTTATATTAGCTGATAATTTGTCCTTGCTAATTTCCAGTGGATAATAAGCTGAATTCTCATTTTTATGGTATAATGTCTTCATTATGTTCTAGATTTACTACGTTGAACAAGGTGAAGTGCTGTTAAATCTATACAAGTCAGAGAGGATTCTAAAGAACGGCGACTTCTTTTTTGTTCCTCCAGGTAAAAAAAAATATATTCTTTTAAAAATGGATTTCAATCTGCAGACCTGCAAGCTTTATACAAGAAGTTTGCCAAATGAAATATATAATCAGTGATTTAGTGTATATTGTAGATGTGCCAATATTTGTTTTTATTTCTCATTCTGAAATGCTGTTTTGAAGCTGAAAGTCTAAATTTGCAGTCTTTGAACCTATATTTTGCATATGAACACATATATCATATTTGTTCAAATCAAGCTTTCCAAACTAAATAGGGGGTATTTATTAGTGTATTTGGAGTGGAAAATTTTTTTTCAAACCTTCATGGTCATGTGACCTTGAACATTTTTAGCCCAGTCCGGAGTGTCAGCAGTGCTAGATCGAGGTGTATTGCCTTTATTCCTCTGTCATTTTTAATACTTACTACCTTTTCATAGGATAGTTATTCAGTATTTGTTCACTTGGTGTCGAACATCTGAATGGTGACCTGTAACTGGTAACACGGTGAAGAAATTCTCTTCTAACAACCACAAGGTGCTGTCTAAAGTGGTTTGCACCAAATTTAATAAGGGCTTTAGTATGGTGTGGCTTATAACATATTTAAGTACTTAATGACCGCCACATAGTCTTTTTGCGGGACATCGGGTCCTGCAAGTGCCGTTGTTGGGCTATGACATCGCAGCCCAGACCCGGCACTAACACCTGGGATCGGAAAACCTCAGATCTCGGGTGTTTAACCCCTTACACACAGAGGTCAAGCATGACCGCAGCATGTAAGTATGTCCCCCGCGGATCGGATTCCCCCCCCCCCCCAGTGAGCTTACCGGGGGATCCGATCCCTCCTGTCACAACCCCCGGGGTTTGGCGTGTGCCCTGATGCTGCCGGCTCCACTTCTCGCCAGGTTCTACCTCCTGGCAGGACCCGGCTGTAAGTAAATGAGTATTATTTTATAATAATTAAATAAATAAAATTAAAGTCCCATAAATACCCCAGTTACTTATAAAATTCAAATAAATGTATATAAAACACAAAAAAAGTACCTATTTGGTATCACCACGTCCATATTACTGTGTAGAACAACTGTTTTTCGCAAAATATAAGCCCTGTCAACAGAAAATACAGAAGTTATGGCCCTGAAAAGTTGTCCATAGTAAAAGCAATGCAATTTTCTCCAATATTGGTTTTGCTCAGTAAAATTGAGCAAAGATAAGTAAAACTATATAAATGAGGTATCACCGCAATCGTAGTGAACCAGAGAATAAAGATAAAAAAATATTTTTACATTACAGTGAGTGGGGGGAAAAATTTGCTAAAAATCCAAAATAAAAAATTATGATTTTGTTTGTCCCCCTTTAAATAGTTAATACAATCTCATGAATAAACTATAGACGCCCAAAAGGAATAATTAATACAAATGTATCTCGCCCTGCAAATAATAAGCCCTCATATGTTCACATTACCCCAAAAATTTAAATTTTATAGCCTGTACAATTTGACAGTACAAATCTGCTGTGAATGGCGCTGCTTCCGTTCCATGCCCGGCCGTGCGCCCATACAGCAGTTACTACAACATATGGGGTATCAGTACACTCGGGAGAATTTGGGCTTCAAACTTTGCAGAGCATTTCATCATTTTATTCATTATGAAACTGTCAGTTTTGGTTTAAATGAATGTATTTTCCCAAAAAATGTTAGCTTCTAAATCGCAGGACCATATTGTTATAACCCATGTGGGGGTTAATAGACTTAACTGAGTTTTATATACGTTGAGGGGTGTAGTTTCTATATAGTGGGGTAATTTATGGGGTTTTACTGTTATTTAGGCCTTTCAAAGTCACTTGAAAGCTGAGGTGTCCCTCAAAATGTGAGTTTTGGTGATTTTCATGAAAATAAAAATAATCGCATCCAAAGTTCTGTGCCTCATAACATCCTAGAAAAATGAGAGGACGCATAAAATATCATTCCAACATAAAACAGATATTCCGGATATATTAGCTATCAATCCTTTTGGGTAGTTTTACTTCCTCTCTGGAATGCAGAACATTTCAAACTTTGGCAAAAGTTTGTAAAAATTCTTTTTAAATTTTCATATTTTTTTTCCAGATAGAAACACAAAACTTATCCCTTAAATTTATAGCAGAACATGTCAGGTACTTGTGTAGCTGATGTCTGTGTCTCTCACATATGTATGAGATGATGCAGCATGTCGGCAGATGAAGCACAGACACTAACTATGCTTTACTATACATTACACTCAAACATGAGCAGGGGGAGCAGAGGGGAGTGGTAACAGGAGTTCATTTGCAACCTAGTGAAATATTCTCTGGGTAGGGAAAGAGTAATTATATATCGTTTTGTCCTTATCTGTGAATTTGAAAAGGATTATGGAAACATTTCTTACAAGGCTTGAAGTTCACTGGCACAGGAATTCAGGGAGCCCTGAAAATGTATTCCTCATCCCTCCCGTTAATTCTGAACATCATAAAAAGTATTTCATGTATCCTAAAACAATTGTATTAAAATATTTTAATTCTCTGAAGACAAACAGGCCCAATTATGGCTAAATCAGTGGATGAGTTTTAACATTATGGTTCATAAGAAACATAAAAACATAAATATATTGCCCTAAAATGTCCTTTAGTAGACTTACAACAAACCTAGTTAACTTCTTTATGACCACTGATGGTAAATGTACGTCGGCACTACGGTTGGCTTGCTAGGAACCAGGGAAAAGGATGCCTGATTCTTAGCGACCTGCAACCTGTAATAGATGGAAAATTGTGCTTTGGTGACAGGTTCTCTTTAATAAAACCTATAATTACAAACATTTAGTTATTGGGGTAGAAAAAAAAAACTTGTGGCTTAAAAGCATCTTGCATAACAACATACACAACCTATTTGCACACTTGCTTATTGCATGCAGATAAAACGTAGCCGGGGCGCCTCTGGGTCATTTCCGGATTTTCAGAAAGTGTTTTTTAGAAGTATCCAGCCATTATATCAGAAAAATGGGGCAGTGACTTTGCAAATGACAAGTATGTAAGTTTGGACAGTAAATCGTGATGGTAGAAGTCCATTAACTTCTTTGTGACTGAGGGTCATTGTTGCCTGAATGTTCAGGTCAATTTTTGCAGTTTTGTAATGCACTTCATTGAAGAGGACCAGTTACCCATAAATTGGGCACTAGGAGCTGCTTACTAAAGTAAGCAGCTCCTAGTGCTTAAACAAACCTCCGATAACGCTATCTAACACTGCGGCAGAGTACAATGTAAACGCCGGACCGCTCTCAAAGTGGTCCGACATATTCATGAGGGGGCGGTCTGAGGCGCTGCCTCTTCCCCGCTGCCTCTTACTTTAGTAAGCCGCTCCTAGTGCCCAATTTATGGTCACAGCCTCCCAGTATATAGCCAGCCTGCCCCCTTAAGTATACAGCCTGCCCAGCCTGCCCCCAGTAGTATTCAGCCTGCCCCCTTAAGTATACAGCCAGCCCAGCCTGCCCCCTTAAGTATACAGCCAGCCCAGCCTGCCCCCTTAAGTATACAGCCTGCCCCCTTAAGTATACAGCCTGCCCCCTTAAGTATACAACCCGCCCAGCACTAACAAAAAAAAATAAACTTATATACTCACCCTCCGGTGCTCCCCCGATGTCCGCGCTGCTCACCCGATGTCCGCGCGGGTCCTCTTCTGTCTTCTATCTTTCTCTGCTGAAGTCATACTATGCGACGGCTGGAGAAGAACATGGCGGCGCCCTGCGGAAGACTGAAGACAGGTGAAGATAGAAGACAGAAAAGGACCCGCCCGGACATCGGAGGAGCAGCACTGTGTATCGGGGCCACCGGAGGGTGAGTATATAAGTTTTTTAAGTGCTGGGCTGCCTATTGACTCGTGTATGAGCCGAGTTGAGGATTTTCCGCACATTTTTTGTGCTGAAAAACTCGGCATATACACGAGTATATACGGTAAGTCTTTCCTGCAGCTCCGTCTACATTCTGCCTTCAGCTGGCAGGCTGGAGGGGGGCACATTTCAAACATTTACTGTTTATCTCCTGAACCCTAGAACCTATCTGATGACACAAATCTGTTCTCATATTAAAAGGGAGAATCCCCCTTTTATAATTCACTGAAATTGAGGGAAAAAGAGAGTATAAGTAAAAATAAAAAATAACTTTTATTGGATATATATTAAAATTAGTAGAGAAGTGTGTAGTTAAGATGTAGATCTTACACCCAACTAATTTGTGTTTTAATAAAAACTTTTTCCGACCTCAGGTATCGCACAGTTTTGTGCAGGGGAACACTGACGTCGGAATGTGGACAACCAAATCTCTACCTCGGCTGGTGGGAGGACCGGATAGTTTTCTCGGAGGAATACACCAGATGGACATCATGTATGCCCATCTGGCTTCGGTATATCGACGATATACTCATTGTGTGGTCTTCCACTCCCGCAGATTTTCACGATTTTGTTAGAGCCTTGAACATGAATGATCTGGGCTTATGCTTCACGAGCGAAATTCATGAAAGTTCCATTGCATTTCTTGATATACGCATCTCTAAAACCTCAGATGGCCAATTACAATCAAGGGTACACAGGAGCGAATGCGGATGCTGTGAAAGAAATCCTCAACAAATACTGGCGGATCTTAAGACAAGATCCAGATCTGAAAGACCTTGTGTTACCACATCCATCTGTTACCTACCGGAGAGGGAAGAATTTACGTGACAGGCTCGTTCATAGTCATCTCGAGCCTGCACGATCCCCTAGATCCTGGCTCTCAGAAAGAACAGGTACCTTTAGGTGTGGCAGCTGCAACATATGCCAACTGGTTCTACTGGGTAACACTTTTCAGAGTGCCAATACAGGCGAAACCTTTTATATCAGGGACTATGCCAACTGCAAAACAGTGGGAGCCGTGTACATGTTGTCATGCCCCTGTCCGACCAACTATGTGGGAAAAACATATCGCCCAATCAAAGTGAGAATACAGGAACATACAGGGGACATTAGGAATCAACGGAATACCACTGTGGCAAGACACTTTGCCCAATGGCACCACAGTGACCCGAAGCTCCTAAGTTTTCAGGTCATAGAAAAGGTCAGACCCCCCAAACGGGGAGGAAACTGGGACAGACTGATTCAGCAAAAGGAGGCCAGGTGGATTTACACCTTGAATACGGTGGAACCTAATGGCCTCAATGAAAACCTGTCCTTCGTCAGCTTTTTGTGACTTCCTGTCCCCTGAATGGATGAGGCTATGTATAGGGATCTCTCTACTACATCATTTAGATCTCTTCTACTTACCCTCACCTATTCTTGTTTTTTCCTTCCGTCACGTCGCCTTGCCATGCTGCATGGTATATTACTCCCTTGTATCCCAGGCTGTTTGATCCTATCTTTTCTGTTCTCCCTTCCTCTCTGCACGCTGTCCAGTGTAGACCATATATGTCTGTTTTAGGCAATATGTATCTACCTTCACATTATCTTTTATGCTATATCAACAGTTGATACATGGTACTGCTATTAACTGAACCCGGCCGGCGATGTTTATGTGACAGACATCGGTTTAATTTCCCCCCCCCCCCCCCCATTACCATCTTTGGTACCCCTTACCTCCCCACATTCTTCCTTAAGCGGGAGTGGTTTGTTTTTGTTTTTATCGGCATATCTTCTCACGCTCCTACGCTGTCCTATAGCCATGGGTTTCGCTGAGTTGGGGCGGCCCTTCACGGTGCTTACCGGACTGGCGATCATGTGACTGGAGGCGGGTTTCTCTCCTCCGATCCTCCCATTGGCTCTCACCACTCTGACGCGCAGGGGGGCGTGTCCTCTGCGGGAGGCTCGATGTCTCCGGCTCCCCGCATTGGTTCTCAACCACTCTGTGTCATCACAGGAAGGTGGGGCTACCTACTTAAATACCCAGTGTTTCCCCGCTGCCGCTGACATCAATGCGGGGACACGCTGTTTGAATGTGTGTTTATATCTACGCGTGTTTAACTTAGACACAATGTATCAGATCCCTGATGAATTAGATTAGGAAACGCGTCGGATCTATGTACTTGTAGGAGAGCTAGCTGGAGATAGAGTTTTAGTCCTGAGCTGTCTCTAACCGGACAATTGGGGTTAGAATCGTCTATGCCAGACAACTTACCTCTATCGAGATATCACCAGCATGTAGCCTCCATACTAACACACCATCTCAACTGAAAGATAAACTCTGTGTAGTGTGAGATACAATAGTGTGAGATCAATTTTATCCCATTATCTTGAGGAGGGTAGTTGGGAATAGAGCTTCTCAGTTAGTCCTAGGATAGTGGCATGTGCATGCAGTGTATGCGTGCCTCCCATCCGCTAGGCAGTGAGATCTATTTCCCCACTGAATAGACTACAGACCTCCACTTTGGTTGTCCACATTCCGACGTCAGTGTTCCCCTGCACAAAACTGTGCGATACCTTAGGTCGGAAAAAGTTTTTATTAAAACACAAATTAGTTGGGTGTAAGATCTACACCTTAACTACACACTTCTCTACTCATTTTAATATATATCCAATAAAAGTTATTTTTTATTTTTACTTATACTCTCTTTTTCCCTCAATTTCAGTGAATTACTTTTTTGAGAGAGGTGAATAATCAGATATTTTCATACAGTGAATACAGAATCCCCCTTTTATATATGCTATATGGATTATGTATGGACACTTCACTGACCCAGAGATATCCACTCTTAAAGTTACAGTCGGAAATCTCAGAAAAAGAAAGATGTATATAAAAATCTACATTTTTTTTACTACAAATTTAAGAGTCTATATCTCTGGTTCTGTAAGGCATCCTTACACTATCCATTTATCATTATGTTGCATTAGAATTGTGATATAAGGTGACACATAACCTTACAGTTGGGAGTGGGAACCGTATAGAAAAATCACACTCCCAACTGTATCTTTAAAAGTGGATATCTCCTGTACCTAAAAGAGAGATTCTCCTCTTTAAAAAGACACCAGAACTGTGTTTTGAGATGCCACAGTTCAGAAAATCTAGCCATTTGAAGTGTGACCCCAGCCATGTTGTCTGTATACGTGCTATCTGCACAGGGTATGTGCACTTGGGATGTATATAAGCTGTATGAGTTGTAAAGGGGTATTTTGGACACCACAAGTTTTCCTGCTGCCACTGTTAGACTAGCTGAAGAAGTAGCAGTAGAACCCCAACATATCCTGAAAAGGTTTTTTTTTTTTTTTTTTTTTTTAGTACTTTCAAATTAGTAAAGCCTGGACATGTAACATGCTGGTTTATTCATTGCCAAACACTACCAGAAATTTGCATGCACAGTAATATTTAATGGTGAAAAGCATTAAATATAGCCTAATTCTCTTGATCTCTGGTGTCCCACCACTCCGAAGCCTACCAATCAGCAAGTAATTCCCTATCCTGTGGATACCCAAAAACTGTTTGTGACGAGAGTACCTCACCTGCACCTGAAAATCATATCATACTATATGATATGATCTTGCCTATATTTCAGCTATAATTTACCCACTTACCAATAGATTACAGTGCATCATAGATTACAGTCAGACTGTACTGGTCTTAAATTGCACTACATTTAAAGGTTCTATGCATTAGATAAGAGACTGAGTGCTGAAACTACAACCAAGACCCGCTTATTTATTGCAAACTACCTAAACTGCAACTTTCATTGTCTCGGTCTTTTGAGGACACCAATAAATTTGAAAGAAGGGGAAATTTGGACTATCATTGCAACTTCTGTCCAGAATTTCCCTGTACAGGTAGAACCGTTGGGACAGCAGGAGCTCCAAAGATAATCTGGCCCTCTCTCTTCCTGCATTCCCAAGCAGCCAAGGATGTGTTGCTTTAACACCGCAGCCCTTTTTCGTTTTTGCGTTTTCATTTCCCACCTTCAAAAATCTTTTTTTTTAATTTTTCCACGTACAGAGCTGTGTGATGGCTTATTTTCTGCGTAACAAATTGCACTTCATAGTGACGGTATTTAATATTCCATGCCATGTACTAGGAACCGGGAAAAAAATTCCAAATGCAGTGAAATTGGTAAAAAAAAACGCATTTGTGCCGTATTCTTGTGGGCTTGGATTTTACGGATTTCACTGAGCGCCCCAAATGACATGTCTACTTTGTTCTTTTGGTCAGTATGAATACGGGGATACCAAATTTGTATAGGTTTAATAATGTTTTCATACATTTAAAAAATTCAAACCTCCAGTACAAAAATTTTTGGGGGGATTTTGCCATCTTCTGGCGCTAATAACTTTTTTATACTTTGGTGTACGGAGCTGTGAGTGATGTAGTTTTTTGCAGATTTTGATGATGTTTACAGTGTTATCATTATTAGGACTGTGCGACATTTTGATCACTTTTTATAGAATTAATTTTTTTTAAAATGGCAAAAAAGTGCCATTTTCGACCTTGGGCGCGATTTTCCATTACGGGGTTAAACGCAGTGGAAAACCGTTATCATATTTTGATCCGGCATTTTCGGACGCGGCAATACTTAATGTGTTTATGATTTTTACTGTTTATTATTTATTTAAAGGGGGGTGATTTGAGTTTTTAGGTTTTTTTTATTGTATTTTTTTTTTTTAATATTCTTTTTTTTATAATTTTCACTATTTTTCAGACTCCCTAGGGTACTTTAACCCTAGGTTGTCTGTACGATCCTATCATATACTGCCATACTACAGTATGGCAGTATATGGGGATTTTACTCCTCATACATTACAATGTGCTGATAGCACATTGTAATGCATGGGTTAAGCCGAGGTAGCCGAGGGTCTTCGGAAGACCCGTGGCTACCATGACGACGGATCGGCGCTCCCCGATGACGTCACGGGGAGCGATGATCCTCAGAAAGATTTTTGAAGCCCCCGGTAAATTTGCTGGCACCGATCGCGGGTGTTACCGGGAAGCCTTTGCTGCAATATGCAGCCCGGCTATGGAGCCCGTGAGCCCTCTCCATGTACCCGCACCCGGCATGTGACGTAATACTAAGTCACATGTTGGTAAGGGGTTAAAATAGCACTGAGATCAACATATCTTGTGTTGCCTGGGACTGCAGGAAGATTCTTTGAGACCTGTCTGGTGAACTCTGTGCTTGATGGATGGCTTGGATGTCAGCAGAGTGGGCTCTAAGTGCTACCTCTGGAATCCGTTCCATAGATTCACCACCACTGACATATGTTTTTACTGCTAAATATTGGAAGTCAATAGTATTTTATTTATTACAACTTCTTTGTCTTTCAGGTAATGGCTGTGTTATAACCAACCTTCAGGACAAGGAAGCAGTGCTGATATATAACTTTTTAAAAATGCTTCCAACAGTTACACAAGATTTTGCTGGTGTTGCTTAAAAGTTTTATTAATGATAGTACTCTGTTATGTTACTATGTAATTATTTGTATGCCTAAAATACAGACAGTTTTGCTGTTTATATGTCCCTCAATGCTGAAAAAAAGAGCCTGTTGGCACCAAAGAATTGCTAGATTACAGGCCACAAGAACAGTCCTCTTCTACTATTGGAATAACCTTTGGTGCCCGATTGCTTGCGGTTGCCTGTACACCTCATCTTCACTGTTTAAGTGTTAGATTAAAATATCCTAGTATGCAGCTACTATGTATACATGTCTATGTAGTCCTTACCAACTGTAAAAAAAAAAATGTGTGTTTTTCTCCCTCTTATCTGTCCCTTAATTAAATTAAATTACCATCAAAAGGAAGCATGGATAAATACTTACTCATAGATCCAGGCACCCTAACTGTGCTAATTTCCTTATATTTGGGCATTACTAGAGCCCCTCCCTGCTGCAGATTCACAGGTTGTTGCACGGCAAGGAGCATTCCCCCTCTACTGTGTCCGGAAAACTCCTCTGCTGCAGTGAGTTTTACAAATGTGTTATGTACATTTTGTATACATGTTTGAAATGTTAATATTTTTCTTGTTTACGAAGATACATAAAGGAAATTTACAATTAAAAAAAACAGTAATGTTCTGTCAAATGTGTACCTTTTTGTCATTTTGCTCTGTACTTTCCCTCTTTAAAAAAAACATCTGATGGCCCCAAAAAACTGATTTAGTTTATAGTTGGGGTAGATTATTGTTCAGCTGCAAGGGATTCCCTGAGATGCACAAGAATTAATAAGACTACTGGATTTTTAAAATGTGTTTTTTAATGTGTTAAATCATAACTAAGTTCCCATAACTAAGCTTTCTGATGCTCGAAAGCTGTTAGGCTAAATTCACACGAGCGTATGCCCGCCGGGCCTTAGCCAGGAAGGTATTTATCAGGCGCCATGGAGAGGAGAAGGGGTGACCCCTACCTTCTCCATAGAAATGCACCACGTACGGGCCTTAAAACGGGGAAAGATAGGATATGTCATAACTTTTTCCTGTGTACGGAGCATTATCGCTCTGCATGGCTATTGGCGTTTATGGGCGACATATATATTATACATAGGTCCCCCATACATTCGTTTGAATGTAGCCTTAAAGGGGTATTCCCATTTTAACAAGTAATTGATATTGGTATTGATTAATGAAAAGTTATACAAATTTTCCAGTATACTCTTTGTATCAATTCCTCACAGAGATCTCTACTTGCTGTCCTTCTATAGAAAGCTGCATCATTTATTTTCCTAATACCTCCACAACGGTACTTGTTCCAGGGGCAGAAAACAACTTTGAATCTATTTAAATGGGCCCTCCAGTTTTTTCCTGTCCCTGGGATACCTGGAATCCTGCTCCCAAGACTGTGTGGAGGAGCAGTACATCAGGGCAGCCTACCTGTACCAGTCTGGTGGTGTGTCCGAGGTTGAGGGTTGCCACAGGAGGGGGGGGGGTGTTCTCCTGTCCGTGGGTGCGGGGGCGCACAATTTACAGATCGGGGAGGTATGGGGCACGGAATCCTTGATTTGGCATCCGGTGGCCGATATCCTATGGAAGGCGCCTGCATTCCACAGTGGAACGCAACGGACCGGAAGTCGAGAACCTGTGATGACATCACATGCCGGGCGGGAAATATTACATTATTTAAAGATCAAGCATTCATAGTAATGTCGTTGTGGTTATATTAACTGCCAGAAGGTGATGCCAGCAGATCTGTGGAGCCCCCAGAAGACCCTGCCCCAGGTATGTCCCTCCTCAAAGGTACAGTGGGGAAAAAAAAAAGCTCATCTGTCTACAGACCATAATATATCCTAATAATGTGTTATTTTGTACACATAGGAGACTGTTCCAATGAAAACTCCCTTGAAAGATCTGTCCCTCATTTGTTTTTTCATTTCCATTTTTCACTCCCCACCTTCAAAAATCTATAACTTTTTTTTTATTTTTACACGCAAAGAGCTCTGAGGGCTTGTTTTCTGCGTAACACCTCATAGAAGCAGTATTTAATATTCCATGCCATGAACTGGAAAGTGGCCAAAAAATTCCAAATGCAGTGAAAATGGTGAAAAAACACATTTGTGCCGTTTGCTTGGATTTTATGGCTTTCACTGTGCGTCCCTAATGACATGTCTACTTTATTCTTTGGGTGAATGCGATCACTGGGATAACAAATTTGTATAGGTTTTATAATGTTTTCATACATTTACAAAAATTAACACCTCCTGTACAAAAACTCTTGGGAGGATTTTTGCTATCTTTTGGCACAAATTACTTTTTTTATACTTGGGTCTACGGAGCTGTGGGGGTATGTCATTTTTTGCGACTGGATGACATTTTGAATGCTTCAATTTTTCAGACTACTACCTTTTGATCACTTTTTAATGAATTTTTTATGTTTTTCAAAATGGCAAAAAAGTGCCATTTTCAACTTTGGGTGCTATTTTACGTTACAGGTTAAATGCAGTGAAAAACCGTTATTATATTTTGATAGTTCGGGCATTTTCGGACGCGGCGATACCTAATGTGTTAATGATTTTTGCTGTTTATATTTATATAGGTTCTAGGGAAAGGGGGAGATATGAATTTTTAGGTTTTTTAATAATTTTTTTTGTAACTTTTCTTATTCATTTTTACTTTTACTATTTTTCAGACCCCTTAGGGTACTTTAACCCTAGGTTGTCTAATCGATCCTACAGTATATGGGGATTTTCCTCCTCATTCATTACAATGTGCAAATCGCACTTTGCTATTAATGGGTTGAAAGAAGCCTTGGGTCTTTGGAAGAGGGCTGGCACGGGCTGAGCCTTCTCCATGCACACGCGTCGGGAAGAGGTTAAAAATGCATAGTTTGTAAAAAAAAAAACGCTGTCCTCCTCGTACAAGAAGGCGTTCTGTTCCAAATGTATACAAAATGTAGTGGCAGACAATCACCATCTCTTCTCCATTAATTAAAGATGGAGTTGGAGCAGCAGTGGGGACGCGGAAGGAATCTTCTAAACCTTCTCCTTCTGCGTCAGCCTTATTGGAGGATACCCTAAGTGGGTCCTATTCCTTTAGATGAAAGGGAAATGCTTTCTCACGAAGAAGGGGAATTAGAAACGTCAGGCTAGCCGCTATGTCATATGGAAGACACAGACAAGATGAAGCAGTGAGGGACCCCTATTAATCTGGAAGATCCAGTGGAACCACCGTCTGTACAAGATCGAATGTTTCAGGGATTGGGGGAAAAAAAGTCTAAAGTGTTCCCAGTCCATGCATTATATACAAGGACTGTTTTCGAAAGAATGGAAGGACCCAGAGAGAAGAGCCTCCATTACAGAGAATTTCAAACGCAAATACAATTCGCTGAAGAAGATGCGAATATCTGGAACAAAATACCAAAGGTGGATGCTCCTTTTGTGGGAAATTCAAAGAAGACATCCCTCCCATTCGAGGATATGGGTCTCCTTAAGGATCCTATGGACAAAAAAAAGCGTTATCACTACTAAAGAGATCCTGAGAGACCAAAATGGCTACGCTTAGACCTAGTATAGCGGCCACTCGTAATGCTAGATCGATGTATGTGTCTGGACCAACTGGGGGAATATCTCTCAGCCGGAACACCAATTGAAGACATTATTGCAGCCTTACCTTTGTTAAAGAAGGCAGCTAACTGTAGAGGATGCATCAGCTGACCTTATAAATTTGTCAGCAAGAGAAGCCGCCCTTTCAAATTTAACAAGAAGATGTATCTGGATGTGAACATAGGGGACACAGGTTCCAAAAACAAGCTGGGAAGACTATCTTCTATATGGGTCAGGCTTGAATGATATTCTTTAAAAGGCTTCTGAGGAAGAAGCAATTCCTTCAAGAGGAGAAATTTTATGACCAGAGGAAGTTCTTTCATGATCAAAGAAAGGTTCGAGTTGATACCAGCAATAAAGACAACTCCTCAAGATACCAGCCATACAAAAACTGTCTACCAACAGGCGGAACCCACAATGACAACAGGCTTACAGCAGGGGGGGGGGGGGTTGGGCAGGGGGGGGCAGACTGATGAAGTTTCTCCAGGTTTGGCAGAAGATCACAACATCACCTTGGATCCTCGACCTCATCAGCCAGGGTTACCGGTTAGAATTTTCAACCCAGGCCCCTCCAGACAATTTCTGCTTTGTACAACTACCCCCAGAAGAGCATCAATTTTTGGTAAAGGAAATTTCATCCCTGTTTGGACAAGAATGTATTGTCCAGAGTTCCCCAAGCACAAGAAAAGACGGGTTTCTTCTCTTTAACCCCATAGCACAATAAGACGTACCCTTACGTATTGCTGCGCATGGGAGAGTATGAAGAGGGCTCACAGGCTGAATGAAGCAAACGCCTGTCGCTAACACCCGCGATCGGTGCAAGCACTGATCGTGGGTGTTAACCCTTTGCTCGCCGCCGGCAAAGCTGCCGGTGGCATTAAAGAGCTGGCGGCGCGTGGGCGCCACCATCTTGACTCCGATCGACACTCCCCGTCAACGGGAAGCGGCGATCAGTTGTCATGACAGCCTCGGATCACACAAAGATCCGAGGCTATCATGATCCAGGCTATCTATTACAATGTGCGATCTGCACATTGTAATAGATGGTATGCAAAATCCCCATATACTGCCATACTGTAGTATGACAGTATATGGTAGGATCAATCAGACAACCTAGGGTTAAAGTACCCTAGGGAGTCTAAAAAATTGTAAAATAAATAAAAAAAAAATTATATTAAAAAAACATAAAAATTCTAATCACCCCCCCTTTCCCTAGAACTGATATAAATATAAATAAACAGTAAAAATCATAAACACATTAGGTATCGCCGTGTCCGAAAATGCCAGATCTATCAAAATATAATAACCGGTTTTCACTGCGTTTAACCCCGTAGCGGAAAATAGCGCCCGAAGTCGCAAGAGTTGCATTTTTTTGCCATTTTGAAAAATAGAAAAAATTCTATAAAAAGTGATCAAAAGGTCGCACAGTCCTAAAAATAGAAGCATTGAAAACATCATCAGAAGTCGCAAAAAGTGACACCACTCACAGCTCCATACACTAAAGTATGAAAAAGTTATTAGCGCAAGAACACGGCAAAATGAAGAATTTTTTTCTGTACAGGAGGTTTTAATTTTTGTAAATGTATGAAAACATTATAAAACCTATACAAATTTGGTATCCCCGTGATCGTATTGACCCAATGAATGAAATAGACCTGTCATTTGGGGCGCACAGTGAAAGCTGTAAAAACCAAGCCCACAAGAAATGGCGCAAATGTGTTTTTTCATCATTTTCACTGCATTTAGAATTTTTTTCCCGCTTCTCAGTACACGGCATGGAATATTTAATACCATCACTACGAAGTGCAATTTGTTACGCAGAAAATAAGCCATCAAATAGCTCTACACAAAAATAAAAAAGTTATAGATTTTTGAAGGTGGGGAGTGAAAAATAAAAACGCAAAAACGAAAAAGGGCCTGGTCCTTAAGGGGTTAATGTTCATGAGAAAAAAAACGAACGGGACCTTCAGGTCAATAACTTTGCAACCTCTAAACCAATATCTACTCTACAAGAGGTTCAAGATGGAAATGATAAAATCTACTACTTGTCTCCTGGACAAAGATGCATTCCTTGTGACGGTGGATCTGCAAGATGCATACTATGACATTCCAATCCACATAAACAATCTGCATAGAGAGATTCTTTCAGCACTTTCGGTTCTGCGTGCTTCCTTTTGGCCTGTCAGCAGCCCCAAGAGTGTTCACAAAAGTGATGGCAGAGGTATCAGCCTTTCTACTCTTGAACGGGATACAAATTGTTCTTTACCTGGACGATTTCCTTCTAGCAGTACAATCCCCATCGATCCTGCTACAAAATGTGGACTTTACCCTAAAAAATTTCTTCTCTTTGGCTGGTGAATCTAGAAAAATCAGACCTGTGCCCATCACAACAAAAGTGTTTCCAGCCTTGCAGCGCTGGTCAACATCTGCAAAGATGTTTGTATGTTCTCTCTATGTTTGCGTGGGTTTCCTCCCACACTCCAAAAAATTACTGGTAGGTTGATTAGATTGTGAGCCCCATGGGGACAGGGACTGACCTGGCAAGCTCTGTGTAGTGCTGTGTAATCTGTGTGCCCTATATAAATAAAGAATTATTAATGATAATTATTATGATAGAAGATAAATATGAAAGCTGAAGAGATGTCTAGATTAGATATATACAGTAGATAGGTATGAGAGATAAATACAGAAGAAGAGAAATAGAAGATTGATTAATAAAGTCAAAGCGAAATATATAAATGGTAGGATTACATGAGATGGATAACTAGACCGATAGATATACAGGGAGATAGATGATAAGCTAAAACTGTAATAACTAAATATCATCTGCTTTTCCGCTAGAAATTTTAAGACTATCACAACCTGCAAAATACAGCAATAAAACAGAATAAAAAGTAAACACACCATAAAACCTATAGAATTTGGAAAGCAGGCAACCAGGTAATGCATTTGGCAATTAACATTCAAAATTTTCTCTAAAATATGTGCAAATCCAGAATACTTATAAAAAAAAAAAAATAAGATGTGTGGAGATCATACATCCCCCACGTGTATATTACCAAACTATTTTTGCTGAAAACTGCACGGAGCGTCACACAGATCTATCATTGTACACTCCCTTATACAATGGTAACCCAAATAACTATGTATCCATAAACCAAGCTAATGAGATAACAAAATTCACTTTTAGATGTTAACCATTGTATTAGCCGCACAATAACAGAACCCTCCGCGCTTCATAAGAATTTGAGGGAGAACGTCATAACATAGGTGTAAATAATGGAAGATGGTGTGAAATAAAAACTTCATTCCAGAACATATGTATGTTTTTGGTGTTACATATAACTTTATGGACATGTTCTGGGTCGCGGTGTTAATATATAAAAGCGACATTAGGCGAAGAGGATCGAATGTTCATTGTATCGGTCAATTTTCGAAAAAAAAAAAAACCTCATGAAAAAATAGGCAACAAGAGAGCAAGTGTGTTCTTAGATAGTTCTGCATAGAGAAGGGTTAAAAACATGAATATTAGTTGATATTATCCCTTATCAAAATGTAGTAACATATAAAGTGAAAATTTCCATTATCTGTGAGGTGCAGCAGCTCCTGTGGGCAGCAAATTCTCCCGGCAGCCTGATGGCTAAGAATCTGGAGGGGGTACACTTCAGAGGGCTGCATCTCTGGCGCTGTGACACATAGAACCTCACTGCTTTTTTTCCTATAAAAGAAGAGAGTCTCCTCTTTTTTTTTTAATCTAAATTTGTGTTTTTAAGTTTCAGGAAAATGGAGATATTAACTGTTATACTGTCGTCGGGAGGTTTTTTTTATATATAAAATGGCACCTGATATTCTCACTTTAAACCTGAATATCTTTGGATCCATGGCACCTAGAAACACAATTCTAGATTCATTTGAAAGAAGAGATTCTCCCCTTTCATGGGAAAAACATGTACGTTTCTTTGGGTTTTTTTTACCGGCACTCCGTATAATTTGCCATAGTAGTGGTTCTGTCTTATTGACGGTGCTTATTACGAAGAACAAGCCTTCGTATTTGCCATCTAATTTGTTTGACAAATTTACACTAATGGTGTCTGCGTACATGTGTGTGTGTCCATCCGTCTGTGTCCACACACCCCACTGTAGTTCCCCCTCCCTTGGCAATGAGCCTTTTTTGTTTGTGTGGGTTTTTTTTTTTTTTTTTTTACAGGACTGTGTCTGCTGAGAACTACTTCAGATTCGATGGATTCCGTCGATCACCAGGATTTTTTTAACAAATAAAATGGTCAACAAGGGTGTGTCTGCGTTTTCTTTTCAATAAAATTTTTTGTCGTAAGTGGTTTTTTTTGGTTTTGTTTAGTTTTTTTACCGGTACACTGTATTATTTGCCATAGTAGTAGTGCTATCTAGGGGATGGTGCTCATTATTAAGTGCCGGCCCTCGAATTAGTTTGGCAAATTTACACTAACACTGATACCATTACCCTCAGGTACAAACCGGTATCTGACCTTCTATAGATGGTCAGGCAGTGGGGCAGCTGCAGGCTGTTATTGTTGCACTGGAATAGCCCTATAACAATGGGCTATCCCAGCTCAGTAATCGTAGGTCGCTGATGTTTTTTTTTTTTTATCAGGCTGATTTAGAAAGCAGGGGGAAACCAGTGTCATTTTTCTTTTTTTTTTAAATTTATTTGGGGGAAAAAAATGATGTGGCCCTCCTCTAAAAAGGGGTGGCCGTATCATTTTTTTTTTCCATTTTCTTTGCAAAGAAAATTAGGTGGGGACCACCCTATTAAATAGGTGGAACCCACTTCATGTTTAAAAAATTTGGGCTGAAAAAAATGACGGATTGTGAAGTATTGTTATATGTTTAATGAAAATGTTTTTATTTTTCATAAACCATTTTTCAAAAAAGCCTCGACTGATTTACGATACCACCCACTCCAAGAAGAAACAAAGCCTTTGTTCCTGCGATGATCATATTATAATTTACTAACCAATGAACTATGGACATTACTTCTTATTTTTTACATATCCACGCCAGGTCCAGCCCAGTGAGGGTTTCTGTAAAATCCTCTGTGACGTGAATAAAGTAGACACATCTGCCTAGCCTTGCAGAGGTTGAGATATTATACCATACGATTGTCTTGGTATGATTTCTGCCTAGCCTTGCAGAGGTTGAGATATTATACCATGCGATTGTCTTGGTATGATTTCTTCTTCTGAGCTCACGTCTGACTTTTATCAGTTATTAGAGAACCTAAGGTTGTGTGAACACGGGCAAAACTTGACAGGATCCCCCTATTAAGGGGGGGCCCTATGTCATTTTGTTTCCAAAAAAAAAAAAAAAAAAATGGCATGGGTCTCCCCCTATTTTCCAAATCAGCCAGATACTAAAAAGCAGCAGCAGCCTGCGATTACTGATCTGGGATAGTCCACTGTTACGGGGCTATTCCAGCACAACAATAGCAGCTTGCAGCCGCCCCATTACCTGACAATCTATAGAAGGTCAGCTACCGGTTTGTACCCGACTCATCCTGGTACCCCGGGTGGCAGTGGGTAGCAGGGTTATGGTATCGGCATTAGAGTAAATTTACCAAACAAATTAGATGGCAAACACTAAGCCCGGCCCTTAGTAATGAGCACCGTCAACTAGACAGCACCACTACTATGGCAAATTATACAGTATATAGTGCCGCTAATAAAAAAAAAACTTTTTTATATTTATTTTTATTATTTTTCAGGCTCCCTACGGTACTTAAACCCTAGGCTGTCTGTACGATCCTATCATGTACTGCCACACTACAGTATAACAGTATATGGGGATTTTACTCCTCAGTCATTACAATGTGCTGATAGCACATTGTAATGAATGGGTTAACCCGAAGCAGCCTCGGGCGCCCATGCCTGACCATCTTTTTTGAAGCCGCCGGTGGCGATCAGAGGGAAAACACCCGCTATCGGTGCTAGCACTGATCACGGGTGTTACCGTAATATGCAGCAAAGACTTATCGGCTATGGAGAGGGCTCAGCCCGTGAGCCCTCTCCATGCACCCGGCATGTGACATAGTATTGTCACATGTCGGTAAGGGGTTAAAGTTGCTTGGAACTGCAGGAAAATTCTTTGAGTCTTGTCTGGTGTGCTGGGGCAATGGCCTGGGTGCCCACAGAAAGAGCTTGGAGTGCCACCTCTGGCACCCGTGCCATAGGTTCGCCACCACTGCTATAGGGTATAGGAGCGACCTCTAGTTGGGGCTGTTATGGGGGACTCAATGGAAAAAAAAACTTCCACATTCGAGAAGTTGTTTTGTTATTACTATTACTGTACCCCAATCTAGTTTTAAATTTCCTTGTGGTACATCCAATGTAACCCTATACTAACCCCTCTCCCCAGACCGCCCCTCCCAAGACCACAAACAGTACCTTCTTCTGTAATATTTACATCCACTGGAGGTCTTTTTTTATCATATTTATAGGTAGCAGCATGAACGAAAAATCATCTTTTGTATGATGAAGTCTGGTAAGTGGGCCTCCTGTTGTTTGTTTGCTCTGCCCATTCTATGAATCTGGCACTCCAGCCCTGCCCCCTAGATCTCTGGGACACCAAATGCATGAAGTGGGACATATAAATAATCATGTTCACCAATGTGAACACTGTACTTGTAAGGACCTTCCATAAATAAAAAGTAAGCATTATTGATCTTCTACAAATAAAATGTAAGTGTCACAGAGTTGCCTCTTCATTGTATAAATATTTCTTTTTTTCCAATTAGTGATTGTAATAATGTTATTTCTGTGTGGTTAAGTAGGAGTTGCCTCCCAGCCTGTCATCTGCATTAAGTGATAAACCTTAAAATTAAAGTACAGCAGTTACTCCTTTCGCCACATGATGTCACTAAGAGCATTTAGTATAACTATTTGGAAAATGTCAATGCACATTTTGCATCATTTTATCTTTTTTATTTTTGAAAAGGCCTTTTACAGGAAACTATAAGACAGATCTCTCAGTTTATGAAAATTCCAAAAGGCAGTTGCTTCTCTACAGTGGCATTAGTTAGGGCAATGCCTAGATAATCTCAAAAAGTGCTCCTTCCTGCAGAAGTCCTTCTATCCATTATTTTTTTTTTTAATTTGACTCCTTATACAGTAGCAAGTGCTATGCTATATGGATTAAATCAAACTTTTTTCACCTGATTTATTGTGCTTTTCTGCCTCTTCTTGGAGGGCCCTGTTGTCCAGACTTAGAGTGGTTTTGCACTCCTCCCTAGTATATAGTCAGCAGCCCCCTGCAGGTCCTCTTCTGTTTTCTGCGCCGTCTTTGTGTCCCCGCGTAGTGCCATCGCATATGCCATGACATCAGACGCTTGCTGACATCATAGTGTGTGCCGATGGCAACGGGAACCAGGTCACACAATCGCCTGTAGAGACAAAACAAATCATTAGCCAATAATGAATGATAAAGAAGGGGATGCAGGCATTAGTATATTAAAAAGGTCCAAGTGTTGGACAGCAAAACCAAACTAGTAAAAAGTCTAACAAAACATATTAGACTTAGTAGAGAAATCACTAGAAAAGTGCATATACAGACCACAGTGCGGGTAATAAATGGAGTGGTTCTTACCCATTTCTTAAGGCAGAGGAGCTCTAGGGCTGCAGAAGGTAAGCAGGAATAATTTGGCAAGCAAATAGATACCGACACTGCACCTAAAATTCCATGCCACTATACTTGCCCTATAAACCTATGATGTCGGCAAGCGGCTGACATCATGGTGTGTGCAATGCAGTGGACCTTTTTAATTTACTAATGCCTTCACTCCCTTCTTCATCATTCATTATTGGTTGGTGATTTGTTCTGTCTCTATTGACAGAGAACAGGCGATTGTGTCACCTGGTTCTATTTATCCCCATATTCCGACATCATAGTGTGTTGGCCACCATTGGCATACACTATGATGTCAGCAAGTGGCTGATGTCATGGTATATGCGATAGGACCGTGTAGGGACCTGAAGCCAGGGCTGAAGACAGAAGAAGACCTGTGGGAGCATCAGAGAGGTAAGTACATATGCTTTTTTTCATAGACTCGAGTATAAGCTAAGTTAGTGTTTTTCAGCACATTTTTTTTGCGCTGAAAAATTTGCCTTATACTCGAGTATATATGGTAAGTTGTTTTACATTACCTGGCTCCCTGCCAACAGTGTGTAGTGAATTCTGAGTGTGAGGGGAGGAAGCTGTAGCCTGTATCAGTCTGCTCTAAACCACATTCCTCCTCCTCCACACTTATCATGTGCATTGAGCAGGCAGGAGAGGGGAAAGGGAGAGTGCCTGAAGAGACTGCTGCCAAAGGTATTTTAGAGTCATCATAACACAGACTGTTAGATCCTGACACCAGCTAAAAATGACATTCCTGGTGACAGGTGTGCTTTACCATTCCTGTATGGTCAGAGTCATAATTTGAAAGTGAAAGGAATAAATTTCCTCATAAATTGGTAACAGCTAGTGGTTCCCTCAATATTTTGGTCAGAGGAATTATTAGAAAAGCTGTCCAAGTACTAGAGAGCTATAGGGAGAGCTATAGGGAAAAACCTGGAGTCAGCAGGGACAATTCTCAAAGAAAACAATAAATAATGTTTTCAACCTCCACAGCATGCATGAATGCTCACCACACAAGCCTTCAATACTGAACAGAGCATGATCAAGCACATTGAAAGTTTACTTATTTAACGTTTGGACATTTCTGTCAAATACTTGAAGGATATTGCAAAGTCAGATGAGACCAAAATTGGACATTGTGCACCAGTCTTGATGGTGCACGCCATGGTAGAAATACCGAGAGGCTCCAATCTCTGCCATAAAATGAATGCTATTCTAGGTCATGCCATGAGTCGTAATTCCAACAGTGAAGTTCAGATGTGGGACAGGCTGTGAAGAGCTGGTTTTCAGCGTGTGGCAATTGCACACTTTGTTGCTGGCAACAAAGATTCTAAACACACAGCCAAGTATACTCTTGTTAACACACAATGGGGAGAATTTATCAATAGGTTCTTGTCTTTGGTGTTGTTTTGGTGCAGTTGTGGTGCAAATGCTGTTTTGCGACCTTCCATTGCGCCATAGGACAGTACAAAGTTACTTTGACATAGACCCTGCTTGCACCAAATTCACTATATGAATAGACTAGGTTTCACAATACTGAACTGAATTCTTGATTTACGATTTGGCTGAAATTTTCATTTAGGCGCAAGTTTTGGCACAAAATAACTCCAGTTACACCCTGGCGTAGAAATAGGAGAAAAACCACTACCAAATTCATCAATACATCAAGGTACATGCGCATCAAAAAAAAAGGAACATTTTATATTATATTATAAAAAGGAAAATATATATTATGAGACAAATAAAAAAACAAATACAACATACATAGAGTCCCTTGATAAATTAAGATAATACAAAAATGGAATTGAACATAGATGACCAAGTCACCGACAAATTGTAATGATGAATCCC
This sequence comes from Engystomops pustulosus, assembly GCF_040894005.1. NCBI lineage: Eukaryota > Metazoa > Chordata > Amphibia > Anura > Leptodactylidae > Engystomops > Engystomops pustulosus. The sequence goes on from NC_092411.1 coordinate 185,185,382, forward strand.
CCCAGTATTTTTTCTATTGATTTTACCAAAACCACAAAATGGTGCCCGCTTTTCAATTTTATTTTATACATAACGCTCCTATAGCCATCTTTTCTTCTCCCTTCTATGGCCTCTTTCAATGTCACATTGACACTATGAAAGTCCTATGCAAAGGCTCACAAAATGTTCCACTCAGAATCACAAAATTCTCTCGAGTGTCTTATGGTGGTGGCTGGCCCACATTGTGTCATTCCCAGCCACCAGTTGTGCGCTGTGCAATTCCATTATTCCCAAGGTGCACCTTACAACAGGACAAGTAAACATGGGCAGGGATGTTACATCTCCTTAACTTCCCACTGGGTTAATGTATTGGGGGCTGGACTCGAGGCAGGAAGCGCTTGTGGCTCACATTCTGCCAACACCCAGGATTGCCAGGCAGCACTCCTTTCCTCCAGTTGCCTCCAACCACTACACTTCCTCTTCTTCTGCTTCTTCATCATCCAGACAATTTAGAGCATGTACCACCAATTTTATAAAATCTGTGTGCAGTCCATTCTGAAACTCATCTGTCTGGGCCGAAAGACAACACACAACCTGGTACCTGTAGACTGGTATCCAGTAGCAGAGGACTGGATGCTGTAACTGAACCTCAGGCCTGACAACAGCAGGAATCTTGTAGCAGCCTTGGGTTTGGGCTCATCCAGGCTAATGCATATTGCTTGCCTTGTGCATGTGCTCAACTTGGTGGTTTAAAGATTCCTGACCTATTACAACGATATTCCAAAGTTGCTGCAGAAAGTGCACATTTTCAATGTTCACATTCTGAAGCTTTGGCCTACTCAGCCAGCAGGCAATAGTTCAATTCTTGCTCCAGAATGCTGTTGAAGTAATGACCAACAACACTTTAGCACCAACAACTGGGCCTTCGTAAGAGACATTTTAGCTCTGCTGCACTTCTTCTAAAATGCCACAAATATGGGCAGCAGTGATGGCACTATTGTCAGCACTACCATCCCCATTTTCTACCTGCTTGATAAAGACCTTCAGGCCATGACAGAGGATGTAATGGTGAATTGCGAGGGAGAGGAGGAGAAACACATGTTGAGCCAGTTCACACATGGCTCACAGGGTGGGTTGCTGGACCAGTGGTCATGTACTGTACTGTCCAACCAGGGGACAGTTTTGGAAGAGAAGTTTTCCTTCCAGCATGGCAACTCCCAGAGCAGCTCATGACGGTCACTGGAGTGCAAAAACCTACAGAAACAAAAAATTATACAGATAAAAAAAAAATGATGCAGATGGATTTTGTTCACCAATTTCACCACTTTTGTTTTTTCCCTGCTTCCCAGTACATGGCTTGGAATATTAAATACCATTACTACAAAGTACAATTTGTTAAGCAGAAAACAAGCCCACGACTAGCTCTACAGATGGAAAAATAAAAAAAGTTATAGATATTAGAAGCTGAGAGTGAAAAATGGAAAGACAAAAAAGGGCAAAGTCGTTAAGGGGTTAAATATTCTTTGTGTTTTGTTGGGGATCCAGATCATAAATCTGTAACATTCTCACATACCTACATAACCATAAAAATCTTCATTGGTGCTCATTACAACCAAACATAAAAATTCACACTCTCAGCAAAGTATTTTTTTTTTCACAACAAATGTGTGACATTTCTTAATAACATTGGACGTTTGTGTTAATTGTGTAAACAGTTGTTGACTTACACATGAGATTACAGAATGTCATAAGTATTTAGGTTTTTATGTAAGAGGATTTTAATCACAGAATTCGTAATACTCTTATGAAGTGTTTATATAGCATTAGATATTGAAAGAGTAAAACACTTGATTATTTTTGTTGGAAAACGGTGCTCAAACATAATCAGGAAAACAAATAGGGGATTGCAAAGAATTCATATTAAAGTAAGGAAATGTACAAACAAATTTATAAAATACCTTTTATATCAACTCCTTACAATTTGTATTTATTATTTTTTTTACTAAAAAGTGTTTAATATTCTAACGGAAGCTAGAATACCTTTTTACAGTTACAAAGGATTAAAACTCCATTTTGTTAAAATTTAAAATTTCATTTTAAGCTCTTGAAAAACAAATCACATTCACAAACAACTTAAAATTGTGTTCCCTATAACCTGTCATCCTATTGGATTGTTGTATCATATTGAGGTTCAGAAGAAGGATGGTCAGCCCAGCCAACCTTACCTCCTTCTACAGCATCACACAGAACCAAAATGGTTGAGTTGCAGCTGCTTCTGCTATTCCTCTTGAGAAAACGCACAATAGAGAGGTGAATCACAAAAACACTGTCGGTTGATTGAATCCTTCACTTTCAAATGTGCTTTTAATTAATGTGCGATGGCAAATTCTCCTATAAGTGACTATGTTGATATCCACTTAGCCCTTTCTGACCAACCAATTTTGAAAGCAAAAAAAAAAAACATACTATTGGATAATATAGTATATTAACTGTGTCATCCACAATGCAGTTTCCTCGTTAAATGAAAATAAAGGCTAGAGGGGAGCATATAGGGTAGGTCACATTTAGAAGGCAAGATGGAGGAATTTAGTTGACACCCATGAAGAGGCAGATGAAGGTACCGTATATACTCGAGCATAAGCCGACCCGAGTATAAACTGAGACCCCTAATTTACCACCAAAACTGGGAAAACCTATTGACTCGAGTATAAGCCGAGGGTGTGAAATGCATTGGTCACAGCCCCCCCCCAGTATATAGCCAACCAGCCCCCTATAGTATACAGCCAGCCCAGCTTGCCCCCCGCATTATACAGCCAGCCCAGCCTGCCCCCAGTAGTATACAGCCTGCCCCCCAGTAGTATACAGCTTGCCACCAGTAGTATACAGCTTGCCCCCAGTTGTATACAGCCTGCCCCCAGTAGTATACAGCTTGCCCCCAGCATTAAAAAAAATAAACTTATATACTCACCCTCTGGTGGTCCCGATGTGCAGCGCTGCTCCCATGATGTCCGCGCGGCTCGTCTTCAGGCTTCCGAGCCCGTCTTCTTTCTTCTGCTGGGCGCCGCCATTGCTCTCTCCCGGCCGGCGCCTAGTATTAGGTCAGCAGTGGAAGCCTGAAGACGAGCCGTGCGGACATCAGGGGTGCAGCACTGCACATCGGGCCACCGGAGGGTGAGTATATAAGTTTATTATCCAAATAATCAAAGAGTAAAAGATGACCGGCACCAGCCTTATCGTGTAGTAGTGCTCCAGTGTCACTCACACCGCCTGCGGGTCCATGACTCCACCGTGCTGTTCCTTCCCGGGGTGCACACTCGATGTCAAAGCACATGAATGGTGTAAATAGTAGGAAAGTAAAGCGGCACTCACCGGGGTAAAAGCAGAACTCTTTATTGCGGCATAAACTTCAGGACAGGGGGGATGCATGCCACGACTAGGGGACGGGCCGTTTCGCGCACGAAGCGCTTTCTCAAGCCTCAGACAACGCGAGAACTCAGGGGTGACTTCATATATCCGCACTGAGTCTGCGTTGTCTTGGCAGCGGTAAACAACACATGTTACCGCGGTGCAGCATGTACAGGAGAAGGTGGGCAAAGGTAAAAAACATCAATACAATAGCACAACATCATAAGCAGTTAGACGGCAGGTAACGCTAGTACAGTGTACATATAATAAGGACTGTACAGTGTGAATAAATTAGGAACAAATCTCCTCAAAGAAACAAGCTGAGATCATTTCTGTCATTAAGTCCCATATATCCCAAAGCATTATATTTTAGTATTAATCTTGCTTCCAGGCGTAATAGATTTTTTGGACGATCTCCCCCATGGGGATCGATCTCTACTTTAGCCAATCTTAGTACTTCGGGATTACCCCAGTGACTTTCTCTAATATGGTTAATGAGACGAGGGCACCCTTTTCCGGTATTAATCGAGTTGTAGTGTTCCCGGAACCTGGTAAAAAGGGTTCTAATGGTTTTGCCGATGTAGAAAAATTTGCATGTTCAGAGGATCGTATAGACTACAAATGAGGTTCGACAGTTGATAAATGAGTGGACCTTGTGGTTAGCTCCTCCCAGTTTAATAAGGTCTTTCTGTAGATTGAATCGGCAGAAATTGCAAGACCCACATTTGAAATTCCCAATAGGGATGCATTTCTGGATCCATATGGGGTTGTAGTGGAGAAGCTGCTGGACACTAAGTGTGTGCGGAAAGGCATACCGGTGGAGTCGTGGACCCGCATGCGGTGTGAGTGACACTGGAGCACTACTACACGATAAGGCTGGTGCCGGTCATCTTTTACTCTTTGATTATTTGGATTTTGATCTGTACCACGTCTGACCATAGGCACACCCGTGTAGACCAGCTCACCCGCTTGTTCTATATACCGAGAAGATATGGATCCTCCATCTACAGTGAACACTGACAACACCGATGAAAGTATGGACATTTCATTTCAGGCAGGGAGGGTGGATGCCGCCACGTTTTTTGAGGAATGCAACACGAAAGACACCCTGCAGCTTTTGAGTACATTGCGGAGCGGAACCGTGACATGGATCGCAGGGGCACCTGTGACAGTACCCCCCCCTGTTTTGGATCCCTCTTCTCTTTTTCTTCAGCCCCCTCTTCTTCTTTCTCTGCCTCCTCCAATTCTTCTCAGTGACTGGACACCTGAAGAGGTGAGCAGGAACAGTGAAGTCAGGACAAACCCCAATGAGGTGCTTGGACCTGGCAGGGAACAAGCTGTGGATATCCTGGAGATGTCTGGAGCATTCTTTGGCCGGGAGACGGACTCTGGTAACTTGCACTGACTCCTCTGCAAGTAGTATGGCCGGAGCAGCACTGGAAAGCTGCAGGGGCTGGAGGGACTCTAGGCACACCGGAGTGGCCTCTGGGCAGGCCGGAGACTCTGGAGCGGCCTCTGGGCAGGCCAGAGACTCTGGAGCGGCCTTTGGGAAGGCCAGAGACTCTGGAGCGGCCTCTGGGAAGCCCCGAGACTCTGGAGCAGCCTCTGGGAAGGCAGGAGACTCTGGAGTGGCCTCTGGGAAGGCAGGAGACTCTGGGAACATAGGGGTCAAGCAGGGCAGCCATGGAAGCCGTGCTTGAGGTTGTTCGGAGCTGGACCAGATTTTTGCCAGAAACGTGGTATAGGTAGCCATGTTTGGATCACCACATTCCCATAGAGGAGTAGCCCAGGCCAGGCCCTCTCCAGAGAGCAAAGAGAAGACAAACGCCATGTAAGAGCGTTCGGAGGACATCAGTTCAATGTGCAGCGAGCACTGGGAAAAAAAGCTCCTGCACAAATTGCGGTTGCCATCAAATTTGCTAGGCATAAAAAATTTCAGTCCGAAAAAATGGGAAAACATTATAAGTGTCCCCATTGCAGTTCACAAACCCATCAAGCGCTACAAAGAAACTGGCTCACATGAGGAATGCCCCAGGAAAGGGAGACCAGGAGGATAAGTTCATCCGAGTCAACAGCCTCAGAAATCGCAGGTTACCAGCAGCTCAGATTAGAGACCAGTGCAATGTCACACAGAGTTCTAGCAGCAGACACATCTCTACAACTACTGTCAAGAGGAGACTATATGCAGCAGGACTTCATGGTAAAATAGCTGCTATTTTTCAACAGGACAATGACCTCATACACACCTCTAGGCTGTGTAAGGGCTATTTGACCAAGGAGAGTGATGGGGTGCTATGCCAGATGACCTGGCCTCCACAGTCACCAGACCTGAACCCAATCAAGATGGTTTGGGGCAAGCTGGACCTCAGAGTGAAGGAAATGAGCCGACAAGTGCTGAGCATCTCTGGGAACTCCTTCAAGACTGTTGGAAGACCATTTCAGGTGACTACCTCTTGAAGCTTATCAAGAGAATGCCCAGAGTGTGCAAAGCAGTAATCAAAGCAAAAGGTAGCTACTTTGAAGAACTTCGAATATAAGACATATTTTCAGTTCTTTAACAATTTTTTGTTAAGTATATAATTCCACATGTGTTACTTCATAGTTTTGATGCCTTTGGTGTGAATCTACAATTTTTATAGTCATGAAAATACAGAAAACTCTTTGAATGAGAAGGAGAGTCCAAACTTTTGGTCTGTATTGTAAATAAAAATTATTAGAAAAATAAGTTATCTAGCACTGTGTTAAAATTTTTCCAAACTTTATTCATGCATTTATTAAAATCTCATAAACATCATAAATTGTGTTTTGGGCCAAAATGGCTTTTAGACGTAGCAACAGGGCAACATGTTACTCCATGACAATAGTTGCGACCTGACTCACACGATTAAGAAGTTACCTATATGAGAGTACATTAGGGCTGTTTAGTTTGCTGTTTAGCAATTTTTCTTTATCAAAAATATATCAATTGTTACAAGCATTTTAGGCAAAACATAATCACCCAAGTGTGAAAGTCCATATAATCCAGCGTGAACTTCAGGGAGACGGGCTGAGCACACCATGTAGTTATTCCATTATGGAATGTGACGTGACATCATGTGACGTTTTCGGGGCTTGGCCCCCTTCTTCAGACATGGAGACTGGAGAGGTCACTATGGGACCTTGAAGTGCTTCTTATGGAGCAACTCCTTTCTTCCCTGAATGTGTGTGTATTATGGGTGTATTATGGCATTTTTGCAGTACCGTGCTGTTGTGACTGTAATGTGCTATTTTAGTGATTAGGGTCATTTATTTTTATTTTTCTTCCTGCTTTTTCTGTGTTTTTTGAGACATTTTCTGGCTCATTGAAATTTTTGCGTCATTTTGGACATTTTCAAATGTCGCCTGACATTTATTTTTCTGCAGTAAGACATATTTATCTTCTCTTCCAGATATGCTAAATGTCGCAAATTACATTAGCATTTCAAATTATCTCAAATTTGCATAATTTTTTGACGCAAAAAACTCCAGATGAAACCATAATTAAGGAAAACTTAGAAAATGGACAGAAATGACTTGAGAAATTTGGGCGACATTTTTGCAACATTTGTAACAAATGTCTCTAAAAGAGATGTGAAAAAAACTCTGTTTAACACAAGGAAAAAGTGAGATTGATAAAATACTGAAGAGTCAGAAGCAAAAAACGGCCCCCATTTTGCTGTTGTTAAGAATGTACTGTAGTATCCTTAACCCCATAGTGCAATAAGATGTACCTGTACGCATTGCTGCGCATGGGGGAGTAAGAAGAGTGCTCATGGGCTGAGCCCTCTTCATACTCACCGGGTGCTTGCTTCACAATGAAGCAAACAATCGTCGCTAACACCCCCAATTGGTGCTAGCACCGATCGTGGTTGTTAACCCTTTGATTGCTGCCGGCAGGATCAAAATGACGCCTCCTCTTTATTCTTTGAGTTGGTATGATTAACCCCTTATGGACGCTGCCATTTTGTTGCTTAAGGCTCGGTCCCATTTTTTGGATTCTGACTTGCGTCGCTTTATATGGTTATAACTTTTGAACACTGTTGATTATCAAAACGATTCAGAGATTTTTTTTCCTCACATGTTGCTCTTCATTTTAGTGGTAATTGTTGGATGATAAGTTTTGCGTTTATTTACAAAAAAAGAAAAATTGATGAATTTTTTGAAAAATTTGCCATTTTCAAAATTCAAAATCAATACGTTTTCAGGCAGATAGATTTACCACCTAAATAAGTTGCTGAATAACATTTCCCATATGTCTACCTTACATTTTCATAATTTATGAAATATCTGGATAATTTATTTTGATGTCACAAGGCTTACAAATCGAATATCAATTTTCTGTATTTTCAGAATTTTGAATGAAATTTTACATATTTAGCATCAAAACCCCCCTATATAACCAAACCATTTTCAAATCTGCACCTCTCAAACGATCATAAACAGATTTTAGGAAGATTGTTAACCCCTTGAGATCTTCATAGTAATTGAATCAAAATAGAGGTGAAATTTAGAATGGTCAAATTGTGCCGGTTATACGTTCATTTAGTCCTAAAATTTACACATTTCCAAAAGATAAAAAGAGAAAACCCTCCATACAATTTATTCTGCAATTTCTCCCAAGTACAGAGACCCCCCACATGTGCACGTTACTTGTTTTATGGGCGCATGACGAGGCGCAGAAGGGAAGAAGCGCCCTGAAGCTGCCAGGATTTCAGGTTTCTCATTGCCTCCTTTTGTAAGCTATAAAATTTTTGCTTTTTCATTATTGGGGCCATGTGACAGCATTTTTTTTGCAGGATGAGATGCTTTTTCCAGTGTTACCATTTTGGGGTTGGTATCACCTATTGTTGAAAATTTAGGAAATCGTTTTTGTGGGCAGGAGTAGTCGTGTTTGCCGTTTAGTCTAATAATCATGTTATCTTTATTCTATAGATTGATACGATTACGGGGATACCAGACTTGAATATATTTTCTTACGTTATACTAAATTTGTCAAATAAAACCGTAATGTGGGGAAAAATCTATCATTTTTGCATTGCCGTCTTCCAAGTGGCATAACATTTTAACTTTTTTGACTACGGAGCTGGTTGATGGCTTGTTTTTTTGCGGGATATGTTGTACTTTGCAACGGTATCATTCTGGAGTACATATTTTTTTTAATCACTTTTGGGGATGTGGGGTTTTTGTTATTATTTAGACTTTTTTGGGGGGTTATATGTCTCTTTATATGTTTTATGTTATGGGGCATTTTTATTGATTTATTACTTTATTGTTTATTGAATAACATTTTTTTTTTACTTTTTCACTTTTTCCACCATGGGACATGAACAAGCAATCATCTGATTGCTTGTTCATGATAATACTCTGCAATACTGATGTATTGCAGGGTATTAGCAGTGTCAGCCTATGCACTTGCATAGCAACGATCGGCACCCCTGAAAACGGTTTAGGGGGGCCGATCGTGGGGGAAACCCCCCAGATGCATGTTAGATGCCGCGGTCGGAGCTATATGTTACAGCCGGCACCCCGTGTTTGCCAATGCCGGTTTGGCTTCGATCCAATGCCTAGCCGACATCATCTCAACGGCGGATATATCCGCCGCTGAGTGCTAAGTCACTGGGAAGGGGTTAAGAGCATACCAAATTGTAATATAGTAGGTTTGAATAGGTTTTAAAATTAAAACTTTTTGTACTAAAATAAATTTCTTCATTTTGCCATATCCTAATTTTCATGCTTTGGCGTACAGAGCTGTATAATGTTTAATTTTTTTGCAGGATGTGATGAAGTATACATTGATAGTATTTGTGGGACTGTACAAGCTATTTATTACTTTTTGTTAAAATGAGTTAAATGAGTTGCAAAACGTCAACAAAAATGGCATTTCAGACACAACAGCGATATTTCTGACCGCTGCCATTTTTATTTATCAATAAATAAATGCAGTCATTTTTTTGGAATGCAGTCATTTTTACATGTTCATGGGTAAACACGATGCGAGAGAAGAGGTGGGCCCATGGTACGCACTGTTAACTATAAGAGAATATTCCCATTTGCTGCATCGATATAGGAAAAAAACTGCCTGTAATATAACTGAGACTGAGATGTTGAGGGAGGCAGAGAAGGAGGAGCTGACTTCAGAGAAAGCTACACTAACCAGCTCAATCTACAGCCTGAGAGGTATGTAACTGTATGTGTGTATGTAGTGTGTATATGTACAGCTGTGTAATGTGTACAGATATGCCATGAATATAAGTATGAGTATGTGCAATTTGATGTTGGGCATTCATCAGTGTTTCTTCGCTAGATGCCCAATGTCTATGCCTCTTGGTGCATTCACTGCAACACAGGGGTACTGCCTTTATCCGACATATGATACATTCCCCACTATTTGTATGTCTGTGTATTTACAGTGTTTCAGTAATGTAGTATATATACCCCTTTCACACAAACATACATTATGTATATGCATATATCACATATGTTTGAGTTTTGTGAGTGTGTATATGTAATTATATGGATACGCACTATGTGGGGTTCCTTGTACTATGTGGGGGAGATTTATCATACGCTGATGCATGATAAAATCCCAATCTTGGCCACCCACGCCTGCCTGTTTCCATTGCTGTTTAAAATTCAGCCTTGATTGCTCGCAAACTATAACAACTACATAGACACAGAACACCAACCAACTCCCCCTCTATGTGTATGTGTATATTTTATATGTTTGTTCAGTGAATATATGTTGTGTACAGGGATTGCCCAACATGTGTCAAATTTAGGGCATAGGCAGGGGGTGAACCTAATAAAGTGAGAGATTGTGGGGTAGTAATTTTGCTCTGGTTGTTACGCTGGGTGTTTGCTGCAATATACAGCAAATACCCGGTTTGTATGAAGAGGGCTCAGCCTTCTCACCCCTTGTCACACGGCAATATACTATGTATAGGTTTGCGGCAAGGGGTTAATTAAAAGAATGCATGCCTTTTGTCAATCGTACTAACTTCATTAAGATACTGGGTAAGCATGGTCAAAACCAAGCCTGTTTAAGGTCTGTGGTCTTAAAGTAGACTCATGGATTGATTCAATCCTATTTTCATTTGTACTAAGAACAATAAGTGGGATGTCATTCCAAAGCATGTTGCAAATTTCATGCCTCAATAATCTACTTGCTGCTCCTTTTATTTGATAGTTTAGTAATGAAAGACTATTAGATTTCCTAGATCTGGTTCCCTTATAAAACTCATTTACTTTTTTTTCAGGAGCTAACACTGAAAAATGATGTTATGTAATGATTAATAAGATTTCATTGAAAGTCCATTAGTTAACGGTAATTGCATTTCTTAATATAACTAATTTAGAATGCTTTAGTAAATAATATTGTGTTATAATGTTGCAGAGCCTCTATATTTCCTGAAACCTGTGTAATCTGTCAACTTGTTTTCCTCAAAAGACTTTTTTAAACAAGTAGATTAAATAATTATTAGATATAAAGACCATAACATTCTTCTTAAAAGAATAACTAGAGATATTTTAACTTGCAATATAATTCTTTCATTATTGGTTATAGCGCATGGTTGACTTGGTCTTGGTTGACTCAATGGGGAGTATTTACCCCAGAAGAATCCGGAAATGCAACGTGCGCTGGGACGTAGATCCCACTGTAGAATAGGGACAATAAACAAATGAGATAATTAGAATCACACTCCCTATCTAAGTCTGTATCCCTTATCTACCCCAGTAACTAACCCTCCTGGTCTAACAATAATATTACTATGTAATTATAACAGCAAAGGGTTCATTGTGCACTTTATTTAGGGGACAGTCTTTATTTCCTATAAGTTCCAAGGTGCACAATACACCGGTGGTGACCATATTTCTGCAAGTTCACACCTCCACTCATAACAATTTTTGTTGGATAAAACTATTCACCCTATTTAATCTTATAAACATTTATTTAATTTAATTCCATAAGACTTAATCTGGGAAAAAAATCTAAATGCGGTAAAATTGACAAAAATACAATTACTAGATTCAAGACTGTAAGGGAATGGTTGAGTATTTTAGGATACCTGCGTGTGCCATTCAGAGTGCCTGAACTGACCATTTTGGTGCTACTTAAAACCAAGGAAGCTTCACCCTAAGCCCTGATTTTCCTGAATATTGCAATGGGTGATCTCTGTTCCCTTACCATAGCAAGTATATGATTTTGGCTTGTATCTGATGCTTGCAAATTCTTCAGCCTTTCCAGCCTAAGGCTACATGCAGAGAAATTTGTCTGTGCGTATAATTAGCCTATGTGTGCTAAGACCCATTCACTTAAATTTGGCCTTTAAAGTGGGTCTGAGCATCAGATCTGCAACAAAATAGTGCAAACAAATACAGCATTTTGTATGTAACCTAAGAGTAGTCTGAGAGATGAATTAGCCCCAAGTAGCAGTGAACTGATATACTGGGGACATGAAGTTTGGCGGCATTAGTGTTTAAGAAAGACTGTATGGTTGAAGCATAACATTATGGGGCATGATGGGGATGAAGTCTGCCGCGATTTAACAAGATCGTGCGCCCGAAATCCTGCATGTGTCGCTTTCCTGCTCAGGTCCGCCGGAGTTCACCTTCTTCTTCCTGGTGTATGTGAGTGCATGCCTTGTGACACAATTTGAAATTTAAATCCCGCGCTCAGTCCGATTCGGTCAGGTTGTCCGACAGCTACGCCTCCGATTTGTGTTGCATAAAAATCCGATCGCATGCGCCAAAAACCCCTTTTAAATGCGGCACAAAACGGAAATAGTCAGGAAACCCGACGGAAATGCGGTCCGAGGACCCTTAGTAAATGTGCCCCTATATGTACACCTGAAAAAGCCTATGAACACATGAATAAAAAATCAAAGAATCAAGACACAAAAAGGTTCAAGTGAAAAAATCAAGTGGATATATCCATATCTCAACATTTCAGATACCCATACTGAAGCCTTTATCAAATAACAACGCAGTTTTTTACAGAGTACCGTATAAAAAATAATCATCTATTAGCTTAATTATATTATTACATTTCATTTCAAATTTCATTTAAATTCATATTTGCATGAATTTATATAAAACAATTTATAATGAGATGCTGTGAACAAAGAAATTCACTAGTTTCAACATTTACATAAATATATTATACTGTTTATAGAAATGAATTGATGATCGGTGATACTTCATAATGTGTGGCATACAAATAGTTAAAAAAAACAGGTGTATTAATAAATCTTATATAGATGAAGTTGTATATGAGTAGAGGTTGGGATGTCTGTAGTATAGTGATCTAATACCACTTCATTCCATCAATATATATCAAAAAGACTGCCTTGACTTTCACAACTAGGATCATTATAGGAATGGACTTAAGGTGAGGGAAACAGTGGACTTCTGACATTTGTTTAAAGCATCTTATGTTCCCCCGATCAGACTGTCGAAGATCTGATTACAAACTGCTTCTTCTAGTTGTGAGTGAGAAGGGGTGATAAGTGGGCCAGGCTGGGTATTAGCTATAGTATAGCTGGGCTAAGTGGGGAAACACAACCGATTTTTGCGACTTTATCATGGCTATTCTGTAATAGAAGTGATCTGAACATTGCATTTCCGTAATGGCACCATGAGCTTATTGAGGACACTTAGTCTTCAAGTTTAAAATATGATAATATACTTAATAGAATTTATGAATCCTTTCTCTTTACAAAACTACATTTGTAAATGAATCAATTGAGATATTGGGGCTGATTTACTAAGGGTTGTGCTGCTCACTTTTGTCGGACTTTGCACTGTTTTCAGGGAATTGCGCAGCTTGGACAGGTATTTAACAGGTGTCTCTGCTGGGATTTTGGCGCACACAATCGTTTTTGGGGCACAGTTGCACTGGCTTCCATGCGACACAATTTGGGGGGTGGGCCGTTGGACGATCTGACTGATTTGGACTGATTTAACTTTCAAATTGTGTCTCAAGTCCAATCACTTACATGCTCCACTTAAAAGATGGTGAACTCTGTCGGACCTGAGCGGGGAAGTGACACATGCAGGATATCAGGCGCACAATGCACTTGCAGTGAACTCCAGCGGTATGTAAATGTGCCCCATTATGTTTTATCTTGGATTAAGAAAATTGTGCTCCATGAATATAATATATTACATTATGTATTTTCCTACTCATCTGGCAAGTGCAAATTATCCCCTTTCACGCCTTTTGAACATAAAAAGTAGTGTTTTGTTTTGAGCTACTTTTTTAAAGCTAATCACCAGATGCTCTGACTTTTCTGTAACACATGAGCTTGTGACAAGTATAAAGTTGCTGTTTTCATTAATGCCTTCATTGTGATTAGCTGATCATATTATTTCTTACTGTCAGCTGCAACATATGGTGCCAACATCTTTTCATAGACAAGTTGAGAATGCCATATGTATTTTCGATGTATCTGTACACTGGGTAAACTGCACATCAAGTAGACAGGCCTGCTGCTATATTGATGTCACATTATATTCTCAGATTTTCTCATAAACCTTTAATGAATTTAAGTCTTTAATTTATTTACCAAAGTTACAATTTTGTAGTTGGTAAAGAACATATTATGTTTTTTTAGAATCATATACAGGACAGTACTAAAAGGAAAGATTGACTTGTGTATACTATTTTACACAGCTATGCATACAATCTCCTGTGGACTGCTTACACATCTAACAGCTGTAGATGACGTGGTTAGGGGTAGCAGTGCTATGCTCAAGAAGAAAGAATCTGGCATTCTTGAAATGTAGCTGTAAATGAGTGAAATAAAAGTACTCTTAGAAAAGTGTGGTTTTGGTTTAGTAATCTTAGAGCTTTAGGTGCATGGAAGAAGAAAGCGATCAGAGGAACTAAGTGGTTGACTGATTCGGCCAACAGCCATTGAACATGTAATATAACCAGGGCTTTACTGGTACTTAGAAGAAACCCCGGCAAACACACCTTGCCACCCCACATACAATATTGCCTTCTACATAGAAAGCCTCTTGGCTGCATATTATGCTGTTTGCTTACATTAGCAGTTAATGGAATTTGGGCTCAGTCTTATAGATAAATATTATTTTTGGAGTCCTGCTCCTTGGGCAGTCTTCGGCCCATGAAATATGGCCACCACGTGGTCTTTTTTCACATACTGACCCTCTGCTTAAATCCTATGACTATTGTACAACAGTACAACTATAAAAACGTGGTTCCAACCAAACAGCACAGAATACCCATTTATGCTCAGTTATGGACCGCGATAACAGCTCAGTACAGTAGGAAGTACTATAGCAGGTGGACAGATGAAGCATTCTCCAGGTATCATTTTCCCTGGACAACTACAAAGTTGTACTATATGCCAAGATATAGTGGACCTGGGGCTGCACTAACTCTAGAGCGCACTATATGTACTGTAGTGCTGGTTTCCGATCGCATGTGATTCAAAGGAAGCACATATGCAATTAGGCCAAACACTGCATCTTAACTGCTTCTTAACACAAAAGCCACATGTGACCGCAACCTTAAGTTGCCAGTCAAAATGGCATCTTATCACTTTTGAGGGGGTTTCTTATTTTAACAAGTGAACGACATGAACTGAACAAGTGAACAGGTTTCCCCTTCAAAAATCAGGTAATGTCATTTACCTGTTAAATTAACAAAACTGCACCTAAAACTGATCAATACTGATCGCAATGCCATTTTAGCTGCAATGTGTGAATGCAAAAAAAAGTTTGTCAGATAATTAAGGAAATTAGCATCACATGCCAGATTAACACCAATTACTTGCAGCTAGCTGAAAGTGTTCTCTAATTTTGATCAGCGTTCTTCTCCAATTACATTTTCATTCTGTGCTTTAGAATATACAGGCAGTCCTCGTGTTATGTATAAGATAGGTTCTTTAGGTTTGTTCTTAAGTTGAATTTGTATGTAAGTTGGAACAGTATATTTATAATTGCAGTTCCTGCCAAATTTTTTTTTGTCCCAGTGACAATTGGATTTTCAACATTTTGTGTTGTCATATGAACAAGGATTATCAATAAAACTTCATTATAGACACCTCACAGCTGATCATTGCAGCCTAGGACTCAAGTAAAGCATCCAGAGACTTCATTTCTACAGTGGGTAGAGAGGTCTGTCTTTAACTAGGGGTTGTTAAAAACTAGATGTTCTTAAGTCATTGATGGCCTATATAAAATTTATGAAATAATCTTCAAATACTAATTTACTCATATTAGTATAAATTCACATACAGCTTCACAATGACCTTGACATTTATAAAATTGTGAGCTCTCGAATTTTGATCTCAAATGTATGTAAACACATACACACAGATATCAATATGCATACATCTGACATTTAACAAGTTACATACCACTCAGTGTGCATCATGATGTCTGCCACAGCTACCTTTATATTTTACACATACAATAAAAAGACATACACTTAACTGGTTTTTATATATGGTACAATCACATTTAATGGACAGAGCATCATATTCAAGCTGTTGTAATGAAAGGTTGTCAGAGCAGCCCCCTGGAATTCGCCTGGGTGAGCATATTGTCAGTCCAAGTCTGAATGCCTGTTAAACATACCTAACCTTTTAACTTTGCAGGGAACAGTGTACATGAGGAGAAATAACGTTTCTGGTCATTATGTGAATTGTAATCATTACTTTCCTTCGTTTCTCTGTAGTATGTATCTGTTTTACAGTTCTCTAAAAGCTGATGTGTGAAGACCTAGCTGAATGTTCCCCTCTCGACAGTGGTAGGGTGCCGTTACACGTTGCAGTTACAACTGCATCGCAATAAGCTTTGAAGTGGTTTTAGGTTCTACAGTAGGAATGGGCTGGACCTCAATGGGGAGGGTGCAGCTGTTTTGGGGAAAAATGGCTAGAAGGTTGGAGGAGTGTTTAAACTAGAGACTTTGGGGGAGGGCAACTACCCTTGTGCAGGGCAAGAAAACAGTGTAGATAGGGAGCTGGGGAGAGTCATAGGGCTGGAATCGTAGATCAGGGAATAAGAACTAAAATAATAGGGACAGGGAGAACCATGTAAAGTGCATATACACAAATGCCAGAAGCCTCACAAACAAAATGGAGGAATTGAAACTCTTAGGCTACATTCACACGGCCCTATGGGGAACATATATATGGCCGGCGTATATACGTCTCCCTTAGACAGGAATGGGTGGAGAAATGTGGAATAAACTGGCGGTAGTAGTTTGCAAAGCCTAGAAACCTCTGTATTGCACGTAGTCTTACTGGATGAGGCCTGTGGAGAAGAACAACTTTGCAGGATCCATCTAGGGACCTCTGTTGGAGATGATATAGCCGAGAAATGCAAGACTCCGCTGGCGGAATTAGCACTTCTCAAGTTTGGAGTAAAGGCGCCTGACCCTTAAACGACTGAGGACTTGCCGTACATGGACTTGGTGGGACTCCAGGTCCGGAGAGAATACCAGAATTATACCAGATAGACCACAACACAGACATTAATCAAATCTCTAAAGGTCTAGGCTGTATTGAAAGCTAGTATATTTAGTGTACTCAATACACTAAAAGTCACACAACTAAAGTAACTGAACTGAAATTTATATAACTTTAAGGGTTTTGTAAAAATTCATATATTATTGTTTTTTTTAAGGGCCGTATATACTTGAGTATAAGCCAACCTGAAAGTAAGCCGAGGTACCTTATTTTACCGCAAAAACTAGAAAACCTAGTAACTTGAGTAGACGCCTAGGGTGGAAACTGCATTGCTGCCAGCCCATGACCCCCAGTATATAGCTAGTGTAACGGGTCACACAGACAACGGAAAGAGTCTCTATGGGAAGAGTCCGGAGGGAGGAGTCTGTGGACCAGTGGACCCTCTGGACCACCGCAGGAGATGGTATGAGGCCTGCGGTGGCAGCCAAGGTACAGGGAAGTGCAGGAAACAGTCCAAGCCTGGGATGACAGCAGCAACACAGAGGAACACTGGTGACACTGGCACGGACTGCAGACAATGCTGGACTGGAACCCAGGGAGGCACAGCAGGAAGCGTATGGAAATGCTGGAGACGGGAGACACTGAGGCGTCTGGAAACGCTGGAAGACAGGACACACCAGGAGCGTATGGGAACGCTGGGGACAGGAGACACAGAGGCATCTGGAAACGCTGGAGAACACAGGAAAGCGTCTGGAAACGCTAATGGGCTTTCCCTTCTACAGGAATGGCTTAGGGAAGCCTGGCATGGAAACCATAGGAGATCCTAGGAGAAGATCCGGCAGGGATAGAAGGGAGGTGCCCGGTTATAAGGGCGTGCTGGATTAGCAGGAGCCAATCAGGAGGACGCTGGCCCTTTAAGGTTTGAGAAGTCCGCGCGCGCGCCCTCTAGTGGTGAGAGCGTGCGACTGCAGGCAAGGAGACATGGATCGCGGGAGCACCCGTGACAGCTAGTCAGCCTCCTGTGCCCTAGTATATAGCTACCCAGCCAGCTCCCTGCCCTCAGTATATAACCAGCCCCCTGCTCCCCCAGTATATAGCTGCTTGATCTTATAGAATTATAGTGACATACTTTAGCTTCTAACTATTTTCAACAACACAAGCTTGTAAATACTTATATAATTATGGAATCTAGGATCCAAGATAGTAAATACCAATAAGCTCTGCCTTTATAAATATTTTAAATTTTCTTTTGCCATAGAAAACAGATCAGTTGCATACCAACATAAAATGATACAGAGAATGAATAGTATATTCAAGGGACCTTTATTTTGTTATGCAAGGCTTGATTTCAATTAAGGTGACTAATATTTTCAACCTAAAAAGTTGTGTTACTTTTAGGGTGAATTTTATGCAGATGAACTTAGACAGCTTCAGGTGTCCTTCAAGCCACTGCTCCAGTACAGATATCTACTTACAATTTTATGAGCTGTTCTCAGAGGCAGAGCAATTGGATTCTGTGCTTTTAAACAGCACCTGAAAGTAATTTGTTTTGCAAAATACAGACAAACAGTAAAGAGATTTCCTTAATGGCAATCACATTTCTTCTACAAAATGCATGTGGCAGGTGTTAACCTAGAGGTTATTTAATATGTGCAGAAAGATATGCATTCATATGTATGAGTGCATACATATTTATTTATTATTTTTGGGAATATTAGAAGAACACTGCATAGTGTCAATATATTCATTCAGTGGGAAAAAAAATGCAAGAAAAAAATAATTTTCTCAAAAAACGTGCTATGGACCTGATGAATTGTACCTTTCAGTGAAAGAGTGGGCGTAATAACAAATAGGCTTCAACTATTGCTACTGCCTATGGGGCATTTGTGTTTGTCATTTTATAGGTGGCATCTGGGGATGGCATATTGTTTTCAAGCATCCTCAGCATTAATTTATATGGGTTTCTCACTACCCTGTTCTGTTGCTGGCACACTGTTATAATGGCAAATGGGAACTTTAGGACTAGGTGACA
Organism: Engystomops pustulosus; assembly: GCF_040894005.1. Lineage (NCBI taxonomy): Eukaryota > Metazoa > Chordata > Amphibia > Anura > Leptodactylidae > Engystomops > Engystomops pustulosus. Next base: position 185,204,255 of record NC_092411.1, read on the forward strand.
TTTTCATAGTCCAAATAGAATATACAATAGAATATACATAGAATATATCTATGTCTCAGTTTTAGAGCAGATGTCATAAATTTTGTTTAGTCAATACGTTTATTTGTTACTGAACAAACCCATGTTGTAGCGAAAAGGGGTTTATGCCATTGCCATTCAACAGACATCACACTCACATTTTGGCATTCCCAGCAGGTAAACATGTTGTTATATATCACAACCATGAAAATCGCAACCATAGAAACAACATACGGATATGTGACCTACTAGAAACCATCCTTGCGTCTTCAAGACCTCTTTAGAGATGTGTTGATAAAGTCCATTTCACCTTTGGGCCTCACAAACCTGACCCCTCCTGACCACTATTCTATTTCTACTGAAGTGGAGAAAGTGAGGAAGGCTTGAAATAGTGGAGACATTTATCTTTTGTCTGGAAATTTGCACCTGTCTTTTTTTTTTTTTTGTAGGGTTTGGGCTTGTTTGATTTACCTTAGAGCAGTGATGGCAAACCTTTTAGAGACCGAGTGCCCAAACTACAACAAAGACCCGCTTATTTATCGCAAAGTGCCAACACAGAAATTTAATTTGTGATTTATACTCCCTTCTCTGTCACAGCTTTCATTGATACCAGCACCTGAGGACACCAATAAAGCAGAAAATAGTCCCAGGTAGTCCTGTCACTTTAAAATAGCTCTGTGCACAGCAAGTCCTGGGCTGTCTGGGACTGCAGGAAGATACCTGGAGTCATCTCTGGTGATGGCCTGAGTGCCCACAGAAAGGGCTCCGAGTGCCACCTCTGGCACCAGTGCCATAGGTTAGCCATCACAGCCTTAGAGGATGACATATCTGGCATTTGAGTCTGTTGGCTATTTGAAACTTTTTAAAAATGTTTTACAGTTGCACAAAAGTTTAAAATTCTCCTGCAACCCTTTCTAAAGTTTTTGCACAAAATTTTTTACTTTTTAAATGATAGTGCAAATATTTGTGCCATCTGAATTCTTAAGATATATCAAGCACACTACTGAAAAAATATTAATAAATATTAGAGGAAAAAATAAGATAAATGACCCCCGTTGGGGATCATTTACAAAGGGTCAGCGGACCGCATTTTCGCCTGGTTTCATGACGATTTCGGATTAGCGCTGCATTTAACAGGGGTTTTTGGTGCTCACGCGACACAAATAGGGGGGTGGGCCGTCGGACGATCCGACGGATTCGGACAACACGCAGGATTTAACATTGTAAATTGTGTCGGAAGACACGCACTTACAAGCACCGGGAAAAAGAAGGTGAACTCCGGCGGACCCCAGTGGGGAAGTGACAGATGCAGGATCTCGGGCGCACGATGTTGGTGAATCGCGATAGACTTCATCTTTGTCGGACCATCCAGATCGGGGATCGCGACAGGACCAAGTAAGTGAATGCCCCATTGTCTTTCATGGAGTTAAATAGGGCTCTTAGGCCAGAGGTGGCAAATTTTACCATTAACCCCTTAGGGACATGGCCCTTTTTCGTTTTTGCATTTTAATTTTTCACTCCCCACCTTCAAAAATCTGTAACTTTTTTATTTTTCCATGTAAAGAGCTCTGTTTGGGCTTGTTTTCTGCGTATCAAATTGAGCTTCATAGTTATGGTATTTATTATTCCATGCCGTATACTGGGAAGCGGGAAAAAATTCAGAATGCAGTGAAAATGATGAAAAAACGCATTTGCGCCATTTTCTTGTGGGCTTGGATTTTACAGTTTTCACTGAGCGCCCCAAGTCACATGTCTATTTTATTCTTTGGTTCTGTGCGATCACAAGGATACCAAATTTGTACAGGTTTTATAATGTTTTCATACATTTAAAAAAAATTAAAACCTTTTGTACAAAAAAAAAATTCTTCATTTTGCCATGTTCTGGCACTAATAACTTTTTCATACTTCAGTGTGCAGAGCTGTGGGTGATGTCATTTTTTGCGACTTTTGATGACGTTTTTAACCCCTTAACGCTGAAGCCACTTTTCACCTTCCTGACACGGCCCATTTTTTCAAATCTGCCCTGTGTCACTATAAGTGGTTATAACTTCGGAACGCTTTAACATATCCAAGTGATTTTAAAATTGTTTTCTCGTGACACATCGTACTTCAGGTTATTTGAAAAATTTTGGTGGTATGTTTTGCATTTATTTATGAGAAAATCAGATATTTGGTGAAAATTTGGAAAAATTTTTGATTTTTGAACTTCAAAATGTTCTACTTTTTCCATACATAGTCATAACCGCAAAAAAACGTAATAACTAACATTCACTAAATGTCTAATTTATGTGGACATGGTTTTTTATGCATACTCTTATTTTTGTAGGATGTTATGGGGCTTTGAACATTAGGTGCGATTTTTCACATTTTCATAAAAAACGCAAAATCCTGCTATTGAGGGACCTGCTCAGGTTTCAAATCACTTTGAGAGACCTAAATAAAAGTAAACCCCATAAATTATCCCATTATAGAAACTACACCCCTCAACGTATGTAAAACAACTTTTATGAAGTTTGTTAACCCTTTAATTGTTTTACAGGGGTTAAAACAAAATCGGATGCAATTTTGAAAGTTAAATTTTTTTGGCTAAATTAATATGTTTTTAAAAAAATGTACAAATTCTCAGTGGATAAAATACCAAAACGCTCCACAAAATTTGATACCCAATCTCTTCCGTATATAATAATACCCCATATGTGGTGGTAACCTGCTGTATGGGCACACGCCAGGGCATTGAGGGGGAGCTGCGCCATTCAGAGCAGATTATGCATTGTCAATTTTTATTGGCTATACAATCTTTATTTTTTTGGCAATTTGGACATATAAGGGCTTATTTTCTGCGACATGAGATGCACTTTACAAATACTTCATTTTAGTGGGTCATTAGCTTATTGATGAGATTTTATTAACTCTTGAATGTATGGGTGAAAAGAAAATTGTCAATTTTGGTTTACTTTCTTTTCATATTTTTTGGGGGTCGTACACCGTACACTAAAAATACTATAATATCTTTATTCTACAGATCACTACGATTACGGTGATACCTCATTTATATAGTTTTTCATTTATTTTTACAATTTTACTGGATAAAAACTAATATAGAGGAAATCTCATTTGTTTTTGCATCGCCATCTTTTCGGAGACATAACTTTAATATTTTTTGGTTGACAGAGCTAGTTTAGGGCTTATTTTTTACGTGTTGAGTTGTTCTTTTCAGTGGTACCATTTTTGCGCACATAACTTTTTTTGATCACTTTTTAGAACATTTTTGTGTAGAGATTTTATGAAAAATGTACATTTTTGGCGTGTTTTTCGGGTTTTGTTTTTAAGGCGTTCACCGAGCGGGTCCAATAATGTTTCTGAGTTATTGTTCGGATTGTTACGGACGCGGCAATACCAAATATGTGGGGTTTTTTGGCGATTTTGTGTTTTTTCACTTTATTGCATGTGTATAGGGAATATTTGTGTTTAGGGGACTCTAACTTTATTTAATTAATTATTTTTATTATGTAGTGTTTTTATGTAGTGTTTTTAACATTTTTATTAACTTTTACAGGTTAGCTTGAACAAGTGATCCACTGATCACTTGTTCAAGCTCTTCTTCACATTACACAGTGTAATACAGATGTATTACACTGTGTAATGTAACACACTGAGCATGCTGCGCATGCTCAGTGTGTTACAGCTGGGTCCTGTCAGAAGGCAGGACCCGGCTCCCGGCAGGAGGATCGCGAAGCCCCGGGCACCGGCAGTCCCGTGCTGCGATCGGAGCAGCGGACCCCCCCCGGTAAGCGCCGCAGGGGGGGTCCGATTCTTCTGAAATGCCCCTTGCACGCCGCGGTCAGCGCGACCGCGGCGTGTCAGGGGTTAACACCCGTGATCGGAGAAATCTCCGATCGCGGGTGTTAGAGGCAGGTGTCGGCTATAATATATAGCTGACAACTGCAGCTTCTGGCGCCGGCTCCGTTCAGGAGCCGGTGCCAGAAGCATGACGTAATAGTACTGCATTTTGCGGGAACGCACCTCCCGCGATGCAGTACTATTACGTCAAATGTCGGGAAGGGGTTAATGCTTTCATTTTTAGGACTGTATGGGCTTTTGATCACTTTTTCTAGAATTTTTTATATTTTTCAAAATGGCAAAAAAGTGGCATTTTCAACTTTGGGCGCCAATTTCCATTACGGGGTTAAACGCTGGGAAAAATCGCTTATATATTTTGATAGATCGGACATTTTGGGACACGATGATATCTAATGTGTTTATGATTTTTACTGTTTATTTATATTTATATCAGTTCTAGGGAAAGGGGGGTGATTTAAACTTTTACTTTTTTTACTATTTTTTCATATTTAAAAAAAAAATTAATTTTTTTTGCCATTATTTTAGATCCTCCAGGGTAATTTAACCCTGCAGGCTCCGATTGCTAATACTATATACTGCAATACTACTGTATTGCAGTATATTGCTTTTTTACAATGATTTTTAATAGCCTGCCCTCTGGTCTCAATGAGACTCTAGGCTGCCATAGCAACCGATCGCCGCCCTCCGATGACGTTCCAGGGGGCGGCGATCGGGCATCCAAGATGGTGGCGCCCATGTAAAGGTAAGTTAGGTGCCGCGGTCGGGTTCGACTGCGGCACTTAACAGGTTAACTTCCGCGATCGGTGCCATCACCGACCGCGGCAGTGACAGGCGGGTGTTGGCTGTTTTATACAGTCGTTACCCGCTGTGTATGGAGAGAGCTCAGCTCGTGAGCTCTCTCCATACACCCCTTGCCGCGCGAGGACGATATAGTTCGTCCTCGGTCGGCAAGGTGTTAAAGCTGGGACTTCCAGGCCTGCCACAACTGGGAAATATGCAAATCCATTTTGCTGGATGGCATAAGGAAAACATTGCCACTTTTGGCTTCTTTGTAAGGAAGCCCACTTAACATTTAGAATGAATTTCAAAAGGAACAGATTCCCAACTCTAGATAGCATTGTTTCAGTGTCTTTGCACCTTATCAGTAGAATGTAGAGAACTGGTTTAGCTGAGTGGCAGGCTTTTGACTAGGGTTGGGAAGTAAGAGTTCTACTTACAGAGACTTTGCCAATTAAAGCTGCCCTGCAGATGTGTGCAGATTTACAGCCATTTATGCTCCACTGGGGGATACTGGGCAATATGCAAATATGTTTTCCAGGATGGGATAAGGAAAATGAAGCCTCTTTAACTACCTTTTAAGACAGCCCCCTTACAATCAAGCATAACTTTCAAGAAGCCTAATGACATGATGCAGAATTATAGGCAAACCAGCATATTTATTCCAAAAGGAACAGATACCCAACTGTAGACAGCGCTTTTTTGATGTCTTTGCATCTTGTCAGTAGAGTGTTGGGAACTAGTTTAACGGGAAGTTGTGAAGTAAGAGTTCTCCTTACAGAGTCTTTGCCAATGAAGTCCACCTTGCAGGCATGTGGAGATGTACTGGAGGCAGGCCAATAGAGATCATCATAAAAAACACCATATACTTTGTTACAGTAGTATTGCAGTATATGGCAATAGCGATCAGATCAGAGTTAAAAAAAAGGAAAAAGAACAAAAGTTAAAATCACCTCCATTTTCCTAGTTTAGAAAATATATATACAAACATAAACATGTTATGTATCCCTGCTGTAAGAAAGGTCGCAGTTCCTGATTAATGGCAGAAATATTATACAAACTGAGTTCACCCACAGGGTATCAAGAACAACATGTAAAATATAGCCCTCTGCATTCGTATTTTGGAAAAGTTTTGTAATACATACATGTTTGCTAATCAATACCTGCATCCCTTGACTTCTGGTCAAGGCCGCAGCACCCAGTACCACTGCAAACCATTATTGTTTCATACAACACAGATCACCACTTTCTAAATGCATCTACTGCAGAAGGGCAATGTTAGCTCTGAGATTGTTTTAACCCATTAACGACCATCCCCTTTTTTGTTTTCGCGCTTTCACTTTTCACTCCCTACCTTCAAAAATACATTCCTTTTTTTATGCAAAGAGCTGTGTGAGGGCTTGTTTTCTGCGTAACAATTTGCACATAATAATGGCTGTATTTAACCCCTTAAGGCAGGGGCCCTTTTCTGTTTTTAAGCTTTCATTTTTCACTCCCCACCTTCAAAAATCTATAACTTTTTTTAATTTTTCCATGTAAAGAGCAGTGTGAGGACTTATTTTCTGTGTAACAGATTGCACTTAATAGTGGCAGTATTTAATATTCTATGCTGTGTACTGGGAAGTGGTAACAAAAATCCAAATGCAGTGAGATTGGTGAAAAAATGCATTTGCACCATTTTCTAGTGGACCTAGATTTCACTGTGCGTTCCAAATTACATGTATACTTTATTCTTTGACTCGGTACGATCACGGTGATACAAATTTGTATACGTTTTATAATGTTTTCACACATTTACAAGAATTAAAACCTCCTGTACAAAATGTTAATTTTTTTATTTTGGCATCTTCTGGCGCTAATAACTTTTTCATACTTCGGTGTACGGAGCTGTGGGTGGTGTCATTATTTGCAACTTTGATGATGTTTCCAATGCTTCTGTTTTTAAGACAGTATGACCCTTTTATCACTTTTTATTGAATTTTTTATATTTTTCAAAATGGCAAAAAGTGGCATTTTTAACTTTGGCCGCTATTTTCCGTTATGTGGAGGAGGCGTAAGTACCAGGTGCCTGTTTCATCACGGGGTGGTCGGTTGCATAGCCACTATTTTTTTTTTCAATAAATGAACGGTCCATTGTCTGGCCACCCCCGTCCCCCTTTATCCTTCAGCTGGCCACCCTAAGGTGGCAACCATGTCCAGGATGCCTAGTGGGAAATATTGCCCCACACATGGAGCAATCATGCCAGCTGCGTCCTTCACTGGACACCCAGGCTGAAGTGCAAGCCTGATCACCTGGTGTTGAACACTAAACGATTTAATAATAGAGAGCTATTGTACATTTTATATCAATTAATAAGGGGGATGCTGAACTTTATATACAAGTTCTTCTCAATAAATTAAAATATCAGCAAAAAGGGTTTTTTTCAGTAATTCAATTCAATAAATGAAAGTCTTATATTACAAAGAGTCATTATAAACAGGACCTTAGTGATGTCATGTGACTGATCACATGCTTTAGGTTTTTGAAACTTTTCAAGCTGCTGGTCGAAATGGAACCAATGAATGGGATGAAAGCTTTTCTTCAGGTATGTATACGAGATTTGTGCATGTACTGTATATGATGTGTATGTGAATGGAAGGATGTAGCATTTATCATACACTGGTACTTGCAATGTATCTGGTGGCTGGCTGTGCCAGTAGACAATCCTAGGCTAGGTCCTGTCTGGTATAGGATTGTGCTATAGCTTGAAAACCTTTAGGGCTGAATGTTTGTAGGCCATAGCTACTCTGCCATTGGACGCACCCCCATTCACACTGCTCCACATTTGGCTTGGAGGTGACGTACAGGGGAAACCTCTCGCTCATTTCTTGCTCTCCACCTTCATAAATCCATGACTTCTTCATTTTTCCATGTACAGAGCTGTGTGATGGTTTATTTTGTGCGTAGCAAATTTTACTTTTCTGTCAAATTATTTATTATTCCATGCTAATTTATATAGTTTTTTTTGCGTTTTAACACATTTTCAAAATTTAAATGACTGTGTACGAAAAAGAAAAAAAAAATTTCACCATTTGCTGACCCTAATTACTTTTTCATACTTTGGTGGACATTTGGGCTCTATTTTCCGATATGTGGTTCACCAAGGCAATAACCGTTTTTATATATTGAAAGATCGGGCATTTTGGGATGCTGCGATACCTATTGTGTCTGTGATTTTTACTGTTTATTATGTTTTATATAAGTTCTAGGGAAAGAGGAGTGATGAACTTTTAGGTTTTTAACTTTTTTTTTTATTATTTTTAAAACTTTTTTGAAACTTTTTTTTACTATTTTTTTTTAGACCTTCAAGGGTACCTTAACCCTAGATTGTCTGATCGTTCCTACCATATACTGCAATACTACCGTAATTGCCTTTGATGGCCTCGGGTCCATCAAAGGCGGTTATTAGCAGTGGGGGTTTGCTGCAATATGCAACAAACCCCACCTGTGAATGAAGAGGTCTCAGCCCTCTTCATACACCCTCTGCACCAGTTAAATATATTTTTCCTTTTTTTTAATTAACTCTGTGGTTTACAGTAAGGAGTGTTTTATAGTACAATAAATATTGTATTGTATAGTTATGGTGGCACTGTAAATGTCTTAATTAAAACATACACAGATCCCCAGGGTCTGACTGGGAAATTAAAGTGGACCAGGAAAAAATATAACAGTGGCCCGAAGTTCTGGGTTGGTCCAAAAAGGTGGGACCAACAAAAGTGGGCAGGGTCAGAAAAATAATTATAGCCACAAATGCAACAATGGGAAATTCCTTTACTGCCTTCTTCACTGCAATGCCAGAGATGTCATCATGGGTCATCACAGCAACAGCTGTGGTTCGGATTATCAGATTCTGCAGCAGCTGAGAACTTTATAATACACACCTAAGCTGCTGCAGAATCTGCTAATCCGCACCACAGCTGCTGCAGTGATGACATGTCTGGCATTGCAGTGAAGAAGGCAGCGAGAGCAGAGGGAAACTCAGAGAGGTACAAGGTGAGTATGTTTTATTATTTTTTTTAATATGCTAGGGGTATTTCAGCGACTGCTGTCTACTGTGGGGCATCACTGTGACTGTTTCTCTGATTTACTCTGTGGTAAAAGAAGCAATGTGAAAACCACACAGCCTTCCTCTCACTGCTTTTAAATGTGCTCTGGGTTTTCTGGGAATGCGAAATTTATTCAGAGATTGACAAAACCAAGTTGCATGGGGACCATTCCATGTTCATCTTCATAATTGTTAGGTCCACCTTGACTGAAAGAGGCAGATACTCCTGTCAGTGGTGACACCAGCTGTGCTGAACATGCACTCTGACAACACACTAGATGCAGGGACAATCTAACTGTGCTAACAAGCTCCAGTGAGACCCACGAGCTGCTCTCGCAGACACCCAACTCCTCTTCCTGCTCCAAAACTGTTTCCTGGCTGGACAGTGCAGTAGCAGACCACTAGTCCAGGAATGCACCCTTTAAGCCTTGTGTAGACTGGCCCAGCGCCTGTTCCAGCTCTTCTTCCTCATTTGCCACTATTACATCCACTGTTATATCCTGAAGAAATTTTTGAAGCAGGTGAAAGATGAGGATGGTAGAGCTGACAATGGCATCATTGGTGCTAACGATATGTAATATTTCTACCAGACAGAGCATATATAATTTTACTATCAGGTAGAGTGCACTCATTACATCACTATCAGGCACAGCGCTTATATTAGATTACGATCAGGCATGGCGCACCACCTTCCCATCCCCGCCCAATTGGTGTATAGGAGGAAGAAGTCGCAATACCTGGCCTCTGTGCAGGGAATGGCACAAAAATTACAGCTTGTCCTTCTGGACTTACAACTCACACACTTCCCACTGAAAAACACTGCACCTTGTCATAAATACACACTCTTTCCTCCCCCACAAACAATACACAAGCCTCACCCCCACACTGACTACACACTTATCTTTCCCCACCTTTTTCCTCACTGGCAACACACATTCCCCATACCCCACTGAGAACAAGCACACTGCGCCTCCCTCACTGACAAGCCCACACTTACCTCAGCTTATCCATGACTCCTTCCCTCATGCTGTCTCTCTGCTCTCTCTCTGTATTTGAACAATTCCCTTAACGTCTTCCAATACACGCTTCACAACCTGGCACCTACTTCTACCAAAGGAACTTGAAGAAGCTCCATCACCACCTGCTACAGCACCATAACTATGTCCCTTAAATCCTGCTTTCCTCATTTAGTACCTAACTATACTGTAACAGCACCTTTATGATGAAGGTAATACTAGATGTTATTCACTGACAGTAGCACCTTTAAAATCAAGGTATTACTGGATGCTATTCACTGACAACAACACTTTTATGATCCAGAGTGCACTATTCACTAAGAAGAGGGCATTTATGATCCACATATTAGTGCTTTCTATTCACCGAGAGTAGTAGTTTTATGAACCATGTATTAGTGCACACTGTTCACTGAAAAGAGAAACTTTACATCAAGGTATGATTGATGATAAATTTGCCTATGAGTAGCCTAATGCACATCTTCAGAGTGCCCTAATAAAGGCACTTATTTCAGATTTTGTGTTGTCCCTAATTGTAGCAGCTACCTCTATACACCTAAGTGCATGGAAAATGGCAATTGGTAGTTTGTTAGACTGACCCTATGACAAGTAGCAACCTCCAGTTGTCTCCAGTGTGTAATAGCATCTAGACATGTGACTGCAGAGTCACATGCTCAGTCCAACCAATTACAGGCAGGATTACAGAGGACATGCCTGTGGTTGCTTGAATGGCTGCTTCATAAGTCAAGCAAGTAGCCTGGCACTTTTTCTCAAACATAGACATAAATCCTGCACAGCAGCACTTGTACAGTCTTCAGGTTTGTGGGTGCCAGGTATCAGGAGAAACACTAGTGGTGTGAGGAGGCTATAGGCAGGGTACAGGTAAGAACAGGGGCTGTAATACAGGAAACTGGCATTCTTTTCCTGTTCAACCCTGTTCTCCTTCCTCTTCCAATTCTCCTGTTTCTCATGCCCATCTGTTCCTGCCAACAACACAGAAATCCCAATAAAATAGTGCAGGAGAGGGGTGGGAGGCAGGTAGTGAGAAGCCCTTGGCACTTGGGAAGAAGCACCATAAACACACAGCGTACATACACAAACAGACAACTTGTAGAAGCTCCAAGCTGGTGTGTGGAGCTTACTTAACTGAGCCTCTGCAGAAAGTGCGGAGAACTGGGACCCCTGGATGATGCTCCAGTCCTCTGCTGGACCAGTTTGATGATGCCCTTGGCTCTATTAAATGTGCAGTGGCTGTGTTGGCGCAGTAGCAGAGCATGCACACTCAAGCTGAATGCTTCTTTACCAATCAGTGATTCTTCTGCCCAGTAGGTCCATCTCTTCTCCTGATACAAGCCTTATGCCTGAGCTTTGTCCCATGGGGACTTTTTTTTACAAGTGCTTTGGGGATGGGAGGGGGTATGTTGCTGGGCGGCACAACACTGGATCAGCTCTGGACAGCTCTTTCAGTGACTGTCTCTGGCCATCTCTTTCAGTGACTGTCACTTTGTCTGAGAGCAGAACTGCTCTAGTTGCCCATGGCAACCAATCAGAGCTCAAGTTTCATTTATGCACAGCTGTTTATAAAATTACAGCTGGTCTCTGATTGGTTTCCATTGGAAGCTGGATCAGTTCTACCTCAGACATATCGGATAAATCTCGCCCTATCACTGGGTTAACAAAAAATATTTTGTATGTATCTATCTCTCTATGATCGTCTCTTTCAGTGACTCTATCTGATTGCCTCTTTCAATGACTGTCTCTGACCGTCTCTTTCAGTGACTGTCTCTGGCTGTCTCTTTCAATGATTGTTGCTGTAATTGTTGTCCAGGACTATTTGATATTTTGTATGTGTAACATTGTGTTTACCCCTTGATAGCCATAGTACATTATTTTAAATCTCCTTGTATTTAATGGAACTAAGTCCATTGCTTCTTTGAATATACATCTCTTGTGGAACTTTATTTCAGGTTTGCTTTAGGTCTAAACTTTTACTTTAAATTAGATTATGCAGATTATTCATGTTATACAGTTGCTCTTTTGTTAAAATAAGTGTATAAATAGAGTTTAGAAATAAACATACAGAATATAAGAGAAGCCATTTCAACCTTTTGAGTTCATTAGTGTGTGAAACATATTGTAATTGTATTGTGCTTTTACAAATAAAACTGCAGGTGTTTTACAAGTGGCAAAACGTAATTATCCATAATACAATATAGACAAGAATGAATTTTCTGAGAAAAGTCTCTTGTTTGCAGTAAAAAAAAGCAATAGAATGCACTTACACTTATTAATAGCATACAGATTCTCTATGATGCTGTACTATACTCTGTAAATTGATATTGTATTATTCTTGCCCTGCTGGGATTGTTTATTATATTAATTTTTTACATATATTTCAAAAGTTACTTTAGTGTTCATAGTGTTCTTTGAAGCTACTTTGACTCTTTTGCTTGGTTTTCTTGGTTCTAAATTGGGTTTGACACACTATTTTCAGCAATAAGTAGGATCATGTTAGCTTATCAGCGATATTACTCAGTTAATTGGTTCTGACAGTTTGCCTCAGCAGCAACATGGTGTCCTACTGAGGTTGAACCAAGGACATCTATCAATCTAAAACAATAGCATCAACCAGGGAAATCTAATTGAAGAGTTATTGAAGCTTTAATGATGTGAGAGTGAAATAAGGAAGCTTCAGGGTTTTTCTTTCGTTTGCATTTTTCTACCTTTAGATGAGTGGAATGAAAATTTTGCCAAAGGGTTTTATTGTAATTTTTTTATCACTGTAGGCATGACATTCTGCAAATGAGCAATATGTGCTGGGAGATATATCATTATTTAGACGTTTAATGGTTATACCAAAAATGGGCTCCTGTGTAATATTTATGCTAATGCAAGAATAACAGTATAGATTTATTGTCCTTTTTTATGAAGTATGGCTACTAATTCAAATCTTTTTTATTTGTGGGGATAAGAAATAACATTAAAACATGCACTTTATAAACAGAAATAATCACTAAAGGTAATTGAGAAAAATGATCAAATTTTTAATACTATAAAAATAATACTTGTGATCCCAAGAAAAACGATTGAGGCAGCATTGAAAAAAGAGATGTTTATTCACCCAAGGTTGAGTTGCGACATTTCAGCTTCTCAATGGAGCTATTTTCAAGCATGCTTTTCCTGTGAGTCAGCTTAGCCGAGGCCAGCACCCTTTTTTTTCGGCTGCAGACCGATAAGACTGTTTGCTTACTTTAATATACTGTTACAAAATTCACTTAAGAGTCCAGAATTAGGCTTCAATCTATTACTGTCTAAAACCAGCCGTGCATGAACATGTGTAACCTATGAAAACAGACCCATATTTTGGCCCAATCCCATGACTGCATACATTGCACATGATGGGAGTGCTTGCAATATACAAAAATATGATGCAGAACTTCAGTGCTGGCAATGTAATAGTTAATAAAGTGCCAACAAAACAGTTCTGCCAGCAGACGAGAAGCATATCATTATATGCTGTTGACCATATAACAAGACATAACAACGACCATATATTCATAAAAATGAATTTTGGTCATTGTACTTTGTATACTTAAACATAGATTGTCTTTAACTCTTTCACAACCAGCCAATATAAATCTATGTTGTGATGGGGTGTATGGAGAGGGCTCATGGACTGAGCCCTCTCCATACGCAGCAGTTGTCAGTTGTATTACACAGTTGACATCTGTTTGTAACTGCTGACAGTTAACGGTAATGACTGTGGAACCTAACAGGTCTGCTCCTGGGTGTCACCATCTTTAAATACTGGTCTGCACCCTCCGGTATGTCAACCGGTATGTATCAATGAAAAGATAATCCCATCCTGCAAACAATGATATCTTACACAGCTCCATAGAGGATTGGAATACATAATAGAAACACAAAAAAACAAAAAACAAAAAAAAAACTTGGTCTTGAAAGGGTCAAACTACTAAGCTACAGAATCTTTTTTGTCAAACATAATGAGCAACAGTGTTGCCCCCTTTGCTGCCTTCAATGAATAATAAAGACAACTAAATTCAAAACAATCTTAACCCCTTAAGGACGCAGGGTTTTTTTCCGCTCATTTCTCGCTCTCCAACTTCAAAAATCCATAACTTTTTCATTTTTACGTGTACAGACCTGTGTGAGGGCTTATTTTATGCGTAACAAATTTTACTTTCCCGTAATGTTATTTATTTTAACATGCCGTGTACTGCGAAGCTGAAAAAAAATTCCAAATGTGGAAAAATTCACGTTCTTGTGGGCTCAGTTTTTCGACTTTGACTGTGCGCTCAAAATAACACCTCAGCTTTATTCTCTGGTTCGGTGCGATCTCGGTGATAACAAATTTATATAGGTTTTATTATGTTTTAATAAATTTTCAAAAATTAAACGAATGTGTACAAAAAAGAAAAAAATTTTTTGCCATCTTCTGACGCTAATTACTTTTTTATACTTTGGTGCACGGAGGTGTGTGAGGTGTCATTTTTTGCAAAATAAGGCGATGTTTTCATTGCTACCATTTTGATGTCTGTGCGATATTTTGCTCATTTTTTATTTAATTTTTTATGTGATGTAAAAAGGTGTAAAAGTCGCATTTCGGACATTTGGACTCCATTTCCCGCCTCGGAGCGTCACCGCCGGCCGTAACCGTTTTCATATTTTGATAGATCGGGCATTTTGGGACGAGGCGATACCTAATATGTTTGTGATTTTTACTGTTTATTATGTTTTATATCAGTTCTAGGGAAAGGGGGGGTGATTTGAATTTTTAATATTTTATTAATTTTTTTTATTTTTTAAACTTTTTTTTTCTTTTTTTTCCCACTATTTTTTAGACCATCTAGGGTACATTAACCCTAGATGGTCAGATCGCTCCTACCTTATACTGCAATACTTATATGGCAATACAATATATGGCATTTTTGCAGGTCATTCATTACAATGAGCCACTGGCTCATTGTAACGAATCTCCAGAAGCCATGTAGCCTCGTGTCAAAAGAAGACCCGAGGCTACCATGGCAACCAATCGCCGCCCCCCCGATGACGTTCGGGGGCGCGCCGACCGTAAAAAAGATGGCAGCGCCCGTGCGACGCCGTTTTTTAAACGCCGCCGGCAAAGTCGCATTGACAGGGTTAATAACCGCAATCGGTGCAAGCACCGACCGCGGTTATTAGCGGTGGGGGTTTTCTGCAAAATGCAAAAACCCCCACCCTTGTATGAAGAGGACTCAGCCCGTGAGCCCTCTTCATACACTCCTTATACCTCCTTATACAGAGCGTTAAGGGGTTAATATATCGCTGCTCTGTACAGGGTTGCCATTATGAGATTTGGAGCTCCATTTTGAATAATTTAGGGATGTCTCCCTGTCCAAGCACACTGGGGCACATCTACTTACCCCGTCCAGTCGCGTTCCCCGAGGTGCGTTGTCCGACAAGGATGAAGTCCGTTGTTGGAGTGAATAATATCCATGAGCCAAACCAAATAAAATCACATAGCGGGCTCATATCTTACTGGAAAGGGGCTTATGGTAGACGGGCAGTCCATGGTTTACTTGTCTCCACCATTGCCTTTTGGATCTTTAGTTTCATGGTCCCATTCAACCTCGGAGCCTTCCTTCACCTCCGTGGATGGTATGGCGTGACTAATCTATCCTTAAAAATTAATCTGGGTCATCACTTCTCCTGTAAGCTTTTCTATTTCTTCAGGTACTTAATACTTGCAGACAAGTATTAATTCTGAGAATCATTCTGACAACATGGAAATATGTCAATATTGTAAAAACATACTTATAGACTCACACCTTTGGCACTTAAAAATAGTCAATGGCTAACAGTTTTGGATAGGTTACAATGTTCTTGGGGTAAATCGGGTGACACCTTCACAGTTGATCTCACTTTGATTTGCTTTAGAATTTTGTGTAGCAGCCTCAATCTACACTAAAGAATGTGTGACCGGTGCCCCGAACAATGTCACTTAACAAGGGTGCACATGGCTGTTTTTGTCAGGTGGATATAATCATGAGTTACCTGGGTCATTATAGGTTGTAAAATCCTTGGAGTCAATTTCCACAAACTTTCCACAGACTTTTTGTTGCTGCATCTTTTGTTTTTCTTCTGTTGTTTGTTTTTGTATAACCTGGAACATCTAAGGTGTTGCAAAGGTTATCTTGCAACACAGTCATGGCAGTGACTAAGGGTATAGATGTCCTGGCAGCTACCTTGGCTACTATGTCTATAGTACCATAAATAATGGAGTATATACTTGAGTCGATAAAAAATTTAAATCTGTACACCCCTTTCTGACTCCCATGCAGGTCATCTTTTTTCAGGTGCTCCAGCTGCCTGCACTCTGCCAGTGTCCACACCATGATGTCAGCCACTTGCTTACATCATAGTGTGTGCGCGTCTGGCTATATACTAGGGAAGAGAGGTTGAATAGCTATATGCTGGGTGGAGGCTGTGACCAATGCATTTTTTCCACTCTAGGCTTATACTTGAGTAAATAGGTTTTGCAAGTTTTTTGGGTTAAAATGATAAACCTTGGCTTATACTCGAGTATATATGGTAATTCCATTTTGCTTTGTTCCCCTTAGTGTGTTCCTTGCTCTTAACAAGAGTTACTTCTGTTGGTTCTAGCAGTGCTGTCATAATTATCTCAAATAGGTCTGCATTGTAGTCATGAAAATACAGAAAACTCTGGTTCTGTCATGAGAAAATCTTTTTGTCATGAGAAAATCTCACCATCTGAACCCCATTTGGGCTATACAATCATGATCTTCCCTGGAAAGAAGAAATTTAAACCAAATGCCTGAATCTTCTCTACCCTTGTTCCAAAGGCTGTAAGACAGCTTGGTTTAAAACAATATATCTTCAAATAGTAACCTGCTGAAAAAAATAGTACATTGTACACATTAGCATCTGACTGTTGATACTTGAGCAACACCTGTGTGAGTACAACAAACATATCATACAATATAAAAATAATATCTTGGTAACTAAAAACCAAATCAGAATCTTTATCAAGAACTGACTGAGATGCCACTATTGCTCAAACACAAAAGGGTGAATCACCTGCAACTGGGCCTAATCTGACTAAATAATAACTATAGGCTGGTTTTCCATATATAACTTTAAATTAATTCTGCAATTACATAACTTTGAAGTTCCGGACAATACAATCCGACAAATGTATTATAGTCACGAGTAACTAGAACTGGGGAAGCTTAAATTGTTAATTTAGAGAAACATACAAAAGTTACATGAGTACAGAGGCCTTCCCCCACACACGAGTGTTACAATAAAAAACAAATATTAAAAATATTTTGTCGTGTTGCTAAAATGGCTGCTGTGAGGCAGTCTGTTTTAAGATGGTCCCAACTGAAGAATTGTAGGATGTGCCTTCTACATTAATTACTAGATACAGGGGTGTGACTGGTGACATGGTGGGAAATGGTCTGGGTAGACCACAATTATAAAAGATCTTTCTCCAGAGGTATAAAGTAGAGTTTAACAGGGTGCTGCCTGCATGCCAGATGCCATCTTTTCTCCTTCAGTTTGGGGAAGAGAAATACATTAAAATACCCTTTTTTTAACAACTTGGGCCCTCTATGAAGTGAAATGTTGAACGGATTTTTCATATTTTAATTACAATAAGGATTATTAAGTATAACATCCCTGAATTGAAATAAGATGGCAATGAAATATATTAATATACACAGTACAGAGCAAAAGTTTGGAGTCACCTTCTAATTCAGATTTTCTGTATTTTCATGACTATAAAAATTGTAGATTCACACTGAAGGCATCAAAGCTATGAATTACCACATGTAGAATTACATTATTATTATGTCTTGAAGGAGTTCCCAGAAATGGTTAGCATTTCTTGGCCCTTTTGCCTTTACTCTGTGGTCCAGCTCACCCCAAACCATCTCGATTGGGTTCAGGTCTGGTGACTGTGGAGGCCAGGTCATCTGGTGTAGCACACCATCACTCTCCTTGGTCAAATAGCCCTTACATAGCCTGCAGGTGTGTTTGGGGTCATTGTCCTATTGAAAAATAAATGATGGTCCAACTAAAAGCAAATCTGATTGAATAGCATGCTGCTGCAAGATGCTATGGTAACCATGCTGGTTCAGTATACCTTCAAATTTTAATAAAACCCCCTCAGTGTCACCAGCAAAGCACCCGCACACCATAACACCTCCTCCTCCATGCATGTAGAGCCCATTTGATCACCTTTTCCTCATTGCACAAAAACACGGTTGTTGGGACCAAAGATCTCAAATCTGGACTCATCAGTCCACTGATCTAATATCCATTGCTTGTGTTCTTTAGCCCAAACAAGTCTTTTATGCTTGTTGCCTGTCCTCAGCAGTGTTTTCTGGGTGTTCACAACAGTTGTTGTGAAGATGTGTCTTCAGCTAGAACTCTGTGTGGCATTGACCCAGTCTCTAATCTGAGCTTCTGGTAACCTGCAATTACTGAGGTTAGTGACATGGATGAACTTATCCTTTGCAGCAAAGATGACTCATTTCTTCTTTTCCTGGGGAAGTCCTCATGTGAGCCAGTTTCTTTGTAGCGCTTGATGGTTTTTGCAACTGCACTTTGGGACACTTTCAAAGTTTTCCCAAATTTTTCTGACCTTCATTTCTTATAATGATGGGCACTCATTTTTCTTTACTTAGTTGATTTTTTCTAGCCTTAATACAAATTTTGAAAGTCCATTCACAAAGGCAAAAAATTCATATATTAAACCTGACAGGGCACATCTGGGATGTGAAAACCTTTTCAGGTAACTACCTCTTGAAGCTCTCACCAGGAGAATGTCAAGGTGGCTACTTTGAAGAACCTAGAATAGAAGACATATTTTCAGTTGTTTCACACTTTTATGTTAAGAATACAATTCCACATTTGTTAATTCATAGTTTTGATGCCTTCAGTGGGAATCTACATACAGAAGAGTCATGAAAATACTGTATTGTTTCTGTAAATAAAAAAAATGTGAAAAATAAAACAATGTATTCATTCATGCTTAACTCCTTAACGACCAGGCCCATTTTGGTTTTTACTGAGAACCCCAAATGAAATGTCTACGTTATTCTTTGGGTCCGTACAATTTACGCGGATACCAAATTTATATCCAAATACCCCCAGCCTTTCTGCTCCATTAATCTCTATGGAGATGACGGAGATCGCCAAGCACTGCGTTTGACAATTTCCGTCAGCTCCAAAGAGATTAATGGAGCAGAACGGTCATGCGCGGCTGTTTGCTCAATTTTTCTGATGGAGCGACGATGGGTCAGGCGGAGGTACGTGGGACCCCATCGGACCCCTTGTTTTTTTTATCTATGGGGGTCTATCCTGTGGAAAAGACCAACTTGTGTTGATGGGAACACCGCTTTAACAAAATAATAAAAATGTACTAAAAATTTAGATTTTTAGGAGAAAAACAGTACCGATGCAATTTCATTGTGTGAAGAGTTGTGTGACTGATCATATACTAAATAGTTGCAGGTAAAATGTATATTCTATGATTCTATTGTATTAAATGATGTTAGTCTTACATGCAAAGCTGAAATAAAGCCTGAAAATTGCAGGTTGTTAGTGTACATACTAATTGGTTGTTAGTGTACATATTGCCCGAATATACTGTTAATTGAGACCCACCAATAACAAATAATCTTTACTCTTAACCCATAATTAATTTTAACTATGTATTATATGATTCAGAATAAAATTACTTACCAGGAGCTCCTACTTCCTCCAACTTCTTGCAAGACCTCTTGATACTGGTGGCACAAAAAGACAGAGATCCCAGTGCTTGGGAAAGGGGGCCAGGTAGTGATGTGATTATGCTCCTCACTGCAGTATTTGCACATCTGCTCTGATGGTAGCTGTGGCTGCAGATTGTATTGTTATGGTCAACCCCTTAACAACTTGGCTCTTTTTTGATTTTGTGCTTCCATTTTTTGCTCTTCTCCTTCAAATATCTATAAATTCTTTATTTTTCCACGTACAGAGCTGCGTGTGGGCTTGTTTTCTACGTAACAAATTGTACTTTCCAGTGATTTTATCTAATTTTCCATGCCATGTACTGGGTAGTGGGACAAAAATTCCAAGTGTGGTGAAAAAACATGTCTGTGCCACTTTCTTGTAGGCTCTTTATTTATGCCTTTCACTTTTTGTTCCAATTGACACCAACACTTTATTCCTTGGGTTGGCATGGTCATGGGGATACCAAATTTATATAGGTTTTAATATGTTTTAATAGATTTAGTAAAATGAAAACATTATGTATAAAAAATAAAATTCTTAAATTTGCAAGCTTCTGGCACTAATAACCTAATAACCGGAAGCTATTTAAGAATTTATTTGTTGGAAGTCACAAAATGGTCACCTTCAGTCAAAGTGGAAAATATAAAGAAAGAACTTCATTTTCTCTCTGTTAAATCCATTCCAGTGTGTCTCTATCCTAAAGTTGTTTTGTTGTGTCTGGTAGATTGACAAATAGGGGGAGATTTATCAGTGCTTCTAGGTCAGCGCTTTCTGGTTTAGAAGAACTGAAATAATCACAATCACAAATTGTGATTATTTATGCACCAACACCACCTCTATGCCATGTGGGAGTGGAGGGGCGTGGCTGCCGTCAGAGTGGGTAGAGTGAAAGAATGGAAATTAGCCAATGTCCCTTTTGTGGTCTTGGCTATGGTTGGGAAATGCTATTTTGCAAACTGCTAAAATAAACACTAAACATTAAAGTTACATTTTCAGTTTCAATGTAATAGTTGTAAAAGAGTAATCATATGCAGCAAAAGCAAAGTTAGGTTACATCTGGAACCTCTGCAGGAGGTTGATGAAGAAAATATAATAAGCACAGGATGAAACAAAGTTATTTTCCTGAAACAGTTGAAAACGCAGTGTGATTGATCTAGGATTCTATCTGGAATTCTCATGGCAATTATTTAGTACAATTTTAGCTGTTGGGAATTACTGAGTAAAAAGTAATGGAAATATATATACTTTAAGTTTAAATATGATTAACATTGTACCTTTATACTTAAAAAAAGTAAAAAATCTAAAGAACTATTGTACAGTTTTATGGCTTTCATTGTGATTATCTTTGTATACATATAAAATTCCTGTCAGATCTGAATTTCTCTTGGAATCGGGTTTCAGGCTTATATGGTTGAAAACCACACCCAGGGCTGCCTTCGATTGACAACTTAGGGAAAGCTACAAGTGAGTTTGAGTTCATTACTCCCTTTTTATTCTGCCCAGTTCCTTCTAGGGTGCTGATTATTGAAGTGCTACTCTTTGTCTTTGCTTTTGCTATTGCTTTGCTATTGTATCCGACCTCAGCTACGTTTACCATTAAAATTACTATATGATTCTGTGCCATCACCGGCATTTGGATTTTACCCAGTTCTGTCTGACATTACTTGTCTGTCTATTGTCTGTTGTTTGTTCCTCAGTGTCTTGTCTTTCCTTGTGTGAACACTGGCCTGTCTAACTTTCCATTACCTGTCCACTCCACCATCCAACAGCTGACAGAATGTAGCTTTCCCCTCTCACATTGAAGTTTCTCTCAGGTCCATTAGCAGGTTCCTGATAGTGGGTTTTCACTTATAAGGGTGGTTCACCTGCATTAGGCAGGGCCTTAGCCTGCAGGGACAACATAGGGTTAGTTTTCCACCACTTACTGAGTCTGACAGCTTGACCCAAGTCTGGTTGTGTTTGCTGGACAGGTACCTGACAATTCCCTACCTAAACTGCAAGCAGTATTAGCTGACCACATTTGGAATAGCTATATGCCCCTAATCAAGCTCTAGGCTTCTCTGCAGTCACTTCCACCTAGGACCTTATATATTAGGACCTTGTATATAAGATTGCGGCTGATGGCTGGTTCAAGCAGCAAATTTTTTTATTCATTAAATTATTTTATACTGTTTTATACTGTTTCTTATACCTCTTGTGTTACTCCCTCATCCTCATAGACTGTAAGCTCTTGCGAGCAGGGTCCTCACTCCTGTTATTCTATATGACTGTTTGTACTCTGTAATGCAATATTATATTTGTACATGTCCCCTATGATTTGTAAAGCGCTACAGAATTTGAAGGCACTATATAAATAAAGAGTATTATTAATTAAGAATAAAAAAATGACACAAGTCTTGTCTATTGTGGCAGCTATTACTACTGGCTTCTACACAGCCTTTGCATGTGCCACAATTATTATCTGTATTTATTAATTATTTTAATTTGTAAGAGTTTATTGTTCAACCACTTTCAGGGACTCTTTTTTTTTTTTTAAATTAAAAAAAGACCCAAGACTTAGGGAGGCCAGATGAGACAGTGAGCCCTAAATTGAACCCCCAAACTGTCACCTGACTGCTTGCCTCAGTATAACCTAGATCATTGGCGGCGAACCTATGGCACGGGTGCCAGAGGTGGCACACAGAGCCCTTTCTGTGGGCACCCAAGCCTTAACGCCAACAGAGAGTTTGCCAGTTTGCTTCCTCCTGTGGTCTCAGACCACATGCCATGCTCAGCGCCATTTTAAAGCAACATCCTTGGCTGCCAGGACTACAGGAGGAGCGAGAAAGTGTGGATAGAGACGGATTATTGTTGGAGCTTCTGCTCTGGGTTCCCTTATTTTACCTCTTCAAGGGATCCTGGAGTGAAGCTACAATCCAAATTTCTCTGTCATCTTTCTATTGTATTGGTGAACTCAGGACGCCAATACAATTGAAAACTGTGATACAGCAGGGATCAATAAGTTACTACTTAAATTGTCATGTTTGTACTTTGCGACATATAAATGGGTATTGGTTGTAGTTTGGGCACTCTATCTCTAAAAGGTTCGCCATCACTGTCCTAGATGGTAAGGGACAACCACAAATTCAATCCCTCCCTAGGTCACCGGAAATCCAGAATAATTAGAAGCATAACAAACTCACAGCAAACAGTAAGCTAAGTTAGGAATATAACCAACGCAGGACTACCTGTGAATGGAAAAATATATAAGTGGTAAAAGAGCCTCCACCTCAGATGACTGGAGAAGAGGTCTGACCAGAGGTGAGCTGCAGAGGAACTGGGTGTGGTGCAATCAATACTAATACAACTGGCTACATTAGCCACACAAAAACACACACAAAAACACAGTAGAAAGTCAGTGCCTCCTACGCCACATTCTGCAGACAGAATACGATGCTGCCTTGGATGTTACAACCGTTTTTTATTGTTTTTATTTTCTAATATCTTGTTCACACCTTAGCAGTAGACCTGTTTAATGAATGGTGCCTTCTGCATCCAGTTGAGTGCTACCGTCTATACTTCTCCAACGTTATTAACATTTTCCATTTCTCTTTTTTTAACGCCACCTATCTGGTATACCTAGTGTAATTTTGCATGCATCACTGACGAAGGTTGTTAGAGAGTATCGACTAAACCATATAAACTAAAATATAACTTTTATTTCATAAATTAAGAATAACGAATGTGGAGGGTGTGTAGAACTACACCAAATTCATGTGCGTTAAAAATATTCGTACTGGCCCCAGTTCATGGCATTAATCTAGGGCAAACTGAAACAGGGTCAGACAGTATTGCAGGGGTTACAGGCTAGTGGATAATAGAGAGCCCTTGTATGTGCCAAGGGCAGGCTGATGCACCTATTATCCGGCCAACACCTCATGCATGAGATGGACAGAAATTGTTAAAAATAGGTATCAAATCCGCACCACAGTGCAGAGCGGAGTGTACATCCTGCACCAGGAGGGGAGAGAAATACAATGGAGACTATCAGCTGAATTGATGTAGGAGATGGGTCAACTGGTCAGCTGAACTGAAGCTGCAGTGGGCTAATATCAGCTGCTAACCAAGTGCAAAGGCTGTATAGAACCCTAACTCCTCAGCGAGTGCTCCTACAGATACTCAGATACCTAGTGTAATTTTGCATGTCTTTAGTTGGCTGAGTTTATATAAAAAAGTCTGCTGAAATTCTGGCATACCTCATCTCATAATTTTTTGAGCTTGCTCTTGTTTTGGTGAAGCAGGAGTCTCCAAGATTCAATGAAGGGGAAAAACATTCTAACCCATTCACTTCATGGCACTTACAAAGAAAGCTTTCATTGCCACAACGACCCTGATAACGTCTCAAGTTACTGAAGTCATAGGTACATTTATGAATCAAACATGAAGCCACTTTTATGAATGTAGCTCTAATGGAAGGCAGGGCCAGGGGCGTTGCTAGGGTGGTAAAAGATCCAGGGTGTGAGCTGCAATCCATATGTATCTCACTTTCAGTAATGCCCGCTTCTGAACATAACCACCTCACATTCAGTTGTGCCAATAACAGCTGTACTTATATGCAGTCCCTACTTTATTTCCAGTCATTGGAGGTGACGTGTCCTCTATATTCTCCATTAGGCCTAGCATTACCATGTCTCCTGTTCAGCCACATGTCCTTCCTGTGGAGTTCACCACACAGACATCTCATCTACTTCAATGTCCTTACATCTTAGGGTTATTCAGCTGCTACCTCTAAGACTCTACCAAAATACTGTAAGGCTGTGTTCACCCATTACGTTTAGCCTGCGTTTAAACAACACAAGACACTAGGTTCTAGTTACATATCACATGTGTTTTACTGGAAACACATATGCAAGCTGAAGTCCATCCCTGGAAGCCAGCGTTGCATTTGTAAATGCAATGCTAGTGCCACATATGAAAGTACCCTAAGAAATGTCCCCACAGCCCCCAGTAATGTTCCCACAGCCCCTGGTAATGACCCCCACAGCCACCAATAATGTTCCCACACCCCCCACCCAGTTTTGTCCCCAGTAATGTCCCCACAGCCCTCGGTAGTGTCCCAAACAGCCACCAGTAATGTCCCACAGCCCTCCCAGTTTTGTCCCCAGTAATGTCCTCACACAGCCCCAGTATTGTCCTTCAAGGTCCTTCACACAGCCCCTAGTAATGTTCTCCACAGCCCCCAGTAATGTTATCAACAGTGCCCAGAAATGTGCACCACAGCCCACAGTAATAACCCCCACATCCCCTTCAATGTGCATCCCCCTCATAGGGCTTAGTTTAAAAAACACTTTTATTAAATTATACAGCTTTTTCCCCACCCCTTATCTACTTACCCCCTCATGTTATCCCCTCCTGACACAGCCCCCCAGTTCTCCCCTTCTTATCTCAGTTGCCCCCCCCTCATGTTCTCCCTCCTTACTCAGTTACCCTCTCCTCTTTCAGTTACCCCTATTCTAAGTGGCCATATGACCTCCTTTAAAAGCTTACACAGACTAGTTATAAAGTTGCAAAGTTAATCAGGCTGGAGAAAAAACAGTAAAGCTTGAGCATCAGGGACTCAGACCTTGTCCATTTTGTTTCACGATTGAAAAAATATATTGTAGATTTTAAAATGTATTCACGAAAAAAGAAAAAGTAAGATTTAAAAAGTAGCTTTAGTAGCTTTGAGAAATCACACAGCAAACATGGGGACAAGAATTGTTTTTCATTTATTGGCAGCTATTGATCCAGGAATTTGCTGGTCTGTCTCATTAACACTTTTATTACCCTGTCAATCACACCAGCGCTTGTGCTTACCAAAGGCTGAAAGGATTTACAGTTATTAACAAAACTGCTTGATGCCTGGAGGTGAGGAGAAAGGTAAAATTCTAAAAGGAAGAAAGCCTGGAATTTTTATGTTTAAAGTTAAAAATGATGATTAAATGCCTCAAGGCAATACATTTTTAGCTGTTATTTGTATTTTCTAATTTGTAGACTCGAATTTGTGGAAATAATTTATTTTGTTTTATGTGTTTAGACTTTTGCTGGGAGCAAGGAATAAAGTTTAACTTTTATGCCTTGCTACATTTCTAGGGTAGTGTAATTACACCAGGTGATTGTGCCACATTTTACTGAAGCTGTGTCATGATTTGTTAAACGGGTTGTCTTTTATATAAATTTAGCAGCCAGGCTGGGGAGGGCTTTGTCCAATGCACCACCACCAGTACCCTGTACCAGCACTATTTTAGATGGTTTTTTTCTGATGTGTTGCCTTAAAGGGGCTTTTAAGTCCTCACATTCATTTTTCCTACGTATGACCCTTTCAAAGTATGTGACCTGAGAGGGACAGACACTTTAATATTCTGGGCTTAAGAGCAATCTTTTGGGACAAGGGGGAGTTCAGTTTTGTATCTGTTTTAGTACAGTTTCCAAAAAATTTTTGAGCAGATTTTTCTAAGAGAATACTATATGCAGAAATAATTAAAACTCATTGCTCAGAGCTATATAAACAAACCCAATAAGGGTAACAATAAACCCGTAGTCAGCCTCCATAGATACACCCTATGTAGGCTGGAATGCGGCTCTCCTTATCAACAGAGAAATAAAATATGTTGCAACCTGTTTATGTTTATAAACTAATCAGAATCTAATATATAAAGCTGAGTGTGTGTGTGTATGTCTGCTATCAGAATTTGCAACGTTGCGTTTACAATCACCAAAATTTGCACAGCCACTAGGTTTTGAGCTAAAATTTGAACCCCACGCTTTCCAAAATACACTAATTAACCCCTAGGCGCACCTGGAAATTATAATACGTCCCAGAAGCAGCGGCTGTCACTCGCAATCACAGCCAGCTCCGATCGCAGGTGTTAACTCTTTGCACGCCGTGGTCGTGCATGACCACTGCATGTAAGGGTCTTCCTCCTATGGATCAGATCCCCCGCACCGCTTACCGGGGGATCCAATCATTTTCTGGGCAGCCCCGAGGTCTGCCAAGTGCCCAGGAGCTGCCCGATCTCCCTGGCAGTCAGACTCCTTCCGGGTGCTCTGCATGCTCAGACAGTTTACTCTGCTCTACAATGAAAAAGTATTGTATAGCAGTGTATTGGACGTGAACCAGCGATCAGAGCCTCTCTGGCTCAAGTTCAAGTATGTGTAAGTAAAAAAAAGTTAAAAACACTTAAGTTCAAACATTAGAACAAATAAAAAATGAATACATAAAAATATAAGCCCCTAAAATGTCACTTTCCCATAAAAACACTTAATTAAGTATAAAAAACACAAACACACAAAAAAGCCACATATTTGGTATCTCTGTGTCCACGACAATCTGCATAATAAAACTGAATCGTTATTAGATCCGCAAAGAGAACCCCATAACCCCCCCCCACAGACACATAAAACGCTCCAAAGAAAATAATTTTTAATTGATACCCTTTAAAAGATGTTTAAAAAAGTGATAAAAGAAGTTACGCACTCTAAAATAAGACCACTAGAAAGAACAATCCTTCTCCTTAACCATATTTGTCGGCCAAAAAATTAAAGAGTTCTGCATATGAAAAGATGGTGATGCTAAAATGAACAAGATTTTCCCCAAATTAGTTTTTATTCAGTAAAATTGAATAAAACACACAAACCCCAACATATGCGTCCATAACAATCTGCATAATAAAACTGAATCGTTATTAGATCCACAAAGAGAACCCCGTAAACCCCCCACATAAAACGCTCCAAAAAAGATCATTTTTAATTGATACCCTTTAAAAAATGCTCTAAAAAGTGATAAAAGAAGTTACGCACTCTAAAATAAGACCACTAGAAAGAAATATCCTTCTCGCAAAAAATAAGCTCTTAACCATATTTGTCAGCCAAAAAAAGTTATGCATAAGAGTCGGTGATGCTAAAATTGACATTAAGTTGTTTAGTGTAGGCAATGTAGACTGACAGTCTATAACAGTAGCTGAAAGTCAGTGACAGAGACTGGCGGACAGTCTGTGACAGACACTGACAGAGACAGTCAGTGACAAAGACTGTTAGTGAAAGAGACTGACAGGAACATTCAGTGACAGAGACAGTCAGTGACCGAGACAGTCAGTGACTTATAAAATATTTTTTGTTAACCCATTCTATTTTGTTATAGCTAGAAGCAGTTATTTATTATCCTGGGCAATGCCGGGAGCCCCAGCTAGTTTCTTAATAAAGTAAACTAGATATATGTTAAGAAAACTTCCCTCGACATACTTTAAAGTTATCTCAAATTACAATTACCATTCAGTATCAGAGATTAATAAATGTAGCACAGTTTGGGGAACGTCATGGTGGCGCAAATAGAAGTTCACCATGACGTTCCCCAACGTCACAGAGGCTTAAGGGGTTAATAAGCATTTTATCACTGTCCTGTAGATAGGTCATAACACATATTGGGGGATTTATCATACACCGCAATATGATAAAGGCCCCACTGACCTAGCGGATACATCAAGAAGCATAGACCTCTTGATGTTTCTGTCAGGTGGCTGCGCCGGGCAAAGGTCTGACCTGACTTACTTTTGAGTAAAAACATTAGTTGGCAGGTTTTTTTTAGAAAGTACGCAGGCATGGGGTAAGAATGCTGGCCCACTCTACTCAGTGCTTCTATGCCAGAATCTGGTGTAGAAGCACTGGTAACTGTCCCCCATTACCCCTTGGTCGTAACGACTGTAAAATCTCATTTACAATTTAATTTATCAAAAATATTGGTATAGTGTTACTACTAAATTGACT
Organism: Engystomops pustulosus; assembly: GCF_040894005.1. NCBI lineage: Eukaryota > Metazoa > Chordata > Amphibia > Anura > Leptodactylidae > Engystomops > Engystomops pustulosus. Next base: position 185,232,591 of record NC_092411.1, read on the forward strand.
TTAATCATTTCAGAATTTATTTTTAAAATACCTTTTCATTGATCCCCTAGACATCAGTTTTTCACACCTAGGGCAAGATACTTAAAGAGAGAATATCTTGACGTCCCTGTAGGAGGGAATTGAAATCACATACTGATTAATTCAAAAGTGGAACTCTACATAGCATGATGAATATCCATTCATTTTGTTCAGAATTTTCTCAAAAATGTTCTTTCTATTCCAGTAGACAAGGGATGTTGCAGAACCCACAGAGTCAAATGATTCATTAACCTAGGAACCTCTAGGAATAATGTAAAGTCTATGATCAACACTCCATGTTAAACATATTAATGGATTTATTTCTATTACCACGCTAATTCTTGCTAAGAAACAAGTGAAACAATGCATTATATTTTTATTTATGTTAGATATGTTAAATGTTATTTCATACTGTTTTATAATATTTACTTTTTACTCACAGGTTCTGAGTTCAGGATGGTGACAACAGTAGTGAAAACATGATCAGTGGGCCACAATAGGGGGCACACATGAGTGAGGGGCCATAGGAAGGGTGCAGTTACCAGTTGGGGGGTACATGAAGGAGAGCATTTATAAGATGGAGCCACATGGTAGAGACATTTATAAACAGGGAACCACAGGGAAGGGAATAGTTATAACTATGGTATGTGGATATAAATATCTATATAGCATAAACAGTTATCTATAAAGCATATATACAGTGCCTTGCATATATACCGTGCCTTGCACCCTTGAACTTTTCCACCTTTTGCCACATTTCAGGCTTCAAACATAGAGATATAAAATTGTGATTTTTTTGGTGAAAAATCAACAATGAGTGGGACACAATTGTGAAGTTGAATGAAAAGTATTGTATATTTTAAACTTTTATAAAAAAATAACGAACTGAAAAATAATGAAGTTATTTGTGATTCTTTACCAAAAAAATCAAAATTTTATATCTTTATGTTTGAAGGCTGAAATGTGGCAAAAAGTAGAAAAGTTCATAGAAATGTAACTATAAGCTATATAGATAATTGTACCCTGTTATGGAGTGCACATTCAGTGTACATTTGACTACAAATATCCTTATGCTTTCCTGTCCCTGCACATGCTTAAATTGTGAACATTACGTTATCATTTGTATTTATTGCATGTATAGTCCACATTACTTTTTATGCTGGGCCCAATTATTGTACATTGTTCATTGTTCTGGCCATTTTAAAGGGAACCTATCACCAGGGATCTCATTTTCACAGTAGTTACAGAAGCCCATCACACCTGCATTGCACATATGCTTTCTCTGAGCATTTGCATTACAATAATTGTGTGTTATAACTTACCTTGACAGAATCTTTTGTGTAGTCCCAGGGTTTGGCTTTGGTTTGGATGCATTTCAAAAACAACATGTGACTTGTCGGTGCCGCAGACTGCTCAGCTCTTGGCCCCGACCTTTGTGCTCATGTACAGCTCCTCCCTCTCTCACTGATGTCATCTCACCAGGCTGTGACCTCTGTGAAGGAGCCGAAGGGAAAAGCTGCACATGAGCGCAAAAGTGGGGACTGAGAGCTGAGAAGTGAGCAGCATAGACAAGTCACATGTTGTTTTTTTGAAATGCATCTAAACCAAAGCCCAACCCCTGTCAGGATGCAAGGTAAGTTATAACACACAATTATATTATAATGCAAATGCTTAGGAAAGGCATTTGTGCAATGCAGCTGTAATGGGCCTATGTAACCTGTCTTTAGTGAAAATGAGGTCTCCTAAAGGGAGAGGTTATTAGGCACCATATTTGAAGCTCAATTTTTGCATTGGTTTAGTAATTTGGATTGTGAGCAATCCATACTATTGTTTACAGATCTGATCAGTCCTTTTTGGCAAAAATTCACAAAGGCAACCTCTGGAAGGCATGGGAGGTTACCTGCTCAGGTATTCAATGACTTGGAAATTACAGGTCTCAGGGTGTAGGGGTGGAAGATGCCGAAAATCTCATGAAGGTCATGTGTCTGTAGAGCTATCAGTATGATGGAGGGTATGGGCTGAAGTTCTATTTTATTTTATTTTATTTTATTAAAGGTGCTCACCTTTCTCGGTTGTACAACAGTACAACACGTGAAATAGCTTCAGTTTTATCTTTGAGTGGTTTAGGCTGCCTTCCTGGGCTTCCTGGTACCTTTGTTGTCCATGAAGAAGATCAAGCGGCTAAAGGGTAGATTCCACGATGTCCACAGTCCAATCACTTGGACTAGGGATATTTCATTAGTAGGTTCCTTTATTTGGTAGCTTTATAATACACGTTTCCAGCCTGGACCGGGCTCTTCCTCATCTACATACAAGCATATAAGTAAGTAGAAGATTAAGTATAGTACATATTTGGCTGGGTATCAACACCATAAACAATACTCCCAGAAACTGAATTATCTTCACCAAGAAAAATACAAAATGCTTTATTTTATAAGTTTAAAATTACAGACAATAAAGAATTTGAATCCAAGACTTTTGCAGGTTATCTACACCACATCAGATGCCCAGTTATTAATACAGTCCACATATATGTACAAGTCAATGTGCACTTTTCTGCCGTAAACTAGACCAGGCGCAAAGTTTGATCACAAAGTCTTATACTATGCAAAATTTATCATACAGTATCAGACGCAGTGCCAAATTTGGCGCAGCAGTAGACTGTCTGTCTAGTCTAGCTCTGCACCACTTTACTTTGTAACTATGTTTAGGATGTGGGGTTCTATGTAGCTGGGTTTAAACAATTTCTGCTGCATACTATAAACACCACAATTACTTTTTTCATTCATGTCATTTATATACAGTAAATATAAAACAACAACAGTTGTATTAAAACTCTAGTTGGTTTAGGTGCTAACTGAACAGTGATTGTAAAGTTACATTGTCCATTTCTTCTATTGCTCTCACTGTGTATATAGTCATACTCTTTAAATTTCTAGTAAACTATTCATTAACAAGGCTGAGTCCTTCATTTTCGTGCTAAGTTGAAGAACCTCATATTAGCTAATGTAAATGCTCTATACAATTTTTATAGCACTGAAGAATATTGAAAACCCCATGAATATGTTACAAAAACATGATAAGCCTTTTTTGTATTCAAAACAATATCTTTGAAAATAGTGGTCCACAAATAGAAGGAAGATGGCAAACACAGAAAATAATTAGTGCTTAGTGAATGGGTAGACCTCCACGAGTAAAGGCTGCAGAAGTACCCATTGATTAATATCACTGTGGAATAATTCTCACAAATACTTATGTTTCTAAGGGGAAAGAGGCTGTTAAGTACCTAATAGCTTGTGCATTTGCCTAGGCAGATTATTACTATGTTGAGGCCATGCTTGATTTGTATGTAAAGAAAGTGGTTTGAAATTCATGGCATGTACTCATGTGCTGCAGAAAACGAACATAAATCGAAGAAACAGATGGAAATAGGGCTTATGAGAGGCCAAAGCATTTTCTAGCAATGCTGCAAACAGAAATAATATTTTCTACTAAGATAAAATGTGCTAAAAGCACAGTGAGAAATTATATGAAGAAAACATAATTAAAATTTCCCACAAGACAAGATAGAAGATTGACTTTCCAAATGACGGCTTCTTTTAAGCTTATTGTAGCTTGGATCATTTTTATAATAGTAATAGAAGATGTATAAATAACATTTACGTTATATTCTTAGATTTGTGAAGTGTTCACTGCATTTACTATGCCCAGGCTATAAATCAGTAATTTGACATGTACATAAAATTGAGTGGAATTCAAAGGAGTATATTTAAAGTATTAAAAGCTACTTTAGTATGTAGGGTGACCCACTGGAAATATGAGTGTGGGTCATTTGACCTAAAGGGAACCTATCATCAGAAATTGACCCAATAATCCACTGCCAGTATGTCACCAAACACCTGAACACCTTCCAGATTGTGTTTCTCTTATGACTCAGTGTGGTTACATCATTTAGAAAATCAACTTTGAAGTGAGATGTAAATTGGTTGTATAAAGTGAAGCAGATTCTAACACTGATGTCAACCTCTCTCATCCTCAGAAATCCCCCTTCACTGTATTTGATGTTACTACATCCAGAGACATCACTAACCACATCTCATGAAGTCTGATGCACATTGTCAATCACATTTAGTTCCTAAACCTTGACTTCAGATTTTAGGATGGTGCCAACACATTGGACCATAAAATAAACTTGAAGGTGTTACGCTACCTGACAATATACTTGTACAGGCAGTCCCCGGGTTACATACAAGATAGGGACTGTAGGTTTGTTCTTAAGTTGAGTTTGTATGTAAGTCGGAACTGTATACTTTATCATTGTAACCCCAGCCGAATATTTTTTTGGTCTCTGTGACAATTGGATTTTAAAAATGTTGGGTTGTCATAAGAACCAGGATTAACAATAAAGCTTCATTGTAGACACTAGTGGTAACTGTTACAGCTGTTTTTTGTAGCCTAGGACTAAAGAACAATAAATTACCAATATCCAGTGGTCCGTTTGTAACTAGGGGTCGCATGTAAGTCAGGTGTTCTTAAGTAGGGGACCGCCTGTAGTGGTTTTTTAGGTCAATTTCTGATGACAGGTTCCCTTTAATGGTTCCCTCTGATGACAGGTTCCCTATAATGCTTTGTATTGGTTTCTGGCATAAGCGGTTCAATACTATAACTGTGCCAACTGCGTCATTCTGCTGGAGGGTGACAGTGGATATTATAGAAAAGAAGCAAACTGGGAGAGCACCTGAAGGTAAATTATCATATTTTTTTTTATCTGCAAATAGCGTTTTTTTTTGGGGGGGGGGGGGAGATAGATAAAAATTTTAATGAGAAGGCACTATGCAAAATCTAAGCTACAGAAAGGTGGTTTGTTAAGTCTAATTATTGTTTTGGGAATATTAAAATTTAGGGCTGGGGCATTTTGCTATATAAAGTATAGTGGGGGAGGTATTCTTTTAGCACTATATTTCAAGGTGCTGTTGTATATAATTCAGGAGTAGGTCAGTGTATATAGTAAAAGAAGATGCTGTATATAATCAAACTTTGCCTATACCGTAATAAAATTCAGCGTTCAGAGGGCACTGCATATAATAAAACCACCTGTAGCTCCTGGTGCTGCCCAGATAGTAAATGATTTCTCTTAGCTGAACAAAATAGAATGGGTTAACAAAAAATACTTTATATGAATCTATAGACTGTCTATGACTGTCTATGACCATCTCTGTCACTGACACTGTCTATGACACTCATTACAGTGACTGTCTGTCTCAGGCACTCGTATTCCAGTGGCTGTTTGTCTCGGGCACTCTCATTCCAGTGACTGTCTGTCTCGGGCACTCTCACTCCAGTGACTATCTGTCTCCGGGACTCTCACTCCAGTGACTGTCTGTCTCGGGCACTCTCACTCCAGTGAATGTTTGTCTCAGGCACACTCATTCCAGTGACTGTCTGTCTCGGGAACTCTCATTACAATGACTGTCTGTCTCAGGTACTCTCATTACAGTGACTGTCTGTCTCAGGCACTCTCATTCTAGTGACTGTCTCTGTTTCCAACACTTTGTCTTTTTGTCTATGGAGAGATTTATCAGAAGTGTCTGAGAGCAGAACTGCTCTAGTTGTCCATGGCTCCTGCATATAGGGGTTGATAAGCAGACTTTGGAAAGCACAGGGTGAAAATTTTGGCTCAAAACCTGGTCTAAAAAAATTCACAGGAGTCACAGGAAACAACTGTGTAATATTTGGTGATTGTAAACGCGATGGTACAGATACCTTTAGCAGACATACACACATACATCCAGCTTTATATATTAAATTTGCTGGTGGGGCAATGTAAATAATATAATTTAAGGGGCACCTTATATATTGTTACTAATTTAGGCTGTTATGTTTATTATATATTTAGGGGTACTGTGCATGATATCGTATTTAGTTATAAGGCACTGTATATAGTAAAGTTTTTTTGGTGGGTAACTGTATATATTATTAATGAGACCCTATGTCTAATTTATTCTGGGGGAGCTCTATTTAATTCATGGCTACATGTTATTATTTTAGTAAAGGCAAAGTTTACAAACATTCTTCCAAACCATTTTATGACCTAATAGTATAGCCATGGCTAAAAGCAACTTCCTGCACAGTGCCCTTCTATTACAAGACAAAATTATAAATTTTGCTAAATGTATTGATTTTACTCCCTTTTACTTCATAACAATCATTATTAAAAGTGATTAATGAATTGGATGTGCCCCTTATGTCTATCTTTAACATAGGGAGTGCGACACACTTCTGTCAGACTTGCATGTTAAATCTGCTGAATGGTCCGAATAAGCACCGGAACGCCCCCTAGTTTGTCTCGTATGATGCTTAGTGCAGCTGTACCACAAAAGGGGTTGCATGCGACACAATTGTGGAGCAGACACTTCTTAAATACCTGTGCAAGCAGCTTACACTGGAACAAACGTGCAAAGTCTGACAGAAAACGGTGCATGGCCCTTACTAAATGTGCCCCAATATCTTCTATCCAAGATATCATGCTGAAGGTGAGTAACATCTATAAAGTATGTGTTCGCTTTCAATCAACACACATACAGATGGATAGTCTTTTTAATCTTATTTTATTGATCAATATCTAATCATTGTAATCCAAACTTATTGAACTTATCGAAACAGAAAGAGTAACTCATCCTTCATTAACAGAATTGATGTTTTCCCCCCATCATGTTCCCCCTATCTCCTTACTGTGAATAGCCCTATAATCATCTTTTATAGACTGCCGCCTGTACAATGCATTTTCCTGCTGATCATCTGATGACATCATCAATGGAAGATATAACATATGATGCATTTTCTGTATCCTTCTTGGCAGCAGGACCTGAATGATGTAAAGGCACTTCCTGCACATGTTTCATTGTGTTTTGCCGCAGATTAAGGCACAAATGTAATGAAAAGTGGTCCAGGGGGATTCAGTACCCCAATATGCTTCCACCTGGATAACAGCTGAGGCAAGTGTATTCACTCGCATCATGGCAGGTACATCGCTGACCATAGTGTGAACATTGTGCCAAGTTACTAACATTTGGCTCTCAATGCTTCAAGTTGAGATAACCAGTATGTTTCTCTATTATAACTTACAACCTATTGAGAGGCAGAAATAATAATACATAAAATACAAAAAGAGGTTAAAAATAGACAAAAAATATATGTAAAATTTCAAACACCTCTTCTTTACCTAGAACACATATAAAAATAAATAAACAAGTCAAAACCTAAACATGTTAGCAATTCCTGTGTCCCACAATATCTGATCTATCAAAATACAAAAATGATTATTCCCTGTAATGGAAAATAGTGATCAAATTTCCAAATTGACACTCTTTTGTCAGTTTACAAAACATAAAAAATTTTAATGAAAGTGATCAAAAGGTCATACAGTCCCTAAAATGGTATCAACCATTAATACATCAGTTTATGGCAACTTAAATATGTGATAACAAAGCGCAACTGTGTTTTTTTTGGCAATTTTCTAGGTTCACTGTAAATGAAAAAAGAATATGAAATGGTGGCACTAGAAAGCACAATTTGTCCCACAGAAAGTAAGCCTTCATATATCTCTGTAATCTGGGTCTAGTAAGGAAAAGGGCTCACAAACTGATGGAAGACATCAGGAGCATTGCACAAGCCAAATAGCATCACAAGATAACAAAAATGTCCCTCAGGAGTATTGAATGCAGTCTTCCATTCATCTCCCTCTCTGAATCAGATTGGAGGAGTAACATGGCCCAATCTGCATAGGTTCTCCAATGTTCACTTGGGATTCTTTAAGCCCTTAACACTCTGCGCCATAGCTCTACGGCTCAGAGGTGCAGGGAATGTATGAAGAGGGCTCACGGGCTGAGTCCTCTTCATACAAGGGTGGGGGTTGTTGCATATTGCAGCAAACCCCCACCGCTAATAACCGCAGTTGGTGCTTGCACCGATCGCAGCTATTAACCTTTCTGTTAAAAAATAAAAAAAATTAATAAAATATAAAAAATTCAAATCACCCCCCTTTTCCTAGAACTGATATAAAACATAATAAACAGTAAAAATCACAGACACATTAGGTATCACTGCATCCCAAAATGCCCGATCTATCAAAATATAAAAACGGTTACGGCCAGCGGTGACCTCCAAGACGGGAAATGGCACCCAAATGTCCAGAATGTGACTTTTACACCTTACCCCTGGAGGGTTTACCTTTAAGATGGCGTCTGTGACGTCATCTTAAAGGCAAAGTGTCAGCCTATGCATCTGCATAGGCTGGCACTGATAATACCCTGCAATACATTAGTATTGCAGAGTATTATCAAGAACAAGCAATCAGATGATTGCTTGTTCATATCCCATGGTGGATCATGTAAAAAAATGTAAAAAAAAAAGTTTTTCAATAAAAAATTACTTTAAAAATCACTAAAAATGCCCATAAGCCCCAAAACATATAAAGAGACATATAACGCTCAAAAAAGTATAAATCATAACACAAACCCCACATATATAGTATCACTGCATCCGTAACAATCCATAGAATAAAAATAAATAACTATTGAACCCATATGATGAACGCCGTAAAAAAAAAAACGTTAAAAACCCGCCAAAAATTATGATTTTTACCTATAATATCCCACTAAAAATGCAATAAAAAGTGATCAACAAAACATATGTACTCCAGAATGATACTGTTGCAAAGAACAACATGTCCCGCAAAAAACAAGCCATCAACCAGCTCCGTAGCCAAAAACGTAACAATGTTATGCCACTTGGAAGACGGCGATGCAAAAATGATAGATTTTTCCCCACATTAGGGTTTTATTTGGCAAATTTAGTAAAACATAAGAAAAAATATTCATGTCTGGTATCCCCGTAATCGTATCGACCCATAGAATAAAGATAACATGATTATTAGGCTATACGGTGAACACGAAAAAAAAAAAAAGTAAAAAATCCAGTACAGAATTGATGCTTTTCTACTCATGACCTCAAAAAAAGTTCCTAAATTTTCAACAATAGGTGATACCAACCCCAAAATGGTAAGACTGGAAAAAGCATCTCATCCCGCAAAAAAAATGCCGTCACATGGCCCAAATAACGGAAAAGCGAAAATTTTATAGCCTTCAAAAGGGGGCAACGAGAAAACTAAAATCCTGGCAGCTGCAGGGTGCTCCTTCCCTTCTGCGCCTCGCTGTGCCCCCATAACACAAGTAACGGCCACGTGTGGGGGGTCGCTGCACTCAGGAGAAATTGTAGAACAAATTTTATGGTGAGTTTTCTCTTTTTATCTTTTGGAAATGTGTAAATTTTAGGGCTAAATGAACGTATAACCGACAAAATTTGACCATTCTAAATTTCACCGCCATTTTGATTAAATTACTATGAAGATCTCAAGGGGTTAACAATCTTTGTAAATGCTGTTTCTGATTGAGGGGTGCAGATTTGAAAATGGGTTGGTTATATAGGGGGTTTTTGTTGCTAAATATGTAAAATTTGATTTCAAACAGTATTTATCCCCAAAATAGTCAATTCTGAAAATACGGAAAATCCCTATTCGATTTGTAGGCCGCGTGACGTCAGAATAAATTATCCAAACATTTCAAAAATTATGAAAATGTAAAGTAGACAAATGGGAAATGTTATTCTGCAAGTTAATTAGGTGGTAAATCGATCTGCCTGAAAACGCGGTGATTTTGAATTTCAAAAATGGCAAATTTTTCTAAAAATTCATCATTTTTTCTTTTTTTTTGTAAATAAACGCAAAACCTTTCAGCCAAAATTTACCACTAAAATGAAGTACAACATGTGGGGAAAAAAACTATCTCAGAATCGCTTTGATAAGTAACAGTGTTCAAAAGTTATAACCATATAAAGAGACGCAGGTCAGAATCTAAAAAATGGGACCGAGCCTTAAGCTGTAAAATGGCTGCGTCCTTAAGGGGTTAAGTTAGGTAGAGGAGACAGGAGAAGAAGACTGAGGAGTATGAACAGTTGAAGCAGAAATACATCCCCACGTACGTTCCCTAAAAGGTCTGTCTAACCTTACCACCAATGAAATAGCTTCCTCTACATCCTTTTTTAAAAATATTTATTTTTATTGAAGTTTTTCAAAAAATAACATAACAAATTACATATAGTTTTGGGTACGCAGACCGTTGAACTCCCATTCTCTTTCCCTATTCCCACAATAAAGTTAACATTTTTCTCTGAAGGTGATAAGGTGATTCCTATCCTTTATCCTTAGGTTTCCTTGTTGCTGTTAACTATGTAAGGATTACTATGTATTTAAATAATTGTTAACTGTGATGAAGATTAAAGTTGTAATTTCTTCAGTTATGATTTTTTTCTTATGAAGCTATAAGATCTTAGATGTTTAAGATCTGTGTTATTAGTATAGCCAAATACATTCAAATATTCCGCTATAAGAAATATCTCAAAGGACCACTTTCATAACTTGATCAAATAAATTGATTCTCCATACAACAAACAAAACTATAGGGCCAATTAGGTTTAGTCAAACTATAAAATACATTTTATTGACATAAGCTTAATGATTGAGGCCCAGTTTCTTCAATAATAGCAACATGATCCCATAGCACTGAATTTCTTTAAAGTCCACTTTGAAGTGTTACTAGCTATTGATCATGTCAAAGGTACCAATAACAACCTGCAACAGAATCTCTCTGTGAATGAGATCATTTTCAATTATTGATCCCTAAAAGAAAACTCTATTGATTTCAGTTTCCACTTCAACTCACAATGACTTAAAATATGAAGGAAAAAAAATATATACAGTATTTCTAAGAGGCAGCATAAGGATGACATACAATGTATTTTATTGATTTAGTGGCTAACTATTATATGAAACAACTTATTACACTGACAATGTTAGGCCCATGGTTTCTAATGAGTTCTGGGATTTTTTGGGGCTATGTTACAAGTTAGGCTACATTCACACACATGTATGGGGGGCGTATTTACAGCCGACGTATATACGGCCGATATACGTCACTCATACACTTCTATGGGCTAACGGCACAGCTCTCAACGTGCTACGGTATGTGTTACCTGAATATTTCCGATTTGCGCCGATTTTCCCTGAATTGCCCCGGGATTTTGGCGCACGCGATCGGATTGTGGGGCATCGGCGCTGGCACTCACGTGGAGGAAATCGGGGGGCGTGGCCGAACGAAAACCCGACGGATTCGGAAAAACCGCTGCATTTAAAAAAAAAAATGTGTAGCGGAGCTTGCACTTACCTTTACTCAGCCCGGCTCGGTGTACTCCAATGCGTTCCGGGGAACTTCAGCGCAGCAGCGCCACCTGGTGGACGGCGGAGGAACTGCCTTAATGAATCCCGGCCAGACCCGATCCACCACAGAGATCGCTGGATCGCGAATGGACCGGGTAAGTAAATTTGCCCCACAGTGTTGAAGAGATGGGCCACAATGTGAGGATACAGAAAGCTAGGGCATTAAGTTCAATATTATACTATACTTGGCGGTGGGGCAAAGGGCAGGGCAATGGACATGGTTTAGAAAATGGGGAGGGTCTTTTTTGTCCCACTTTCTGTAGTCTAAAATGCTTCAAGGTATGTCTTGTCCTCCAGGGCCAGGCTGTTTGGGCTCTCTGGGATTAGGGTCTGGGATATTTTTCTTCCTTTTTCAACAATAATTTAATAAAAACAGCTTCACTTTCCAGATGCATGCAATAGAATATTATGCCTAAACAGTGTCATGCAATTAAATATATGGCATGACATTTAGTAAATAAGATATCAGGTATATTGTAAACAACATGGCATTCAGAAGAAAGATATAATGTGATGTGATTAACCCCTTAAGGACGCAGCCATTTTGCAGGTTAAGGCTCAGCCCGATTTTTTGGATTCTGACCTGCGTCGCTTTATATGGTTATAACTTTTGAACACTGTTACTTATCAAAACGATTCTGAGATTGTTTTTTCCCCACATGTTGTACTTCATTTTAGTGGTAAATTTTGGCTGATAAGTTTTGCGTTTATTTACAAAAAAAAAGAAAATATGATAAATTTTTTGAAAAATTTGCCATTTTCGAAATTCAAAATCATTGCGTTTCCAGGCAGATAGATGTACCACCTAAATAAGTTGCAGAATAACATTTCCCATTTGTCTACTTTACATTTTCATAATTTCTGAAATGTCTGGATAATTTATTTTGTTGTCACGCGGCTTACAAAAAGAATATCGCTTTTCCGGATTTTCAGAATTGAATATTTTGGGGATAAATACAGTTTGGAATGAAATTTTACATATTTAGCATCAAAACCCCCTATATAACCAACCCATTTTCAAATCTGCACCCCTCAAGCTATCAGAAACAGCATTTACGAAGATTGTTAACCCCTTGAGATCTTCATAGTAATTGAATCAAAATGGAGGTGAAATTTAGAATGGTCAAATTGTTCCCTTATACGTTCATTTAGCCCTAAAATTTACACATTTCCAAAATATAAAAAGAGAAAACCCACCATACAATTTGTTCTGCAATTTCTCCTGAGTGCAGAGACCCCCCACATGTGGCCGTTACTTGTTTTATGGGCGCACAGCGAGACGCAGAAGGGAAGGAGCGCCCTGCAGCTGCCAGGATTTTAGTTTCCTCTTTGGTCCCTTTTGTAGGCTATAAAATTTTCGCTTTTGCGTTATTGGGGCCATGTGATGGCATTTTTTTTGCGCGATGAGATGCTTTTTCCATTGTTACCATTTTGGGGTTGGTATCACCTATTGTTGAAAATTTAGGAACTTTTTTTGAGGGCAGGAGTAGAAAAGCATCAATTCTGTACTGGATTTTTTACTCTTTTTTTTTTGGTGTTCACCGTATAGACTAATAATCATGTTATCTTTATTCTATGGGTCGATACGATTACGGGGATACCAGACTTGAATATATTTTCTTACGTTTTACTAAATTTGTCAAACAAAACCCTAATGTGGGGAAAAATCTATCATTTATGTATTGCCGTCTTCCAAGTGGCATAACATTGTTACTTTTTTGGCTACGGAGCTGGTTGATGGCTTATTTTTTGCGGGACATGTTGTACTTTGCACCAGTATCATGTCGGAGTACACCTGGTTTTTTGATCGCATTTTATAGCATTTTTTGTGGGATTGAATAGCTAAAAATCACAATTTTTGGAAGGTTTATAGCAGTTTTTTTTTACGGCGTTTATCGTGGGGGTTCAATAATGATTTACTTTTATTCTACGGGTTGTTACGGACGCGGTGATACTATATATGTGGGGTTTGTGTTATGATTTAGACTTTTTTTTTAGTTATATGTCTCTTTATATGTTTTGGGGGTTTTGGGCATTTTTAGTGATTTATTACTTTATTTTTTTATTGAATAACTTTTTTTTTTTTACTTTTTCACTTTTATACCATGGGACATGAAGAAGCAATCTTCTGATTGCTTCTTCATGATAATATTCTGCAATACTCATGTATTGCAGAGTATTATCAGTGTCAGCCTATACACTTGCATAGGCTGGCACTGTGCCAGTAAGATGACGTCACAGACGCCATCTTACTGGCAATTCTTGCAAGTAACTCTGGGGTCCAGATCGGACCCCAGAGTTACTATAGCAACGATCGGCGCCCCCCGAAAACGGTTCGGGGGGGGGCGATCGTGGGGGAAAGACCCCCCAGATACTTGTTAGATGCCGCGGTCGCGCTGACCGCGGCATTTAACGGGTTAAGCACCCGCGATCGGAGTCAACTCCGATCGCGGGTGTTACACTGGGGTGCCGGCTATTAGTTACAGCCGGCACCCCGTGTTTCCCGATGCCGGTTCGGCTCAGATCTCGAGCTGAACCGGCATGGGCTCAGCGTCCGATATATCGGACGCTGAGCGCTAAGTCATTGAGCTCAGCGTCCGATATATCGGACGCTGAGCGTTAAGGGGTTAATACCTGACTTCTGATAAAACACCTGAGCTGTGACAATGTTAAATTGTTCCAGATTTCACAGGACAATTTCTGGACATTGCTGCAGTAGGGCATCTGCATTCTTCAGTGTGAAGAAATGTGACATTTTGCAAACCGAGGGGTATGCAAGGTCAATTAATTATAATTATTATAGACCAGTGATGGCAAACCTTTTAGAGGCCGAGTGCCCAAACTACAACAAAAACCCGCTTATTTATTGCAAAGTGCCAGCACAGAAATTTAGTTTGTGATTTATACTCCCTTCTGTGTCACAGTTTTCATTGATACCAGCATCCTGAGGACACCAGTACAGCAGAAAATAGTCCCAGGTAGAGCTGTCACTTTAAAATACATCTGTGCACAGCAAGTCCTAGGCTGTCTGGGACTGCAGTCATCTCTGGTGATTGCCTGAGTGCCCACAGAAAGGGCTCTGAGTGCCACCTCTGGCACCAGTGCCATACGTTAGCCATCACTGTTATAGACACTCCCTGAACACACATGTTGTGGTAGGCGCAGGAAGTGTTAGAGTTGTCCACACAATTTCTGTATTCTACAACACTTGTCCACAACCCTGAAAGACTCCTTTCACTAGCCTTAGTGAAAAAGAACCTTATCAACCCAGTAGGCTGCCCACATCTCTCATTTCATATAAGCCCTGTCCTTAATGAAATTATATCAGGATAGAAGCCAACCCTAGGGTAGCATGTATATCCCCTTAATGACCGCCCTATCGGGTTTTTACGGCGGTCATTAAGGGTACTTCTTCTGACGCGTACGCCTTTCTACGGCGGCGCGTCAGAAGAAGATTTCGGGACACCGGGTCTCGCTGGTGCCGGTGTCGGGCTGTGATATCACAGCCCAGACCCGGCACTAACACCCGGGATCTGAGTTTTTCGGATCTTGCGTTTAACCCCTTACCCGCCGCAAGCATGACCGCGGCATGCAAGTGTGTCCCCCGTGGATCGGACCCCCCCGGTGTGCTTACCGGGGGATCCGATCCCTCCTGCCGCTGCCCCGGGTCCCGACAAGTGACCCGGGGCTTCCAGCTTCTCTCCCCGCCGGGTTCTGCCTTCCTGGCAGGACCCGGCTGTAAGTAACTGAGCATGCGCGGCCTGCTCAGTTACTTACACTATACACTGCAATACAAGTGTATTGCAGTGTAAAGGCTTGAATAAGCGATCGGATGATCGCTTATTCAAGCCAAGAAGTAGAAAATGTAAAAAAGTAAAAAAAAAAAAATTAAATCTTTTTATAATATAATTAAATAAATAAATAAAATAAAAGTCCCATAATCTCCCCAGTAACACATAAAATGAAAATAAAGTAAATAAAACACAAAAACACATACATATTTGGTATCACCGCGTCCGTATTAATCTGTACAATAAATCTAAATCAATATTGAACCCGCTCGGTGAACTACGTAAAAAAAAACTCAAAAAACTTCCCATAATATACAATTTTTCATCAAACACCATCACAAAAAATGTTCTAAAAAGTGATCAAAAAAAGTTACGTTACCTAATATGATACAACTGAAAAGAACAACTGTTTTCGCAAAAAATAAGCCCTCAACCAGATCTGACAACGGAAAAATACAGAAGTTATGGCCCTGAAAAGTTGTCAATTGTAAAAACAATGCAATTTTCTCCAATATTGGTTTTGCTCAGGAAAATTGAGCAAAACTAAGAAAAACTATATAAATGAGGTATCACCGCAATCGTAGTGAACCAGAGAATAAAGATAAAATATTATTTTTACGTTACGGTGAGCAGGGGGAAAAAAATGCTAACAAACCAAAATAAAAATTGATGATTTTGTTTGTGTGTCCCTTGAAATAGTTAATAAAATCTCATGAATAAGCTTTAGACTCCCAAAATAAATTATTTATACATTGTATCTCATCCCATAAAAAATAAGCCCTCATATGTTCGCATTACCAAAAAAAATAAAAATGTATAGGTTGTACAATGTGACAATACAAATCTGCTGTGAATGGCGCCTCCATTCATTCTATACTTGGCCGTGCGCCTGTACAGAAGTTTACCACCACATATGGGGTATCGGTACACTCGGGAGGAATTGGGCATCAAGCGTTGCAGTGCGTTTCATCATTTCATTTATTCTGAAAATGTCAGTTTTGGCCTAAATTAATGTATTTCCAAAAAATTCTATAGTTTCTAAATCGCAGGTCCATATTTTTTAACCCATGTGAAACACTTAAAG
Source organism: Engystomops pustulosus (assembly GCF_040894005.1). Classification (NCBI taxonomy): domain Eukaryota; kingdom Metazoa; phylum Chordata; class Amphibia; order Anura; family Leptodactylidae; genus Engystomops; species Engystomops pustulosus. Next base: position 185,248,816 of record NC_092411.1, read on the forward strand.
GGTTAATGGACTTAATAGAAGTTGTTTTACATATGTTGAGGGGTGAACTTTCTATAGTGGGGTAATTTATGGGGTTTTACTATTATTTAGGCCTCTCAAAATCACTTGAAAGCTGAGTTGTCCCTCAAAATGTGAGTTTTGGCAATTTTCATGAAAATAAGAAAAATCGCACCTAAAGTTCTGCACCTCATAACATCCTAGAAAAATGACCGGAAGCATAAAATATCATCCCAACATAAAGCAGATATTCTGTAAATGTTAATTATCAAACTTTTTGGGTAGTTTTACATCTTGTTTGGAAACCAGAACATTTCAAACTTGGAAAAAGAAGAATTTTTACAAACTTTTGACAAATTTTCACTTTTTTTCAGAACGAAACGCAAAACTTATCACTTAAATTTTATAACTAACATGAAGTACAATGTGTCACGAGAAAACATTCTTGGAATCACCAGGATATGTTAAAGCGTTCCGAAGTTATAACCAATTATCGTGAGACATGTCAGATTTGAAAAATCGAGTCCGGTCATTGAGCTGAAAACTAGTGTCGGGGATAAGGGGATATAACCGAGACACGGACGTTGGGATTTGTGGATTGACATAAAAGAGTCACGCAGGTTAAATTTTATATATTTTTTGCCTTAAGGGCACACTAGACAAACAGTATGCACAAAATATATATACATATACAGACGTCAACAGAGAACAAAATAGAAGGATAGGACTACAAGTATCAGCAAGTAGTGAGTTAGTTTTCTTGTGTGGGTCTAATGGGGATGGATAGTCCACACTTGAAGATCCTTATTGTGATTTCTGATGCTAAAAGTCCCCCCAGACAAAGACAATGGGGGTCATTTACTAAGGGGCTTTCCCGAATATTACCGATTTGCGTCGTTTTTTTCCATGAATTGGCCCGGGTTTTTGGCGCATGCGATCAGATTGTGGCGCATCGATGCTGGCTTGCATGCGACGGAAATGGGGGGGGGGGCTGGAGGCGTGGCCGTCGGAAAACCCGAGGGATTCGGAAAAACCGCGGTATTTTACCAAAAAATGTGTCGCTTGACAAGCGCTTACCTGCACCAGGAATAGGATAGTGAACTCTGGCAAACTCTGACGGACCTCGGCGCAGCAGCAACACCTGGTGGACATCGGGCGCACTACCTTAGTGAATCGCCGGAAGACCCGAAACTTCGTCTGAGAACGCGCCGCTGGATCGCGACAGGACCGGGTAAGTAAATAAGCCCCAATAAACACAAGGGGTGCCCTGATATGAGGTGTAGACACACCCCTTCAAACCCATAAGAGGAACCCTCCTACCTGGTATCAGATCCAGAACCTTGGAGTTCTAGCTTCTTAATGGGAAGTCATAGGGTCAGGTTTCTCACATCAGATCCAGACGAAACCCTGGATCACTTTGATACCAGACATGACCTATTTACTATGCTTCTATTAAGAAATATTTCTTAATGTCCATTTAATGTCCAACAATACAAGAACCAAGTTAGATATGCGATATCCTGGCAATTCCGATTACAAAAATGTATTTGGCTTTGGGCTGAGATGGATCATAACTCTATAACTGTCCATAAACAACACACTGGTTACACAAGCACATACCTCTGACACTGTCAGTTCCAACATGTCTGCAGAAATTCTTTGAGGTTATGACTCCCGGAGAGTTTGTGACACTCTAGCTTTGACTTAATTAAGCTATTCAAGATGAGGCTGGAGGAAGTGAGTGAATGGTGCTAGGACTGATGAATATAATGCCCCCACCACCAGGTACACGTATTTTCCTATATTTTCATCACACTCAGTATTTGTGGGAGATAAAGTAAAACACTGTGTGGTGGATGGACTGCCAGACTGAAGGTGTGCTCACACATTCAGATTTTTCAAGCCAATTGGCAATTGGGCCGTTTTCATATAGGCCATTTTCATATTTGTTTTTAAGTCTTTCACTGTGCAGTTGAAATGACACATCATCATCATACTTGGTATGCTGAACTCTGTATCATTTTTTGTGGGATGAGATGACATTTTTATTGATACCATTTCGGGAACTGTATAGCAAAATGATACAAAAGTGGAAATTTGGTCATTTAGATGCTTTTTTATGTTACAGTATTTAATTTATGGAATAATTACATTTATAATTAAAAAAAAAAAATTACAATATATTTTTAAATGTTTCCTAGAGCAGACATTTTGGGATCATAACATATTTATGATTTTATATGTATTTTTATTTCTGATTGCATTCTTTTTTTTACTATTATTTCAGATGCCTGATATACCCTAGCGGTCAGGGGACTCTATAGCAAACTTCTGAATGAAGTCCCCCTTCCCCTTACACGATTATTTCACAAATAACACAGTACCACAATACAGAAGACGTGACTCTGTGCAGCATAGCGATATATGATGCAAGAGATCTCTTCATTAAAGCAACTCCAAACTGTGATCAATGAGAAAAGCAGGAACTCCATACCTCATATATCTGTCCTCTGTATTATGGTCAGTTTGCTAAATCTGGTCACTGACTGGCCACAGTCGTGTAGATGATTATACACCCATACCACACAAACAGTACATTATACACCCATATCCATGCATGCAGTATATTATAAACCCATATATACCCATATATCACATAATACAGCCATATACAAGCATTGGGTACATTAAACACTCATTCTAATGCATATAGTACATTACACACCCTTATACACATACAGTGCATTACACACACCTACACTGCATCATACAACCAAAAACGCACATATGAGTGTATATTATACACCCATATACACTCATATGGTCCATTATATACATGCATGCATGTTTTATATGTACATTTTACATTTATATAGTATACAACCATATACACATATAAAGTACTATATACCCCCATATACTTGGTATATTAAACACCCATATCAATGCATACGGTACATTGTACACCCTTATACACAGATAAGGAACAATTATATAGACACATACATTGCATTATACACCCATACTGATGCATACAGTATAGAATACATCCATATACACATATAAAGTACTTTATATACCCATATAGTACTTTATTCACCCATGTTAATGCATACTGTTCATTTTACACATACCCATATAGTACTTTATTCACCCATGTCAATGCATACTGTACATTTTACACACACACATATAGTACTTTATACATCCATGTACCCACTTCCGTACATTATGTACCCATGTACACGGATAAAGTACATTATACAACCATATTCAAGCATATGGTACATTATAAACGCTTTCAGTAAATTATACACCCATATGTATGCATACAGAATATTATCCACCCACATACAAACGTACAGGATATTGTACTCCCATATACATGCATACAATATGTTTTACACCCATATCATATATACAGTACTTTACAAACACAAATAAATGCATACAGTATATTATACACGCGTACGAACACATACAGTACATCATACTTCCATACTGTACATTTTACACTTATGTACACAAATAATATACATTAATAATTCCTTTATTTAAACAGTGCTCACAGATTACAAAACGCTACACGTAGCTCCATGAAACCCACTCAAATACAAAGAGAACATACAAACTCTTTGCAGATGTTGACCTGGATGGTCCACCGTGCTGCCCTGCATTATACACTTATACAGATACTTTTGCGTTATAGTTACAACCTTGCATATATTACAAGGTTATATTACAAGGTTATATGCTCAGGGTTCTTATCAAGGGATCAGAAGGCCACAGACAGGACTTCATACAGCCTAGCAGATGAAACCACATCTAATAATTAGACAAAAGGAGGCCTGGTCCTGCCATAACCTCCCAGTGAGCCAACGGAGGACTGAAGTGGAAAATTGTGTGCTGTCCAGAATACACTGCTGCAAAGCACATCATCCATTCTCTAGATTTGTGTCAGGCCATGCGGGGCCCCCTGATACTACTAGACCCCAGAGCAGTTGCTTTGGTACCACTGCTGTTACGACCCTGCTAACGGTTAAGATCATACAATATACTGAAATGCAACAGTACATATACTGCATTTCTATTACAGTCTGCCTCTCAAATAAAAACTGGTACAACTGCTACAATTTATGTTTTATATTGTATTGTGTATTGAAAGCATTTTTAATAAAGATAACTTTAATCAAGGAAGTACAATTTGTCAAACAGAAAAACAATGCTTCATATGACTAAATAAATGAAAAAAATTTAAAAAAGTTATGGCTATGCCCTATTGTCCATGAGTACGTTTTATGTGTGCACCTCACATCAAACAAGGGGAAATAGGCCTAAGAGTTCTAATACTTCCCCTTTTCACCTTGGGTCTACCCAATTTTTGTACCTACTTTATGGCCTTCAATTTAGCATACGTCCTAGACTGGTTCCATAACACCCCCTCTAAGTTCTCTTACAACTAGAAGAACATCTTTCACCAGCTCTCTTAATCACCCTCCTATGATCCTTTGCATACGCATCACTCATTCATCATATCCTTGGGCTACCATTAGCAGCCTCTCTGGTTCTCCTAGCTCTTAAGATGTACTATACTCCGCCGGGGTTTCTAGCAACCATCAGAAATTGCTCCAACATGATGCCCTACCTCCCTGCACAGATGTTGTTGCACCAAATTCAGTATCCTGGCGGACTCGATGGAGATATATACAACGAACCCACTTTTACACCTTAAAAAGACCTAAACTTAAAGGGAATCTGTCATAAGAAATTGGCCCAATAAACCACTACTAGAATATTGCCAAGCAGCATAACACCTTCTAGTTTTTGTTTCTTTCATGATCCAGTGTGGTGAAATCATCCAGATAATAAACTTTAAAGTGAGCTTAAAATTGGTTGTATAAAGTCAAGGAGGAGAGTTTAACACTGAAGTCAAGGTGCAGAACTGTGCTCACCTCCTCTTCTGTCATAGAAATCATGCATCGGACTTCAGGAGATCTGGTTAGTGATGTCTCTGGATGCAGGAGCAGGAGAAGAAAGAGCTTGGCTTCAGTGTTAACATCTCCACCTCCATGACTTTATACGACCAATTTACATCTCACTTCAAAGTAGATTTTCTGGATGATTTTCTGTCTCCTGGATAACACTGTGCTCCCAAATAATATATACTCCTCATAACACAACTGCCCCCCAAATATATCTACAGCCTCCCCAGTTATAGTATATACAGCCTCCACCCTCCCCAACCATAGTATATACAGCCTCCACCTTCCCAAGCCATGGTATATAAAGCCTCCACCCTCCCCAGCCATAGTATTTACTGCCTTCTCCCTCCCCAGTAACAGTATATATAGCCTCCACCCTCTTGTCATAATATATACAGCCTTCAACCTCCCCAGTTATAGTATATACAGTCTCCATCCACACAACCCATAGTATATAGAGCCCCCCTACCCCTCTCTGTTGCTTTCAGCAAGTAGCCATTAGTAAAATAAAAAAAAACACATACTCACCTTGAGCTCACACACCACAGTCGTCCTCTTCTTCTCCCATCTCTCTTTCTGTTGGGTGCCCGCTTCCGTGCACGAGAACACCTACTGCGTGTGATGACGTCATGTTGCCTGTGTCCTCCTGAGTATACATAGTATCTGCTCTGCATCGCTCTGCACACAGAGGCTACTTATTCTTCTGGTGGGAGATTTAGACGGCAATGGGCCAGAATCACCCACATTACAATCAACCTTTCTGCTGCCCCCTTTAGGGTTCTGGCATTTGCCGTCTGAGTCTGTATGGCAGCATACAGCACACACAGCATAAACACCGTAGTTCTCTTTCTCCGAAAATCTGTGCATTTATGTCCTTTCCTTTCTTACACAGCTCATACCAAAGTCAATGTACTTTTTCACACAGCTTGCACCACACAGTTCTCTTCTTACACTGCCTGAAGTATAGTATGCTTGTAAAGTAGTCAATTATCTATTGCTAATATGTACCAAAATTATGCAAAAGAGGTGAATTTGGGATTACTTCTCATGCCAGAATAAGAATAAAATATTCAGATGAAACTGAATTCAGCATCACCTGTGCACTGAATGGGTAAACCTTTTTGTTTCCATATAGATATGAAAACACAATGGGGGATATTTATCATACGATGGCGCTCGTGCACCAGCGTATGATAGCCCCGGCGCTGCAAGTTCGCAGCCCGATACATCAAGAGGCTTCAGCCTCTTGATGTATAGGGGCGGGAGGCAGCGAAGCGTTTATCCTACGCCAGGGAGGGCGTGGCGTAGAAAAAAACGTAGCCGGCGACTTTTCACGTATGAAAAGTCGCCGGCATCAGCGAGTGCGCAGGCGCGAGGACAATAAGTTAGCATTTGCGTTGCTCAGAGGTCCTGATAAATATGTCCCAATATCTATATTTTAAAATGAACACAAGGGGCTTGCAATAGTAACTCCACTGCTTAGAAACGACCAATAAAACTTCATTGTTTTTTACCTGAATCTAAAATACAGCTTCTTCTGATTGCTGCTTCTCCTGAATAGAATCACCTGCAAAATACATCATACACTTTCATTCCAAAAACAAGATGGAGAGGTAAAGGTCCCTCCAAGAAGATTAAAGCATGAATAATTGATTTGTCAGACAGCTAACATTAATAAGCTTCTTGCTTCTCTAAGTTCTGAAGGATATGTTCCATCAATTGTTGCACAGTGGAAACTCGAAGAGCATTACATGTTTCTTTGTGCAAAACGGGTTATAAATTTTACAGAATGTTGATATCGGTGTGAAAATGGGAAATTCAGCAATAGATTACAAAATGAGATGATAAAATACAGAAAGGAAATTATGAGCAACTAAACAGGAAACTATCAGAAAAATATGATCATACTTTTAACATTGATATTATGAAATTAAATATTTTCATTTTTATTCAGAAAGCTTAAATATTAAAACCGAATCTTTGAGAAAAGATTGTAAAAAGCATCATAAGAGCAAGAGGTGGGACACTACAAAACAAAGCATGGTGAGACAGAGGAAACATCTCTGTCCCACAAATCTCCTCTGTGTTCCGCCCTCTGGAATCGATGAGTAGTGATAACTGCAAAGTTCAGGCCCATACCGAATTTCACGGGTTCCGCACCCACAGATCCAGTGGCTGAACACACGCCATTATTCAGTATCCGGGTCCGTGTTCAGGAAAAAAGCTCAAAGTTGCTTGATTGACAACAGAAGCAGCTAATCAAGCAGCTTCCACACCCTTAGCAATGACAGCCATGCCTCTGTAGGCATGTAAATGTGACTCATAGTATAAGAGCAGGGTCACACGTCCAGACGCGATTACACACAGACCAAACAATCGAGCTGTAACCCCAATATAGAGACATTGAAGTGTTATACATTATGGGACACATTTACTTAGGAAGTCGGAAACTGCACTAAAAGTGCTATTTCCATGAAAAATGCTATGTGCGACAATGCACTAAGAACGCACGCCAGAAATCATGAATGTGTTGCTTCCCTGCACTGCCCGACACCATCTTTTTTTGTGGTGCATCTTTAACATAGGGCTTGCGACACAATTTGAAAGTTAAATACGATGAATGAGTCCGATAGCAAGCCCCCTAATATGTGTTGCATGAATCCAGCACAGCTGCGCCACCAAAAGTTCACTTGCGACACAATTTTCACGTGCAATTTTAGCCATGAAGAACGTGCACAGTCCTTAGTAAATGAGCCCCTACATATAGATTCCTTTCTGGTGTGGCCAGCACTCCACTGTGAAGGTTCCATGAAAGGTTAAGGCTGGGGTCACACCACGTTTTATGTATACACTAAGCATTTACATCGGAAAAGCACTGGACGTATTCACACTGACAAATAGAGGCAGCCGGAGGCATAGTTGTTGCCTCCATCTGTCCACTATATCTCCCCTACACGAAAAAGAGCAGGAAGTTGGGAAGTTGTAGCAGGCTACGTCTTTTCATCCTGCAGCCTCCAGACCCGGTGAAGTCACTGTCCATATTAGGACAGTGACATAACTGGAGGAACACCCCGTTCATGTACATTGCTCCCCCTGCATTCAGGGGGGAGAGGGGTCCCGGGCGACGTATCCCACTATATAGTCATACAGAGGGATACGTCTGTCGGATTAACGTGGTGTGAACCCATCCTTATATGATGCTGATGAGGACAAGCATAAATGTCTTAGTTTCTGTATCCAAATGTTTTAAGATACTGGCTGGACTGGAAATGTGAGGCAGAAGAGGAGGTAGTCATCTGTCTGCATTTAACCCATTTATTACTATGTGCTAATTGCACATTGCAATGTATGAGGATGAAAATCCACATATAGTGCCATACTGTAGTGTGGCAGTATATGATAGGATCAATAAGACGACCTATGGGTAAAGTACCCTAGGGAGTCGGAAAAATAGTAAAAGTAAAAATAAAAAAAAGTTTTAAAAAATGATAATAAAAAAACCCCTAAAAATTCAAATCACCCCCCTTTCCCTACAACTGATCTAAACAGGGTCGGATTAAGGTTGGTGGGGGCCCCCATTGAATGTAGTCCAGACAGGGAACAGCAATCGCTATATACCACTCTCCAGCAATAAACATATACAGCCTCCACAGTAATCACTATATACAGCTCCCATAATTCACTATATACAGCCCCCAGACATCTCGATATCCAGCTCCAAAGCTCCCCCAGAATTCACTATATACAGCTCCTCCAGCAACCACTATATACAGCTCCCCCAGCAATCACTGTATACAGCTCCCCCAGCAATCAGTATATACAGCTGCCTCAGCAATCACTATATACAGCTTCCCCAGCAATCACTATATACAGTAAAGATCATAAACACATCAGGTATCGCCGTGTCTGAAAATGCCTGATCTATCAAATTATAATAACAGTTATTAACTGTGTTTAACCCTGTAACGGAAAATAGCGCCGAATTTGAAAATGGCACTTTTTTGCCATTTTGAATAATATAAAAAATGCAATAAAAAGTGATCAGAAGGTCTAACAGCCCTGAAAATGCTGGCATTGAAAACAAAGTTGCAAAAAATGACACCACTCACAGCTCCTAAACCAAAACATGAAAAAGTTATTAGCGCTAAAACCTACACAAATTTGCTATCCTTGCAATCGCAATGACCAAAAGAATAAAGTAGACCTGTCATTTGTGGCACACAGTTAAAGCCGTAAAATCCAAGCCCACAAGAAAACAGCGCGAATGCGTTTTTTTCACCAATTTTTTCCTGCTTCCCAGTACACGTCATGGGAGAATAAATGCCATCACTATGAAGTGCAGTTTGTTACACAGAAAACAAGCTGCCACACAGCTCTTTATAGATTTTGGACTGTGGGGAGTTAAAAATAGAAATGAAAAAAAAAGGCCAGCTCCTTAAAGGGTTAAATACCTGTGCAATCAGTTTGCACTAAAAAGAAAGTGCAAAGTCTTACAAAAAACCTGGTGCAATCACATCTTTATGATTTTTAAACACACATTGTAACAAGTGATTAGAAAACATTCCACTTTGAGTCTTATTAAATTTCTTAGTAATCTACTCTGGCATACTTTAAACTTTTGTCCCATTAAAAGATAAATAAGTAATGATTTAACCCGAGTTCAGGTCTATGACAAATTTGGTGGGTTTGTGGTCAGGGGCATGAACATGGAGTTCAACCAGAAGTACAGGTCTTAGTTTTGGGTTTGGGGGTAATACGGTAAAGCAGGTTGAACTGTTGATACTGGATGGGTGTCTATATATGCTGTATATCTGTGTGTATGTTGTATATACTGAATTTGTATGTATATATGCTGTATGTCTGGGTATATGTCGTATATACTGGATGTTTGTGTACAGGCTGTACATCTGTGTGTATGATCTATATACTGGATATATATGTATATATGCTGTATATCTATGCGTATGCTCTATATCAGTGGTGGCGAACCTATGGCACGGGTGCCAGAGGTGGCACTCAGAGCTCTTTCTGTGGGCACTTAGGGCATTGACCCCAAGACAGAGCTCACTAAACAGGACCAAATTCACCAAATCTTCCTGCAGACCCAGGCAATTTAAGAAATGCTGCAATCAGCGCTATTTTAAAACGACACTTCATTGGCTGTTTGGAACTGCGGTAAAAGTGAGAACGTGTTGATAGAACTGCAGTATCTTTCTAGGTCATCCTACTAGACCCTACATTCTTACTGTATAGAGAGACCGTGGTGAGAAGCTACAATGATAGTCTGAATGTGCCCTCCTTCTTACAACTGTTTTTAGTGGCCTCAAGGGGCCGATACGACTGATAGATGTTGAAGAGCAGGTAGTTCTTAAGTTACTGCTTAAAATGCAATGTTGACACTTTGCGGTAAATACCGTATATACTCGAGTATAAGCGGACCAAGTATAAGCAGAGGCCGCTAATTTTACCACAAAAACCTGGTAAAACCTATATATTTTTTACTCGAGTATAAGCCGAGTTTGGGTTTTCAGCACATTTTTTGTGCTGAAAAACTAGGCTTATACTCGAGTATATATGGTAAGTGGATTTTGGTTATAGTTTGGACACTCGGTCTCTTAAAGGTTCGCCATCACTGCTCTATATACTGGATGTGTGTGTATATGCTGTATATCTGTGTGTATGTTGTGTATACTGGATATGCATGTATATATGCTGTATATCTGTGTGTATATTGTGTATACCGGATGTGTATGCATATATGTGTATGTATATATGCGGTATATCTGTGTATATGTTGTATATGCAGGAAGTCCCCGGGTTACGTACAAGATTCTGTAGGTTTGTTCTTAAGTTGAATTTGTATGTAAGTCGTAACTGTATATATTATAATTGTAGCCCCAGACGAAATTTTTTGGGTCTCTGCAACAATTGGATTTTAACAATGCTGGGTTGTCATAAGAACAAGAATTAACAATAAATCTTAATTGCAGAGAACTTTGATAACTGTTACAGCTGATCATTGTAGCCATGGACTAAAGTACAGTAAATTACCAATATCCAGAGGTCTGTTTTCTAACTAGGGTTCGGGTGTTCTTTAGTAGGGGACCGCCTGTACTGGATGTGTGTGTATATATGCTGTATATCTTGTGTGTGTATGTTGCAAAAAGCGGATGTGTATGCATTGTAGGAGGGAACAAGGTGTCATGGTAGATATGTATCACTATGGTACCTGGCCTTGGTGAAGTAAAAAATAGTATTGCTGGTGTATCAGCAGCATTTGGCCACTGACACACTTTTGTTATTTTGGCGTAGCTGCAATGAAGCTGATCCGGGAGAGTTTTTTTCTGGAGCAGTCACAGTGCTCCCACATTCCAGGCCAAGGATTACAGCCCTATGTAAAGCTACCTGTGCCAGGTGAAGGGGGGTGTGGTTCCCTACCTGTGTGTGTAGCTCAGTGGAACACAGTTGAGGTCAGTACCAGAGCTGGGCCTTGCTGTGTGAGGAAGTTTGAGGACTGAAAAGGTACTCCTAACCCAGGTGCTGTGCCTGTTAATGTGATCTGTGCTTAATAACATGTACTATCCTATGGACTGTAAGTTTTGTTTTGCCGGCTACAGCAAGCCCTTTTTCCAGTAATTTTTATGTCCAAAACAAAGACACCTGTTTTGTTCATATGAAAGACTTCTGTCTGGCGCTGTCTTACCTGGTCCAGTTGCGATCCTGCGGCGCGTTGTCCGACGAGGGTTCGGGTTCTGCCCGGATTCACTAAGGTTGTGCGCTCGATATCCAGCAGGTGTCGCTGCTGCGCCGAGTTCTGCCAGATTCTACCTGCTTCTTTCCTTTGCATGTGAGTGCTTGATCTTGCGACACAAATAATTTTTTAAATTCCTAGTTTTTTCTGAATCCGTCAGGTTGTCCGATGGCCACGGCCCTCGATTTCTGTCTCGTGAAAGCCGCCACAATTGCGCCAAAATCCGATTGCTTGCGCCAAAATCCCAGCGGAATTCGGCGCAAAACGGAAAAATTCTGGAAACCTGACGGAAATGCGGCCGTGGAGCCCTTAGTAAATGAGCCCCTGTGTGTTCGGGGTTAAGGCTGCTGCTGATATAAATGTCCACAAAGAAAAATGGAAGACCTTTTAATGCATCTGGATCAGCAGCAAGAGACAAACACTAAACACATGGCCATGATGGCCTTACTTACTGTCTTTGAGGGGTTGCTGAATGTGAGAGACTGCCAGCAGAGCAGTGGGCTGAAGTCTTGGCCCCATTTCTCACAAGTGAGCCACACAAGGCCTACTTCTCCGGGTCATATGGCGGCTCAATGCCCTCTCAGTGCAGAACCCATGGACTGTTCAGTTGGGAGGCGGAGCTCTATGTTTGCGCATCTTGCATGCAGCTGTGTTGAACACGGAGAAGGGACTACCACTTTGTACAATTAGGGTGAATGGTACCCCCATCACTGGACTCGTGACAGCCCGTATCTCTCATGAGTTAGTCCCTGGGAAGAATTTGGGGGTCTCTTGTATACATGGGATAGCATTGGGGTTCCAAGTGGCCCAGGTCATCTGGTCATCTTAAAGACAGATGGGGGTACAATATCCCACCAGGTGGGAATTGTGCAAGGACTGATACATGACATAATTGTTGGCCGGGACTATCCTTTTTTGGTGGTCTTTGGGATAAGGAGGTACAGCAGAGACTCCCAGAGGATAAGGGCAGCCCCTTGATCACAGACCCTGAGGTAGTCCCTGAATTTCCTTTCTCTGTCATGTTGGGGGACAGACTTTGGGATGGTCCAACTTCAAGCTGAAGCCCTACATGGAGCTCTTACTAATGTGGTGATAATTAATGTGGTTCCTCAGGAGCTAGGGGCAGGCAAAAACCAGCCATGATTAAGTGGTCCCCAGAGGCTGTAGGGGCTTTCCAGAAGCTTAAAGTTACTCTCTGTAGACAGCCAGTATTGATAGCCCCTGATTTTTCTTGTGAGTTTGTGGTGCAAACAGATGCATGATATCAGACCATGGTCCTCTGCAATAGCTCAGGGAGAAAAAGGGTAAAAGGGTTTATTGCATGCTAGCTGAAGGTGCCCAGATCCTCTGTGTTGGGCAGAGGAAATGTCACTATGGTGCCTGGCCTCGGGGATGTAAAAAACAGTATTGCTGGTGTATCAGCGGCGTTCGGTGAATGACACACTTTTTTAATTTCAGCATAGCTGTAATGCAGCTGATGCGGGACAGTTTTTTTCTGGAGCAGTCACCGTGCTGGGTGGGAGGCTGCTCCCATGTTCCTGGCCAGGGCTTACAGCCCTATGTAAAGCCACCTATGTCAGGAGAAGTGGTGGGTGGTTCCCTACCTATGTTTGCAGCTCAGTGGAAAAGAGTAGATGTCAGAACCAGAGCTGGGCCTTGCTGTGAGGACTGAAGAGGTCCTCATTACCCAGGAGGAAATGAAGTACGGTACTGTGCCTGTTTCTGTGCTTAATGACATGGACTGAGATTTATCATATGGACTATGTGTTTTGTTTTGCTTGCTGTAGCAAGCCCTTTTTCCTGTTATTTTTGTTTGAACACCTGTTTTAAACACCTGTTTTGTTCATCTGAAAGACTGCTGCCTGGCCCTTCTCTAAAGGCTACCATTTGGGTTGAACCCCTACAGTATATATGCAGTATATCTGAGTATATGTTGTATATAATGGATGTGCATGTATGTATGCTGTATATCTGTATATACACATGTGTATGAATGTACAAATGATTGTATAAACATGTGAGTGCACAAATATGTGTGAATTTTTTTAAGGCGAAGGGGGCCCCAACCTCTGTTAGTTACGCCCCTGACCCTACACATCCAAAAAAAGAGCAAGTCACCTAAACATTGGAACTTAAATTTTGAATCTGCCGTAATACTAAATTCGAGAATTTCATCCAAAAATAGTAGCTTTGGCATTTGTTTTAAGTCTAATCTGCATGCTTTACAAATACTTGTGACTGTATGAGGAACCCTCAGAATAGCATTAGATATAAATATGCAGTTTGTTACAATAAAGCGCACAGATATGTTAGTATTAAAACGTGCACTTAAATTAAATATGCTATTCACATCCAGTAGACGAACCTTGAATGTTCTAAATTTGAAATTCCTTGCGACCTAATTCTGTTAATTTTCAGGGCTTAATTGGATATTTTACACTTCGTCCCTTTCTCCTTGACCTTATACCATTGCAGTCTGGATATTTTTCCAGCTTAATAAATGAGAGAAAAATACCTGATGTAAAATGTGCTTTCTGCATGACACGTAATGGGGCATCCATCATAATTAACCCAAACACCTCTGTTACAGGGAAGGGTTGAGACCCCATCACATCTGGCTTCCTGTTGGAAAAATCTTATGTAGGTTTAGCTGATAACTGTGCTTTGAGTGATCCCATGGGAACAGGAACTGGCAAAAAGATGAATTATCTGTCACTCACAAGAAATGCCTTAGCTAGGAAAATAATCAGACATATCTCACTGTCCTTTATTTCCCATTATTTATTTATTTCTCCCTTTTTGTACCTCGAGATTGGTTTTCCCTTCATGCCATCTTTCCTCCCATTGGAAAATAGCACTAAGAAATAAAGTCAGGAAACCAACCTCCACTTTCTATAAGAATACTCTTATGGGGACATTTATCAGAAATCTCTGAGGTGAAACTGTTCTAGTTGGCCATAGAAAACAATCAGAGTTCAGTTTTCATTTTATAAACAGCTGCAGAAAAATTAAAGCTAAGCTATGATTGGTTGCCATTGGCAGCTAGAACAGTCTTGATCTCAAACACTTCTGATAAATCTCCCCTTAATTGTTTTCATTGTAATGTTACCCTGCAGTATATGAGGTAGAATGTAATTCAGAAGATAAATATGGTGTTCTCCCAGACTAGATGTGTCTTCATGCCAGTGTTAACATCTTCTGTATAATTTCTCCAAGGTTATTTAAGGTTAAAATAAGGGGGAGAGAGGGGGAAGGGTCTTTACTCTCAGTTGTGGAGGACCCTAGGAAATCACTTACTGGGTATAAACAAAATACAACTAGTGATTAAGGATATAAACTTGCTTTATTATTGCCAATTATTTATAAAAAGAGGTCTTATAAAGTATCTGTAGATGCGATTGTCGCCACTGCACTGGTGGTCAGTCTGTAAATAAAAGAGAAAACAGAGGAACGCATGCCGCACCAGATGTAGATATAAAATAAAGTTCTTTATTTCCGTTTCTTTCAATAAAAATGGTAATGTCCATGAACATACAAACGAGAGCTGTAGTTGTGCATCCTAGTTGACTGAACCAGTACCAAAGAAAAAAAAGAAGCAGGTGAGGCAGAATGGCCTACGCGTTTCGGACGCGTTACACGTCCTTACTCATGGCTCATAAAAGAGGAAAGATAACTAAGCATGTAGAAATCTACTGAAGGTGACCTCCGGTATGGTATGAAATATATGGCGAGGACTCACCTTTTATGCTTGTGCGTATTTATCAAAGATCATCAATTCAAAGTAAATCTGTGTAACTCCTTGGGGAGCAGCGAAGGTTATTTCACCTTGGCCTAAGTGACTGTCAGAAAAGTCAATTTTGGTTTTAGATGAAAGTCCATAAAGGGTACACAGAGTGCAGAGAAAGGAGAAGAAGGGGTGAGTGATAGGTGTTAGTCCATATGGGCTTAGGTTTAGTTGACCAAGTAAGTCAAAATAAAATCCCTACCCGAGCCCTATTTAGGACAATATCTATCACACCCTAAATGCCTAGCCTCGGAACTCTGGTCCTATGTGACCAGAGTGCTGACTGGAACCTGACCCTGCGATAACTGGCCCTATTGTAGACCTATTCAGCAGGTATCGTCAGGTATTTTGAGAAGTCCTTTGACAACTATGCTGTCACAAATAAGTGAGAGAATTGTGTCATATAGTGTGTGTCCCAATTAGGGTATAGAACCCGAGTCCAGACAAGGCTTGTTTCGCCCTATTGGGCTCATCAGGGGAACGCTGGGTTCTTTAAAAATGGCCCTATTAACAAACATTGAATAGGTACCAAGTTAGCCTCCACGGGGTCAAGGTGACAACAAAGTTAACAGCGTTATATGTGAACAGATGCGCTTAAGTTCAGTCTTTCCTTGGCACCGTAGGGGATAGCCAGGGATTACAAGAGGAAGCCAGGCCGTGTGTCGCTGTCTGGAGTAACTGTGCGACGCCTAGTAACAGCCGTACTAACCAGTGGGTAGTCCCGACTGGGATTAGTGCAGGGTATTTAAAGTGGCGCGCCATGGCATAGGAGCTGCCTACTTCCGCCCCGGATCACCCACCCACCAATCGTGGAGGTTGCTATGACGTTGGAAGGGCGGGCAGAAACGGGCGCACGGAGGTGTGCGCCAGAAAAATTTCTGGCACAGAGTCGACCGAGAAGTGCGACTCGCGCATGCGCAGCCACGGCAAAAAGAACGCCGCGCGTGCACATACGCCACCGCACGTGCGCGTTGTAGCCTGATACTATCCACTGCCCATGAGCAGACACCCAGAGGCAAGTGGACTAAGGGCTACAAAGGGGAGGAGACGGGAGGTAATGAGTGGTGCCGGGCACCGTGGCATGTGTAGAGAAGGGTGATTGGGAGAAACATGCCCTGCTGTATGGACCTAGGTATGCCATTGGTACAGCAAGGATCCGGGTATGCCGTTAGTACAGCAAGGATCCAGATACAGAAAAGGGATTTAGAGGCATATTGATCCCAATAGCTATGTGAGGGAGCAAGGTATTGATTTCGAACCAAGAAATAAATAATAATTAAATAAAACATGAAGGTAATACAGAGGAATATTGTCAAAAGAAGATGCACATATTGATGTTTGTTAGAGGAAGCATGAAAAGCTCAACTGTTCGTTGAGTCCCAGTGGAGATTCCGTTTGCATGTGGAAAATCCATCGGGTTTCTTTTTGCCTCAATAGTCGGTCCCAGTCCCCACCTCTGTCGGGGGGTCTAACCAGATCGATCCCAGTGAAGAGAATGCCTGTCGTGTCACCCTGATGTTGGTCATGGATATGTCTGGCCAAGGGTTTGTCCCTATTATGTCTAATGTCACCTAAGTGTTCACCTGTCCTGCGGCGGAACTCACAAAATGTTTTGCCAATATACTGTTTACCGCATTTACAGGTGGCCAAGTAAATCACACCAAGCGACTTACAGTTGATAAAGTGATTAATCTCGTACATGCGTCCTGTGGTATTGCTCATAAAATTCTTGCAACTCCTTAACACTGGACAGGCAATGCAACCGCTGCAACGATAGCAGCCTTTGATGTCATGTCTAAGCCAGGTTTGTTCACCCTTTGGTTTTACAAAGTGACTGTGTACTACCCTATCCCTAATGATGCGCCCTCTTCTAAAGGTAATGGAGGGTTGTTCAGTGGTGACAGAGATTAAGTCAGGGTCCATGCGCAGTATATGCCAGTGTTTGGTCAAAATCTTGCGTATGGTATCTGTGCCTCCATCATAGGTGCCTATAAGTCGGATGGTCTGTGGTGTGGGCACTTTAGGTTGAGTAGTCAACAGATTGGTACGGTCTAGCGCCAGTGCTCTCTTGTATGCAGATTTGAGGATGGAATCGGGATATCCACGTGCCTGAAATCTAGAGCGAAGTTCTTTGGCTTCTCTGGTAAATTCATTTAAAGTGGAGCAGTTCCTCCGAGCCCTTAGGTATTGGCCAAAAGGTATGCCACGTTTGAGGGCAGGGGGATGGTTGGATTCCCTTCTAAGTAGCGAATTTGTGGAAGTTGGTTTTCTAAATATGGTGGTATCTAGTTCACCCTTACTGTTTTTCTGTATCAGAACGTCTAGGAAGGGGATAGAGGATGGTTGGATCTCGTAGGTGAATTTGAGACCTAAAGTGTTAGAATTGAGGTCACTGATCAATTATTTAAACTGGTCAATGGACCCCTCCCAAGTAAGGAAAATATCATCTATATAACGGGCCCAAAGGCCCGCCATACCGATGTGAGGAGTCCTATTTTCATCCTCACCAAAGACGCAGCAGTGCTCCCACCAGCCCAGGAACAAGTTAGCGTAGGTGGGAGCGCACGAACTGCCCGTAGCAGTGCCCCTGAGCTGGTGGTACACTCTGCCGTCAAAGGTGAAGAAATTGTGTGTTAGGGAAAACTCCAACAGTTCCAGAATAAACATACCATGTGCTTTGCATTGGTTACCTCTAGTGTCTAGGTAAAATTCCACTGCTTTCAGGCCCAGGTTATGTGGAATAGAGGAGTACAGGGCCTCCACATCTATACTCGCAAGCAAAGTATTGGGTCCGATAACGAGACCGTCCAACCTTCTCAGTAGATCAGTAGTATCACGGGTGAAGGATGGTAAGGCTGTAACAAAGGGAGCTAATACCTTATCAATGTAGATGCCCACATTTTGGCAGAGGGACCCGACTCCCGAGACGATTGGTCGCCCTTTAAGAGGTTTAGTCCCCTTGTGTAGTTTTGGGAGCCCATAGAAGGTCGCCAATGCGGGGTGTTTAGGTAGTAAGAAGTCATACTCTTCTTTGGTAATCAGGTCCTGTGTCAGAGCTCTTTGAAGTATATGTCCTAATTCGGTCAAGTATTCTTTAGTGGGGTTCTTAGTGAGTAAGGCATAGCCTTCTCTGTCATTTAGAAGCTTAAGACACATTCTCCGATAGTCTTCTGCCTGTAGTACTACGATGTTGCCACCTTTGTCAGATGGTTTGATAATTATGTCACAATCCTTTTCAAGATGTGACAGAGCTAGTGTCTCATCTTTGGTGCAAAGATTTTGTGAGGTCATCAAGGACCAAACGTGCGAAGATATCTACACAGGAGATGTCTCCTATCGGGGGGGTCTTGGTAAGACCCATCCCTGTTGATACGGACTTAACGACCGACACCGACACTGACACAGACCTTTCGGCCTCTAGCCAAGGCCCGAGAGGAAGAGGTCGAGGAAGACGCGGTAGAGGTAGGGGAGGGAACAGAAAAGACCATACCCCCAGTTATAGCATGCTCCGAAAAACCATCTACGAATCTTGGCCCACATGCCTCTTCCTCCTCCTCATCAGCCTCTTTTTTTATCAACAGGTCCAGTCTATCCCCTCAGGAACCGGAACCCCAGGGGACGGACCTAGACTCTTTAGTCATTAACCTGTCACCACGCGTACTAACCCCCGCCGAGATTTCAGTATTGAGGAAAGGGTTATCATTTGTCCCCACAAACAGATGTGACACATTTAATTGGTACAAAGACGTGCATTTATTCCTACGCAAATTACGGTGGCACAAATACTTTAAGATCCAAGAACGTAAGGAATGCCAAGATTTGGGGATCCCGAGTGATATTCTAACTGATATCCACCTTTTGGAGAGCCTTTTGGAACCTTTAGCCAGCACATCTGGTAGAGGCCCCTTTACAGACTTAAAAAATCGGAGCACCAAGACCCCCCCGATAGGAGACATCTCCTGTGTAGATATCTTCGCACGTTTGGTCCTTGATGACCTCACAAATTCTGACCTAAGATCTAAAACCATGAATTGCACCAAAGATGAGACACTAGCTCTGTCACATCTTGAAAAGGATTGTGACATAATTATCAAACCATCTGACAAAGGTGGCAACATCGTAGTACTACAGGCAGAAGACTATCGGAGAATGTGTCTTAACCTTCTAAATGACAGAGAAGGCTATGCCTTACTCACTAAGAACCCCACTAAAGAATACTTGACCGAATTAGGACATATACTTCAAAGAGCTCTGACACAGGACCTGATTACCAAAGAAGAGTATGACTTCTTACTACCTAAACACCCCGTATTGGCGACCTTCTATGGGCTCCCAAAACTACACAAGGGGACTAAACCTCTTAAAGGGCGACCAATCGTCTCGGGAGTCGGGTCCCTCTGCCAAAATGTGGGCATCCACCTTGATAAGGTATTAGCTCCCTTTGTTACAGCCTTACCATCCTTCACCCGTGATACTACTGATCTACTGAGAAGGTTGGACGGCCTCGTTATCGGACCCAATACTTTGCTTGCGAGTATAGATGTGGAGGCCCTGTACTCCTCTATTCCACATAACCTGGGCCTGAAAGCAGTGGAATTTTACCTAGACACTAGAGGTAACCAATGCAAAGCACATAGTATGTTTATTCTGGAACTGTTGGAGTTTTCCCTAACACACAATTTCTTCACCTTTGACGGCAGAGTGTACCACCAGCTCAGGGGCACTGCTATGGGAAGTTCGTGCGCTCCCACCTACGCTAACTTGTTCCTGGGCTGGTGGGAGCACTGCTGCGTCTTTGGTGAGGATGAAAATAGGACTCCTCACATCGGTATGGCGGGCCTTTGGGCCCGTTATATAGATGAAATTTTCCTTACTTGGGAGGGGTCCATTGACCAGTTTAAATAATTGATCAGTGACCTCAATTCTAACACTTTAGGTCTCAAATTCACCTACGAGATCCAACCATCCTCTATCCCCTTCCTAGACGTTCTGATACAGAAAAACAGTAAGGGTGAACTAGATACCACCATATTTAGAAAACCAACTTCCACAAATTCGCTACTTAGATAGGAATCCAACCATCCCCCTGCCCTCAAACGTGGCATACCTTTTGGCCAATACCTAAGGGCTCGGAGGAACTGCTCCACTTTAAATGAATTTACCAGAGAAGCCAAAGAACTTCGCTCTAGATTTCAGGCACGTGGATATCCCGATTCCATCCTCAAATCTGCATACAAGAGAGCACTGGCGCTAGACCGTACCAATCTGTTGACTACTCAACCTAAAGTGCCCACACCACAGACCATCCAACTTATAGGCACCTATGATGGAGGCACAGATACCATACGCAAGATTTTGACCAAACACTGGCATATACTGCGCATGGACCCTGACTTAATCTCTGTCACCACTGAACAACCCTCCATTACCTTTAGAAGAGGGCGCAGAATTAGGGATAGGGTAGTACACAGTCACTTTGTAAAACCAAAGGGTGAACAAACCTGGCTTAGACATGACATCAAAGGCTGCTATCGTTGCAGCGGTTGCATTGCCTGTCCAGTGTTAAGGAGTTGCAAGAATTTTATGAGCAATACCACAGGACGCATGTAAGAGATTAATCACTTTATCAACTGTAAGTCGCTTGGTGTGATTTACTTGGCCACCTGTAAATGCGGTAAACAGTATATTGGCAAAAGATTTCGTGAGTTCCGCCGCAGGATAGGTGAACACTTAGGTGACATTAGACATAATAGGGACAAACCCTTGGCCAGACATATCCATGACCAACATCAGGATGACACGACAGGCCTTCTCTTCACTGGGATAGATCTGGTTAGACCCCCCGACAGAGGTGGGGACTGGGACCGACTATTGAGGCAAAAAGAGACCCGATGGATTTTCCGCATGCAAACGGAATCTCCAGTGGGACTCAACGAACAGTTGAGCTTTTCGTGCTTCCTCTAACAAACATCAATATGTGCATCTTCTTTTGACAATATTCCTCTGTATTACCTTCATGTTTTAGTTAATTATTATTTATTTCTTGGTCCGAAATCAATACCTTGCTCCCTCACATAGCTATTGGGATCAATATGCCTCTAAATCCCTTTTCTGTATCTGGATCCTTGCTGTACTAACGGCATACCCGGATCCTTGCTGTACCAATGGCATACCTAGGTCCATACAGCAGGGCATGTTTCTCCCAATCACCCTTCTCTACACATGCCACGGCACCCGGCACCACTCATTACCTCCCGTCTCCTCCCCTTTGTAGCCCTTAGTCCACTTGCCTCTGGGTGTCTGCTCATGGGCAGTGGATAGTATCAGGCTACAACGCGCACGTGCGGTGGCGTATGTGCACGCGCGGCGTTCTTTTTGCTGTGGGTGCGCATGCGCGAGTCGCACTTCTCGGTCGACTCTGCGCCAGAAATTTTTCTGGCGCACACCTCCGTGCACCCGTTTCTGCCCGCCCTTCCAACGTCATAGCAACCTCCACGATTGGTGGGTGGGTGATCCGGGGCGGAAGTAGGCGGCTCCTATGCCGTGGTGCGCCACTTTAAATACCCTGCACTAATCCCAGTCAGGACTACCCACTGGTTAGTACGGCTGTTACTAGGAGTCGCACAGGTACTCCAGACAGCGACACACGGCCTGGCTTCCTCGTCTAATCCCTGGCTATCCCCTACGGTGCCAAGGTAAGACTGAACTTAAACGCATCTGTTCACATATAACGCTGTTAACTTTGTTGTCACCTTGACCCCGTGGAGGCTAACTTGGTACCTATTCAATGTTTGTTAATAGGGCCATTTTTGAAGAACCCAGCGTTCCCCTGATGAGCCCAATAGGGCGAAACAAGCCTTGTCGGGACTCGGGTTCTATACCATAATTGGGACACACACTATATGACACAATTCTCTCACTTATTTGTGACAGCATAGTTGTCAAAGGACTTCTCAAAATACCTGACGATACCTGCTGAATAGGTCTACAATAGGGCCAGTTATCGCAGGGTCAGGTTCCAGTCGGCACTCTGGTCACATAGGACCAGAGTTCCGAGGCTAGGCATTTGGGGTGTGATAGATATTGTCCTAAATAGGGCTCGTGTAGGGATTTTATTTTGACTTACTTGGTCAACTAAACCTAAGCCCATATGGACTAACACCTATCACTCACCCCTTCTTCTCCTTTCTCTGCACTCTGTGTACCCTTTATGGACTTTCATCTAAAACCAAAATTGACTTTTCTGACAGTCACTTAGGCCAAGGTGAAATAACCTTCGCTGCTCCCCAAGGAGTTACACAGATTTACTTTGAATTGATGATCTTTGATAAATACGCACAAGCATAAAAGGTGAGTCCTCGCCATATATTTCATACCATACCGGAGGTCACCTTCAGTAGATTTCTACATGCTTAGTTATCTTTCCGCTTTTATTTACAGACTGACCACCAGTGCAGTGGCGACAATCGCATCTACAGATACTTTATAAGACCTCTTTTTATAAATAATTGGCAATAATAAAGCAAGTTTATATCCTTAATCACTAGTTGTATTTTATTTAAGGTTAAAATAAGGTTGTTGGGTGACAAACAAAATCAATGTAGAAACCATCCAGTTGGCCACACAGATTATAATAGCTAATCCATCTGAATGTTGGTGATGGGTGTTAAAGAAAATCTACCATTATGCAGAAATATATCTTGTTTAATCCCTGAACCTAGTGTTTTTGCTAAAAAAAAACTATTATAAAATTCTGTTAATGAGACTCACTCCTCAATGTCACTCCTGTGGCCGTCCCAGCGCTTTCCTTACCCTAGTTATGCACTGCTCCAGCCTTCTTCTGCCAAGCATAAGCTCAGAATACATCATCCCTGTGTTGATGGCAGAAGTAATCAATTGCTGCACCATCCCCCAGCTGCTGTGTATGAGTCATCCAGCTCAGGTTGATTAGTTCTATCTGGACTGTTCAGGCAGCTCTTTTATGTATGGCACCCAGCTTTTCCAAGGTCCTGAATATTATAATTGTTTTTTGAGCTTTTTGGATTAAACGAGATATGTTTCTGCATCATTGTAGCTACAACCTTCTCAAGGTATGTTCGGTTCAGAATGCATAAAAACAAATGATACATTTCCTTTAAGAATAGGTCAGGGACTGGTGTACAAGAACTTAAATAATCGCAATACCTTGTAAAACACCAAACTTCGCAATTATTTTTCCTTTATGCCACTTCCATGCGAGTGGGCCTTGCTATAGCCAGTGACTGTTCAAGTCCTCAATGATTGCTGGTAATAGGGCAATTCTATGCCATGCAGGGACGGTGCTAGAATTGTATGCCAGCATAGCAGACTGCCGAATACTTTGACAGGCCTGAGCCTCCTGATGTATCTGGCAGATTTCAGTATACGTCTGAGCACAAAGCCCTGGCGTATAATAAATCTCCCCCTATGTCTTTAACTACGGGCTCGTCTAGCTCACAGAACCACAATCCTGATGCAATATCTTTATTATAATAAATTTCTAGATACATGGTTCTAGGTGCTAGCTATTCTGATTAGATATTGTATAAACAACCGGATCAATCGGCTTATATAATAAAATTTACAAATTGTTGCTGATACTGTACATTTAGTGGCTTGTGCCATACAACTTCAATTCATGCAGTTTTAATGTAAATGCAGTGAAACGCTCCCAAAGATCACACCTCCTATCTAGACCTAATTTTTGGGATATTGTCCCGTTTCAACTCATTAACATACTAGCTGTCTTTCTTGAGACCACCTTCCCTCTAGAAGCCCACTTTTCGATACGATTTTGAATAGTTGTCTCAGAGTATTCTGTGTACTATCATGTGTGCCATCAAGTACATATGGTTTATTCAGATCTTTAAAAAGTTTACCCAATTTAAATACTTACATTATGCTTTAGGAAGAGAAGAGGTGGGAGGGAGATGGATACTAATTACTTATTGCTGACTGACAGTTTCCGCTAATGGTTACAATTCTTGTATAAATTCTTGTGATATTCATTAATTGAATGCTCACATGTTTTACACACCAATTACCAGCTAATAATAACGTAGTCATTGATTTTCATCTATTAGATTTTAAATTGTTCTGTTCCCAAGAGTGTTTTAGCAGGTTATGAGTATGCCACTGCAAGCACTGCTATAGCAATAGGGGGTACGTGCAAATTCCGCTCAGCCATTCAGTCACCACATGTACTGTATTCTGGATGATTATGAAAGGTTATATAAAAGACAAAAGGGCAAATCAGTTTTATTGTGTGCAAATAAGAATTCATAAATGAATAAATCCTATTAGTATCCTATTGATAAAACTGTATCCTTCTGTCATTGTTTTGGTATGCTGCAAGCATTTACACTTGGTAACAAAGATTTTAAAAAAAATTCAGCTAACTTTTCTGGAAGATTTTACTCATATAAACTTCACCTCAGAAAATAGTTTCAATTAAGGGCATACTTTGAATTAACTGCTCCTGAATAAGAGTTTCATATAAAAAAAAAACAAATTTGCTTTTTTTGAGACATTTTGCTGACGGATTAAGTACATATGATCGGTATGAAATTATTTGTACAAATCAATAGAGAAAGCTATTATCCAGTGCTTCACATAGTCTCTACAGATTCTTATCACTGGAGTTAGAAGATCTAACAAGCGATGTTGGGCCTAGGGGCCATAACAGTGTGCTGTGTTTGATGTCTTTTGTGACTCCACCACTAGAATTTTATCAGCAATGAGAGAATACCGTATTTTCCGGACTATAAGGCGCACTTAAAAGCCTTGGATTTCCGTGGAAATCCAAAGTGCGCCTTATAGTCCGGTGCGCCCTATGTATGGCGCTGGGCAGCGGACCATACTTACATAGGTCCCCGCTACCGGAGACCGGAGACAGCAGATCTCCAGCGGGAACTGCAGACCACGCGGCACGAACAACTCCTGCCGCGTGGTCTGCAGTTCCCGCTGGAGATCTGCTGTCTCCGGTAGCGGGGACCTATGTAAGTATGGTCCGCTGCCCTCCTCCACCTCCCCCTCACCTTCCCCGCGTTCCCCGTCGCGTCTCGGCGTCGCGTCTCGGCGTCGCGTCCCGTCGCGTCCCGTCGGGTCTCCGCTCCGCCCCCGGACCTCCGCCACGCCCCCGGACCCCGCGCCTTATAGTCCGATGCGCCTTATATATGGAATTATTACATATATAAGGCGCATCGGACTAATGCGCCTTATAGTCCGGTGCGCCGTATAGGGCGAAAAATACGGTAGTTAATTTGCCAAACACAAACTGAACGCAATGAGAAAAATTCATTCTGCAATTAAATTTCCCCCTCCACAATGGTTTCCTGGCTTCTCTGAGCTGAACACTCCTTTGGGCGTATTGGGGAGCAGGGTGGGCCGAGGTTCAGGCAGTAGCATTAATAATTGGCCACTGGTGACTACAGCAGAAAATAAGTTTTTACTCGATATACTAAGAGGACGAATTTGAAATACTGGTGGTTAAAATGCCAGTCTTATTCAATTTCCTCCCATTGGGGGGGATTACATAGCAATCCTATAAGTAAATGAAGAAATAAAGGTAATAGTGGAAGCTGTGTTACTTTAGTCCAGGTACCATGACTGTCGTAATCTTCTTATATTTCTTATTCATGGCCTCCTTTCTTCTAAAATCAACTTTTAAAATCCTGCTAATGAGCCAGAAGGGTTTGGAGTGGGTTACCAGAGCTCCTCTATGATGCGGCCTCATACGCTGTGCAGGTGCATGTCTCATCGTCTTCCTCCTTCCTCCGTACTTCCCCCCTCCCTATTTAATCTCACAGCAGCAGCACACAGTGGGTCGAAAAGGGGGGTGCTTTTGCACAGCGTAACCACCTGTCATGCTGCATCACAGATGGCTATGGAAACACACCCCAGACCCCTTCTGTTTTATTAGGATATATATTTTTTATAGATATATACAGTATATATGCTAAATTAAATTATACAGTTTTTTTTCGAAATGACGAAAAAGTGGCATTTTGGACATTTAGGTGCTATTTTCCTGTACAGTACAGGGTTCAACGCCAGGAATAACAGTTTTTACCTAACATGTTTTGGATTGCATTTGTTTATTTTTATATCAGTTCTAGGTGAATGGGAGGTGATTTGAACTTTCAGATTTTGTTTTAAAACTTTTTTAAATTATTTTTACTATTTTATTTAGCCCCGCTAAAGTCCTTTAACACTGGGGAGTCTCATTGCTTATACCATATACTGCAATGCTACTGTATTGCAGTATACGGAGTATTCGCTATAGATATGTCAAATCTCATCTCATGGATCTTATCATCTCTCATCTCTGATCTGTGTCATCTCTCTTTTTCTATGTGTCAGATACTAGTAGAATGTTCAGAAGCTAAATGTAAGTGTAGAGAACCCTGCACCCTTATAATCTAAGCACATTGTCAACACACAGCATCTCATAGCACAGAGGAATCATGAAGTGTCTGTTCAGAGAGTTCCCACCCACACATTTTACCCTGACCATCACTAGGTTACAGAAGCCAAAACAGCAATAAAACGCTAAAGTAAGGGTGCAAGAAATTATATTTATTGTGTGAACAGCACTAGTGTAAACATCACTAGGGGATTAAAATCTGAGAACTTTCTTTCATAGACAAACATGTTTAAGAGGAGAAATAAAATTAAAAACAACATACTTTTCAGGGGTTTTTGCTAGTGCCATAAAAGATTCAGATCCAGAGCCTCAATATACATGTACCCAATTTTTCCAATCCCTTAAATACATCCCACATGTCATCACGTGCGCAAAAAGCAAAAGCACTAATGATATGCAACTTCAAAAACACAAGAAATATCTCCTCAGATTGTAGTTAGCTCCGCTTATACTGTACATGGGTAAAGTGTAAAAAGACATACCGTATATACTCGAGTATAAGCCGACCCGAGTATAAGCCGAGGTACATAGTTTTATCACCAAAAACTGGAAAAACCTATTGACTCGAGTATAAGCCGAGGGTGGGAAATGCATTGGTCACAGCCTCCCAGTATATAGCTGCCAGCCCCCTTCAGTATGTAGACTGCCAGCCCCTTATGTTTATAGCCTGCCAGCCCGCTTATGTTTATAGCCTGCCAGCCCCCTTATGTTTATAGCCTGCCAGCCCCCATATGTTTATAGCCTGCCAGCCCCCATATGTTTATAGCCTGCCAGCCCCCTTATGTTTATAGCCTGCCAGCCCCTTTATCGATATAGCCTGCCAGCCCCTTTATCGATATCAATATAGCCTGCCAGCCCCTTTATCGATATAGCCTGCCAGCCCCCTGTTGCGGTAAAAAAATAATAAAGTTACTACTCACCATTCCGACGGCCTGGACAGCTCCTCTTCATCTTCATGCCGCAGGTCCGCGGCAGTTCCATGGCCGCGCCTCCTCTGTTTTCATGCCGGCTCAGGGCCGTGACAGCTCCGTGCGCACGGCCCGCCCGGTGCACTCAGTGACGTCAACAGCGGCTGACATCACAGTTGAGCTGTCGCGGCCCTGAGCCGGCATGAAGACAGAAGAGGCGCGGCCATGGAGCTGCCGCGGACCTGCGGCATGAAGTTGAAGAGGAGCTGTCCGGGCCGTCGGAATGGTGAGTAGTAACTTTATTATTTTTGTATACCCGAGTATAAGCCGAGTGTTGAATTTTTAGCACAAAAGTTGTATATACGGTAGTTGAAAAAAGTTTTTTATTATGTTAAGAATATATGGGGCACATAAACCTTTGTTTTAGCTTTCTTTTTTTCGTTTTCTGCTGGTCAGATGTGTCTTAGGAGCTTTGCCTTTTTCATACAGTTA
This sequence comes from Engystomops pustulosus, assembly GCF_040894005.1. NCBI lineage: Eukaryota > Metazoa > Chordata > Amphibia > Anura > Leptodactylidae > Engystomops > Engystomops pustulosus. Next base: position 185,277,173 of record NC_092411.1, read on the forward strand.
AGGTCTTTAGTGTTTTTGTGACTTTTTCAAAATTATAGCTGTTTGTTACAAATGGACAAAGGACCTTTGTTTTACCATGCCAGGATCACAATAGCTGATTGCTGGACGTTACAATGGGGGTATGTGCAGTACAATGAAACAAATGGATATATTACAGGTGGTCCCCTACTTAAGAACACCTGACTTACAGACGACCCCTAGTTACAAACGGACCTGCCTGTACTAAGTTAGCAGACCTGCGCATACTGACATCGGCTAGCCGGAAGACTGTATAACATAGAGAAGAACTTCACTATGAGATGAAGTAAAAAAGGTCAAAATGATGTAGCGAACATATATTCTATTGTGATTGGTCATCAGTAGCAATTTAATAGGAAAATACTAGACTAATAGCTGTATATATGTACATTAGAAGATGCACTATACATTGAGATCAGTCAGTCAGTGGACAGTTAAAATGATCTGAGAAATGATCAAACCCTACATTTCCGCAGTAATCTGAGAACACAGTAAAACAACTGATGTGCACCCTATGCAGGGTCTGCTATATCTGAATAGATCCTTACTGCATACTTGTTTAGGCTATTTATACTAGCAGTATAGCAACCTACGAACAACCCGTGGCTCACTGTGCTTTCAATGCAACTTTTGTTTGTAGAGAACTTTTTACTCAATTATAATTTTAATAATTGAAAAAAAAGTGAGAAAGGGGTGGAGCCCTAAAAGGTAGCAGCAAGAGTCTAGCATGTATGAATGAAAATGAATGTATTCTCCTTATTCATGTCACATCGAGCTCTGCAAGTTTTGGACTGGCAATGGTTCTGACTATCAGAGATTGAGTTACTACTCACATAAATATTCTTTGTGTGTTATACTAATTACCATTCAAAGTTTTCTTTGCCAGCTCTTGTTCCTTCTACTGGTTTGGTATTTGTGTACTTATGGTTTTCAGATTTTTGGCTATCATTCTTCAACTATTATTTGTATCTGTGATTTTGTGCCTTTGTACATTTCTATGTTGTGATCCAGACTACTGCCCTTCCTTTTGTGTTATATGTTTATTTGTCTTGTTTTGTGTCTACATTTTGTCGAAGAGAGGAGCCATTTTTGTCTAGGATGTCCTAAGGCAAGCTGTAAGTTTTATGGTCTTGTCTTTGTCCCTGAGTCTAGTGTCCACGCATACAAAATGTCACAATTCCTGGCTTTGCGCCCCCTCCAGGCCAAAATGCTCATATTTCGACTTCAGCAGCATTTTTAATACTATCATTCCAGCACTGCTGGAGTCCAAATTACAAGGAATGTGTGTGGTACCAGATTTGATCAAATGGTTGATGGGTTTTTTAAACTCCAGACCTCAAAGGGTTAGCTTAGGGAATTCATGGTCTGATGAGGCAGTGTGTACCACTGGAGCCCCTCCGGGCACTGTGTTGGCCCTTTTTTGTTTATTTTATACACCTCTGACTTTATGAAGAATTATTCCGACTGCTTTCCAAAAAATACTCGATAATTCTGTGTTGGCAGGATGCAATAATTAAGGAGAGGAATCTGAATAAAGAAAGACAGTGGCAGCGTTTACAGTTTGGTGTCATCCTAATGGGCTTGTGCTCAATGTTAAAAAGACCAAAGAATTGATAATCAACTTTATACAGAAACAGGGTGTAGCATGTCAACCGCTGAGCATAGGAGGGATAGAAGTGGAGCGGGTCAGAGGCTATAAATACCTGGTCATTGTTATATACGATAAGCTTAATTGGCATCAGCACATTGTTAGGGTATGTAGTCAAGCCAGGGCGGGATTATAGGCGGGGCTCCCGAGGCCTTAGTCCCAGGGCCCCCACCACCTTTCCAGGGGGTGTCCACCAGCTGAGCATGTCTGACACTGGCGGTCAGACATTTCTATGTTGGTGTATGTATGTGTGCTGATCCCACTCCCAGACTGCGAGCTGTCACTCTCGCAGCCTTGCCCTCAAACACTGCTGTGAGCTGACTGCCTAAGGATGGAGCGATGTGGGGCGGCTGTATGTAGCTCTGTTGCTGGAGATGGGGCGGTTGTATGTAGCTGTGTTACTGGGGGTGAGGCAGCTGTATGTAGCTGTGTTACTGGGGACGAGGGGGCTGTATGTATCTTTGTTACTGGGGGCAAGGCGGCTCTGTGTAGATGTGTTATTTGGGATGAGGCGGCTGTATGTAGCTGTTTTACTGGGGAAGCGGCAGCTGTATGTAGCTGTGTTACTGGGGGCGAGGTGACTATATGTAGCTTTGTTACTGGGGTTGACGCAGCTGTATGTAGCTGTGCTACTGGGGGCAAGGTGGCTGCATGTAGCTGTGTTACTGGGGGCAAGGCGGCTGTATGTTGCTGTGTTACTGCTGGGATAGTGGATAGTGAGCAGGAGGACGTGTATGTATGTTACACTCAGTGGGGGCCTCCACCAGATTTTGTGCCAAGGGGCCCCCACCAGCCTTGATTCGGCCCTGAGTCAAGCCCACAGTAATTTATTCTTTTTACGTAGACTGAGGTTATTTGATGTGTCTAGAATAATGATGCAAGGTTTCTATCGTACAGTTATGAGTGCATTTACGGTTTCCTTAACTGAACTTATTAGAGACCGTCAAAGGTTAGATAAAATCATTAGGAGAGCATCCTCAATAATGGGTATGTTTTTTGAGAATTGGGAGGAATTAGCGCAATGTAGAATATAGAAAAAATTGGATAAAATCGTAGATAATATTGATCACCCCCTGGTGTATTTTAGGCCCAGATGACTGGTTTTAGCTTCCTCTTTATATCTATGCAGTGTAGGTCTGAGAGATTTAAGAAAACATTCATACCAGCTGTTCTCGAAATGTCAAATGCTGTGAGGAAGTATAGAAAAACTCAGGACTGATTTTTAGGATTTTAAATTTGTATTGTGTATGTATTTTATATTTGTTTGTTTTTATCCTATTTGTATGTTTACTTTTGTGTATGCTTTTATTTGTCTTGGTTTTTATGGTTTGAACATTGAGAATGTGACACTTTAAGTTCCCTCTGGGATAATAAAGTTTATTATTATATAGGTTACAGCACAATTCTATTCCAGAAAGGGCCTTGAGAAGAATTGATGTGGGAACATGGTCGTGTCATAAATTATAAGAATTAACTTCTTAGTACATCCAGCATGATGGAAGAAAAACGCTATGCCAGCTCTTGAAAGATCCCCCTCCCCCAACAAGAATTAAAATGTTTAATTTTAAAGTTACTTGGCAGGAGTTCTATAGTGTAGAGGTGTCTAATATATTTATGAAGGTAGAATATATAAAGAAAAAAATAACAAATTTTATTCTGCATAGAGCTAAAATGAAACTTTGATAAATTGCTGCATTAGACCTTTACCTAGAAATAGTTCTAAAGAACCTGTTCTTGCCTGTGGGAACATACATTTACACAGACAAAATTACATACTGTCTGTCAGCAGAAAAAAAGAATACATAAACATTTTGATCAGTATCTTATCAACCCAATGAGTTGTGCTATTAAGTATCATGCATGCAAGTATGATATACATCTTAAATATTAATTAATAGATTAGCTGTGTGCTGTCTAATACAAATTACATTTTAAACTGAGGTGAAATCTGGGACACTTGCAAATTTCATCTGCCATCAAAGGAAGGCAAAGCCTAAGCATTCCTGTAGGAGAGGAAGCTATTTCCATGTTGATTAATATCACAGCTAATGATTGTTCCCCTAGGCTTCAATGTTGCTGGAGAAAAACTCATTCGATGTCTGGATGACAGATAAAAGGAGCTTTGTTCATTGACTGAGAACCCAAAACACAAACCTCAGTGTTTGGTTTAACAGCACTGTCAGGAAATGTTACAGAAGGTAAATCTCTTCATTTAGCTCCATCGCACTTCTCAAGTTCTGTGATAAAAGTTCACAAGGTCTTGTATTTTTAAACATAGGCCAAAGTCAGAGATACCTTACTTATGATGGAAAGTGTCAACTGCAGTATGAAAATTTAATAAGCCGAATTGTAAAACTACTTACCAGGATTGTAAGAAAACCAAGAAAAAAAGCAAAACAGAAATGTTTATTGTTTTTAAAGTTTCAGTGCAGATGTCGAGCCTAGTTGTATCTAGGCAACCAACTCTAGGCTGTGTTAAGAGAGGTATCCTTAAAACCAGAATTGTAACGTGGAGTTCCCAAGTAATCATGCAAGAACTGTTGTTTATAGGCAACCATTTTGGAACTTCCTTTGCTGCAGATTACAGCAGGCAGAGGGTGTGGGGAGGTGCTGGGGGAGTAGAGGGTAAGAGTGAAACAGTTTAGGAAGCTGCAGCTTCTGATAATGGCTCTTATAATGCCCCCCAGAGTCATTCTGGCTCATTAGCATAACAAAATCAATGCAAATCATATAAAACAAAATGTTTAAATACATTTAGAATAGTTAAAATTATTGTGCCACAATGGTTCCTGATGGTTTCACTTTGCAATAGTATAAAGTTTTTTTTACAAATAAAAGATTTTTTTATTATCTCCCTTCAATTCAATGCAGAGGTCTTCCTTCCTGAAGATGCATTAAGAACTCATTTAACAGTCATACCGAAGATGGACCTAGAAGAATGTTTAAGTTATAGACCTAAGTTTCTACTGATGGTTGGAGTAAAGCTCTTGACAAAAATTTAGATGCACAACTTCCCCACATTTGCATTGGTTTATACATAGTAAATATGATCCTTAGAACACACAAAATTAGGATCGCACTTCATACAAAAGCATCTGCGGCAATCCTGGGCAATAGTAATATAGCTAGTCAATTTTTTTTACAATTCAAATGGAGCCACACATGGTTTTCCCCTATCTCCAATCATTTTTATCCTCACTTTGGAACCATTCTTGAGATTAATAGCAGATAATGTTGAAAGTATGAGGCTGGAGATAGGGGACATCCATTATAAAGTTTTAGCATTTGCGGATGATTTGTTGTTTTTGTTACTTCACCTCACACTACAAATTTATTGCAGGAATTTTCTATGTACTCTCTGCTGTCATACTACAATATGAATTGGCAGAAATATGTGATTCTAAATATATCCTTATCCCTGGCAGCACAAAATTCCCTATCCAACCAAAAATGATTTGACCTTATTACAATCCATTAGTAGAGACCTGAAGATGGTCTGAAGGCATGGTTTGGGAAATGTGCAGGTTATGGCTAGGGTAGCATAGACATTTTGAAACTAAACTATGGATTAATATTGAATCTAAAGATTTGAATGTAGCTTCATGGCTCCCTAAGAACCAGGGGCGTAACTTGAGGTGGTGCAGAGGTTGCAGTCGCACCAGGGCCCAAGTGGTTTAGGGGGCCCTTATGGTGTCCCTTTCCCATATGAGAAGACTATTACTATAAAACATACATCATAGTCGGGGGCCCGGCACAGACTTTGCACTGGGGCCCATCAGCTTCTTGTTATGCCACTGCTAAGAACAGTCTTTCTAAAGTCATACATCCAACTGTATCTCTCATATTAGCTACATGTTTTAATGTATTACAGGGGATTCATTTGTCTTCTTCACCCTACCCAATGTATCTAATGATATTTAATTTAGATTTTCCAGTTAATAATACAAATACATGCTTTGGCAGATGTTAGAAGGCTGGATGTTTTCAAGAAAATGCTTTCCTAGATAATGGTTCATAGATAATGAGAAAGGAATTCTAATCTTGACAAGAACTATATCCATTTTATCATAACATTTTTAGTGTTCTTAACAAGTTCATCACTATCTACACTTGCTCCACATTGCACAATTATAAAAACGTCATGTCACTTCATATGAAATGTTATGCTTAGGGCAAGGTTCCTCTTCACGCCTTATTTCCACTACTAATGCAAGGATAATGTGTTTCCCATTTGGAGAAAATCTTGGTTTATTACTAAGTGGGAATCAGATGTACAGATATAACTTACAGAGGAGCAATGTGTTAATATCCCCCACAAGATTCAAAGTTCCTCTATTTCGAATAGAATCCAGGAAACAGGATATAAGATGTTATTGATCTGGTATTGGGTGAGAGTGGCCCTTCACAAGATGTTCCGTGGTGTATCTGTGGATTGTTGGAAATGCCACTCAGAAGAAGGTATGCTTCTTAATATCTACTGTGACTGTCCCAGATGTTTAGTGTTCTGGAGAAAACTGTGGTAGATTGTCCATCATTTGATAGATACCCCTCTAGCATTATAACCTGTTAGGCATGTTATTCCAACTTCAACAACCCCTTTTTTCATCATATAAGGGTTTAATGCTGAATCATTTATTGAACATGGCTTTAACATGTATTCCAGCAGCCTAGAAGAAATCAGAACCTCTGTCCATCAGGAAATGGGTACTTAGGGTGGAGGATACCAGAAGACTAGAGGCAATATATGTACTTATATAATAGATAAGAAAAACATTTTTTGTACTTGGTATTGGTGGGCCTAATAAAAAAAAGTAGAGATTATGAAAGGCTAAAGCAAAATACCTAACAAGAGGCCTGGAGGGTGATGGGATAGGTGAAGAGGAGAAAAGTGAATGTGTAAGAATGAATGGATGTTTGTGTGTCTTTTTTATGGGGTGTGGCGGTTGATGGAAAATGTTTGTAAAGTGTAAAATCTATTTCAAACTTTATAAAGAATTAAAAATATATAGCTCAAATCTCTATTTTGTGTAACAATTTTTAAATAATTGTTTTTTGTGACTTTGTGACTTTTCGTTCTCCATGACAACAGTGGCTTGGAACATTCTGTTTTTGTTTAATCAGTATTATTAAATGTAGCTTTTTTGCTATTTAAAGGGACATATATCTGCATGTGATTGGGCCTGCCAATGTGAGCTAGACTGTCCAGATGGTAAGTCGCAGATGGTAAGTGATAGTGTTTTCCCTGTTGCTACTTAGACATTTGTTAAAAATATATAAAGAAAGTGGTAAAGGAGAAAGTAAGCAAGGCAATCACAAATAAAGAAATGCCAAGAGAGAATAATTGGAAATACAATTAAGTCATTTAAGGTTTCATATGTAATGCAGTCTTTTTAAGTGACATGAAACAGAATATCAGAGTTCATCTTAATGGACACAGAGAAAACAGCTTCAGTGCATGTTTAACATTGACAGAAAATAACTTGTGTTTCCATTTCTATGTAACATTTAACACATTTCTGAATTAACAAAATATAAAAGGTGTAATATTTCTATGGCATATATGTGTACAATATTGCTCTTTTTTTCCCTTGAGCCTTCTGGTTAAAGGGGTATTACCACGAACACAAGTTTTAAATGTACTCAGAATAACAAAATAACACATTCTCTTATTCACTGTTATTAACAAAAATACAGCATTTCACAGATATACGTCCAACCTGTCTCTATTAGTCCTGTTGCATGCCTTTTCCAGGGCTGGAGGAGGGCCTGTCCAACGAATACATCACAAGGAGCGGATGAAGTCCAATCCTAGCGGCGCATCAGCATAAGGTCCATCTCTGCCCAGACTCCGTTGTCATGTGCTCACTCCCTGGGCGCCATAAGCATATAGGGGAATATTTATCAGGGCCTCTGTGTCATGAAACGCCATAAAATTTGCTACATATAGTTATCTTTAAATTACAGATCAAAAACAAATAGTGTGAACTGTGTATATAGTGTAATTGAAGTGGACGCAGAGAACAAATATATATTAAAAAAGTGAAAATATGAGAAAGTAAAAATTGTGAAAATTGATGAACTATGAAAAAATATAATTCTTTGACCAATAACCTCATTTTTTGCCTAAAGTGGCTAAATCTTATTTACTTCTTTCTTCTTAAAGTATGATTCGTTCTTGTATTTCCCAGAAGGACAGGAATAGTAGCTTCAAAAGCATTTGCTGAATTTGGCTGTCTATTAGTAAAGCCTATGAAGCCAAAATTAGAAACCTCCCTTAAAAGTTTCAGCCCATGTTTTTTTCAGTGTGTAAACAATTGTGGGTAGTAAACTGCACACCTCGGTAGCTGTATTGTTTTTACAGTTTTTTTTCCTGGATTCCTGTAGGCAAACCATCATTTCTTCTGACTGATTTTTTTTTGTGTTGATAACTCCTGCGTGCACTGAAGCGAGGAGATTGTTGCTGGAGTGCGGGAAAGTGAGCAAGACTTCCGGCGCAGAAGAGAGGGGGCACACGGAGACACATGGGACTGACAGTACCCTCCCCTTCGGCCTCCACCCCTTTTGGTCTGAAGAAATCTCTGCAGAAGGGCACAGTCAAGGATGTTGTCCTCAGGCTCCCACGATCTTTCATCAGAACTTTCCATTCAACGAGAAAGTACTGTTTCCCATCTAATAGATCAAGATGGATGATTTGTGTTTTTATTTGGTAAACTTGATGGCGAACTTGTAGTATTGACCTTTGTATATAATCCTCCTCCTTTTACTCCATCTATTATTAGGCATTTACTGTCCTTCTTAAAAGATAAAGACTCCTGTCCTATTCTGTTAATGGGGATTTTAATATCACTATGGATCCAGAGTTAGACAGAATGGGGCAGATTTACTTACCTGGTCCATTCGCGATCCAGCATTCTCTGCGGTGGATTCGGGTCTTCCGGCGATTCACAAAGGCAGTTCCTCCGACATCCACCGGGTGTCGCTACTGCGCTCAAGTCCGCCGAGGTCCGCCAGAGTTCACGATCCTATTCCTGGTGAAGGTAATCGTGTGTCTAGCGACACTTTTTTTTAAAAAATACGGCGGTTTCTCCAAATCCTTTGGGTTTTCGTTCGGCCACGCCCCCGATTTCCGTCACGTGCATGCCAGTGCCGATGCACCACAATCCTATCGCGTGCGCCAAAAACCCAGGGCAATTCAGGAAAAATTGTTGCAAATCGGAAATATTCGGGTAACACGTCGGGAAAAACGCGAATCGGGCCCTTAGTAAATGACCCCCAATAAGTTTAGACGGCAAAACGTATGATAATATTGGCAGGACAACATGCCTTGCAGAACTTAGTAAAGAATTGGAGTGGTCAATTTTATGGAGAATGAAATATGGAAATAGGAGAGCTTATTCTTATATGAGTCGCTCATACGAAACATTGTCAAGAATTGACTTGTGCCTTTCTAATCTGACTTTGTTGCCCAGAGTTTTGAAAATGGCCTATGAACCGATAGTTCTGTCTAATCATGCACTGGTAGTTGTAACCATAGGGGTCAGGGAAAAGGTAATAAGACCATTCAGGCTAAATCTACATTGGTTAGGTATTTTAGAGCCAACATTGAACATGGGAAAAGAGATTGAATCCTTCAGGTCAGTGAATAAGGACTCTTCTAATCTTTTAGTAGAAGGAAGAGCTAAAAGAGATGGTATCATCGGTGTGTTAGGGATACTTCTCCTGGTCCGGTTGGCTTGCCATTTGCCTTTAATAGAAAAAATTTGGATGTAATACTACCCCTTCTACTTGAAACGTTAAATGAAATCTTTGCGTTAGGTAGGATCTCTGATTCTATGGCGGAGGCTAACATTATTTTAAAAAAGGGTAAGAACCCTATGGATATGGGCTCTCACAGGCCCATATCTCCTTTAAACAGAAATATAAAAATACTTGTCAAACTGCTTGCTAACTGGCTACAAAAAGTAATATCAGACATAATACATGTAGATCAAAATGTTTTTTTTTTTTGCCGGGAAGGAAAGCAAACAATTATATGCAACGATTATTTGCAGCGATGGAGATGGCGGAAGGAGAACTCTGCTCCATCCTGTCACTAGATGCTATTTGAAAGGGTGGAGTGGAGTTTTTTCTGGGAAACCCTGAAGGGTTTTGGTTTTGGCCCTTGGTTTATACATTGGGTTCAATGTCTATATAGTGCCCCTAAGGCAAGGGTTATAGTGAATGGTCATGCCTCTGCTCAATTTGATCTTTTTAGGGGGGCAATACTGGTTTCGAGGTAATATAGGATGTAAAAAATGTATTGGTGGCTGATTTTTTTCATATGATTTGGGAATGCCCCAAGATCATTGAAGACCTTCTGTTTTTCTGTCAATTTTTGGATTGGTGGAGGAACAGTTTCTGGATTCAAAATACATCCTTTTGCTTGCTAAGATCATGTACTTAGCCTTCATTGACTGAATAGAAATATTTTGTTAGATGCGTGAGAAGGTTCAAAAGAATCAGAATGGTAGGTAGTAGGAGCTTTCAGAACTTGGTCAAAATATGGAGTTTATGGTAATGGAAGACTAAGACTGGACAGGGGGCATTGAAAAAGGCGGAATTATGGGTTTTTTACTTATTTTTTGATTGATTTTTGTTTTCTTCCCAGTGCAGGGATGTGGGTGAGAGGGGAAGGAAATAAATAAATGGTTAATATATATATACTGTGATAGAAAAGAAAAAGGGGTAAGAGAGGTCTCTAATGTATAATGGGCTAACATGACAGAAAGGTTATGTGTAGAGATGAGCGAGTATACTAGTCTGAGCTTGATGCTCGTTCGAGTATTAGCGTACTCGAAACGGCTCGTTGCTCGGACGAGTATCTCGCCTGCTCGAGATCGAGCATTTACTTAAGGAAATACAGTAAAGTACAGTGAAGAATACAATGAAAACAGTGAACACAGGATCATAAGTGAAGAACACAGTGCAGATGTTCCGTATATCTGCTAACTTATCCAAAGACACGCGTGCCGAACAGTGCTCTTCACAATAGTATGTGAAGAACAATATGTGTGAAGAACACATTGCAGATGTTTTTCTAATGCATCTAAATTTCTTAAGATACATTACATGCTTAATGATATGTTTAGATTTGGTGATGTTAGCAATTTGATTATGATATGGATTATAAACATTTCTGTCATCATTTTAATGTTTTGATGGAAATTAATAAAGAGACTTAAAAAAGAAGGTTGATTATGATACACAGCATCAACATTTCTGAATTATAATGTATACTCAGTGTATTTGGGCAAATCAAAAAATCTGTTTTATTCAGGCATTCAAGTGTACTTTGATATTGCCTTTTACTTCCAGCTTAATATCTGAAGTATCTCTTCATTATATGTGAAGAGCTGCAGAAAAAACATTCAATAATCAGTCCTTGAAAATGAAAATAAGACCTTTTGTTCTTACTCAGTTGTTCATATAGTCTGCATGTGCCTCAATTTTTATTTATTTTTGTTGTCCTTCCTTTTCTTTGATGTATGTCTTCTTCGCTAGTCTGAGATTTGGGGAGCCATAGGGTAACAATGTTTTAAACCTTTAACTTTCAGGATGCGTTTCTCACCATCCATAATAATAATAATAATAAAAAATCCAACTTATCTTCAAATTATCTAATAGTTCAGCATGTTATTAGGTTGACTCCCAAGCAATAGGTCACTAGCTCAAATCAAGGAGAAGCCACAAAGTTTGTTTCCCATTAAGATCACGTAAAGAGAAGTAGCATTACCCAGCTCCTCAACAGCGGTCTCTCTGACCAAGAAAAGTGCCTCATGTTTGGGCCTTGCAGTTGGCGCAATACAAAATGAAATTTGTCCATTCCAAAGCCATGAGGTGGACGTCAAGGCGAAACGGTCAATGAGTTAGGTCATTACAAGCTTTATCAGTTCTGGCACCACAATCAGAGCAGTGGAGGTCTTTGTTTTCTTCAAAATAGTGACCTGATTGAAATCACTGATATCCATCCAAGCAACATGCATTACACAAGTCTAGTGGTTCAAAAAAATGTGAAGAAGCCTCAATTTCAATTTCGTCATTGGCTCTACTTTGCAAAAAAGTACAAGTGGACCATAATAGAAACAAATAATTTTGAGTGAAGAGATGAGAGTTAATAGGGCTCTAATGGGTACAAATGGGTTTGCAAGAATAAAGGGAAAAAGGGTCCAATAGAGAAATTGAGAAATAGAAGGAACTGTCAAGTTCAGAGGAGAAAGCCTCATATTATTGAGTTGTATGAAGTTATTGGATGCTTGACTAGTACAATGGCTGTCTCATCTCTGAGCTTCATATGAGTATCCTTCAAGATGAGTTACTTATCTCCCTGTAAGTACATAGGGGGTTGACTTGGTCCTGCCACATTTATGTCTATGATCCCTGTCACTCCCTTCCAAAGTGATTACCTATTTCTAGTTTAATAAAATAAAGCCACTTGCAATGTGCAGTATGCAATTTGCAATATGAACCTGTAACAACATCCAACAATTGCATCTTTATATCATTCACAACCATATTGTTATAAACACTCTACGTTTTAGCCCAAGTTCAAATGCAGTTCTCATAAAGAACACCCAATTTTTCCGTGAAAAATTTGGGGTCTTTTATAAACAATTTAGTATAGTGAAGCTATTTATATTTTGTTTTAGATATATTGAAAATCTATATTTAAATTATTTAAAGGCTTATCCAGTTTTACCAAAAAATGTTTATTGTTTTCCAGTATATGCTCTGTATCAATGCACCCCAGTTTTCTAGATCTTTGCTTGCTTATTCTGAGTTTACTTTAAGTGTATAAAACTCTGGAGGAGATGTATTAATGGACATTTACCACGAGGATGAACAATTGTAAGCCAAGCACACTGACATACTGATTTGTGCCCCTCTGGCAGGATCCATTTTGTCTTTAAGCCCTTGTTTTTAAGAATAAAAAACTTTAACCCCTTCCGAACATTTGACATAATAGCACTGCATGGCGGGAAGTGCGTTCCCGCATCATGCAGCACTATTATGTCGTGCTTCTGGCACCGGCTCACCCGCGATCAGAGTTTTCGCCGATTGCAGGCTTTAACCCATTACAGACATGTCTGATGAAGGGGGCGTGTCCCCAGAAAGGTCAAATTACTTTGTGAGACATTTGGAAGAGTACGAGTCTCTGCCCGAGATCAGGACACGTGAGTTTTTTCTACTTATGAACTCTAAACTACACCATACTGGCGATTAAGCAAATGAACTGTTTTTGGAATTTATATACTCACGATGTCTATGGTCAAGAAAACTGCAAGCTATACTATTGAGTGAATCACTGTGAAATTGTTGTTATATTTACATATTACAATATTGGAATTGTTAATGAAAAAACTTGAAGTAAAGTGAAGAAAGTTTACTGCATACATATATTGTGGTTATTTTCTTGGACACTATTCATTGGAGCATCATTTATAAGGAAACAGGTGATTCTCTTGTCCTAAACCACCCCCGTGTTTCTATATTCCTTCCACATACTATCATTTCTTGTACTGGTCTGATAAAAGTCTAACATTTTTAAAATCCAATTGTCACAAAGACCACAAAAATTTGTCTGGGGTTACAATTATAAAATATACAGTTCCGACTTACGTACAAATTCAACTTAAGAACAATCTTACATAACCGATCTTGTTTGTAACCCGGGAACTGTCTGTATAAGCTTTTCTTCAGTAAAATAGTAAAACTATATTTTAAAAAACTATAAAAAAAAAGTATATACTCCAGTATGAGCCGAGTTTTTCAGCACAAAAAATTGTGCTGAAAAACTCAAACTCGGCTTTTACATTAGTCAAGAAAAAAAAGTCAAAACTCCCCTTTTCGACGCCCCCTGTAGGTGTACTCCTCTGACCTTACAGCTTGTGCTATCACACAGGTGAATTAGTGGCGGAAAATCCAAGCCCACAAGAATACTGCGCAAATGCGTTTTTTCACAATTTGCTCTGCATTTGGAATTTTTTTTCCCGCTTACCAATACATGCCATTGAATATTAAATACCATCAATATGAAGTTCAATTTGTTACGCAAAAAAACAAGCCCTCATAAAGCTCTTTACATGGAAAAATAAAACAGTTATGGAATTTTGAAGGTGGGGAGTAAAAAATGCAAAAGCAAAAATGAAAAAGGGCCTCAGCCTCAAGGGGTTAATTTTCTGAAACTGGATAATACATTAAAATTTTTCTTCCATAAGCTTAAATAAGTTAGGAGAAAGCTATACAAATTAAATAATATTTCCTTATGTATTTATTCCTTAAATCAATTTGTGGTGAACTGTAATTTTAATAATAATTTTCATTTTGTATCTATTATTGTTCTTGTATAGATATACAAATTATATTATTAGGGCAAATATCTCTAGTAAGTAAGTATAAATTCCTTAAATTGCACCTGTTTAGGAATAGAAGGATTTAATATGACAGATTATACATTTGATGCTGTCATGCTTCTTTAGAGAAATATTAAGAGAAGACAACTTAATAAGTTATAACATGTCACATGTATTAGCAGAGGGACAGAATTAATTAGCTTACCAGTGTAGTGGAACCATTCCTGACTAATATGTAATATAAATGCATGCTAAATAATGAATATCTCCAAGAAGGTTGATAGAAGACAAATGTTTGAACTGACATTTCAAACTGTGCAAATTCTGGTTAACACATAGACATTTTACCACCAAATAATGCTAAAAAGATAAGGTACAACCTTTACACATAAATGGCTTGAAAATAGGAGTAATAGAGAAAGTGGGCTCTTTGTTATATAAGTTGCCCACCAGTAAAATCCGTTTTTGGGGCCCACTACTATACAGCTGCAGGAAATATTAGCTATATCTCATTGTCAAATTTGTTTAACATAGCTGATACAATTATACCTTTTAAATACTAGCTTCCTTCCCAACCCTTGCCCAATTATAGAATGATCTAGCTGTTATATTTTGTATTTCTCTATGAGGTACAGTGAGTGCTCTTTGCAATGCACCACTCATGCAGGGGCCCACCAGGACAATCATTTGCTCCCCAATGGGACTGCCTGAGCTTTTTTGCTGCCTGAGGCGAAAAATGAAATGCTGCCCCTTTTCTCTAGAAGACTAATCCTGACCGCCTGCTACATTCCGGTCACCAGTATATAGGCCTATTTTTAAAAAGCGCCTACAACCTGATCTAAAAATTCTGACAGAGTTACTAATAATTGATAACATCCCCACACAGCTCCATGTGCTCACAATCAGAAGGCCCGAATGGATTTGGACTCTACAGACGGTTATTCCACAACATCTAAATGTCTCTTAGAGCCTTTTCCGTGTGGTGCACCTGATTTATTTTATATTTGACCATTTTTTGTTTTCAATATGTATGTTCTTGGTTTTTTTTATAGGATCTGCCTAGTTGTGTTTGGACACCTTAAGGATCTCTATTTCTTTATCATTCATAATATGGACCTTTTTGTTTCTAGGTGTTGGAATTAAACACAGGCACCCAGAATAACATTTACCTTTCTGGCCTGTGTCATTAATTTTACTGGGCTTTTTGTAGCATTATTTTTATTTCATTTTATTTCCTTTGGGTATCCAATTGGTTAATTTGGGATCTTGTTTGCATCATCTTTTTCTTTCATAATCAATTTTTCACTTTCACACCTGTCACTTTCATTTGCAGTTTATTTGGGGTCACTTGTTCTCACTTTTTGTTGTTCATTTTTCCAGTCAGCTCTCTCTCATATGTCTTCTTAAGTGCCAATGTACATATTTTTTTGGCTTGACATTAATATATTTTTTCTCATTTTCACAACCACTCATTCTTCACATGTGCCACGCACCATGTTTTTAACTCTTAACTTTTTCTTATTCTTACATGCTCAAGAACCCACAGTTTGCTGGCTCACAGTGGCACATGGTCATTCATGTCATCCAGATCAGATGATGTGCTTTGAATGATGAGTTTGGCTCATCGCCTTGTCCCTGTACATGCAATGATACCACTCCGGTACTTCATTCTTCTGGTTCGGTTGCACTTCTTACATCTTCCCTTGATTGGTCAGGTATTCCAGGTGTTATACATTATATGGATTAGTTCATACATGGTATGTTTTGTTTGGACTCCATTTATTATCTCAGACGCCTTCCCAGTGTCACCCCTTAACAAAGTTCTGTATGACTGAAACTCATGGCGGGGGCAGGGGGAAATAGTTGGGAGGGGTTCTGGGTGGTGTTTCTTACTATCCTACCTGACAGGTACCTATGTTGGTAATTTATAAACATAGGTACCTATAAACTTATAAATGTATGCACTTACATTGGCCTGCATATATTAAAGCTGAATTTGTACCGACAAATTCATGTAAACGTGTAAACTTCTTTTACATGTATTTATAAAGGGACTGCGCCAGTTATGCGTCGTGGTTGCACTATGTCTGACAAATCAGAAAAAATTTCATAGCAAGTACTTAGTTGGGGTTTGTGCCACATTTATTTCTGTAAAATAATATGTTACAGAATGAACATATTCGTGCGCAATCAAAACTGGCGCATGAAGACCATGCGCCAGTTTTGATGAATTTGGCGCACTCTGCACACTCCACAGGCAAATTGCACAGTGGAGTTTGCACTAGTTTTGATAAATGTGCGCCACTGTGCTTTGAAACCCAGTGCAAATGTATCAGGCAATATTGATCAAGTAGACATATATGATATTTCTATAAGTAGCAACATGTGTTTTAACTTTCAACATTAATAATGATAATTAACAATGAAAACAAACAAATTACACAACAAATATTCTTTTGGGATGCGTTTGCGATGCGTTTCAATACACATAGCAAATGCATCGTGTGAAGACACACAAGTCACAAGATCTCCATGAGCTGGATCTGCATTTTTCTATCTTTATTAAATGGCACCCCATTATTATTCATTTACTTACAGCCCCCTATTGATTTCATATAAAGTAATGAATATATATTCATATATAATGTATTTATATACAGCCTTTCTTTAATCTATTTATCTACAATCCTCCACTAATCTATTTACATACAACCACAAATTTTTTTAAAGGCCTAAAGGCATACAGCCACACATGTACAACCCCCCATAGTTTAATTAAGATTTTGTCCCTATAAATACCCCCAAGATTAATTATATGCAATATCCTATGTACAGGCCCCCAGTTTAATAAAATCGGTCCCCTATATACAGCTCCCAATAAGTTTAATTACATACAGTACCCCATATACAACCTGCATATACAGATATACAACCCAATCATTTGAGTATCCAGCACCCATGAACAAATGAACCCCTAGGGTATATTATATACAGCTCCCAGCTACATATAGCCCCTGATATTAGTATCCAGCCTCAATACACAGATCCCTCTCCAGTTACACTATATATAGCCCTCCCCATATTAGTATCCACCTCCCATCTACAGATCTCCCGTATTGGTATCCAGCCCCAATATACAGATAACCCACCAGTTATGTTATACGGACAGTCCCCGGATTATGTACAAGATAGGTTCTGTAGGTTTGTTCTTAAAGAGGACCTGTTGCCAGATTTTGACCACCCAGACTAACAGTGCCTGCTGATAAAGGGTTACAAGTCATCCCAATATAACTTAAAATGAGTGAGGCACTATACCTTAATTACAGATGTTTTCTGCAGATTAGCTTTCTGACTCATGTCTGGTATCTGTGATTCTTCTCTCTCAGGCTGACAGTGAACCACGCCCCCTTATTCTAAATGACTGCTCTGCTTCCTTGTACTTCTGGACCTCTAAAGCTCTACAGATGGTAAATATTTTGGGCAGATTTATCATGTGTCTGAAAGTCAGAATATTTCTAGTTTCCCATGGCAACCAATCACAGCTCCCCTTTAAAATATTCATGAGCACTGGTAAAATGCAAGCTGAGCCATGATTGCTTGCCATGGGCAACTAGAAATATTCTGACTTTCAGACACTTTATAAATCTGGCCCATTGTCTCAATTCTGTTAGAAGGTGCCTTGTGTAACATTCATGACGTGACCAGTGATATCATTGCAGGATCTTGTGCCCTTATGCTATATATCGCCTGTCATATTAGAATCAAGCCCCAACATATAGATTATTCCCCAAGGAATACTATACACAGACCACAAGGTATATTATATACAACCACAGCCTCATAATAACGTGCACACCCACCTGAACAGTTGCCATACAGGGAAAATTATTTAAATCTTGCTCAATTCAATTCTATTTTGAAGGGGAAAATTGTTCAGCAAATGTCTTTCACCTGTTAAATTTACAAAACTGCAGCTAAAACCACCTCAAAACTGATTGTGATGCAGTTATAACTGCAACGTGTGACTGTTCCCTCAGGCCGCTCATCACTACGGTGTTTCTTTTCTTCTCCCTTATCTTTCTCTGGCAGCATCTTTTGTGCTGGGACACAGGGGGCATGACATCATCAGAGAGGCTGTACATTTCTATCCATCAATACCATCTGTTTAAGAATAAAAAATCCAAAAGATCTTTTATTATGATTAGTGGTAGCTCAGACATGACTTTTGGGACAGCGCCTTGATAGTCCTCTTCGTAAAGAACTGTTGTGACCAGTCTTGCTCTTTTGATAACGTGACCCTGGTACTATATCTAGGTTATATCAGACCAGGGGACAACATTTTCATAGTTTACAGCCCATGGCAGTCTTGATTTGCATCACCTTTATTTCATGAAATAATAATATTGGAAAGTGGAATGTAACAAAGTGTAGAGAAATGCTAACTTTTAAAACATATAGCTTTTTTCGTCTCATTTATAAACGCTATGGTGACAAGCAGTATGATGACAAGTTAAATGTATTGAACATCTACCTAAGTAGGACAATTTTGCAATTTTTTCCTGCAAATGCCATTTTAGAATACCCGCATGTTCATTTTTTAAGTGATGTTTTACATTTTCTGTAATTATTCAGTGTAAGTGCATTATTGTCTTGGGGAAGGTAAAATGGTTTTACTTTACTCATTTCATAGTTTAAGGTATATAATATGTTTTAAGATAAAAAATGTTCTTTCTGTGGAGATTAAGGAAATGTTTTTAAGCCTGGATGAACAATTTGTCTGCATCATTATGCATAGTGATGAGTGAACACAAACCCAAGTTTAGGTATTTGCCAAACATGGCAGGTTCTACTGGAAAACCTGGGGTATAGGCTGCTGAGCAGCCAATCAGTCAGCTTTTAGCCCTTAGCAACCACAGTCATGCCCACTATGGGAAACTACCTGCTTGGGGAGGTATTTGTTTTCATAGCAGAAGCAGTCAAAGAAGAGACAGCCAGGTACTTTATGTTAAGTAATTAAGTCTGACACACATTTTACTAACATATAAGTTATGTTTTGATCAGAAGTTCATAGAGCTATATCATGACAATGGAATTGTGATTTATGTTTTACAATTGTATGATATAATATATAGTTGAGTTATTTTCTGGGAACAGGAAATAGTAGAAGGAGAGTATTTTGCAGTAAAAAAGCACATCCTGAAAAAACTCAAAGGACAAACAGTCCTGAGTACCTGATTGAGAGCCCTTGTTATTAAACAGTGGAGGTAAAACAGTTGCCTAGAGGAAAGGAAAAAGATGTGTACATAGGCCACATGTGTCCATGGGTTCAGTGAAAAATCACTGATGTGAAAAAAACACCAATGTGAAACCACCCTAAGACTGGTGAGTCGTACCTTGCACTTCCTATTAGGCCACAACCCATTGTAAATGAGGGCACAACATTTTTCAGATTAGTCAGAAAATGCAGCCCACAGCATTTCTCGTGTAAATTAATCAAGTATTCTCGTGTAAACATTGTCACGGTTACACCCACGATCCTCAGTACAGATCGCAAGTGCACCCGTGCCTGCTGCCGCGGTCCCCGCTCCCCCTGCCCTCACTTACCTGTCCTGGCTCCGGTCTGTACTCTGGCTCCCGGCATGTAGGCCGCATGCTTCTTTCCTGCAGTCGTGCGCTCCCGCCACTAGGGGGGCATGCGCGGACTTCTCCCAGCCTTAAAGGGCCAGCGTCCTCCTTATTGGCTCTGGCATTCCCAGCTCGACTATAAAAATAAAGCCAGGCGACTCCCAGCATCCCCTGCCGCATCTTCAGGTCATTCTATTGGAGTGAAAGCCTTCCTGAGCGTTTCCAGACGCCTCCGTGATTCCTGAGCGTTTCCAGACGCCTCCATGTTCCTGTGGTGTTCCCATGTTCCTGTGGCGGTCCTGCAATCCTGTGGCGGTCCTGCAATCCTGTGGCGGTCCTATAATCCTATGGCTGTCCTGTAATCCTGTGGTGGTCCTGTAATCCTGTGGCAGTCCTGTATTCCTGTGGCAGTCCTGTAATCCTGTGGTGGTCCTGTAATCCTGTGGTGGTCCGGTTATTCTGTGGCGATCCGGTATCCTAGTGGTCTTCCAAGGTTCTGCCAGCCATCCTTCCGAGGTCTGGCCAGCCGTCCTTCCGAGGTCCTGCCAGCCGTCCTTCCAAGGTCCTGTCATCCCGAGGTCCTGTCATCCTGAGGTTCTGTCATTCCGTGGTCCTGCCATCCCGTGGTCCTGCCTTCCCGTGGTTTTGCCTTCCCATGGTCCTGCCTTCCCGTGGTCCTGCCTGCCCCGTGTCCCTACCTTGGCTGCCACCGCGGGCCTAGTCACACCCATGGAGCGACCTGGTGGCTCCCTGCCGCAGCAAGTCCAACCCGCTTTCCGGCGGGCTGTGGCGAAGACCAGGAGTCCACTTAGACTCCGCTCCCGGGTTGCGGGTGGCATCGTTATCTCCCAGGGTGGTTTAGGGAGTCCACAGACAGTGTTATTATTTTGTCCAGTTCTAATTTAAAAGTAAGAACCAAAAAAGTGACCTTTCTGTTATAGGAAGCAATTAGATTTCACTAACAATAAAAAATAAAAATATATCTTTATTTATATAGCTTCATCATATTCTGCGAATTCTTGAAAAGCACTCTTCATCCCTCCTCCCTCCATAGACAAACAAGTGGCTGTATTGCAAATCTGACAAAATATAGGACAAGTCCTGAACTTTGCGTCGCGGCCACCCAACTTTGTCACGGTACGGTGAAGCAAATCATGTGACCAGATTACGGCCCTCATTGCAGCCGTGTGAATGTACCCTTAAGGACACCCAATTTACAGACAATCCCCAGTTACAAACCAACCTCCCTGCCCAATGTGGCCACTTGTGAAGCACTCTGCATGCTTTACTGTAGTTCCAGGCTGCAATGATTAGCTATGACGTGTCTGTAATAAAGTTTTATTGATAATCGTTGTTCCCATGATCTCACAAAATTAAAAAAATTCAATTTTCACAGTGTCAAATAAAAATGTTGACTGGAGCTACAATTATAAAATATACCAACTTACATACAAATTCAACTTAAGAACAAACCTACAAAGCCTTTTTTGTACTTAACCTGGGGACTTCCTGTATATATTTCTAAATATTTAACCCCTTACTAATGCAACAGCTTTTCAACTTTATGCATTTGCACCATTTTCTTGTGAGCTTTTAATGCACTCATATGACACCTCCCCATATTGTTTGGGTTGATATGATCATGGAGATTCCATATTTATATAGGTTTCTTTAATGTGTGTATACATTTAAAAAAATGTGGTGCTTAGACTACTCTATTGATAGCAGTCTCATGCCAAATCAGTTTAGTATCCCAGTAGGTATATACCTACAGATTTACATTACCTTTTTGCTATTCTTGCAAAATATCTACTGTAGATTTATAGACTTATATCTTAATTACTACTACAATTATTACCACATGTAAATCTGTGTTCACTCAAATGAAATACTGAGTAGGAATCCATAGTGTGTTTCTCATATTTGGCAATTTAGCAAAAATTACATTTTAATGACTTTAAAGGCTCTTGCTCTTGTGTGATGAGTCAAATTGAGTAGATGTAACATAGCTCCTAATAGTGAATTTTAAAATACTCACTGTCTGATTACAGCTGATTACTCATTCACATCAATACAATTCACCTGCGATTATCCCAGTAGAATTCTAGAAAATGATTAGGAAATATGTATATTGCAATCAGTCATTTATGCATCCCCTACCTTTTTAGTAATTAAAATCCAGTAATACAATATATACATGAGCATGTGGTAATAGCCAATTGTTCTGAAACTGAAACTCTCATTGCCAAAATGAAAATATTTTAATGAGCATTTGTCTTAGCAGACAGAATCAATGCATGTTTGTATCATATTTGCCTCTGAATTTTACAAAGTTATTTGTTTTAATATCACTTCTTCAAACTTTGGGGCAGAATGACCAGGGCTTGTACACCTGAATTCTCCCATGCAAACCCTGAAATAGGCACAATTCCTGGCGCACTGGCAAAAATTGTGCCTATTCTCCCCTTTATGCCACCTCCACACCAAGTGTGTGTGGAGGGTCGGGAAGAGGGTGCATCCAGGGGCATAGTTAATATAGTACAAAATCACAAGGCAGATGGAAAGTCTGAATACAGGCAGAAGGTCAAGATACCAGAAAACAGAGATCAGAAATAATACAATACCTAAATACAAGGAGCTTACTACAAATTGGATCTATAGAAGATACAGAACTAACATAACATAAACTACTGCTCACACTTCAATAGAAAAACACAAGAAAACCACAGCTCATCTGCTGTGCATGGATTCTTCCTGTTAACAATTAATGCAACAAAAAATAGGCAAACTGGACAGCTGAAATATAACTAGAAGAATAACCGAGCATTCAGGCACTGTGATAAAACTATTACATTTTTTGTTCCACAATAAATAATTTACAAACACAAAAAGGGAATTAGCTGACATGTCTTGAACAAATCGGGAGCTTAGTCTTAGCATAGCAGGATATGATGTAACATGGTTTAAATTCTGTGGAAAAAACAATTATTGGAGCTCATGGGAGCACCTGATAATTAATCCATTGCAAATAGAATGACAGAATAAAATACAAGTGTCAAAAAATAAACAAAACTGTGATAACTGTGTATTTATCATATGTTGCCGCCCCTCTGGCACAGCCACACACATCAAGAGGCTTCGGTCTTTTAATGTATCCGTGGAAGGCTGCACAGCATCACATGTGAGAAGTCACTTGCTATGGCTAGTTTGCCGGTGTGGGGACAGGAACGCTCTGCACAGGCCCACTTCCCCGCCGGCTGTGCCCCCTTCACACCCTTCCATGACCCCCTGGCTTGGAGGTAGCATAAAGGGAAAAATAATCACAATTTCTAGGGCTTCTACGCCACTTAAGTCCTGATAAATATCCCCTAGTGGTTTGTAAAAAGGAATAGCTTTACAATTATCAAAACCTATCATACAATATAAACATCTATCTATTCTCATATTTGTTCAATATATGTATGCAAGGCCATTAATGGAACATATATGCCTTTCCACTCACAAAAAACCCCCATAGATTGCATTATAAACTGAGCAGAGCTGAGTTTACAAAAAACATTAGCGGACCTGGGAGAGAGCAAAATATTCTAAAACATGCTGATGTGGATCTGAATGAGAGCTATACATCCAATAGAAAACCACATAAACCTGAATGGAAGCTTTACGCCTAACAGGAAGTCACATGGATCTCATAGAGAACTGCATGAGTCAAAGAGGACCTGAATGGAAAATATACACCCAATAGGTAATCACGCCGACCTGAAGGAAAACTACATGAATTTAAGTGGACCTGACGAAAAGCTGCATGAGTCAAAGTGGACCTGAATGTAAACAATCAAAAATAGATTATGCGGACCTAAGTGAAAACTGCAAAAGAACTTAAACTTGGGGAAACTTTAGACTACATGGCTTTAAAACCAATGAACCCGGTAGACAAATACATGAACCCAAGTCCATAAGCATAGCAATCTGAGTAAGGCGTACCCGCAGGTTACTGCCAGGCAATGCCAAGTATCAAAGCTGAAGTTGCCCCCAATTTAGGTTATTTTGCAGTTTTCGTCTGATCCCTCAAGTCTGCTTTAGAAAGTTACTACAGGCAGCCAAGTGGGACCATCAGTGGACCTCTTGGCTGCCTGTTATGTAATTGGCACATTGATCAGTGCTGCTGCTCACTCCCTCTGCTCCCGTTTAGACACTGCGGTCCATGTTTTACCACAGTGTCTATAGGGTTAAACACACTGGGACTTTAGAAAGGCGATGCATTAGAAGAACAACCCTTAATGACCGCCGTAAAAAGCCGATATGGCACTCATTAAGCGTTTAAATTATCCATAATGCAACACAAAAAAAACATTTAGTTTGGTTTACAACCTAACTAAACTGTTAACGAAATTGCATATTTGAATGGTACAGAAGATAATAGTAAACTTTGTGATATATTAATGAATAAGGTTCCTATTTCTTTTATTTTCAAACCTATTCTTGGTGTTTTTAGCAGTATATCTAAATGTGGGACATTTATCATACACGGAGTATGACATGGCCATGTCCCCAAGCTGCAGCCGATACATCAGGAAGTGGGCAGCTGCGCTAGCAGACAATTCTAAGGAAATCCTATTTAGAAATGACAGACCAAAGGATAAAAAGGTAAGAAATGGGACCAAATGCAATTCACAGTGGAACAACATATAGAAAATCGATTAAAGGGTATGTCCCATCCTTCTGTCTGACCCAGACCTGGAATAGTAGACTACAGATAATAGCCAAGAGATATAAGACCATTGCCGATACCCTGGTGCTAAATCATTATGCCCCCAATCATACAAGAAATTATATCTTTGGGTCTCCCGGTCCTCTGTGGGGGTCCAATCCATGTGGACATTGCTCCACTTATAGATGTTTTGTAGGGTCAGATTTGTTTACTGACTCACAGGGAAAAAACTGCAAAGTGGTAGATTTAATTAATTGCACTGTAACATGAGTCATCTACTTCTTGACCTGCCCCTGCTGTTTCATTTATGTGGGGAGGACCATGAGGGAGTTGAGGGTAAGAATCCAGAAGCACATAAAAGATAATAAAACAGCAACGAAAATTACCCTGATAAAAAAACTAATGAAAAAAATTAGAAAACTCAAACCAATTCACAGACATTTCTATGAACAGCACATGAATTATTGGCAAGACCATATGGCCCAAGGAATTGACTAAATTCAATGGTATTGTCGCAGCCCACTCTTTGGCCAGTGTGAATACACTCTTATGGTTCAAGGGCTGATTGTGTACATGTGATATATATTTACTGTGGAATATTGACCTGTGTTTGAAACTTATTGACCATCATCATTTGCCTTTTGTATATTTTAAGGTTATTGTAAGCAATTGTATTTTATATATTTAAATAAAGATTTTACATTTTGTCAGTTAAGCTTCCCTTTACTACATTTGTAATGGTCCTTAATATACTAGTGTAGATATTCTTGCTTTGTTCTTAGTAGCATAATGAAGGTTACTGATTGTGGACATTAAGTTTGTAGGTATTAATACACAGAATTGCCTGTAGCCTGCAACCTTTCTGGCCTGATATAGATAGTGTGCAGGCGTGGGGAAGGAACACCCCTAGCCGGCCTACTACGCTATTGGCCGCACCCCCTTCATGATTCTGCACACCAAGTAGAGAAATTGCTTATATTAGCCTGCTTATAGTGACCCAAAGAAGAGGTATGTGTCATCAGGCTATACAGTCAGTGATAGCTGCAAAAACAGAGCCTTCAACATAATGTTGAAATGTGTTTTTTCTGTCAATTCCTCACATTTGGAATTTTTTCCAGCTTACTAATACATTGCATGGTATATTAAAGGGAACCACTAGGAAGAAAACAAGCCCTTATAAATCTCTGTAAATGGAAAAGTAAAAAAGTTATAAAAAGAAACACAAAAAAGGAGTACGGCAAGAGCGGCAAAAGTCAGTTACTGCTGTAAGCTTCCTAAAGATTGTTTCAGCTCCCCTAGGGTACTTTAATCCTAGGGCCCTGATCTCTGCAACAATATACAGCAATACAGCTGATTTGTTATATATTGTAAATCTACTACTGATCTCTAATAGAGATGAGCGAACACTAAAATGCTCGGGTACTCGTTATTCGAGACGAACTTTTCCCGATGCTCGAGTGCTCGTCTCGAATAACGAACCCCATTGAAGTCAATGGGAGACTCGAGCATTTTTCAAGGGGACCAAGGCTCTGCACAGGGAAGCTTGGCCAAACACCTGGGAACCTCAGAAAAGGATGGAAACACCACGGAAATGGACAGGAAACAGCAGGGGCAGCATGCATGGATGCCTCTGAGGCTGCATAATCGCACCATTATGCCAAAATTATGGGCAACAGCATGGCCATGACAGAGTGACAGAATGAAGCTAGATAGCATCTAAAACATCCAATAATTGACCCTGACACTATAGGGGACGGCATGCAGAGGCAGCGGCAGCAGGCTAGAGAGTGTCATGGCGACATACCCTAAATGGACTCAGGCTTCAAACCAATGGGTGGCAGAGAGGAACCAAAGGAGGTGAGCAAGAAGCGCTCAAATAATATCGGTACATGATAAAAGTTTGCCAGTATATTTTGTGGATTACACAGCAGGGTGGCGACAAAGTTAACATGGAAGCCATGAAAACAACCCAAAATTCTGCCTGACACAGCTCGTTTGATAAGGGGACCATGTATGGAGGCAGTGAACTAGTAGTAGATTAAAGGTGCTGCAGTTAAAACTATGTTAGTTGGATCTTGGCATGGAGCTGGCGCCCCCCTGCCAGGCGAGCTTTCGCCAATCCAAGCCCCTGTCTATAGGCTACTCCCCAAACAGCACTTCTAAGAACCTTTTGTATAAGATCAAGTGTAGTAGCGTTCTTATAAGTTTAGGATATGGCGGGTGAGGGGAATGTAAACAGATGCGCAAGAAGCGCTGAAATAATATCCCTAAATGGTAAAAGTTTGCAAGTATATTTTGGGGATTACACAGCAGGGTGGCGACAAAGTTAACAACTTTGATGTGGAATGCCCTGTAATAGCTCTTGGGCGGTGTGCCTTTTATCGCCTAGGCTCAGCAGTTTCAGCACCGCCTGCTGTCGCTTAGCGACGGCACTGCTGCTGTGCCTAGAGCTACCGACTGATGGCGCCATGCCCACGGATGGTAATTCGGAGGAGGAGGAGGTGGAGGAGGGGTGGGAGGAGGTATAGTAGGCCTTTGAGACCTGGACCGAGGTAGGCCCCGCAATTCTCTGCGTCGGCAGTATATGACCAGCCCCAGGGTCAGACTCGGTCCCAGCCTGCACCAAGTTAAGTGTAGTAGCGTTCTTATAAGTTTGGGATATGGCGGGTGAGGGGAATGTAAACAGATGCGCAAGAAGCGCATGATGCGCATGGAGCTGGCGTTCCGCTGCCAGGCGAGCTTTCGCCAATCCAAGCCCCTGTCTCTAGGCTACTCCCCAAACAGCACTTCTAAGAACCTTTTGTATAAGATCAAGTGTAGTAGCGTTCTTATAAGTTTAGGATATGCCGGGTGAGGGGAATGTAAACAGATGCGCAAGAAGCGCTGAAATAATATCCCTAAATGGTAAAAGTTTGCCAGTATATTTTGTGGATAACACAGCAGGGTGGCGACAAAGTTAACAACTTTGATGTGGAATCCATGAAAACAACCCAAATTTCTGCCTGACACACCTCGTTTGATAAAGGGACGATGTATGGAGGCAGCTATATGGACGACTTTTGGAGGTAGCAATGGAGACAACGTGTGGAGGCTGCTATGGAGACAATTTAATTTGGATAGTGCCTGTATGTGGCAGTCCCAAACATTTTTCAAACCAGAGGAGCAGGTAGGTGGCCCTCCAGTAAAATGGGATAGATTGAGTGCCTGTATGTGGCAGTCCCAAAAATGTTTCAAACCAGAGGAGCAGGTAGGTGGCCCTCCAGTAAAATGGAATAGATTGAGTGCCTGTATGTGGCAGTCCCAAAAATTGTTCAAACCAGAGGAGCAGGTAGGTGGCCCTGCAGTAAAATGGAATAGATTGAGTGCCTGTATGTGGCAGTCCCAAAAATTTTTTAAAACAGAGGACCGGGTAGGTGGCCCTCCAGAAAAATGGAATAGATTGAGTGCCTGTATGTGGCACTCACAAAAATTGTTTCAAACAGAGGACCGGGTAGGTGGCCCTCCAGAAAAATTAAATGCATGAAGTACTATAGCAAGAGCCAGTGGGCCCTGTCAAAAAATAGCCATTTTCCTCTGCTTTACTGTACAAAGAGGAGGAGAAGGAGGAAAATGAGGAGGAGGAGGAGGAGTGGATCAATTATTCAGGTTGAGCTTCCTTCACCTGGTGGAGATTGGAAATTCTGAGAAATCCAGCCTTTATTCATTTTAATAAGCGTCAGCCTGTCAGCGCTGTCAGTCGACAGGCGTGTACGCTTATCGGTGATGATGCCACCAGCTGCACTGAAAACCCGCTCGGACAAGACGCTAGCGGCAGGGCAGGCAAGAACCTCCAAGGCGTACAGCGCCAGTTCGTGCCACATGTCCAGCTTTGAAACCCAGTAGTTGTAGGGAGCTGTGTGATCATTTAGGACGATGGTATGGTCAGCTACGTACTCCCTCACCATCTTTCTGTAAAGATCAGCCCTACTCTGCCGAGACTGGGGACAGGTGACAGTGTCTTGCTGGGGTGACATAAAGCTGGCAAAAGCCTTGTAAAGCGTACCCTTGCCAGTGCTGGACAAGCTGCCTGCTCGCCTACTCTCCCTCGCTACTTGTCCCGCAGAACTACGCACTCTGCCGCTAGCGCTGTCAGAAGGGAAATACTGTTTCAGCTTGTGCACCAGGGCCTGCTGGTATTCATGCATTCTCACACTCCTTTCCTCTCCAGGGATGAGAGTGGGAAGATTTTGCTTGTACCGTGGGTCCAGGAGAGTGAACACCCAGTAATCGGTGCTGGAATAAATTCTTTGAACGCGAGGGTCACGGGATAGGCAGCCTAGCATGAAATCTGCCATATGCGCCAGAGTACCAACGCGTAAGAATTCACTCCCCTCACTGGCCTGACTGTCCATTTCCTCCTCCTCCAACTCCTCCAACTCCTCTTCTTCTGCCCATACACGCTGAACAGTGAAGGACTCAACAATGGTCCCCTCTTGTGTCTCGCCAACATTCTCCTCCTCTTCCTCCTCATCCTCCTCCACCTCCACCTCCTCCGATATGCGCTGAGAAACAGACCTCAGGGTGCTTTGGCTATCAACAAGGGAATATTCTTCCCCCGTCTCTTGTGACGAGCGCAAAGCTTCCGACTTCATGCTGACCAGAGAGTTTTTCAACAGGCCAAGCAGCGGGATGGTGAGGCTGATGATGGCGGCATCGCCACTGACCATCTGTGTTGACTCCTCAAAGTTACTCAGCACCTGACAGATATCAGACATCCACGTCCACTCCTCATTGTAGACTTGAGGAAGCTGACTGACCTGACTACCAGTTCTGGTGGAAGTTGACATCTGGCAGTCTACAATCGCTCTGCGCTGCTGGTAAACTCTGGATAACATGGTCAGTGTTGAATTCCACCTCGTGGGCACGTCGCACAACAGTCGGTGAGCGGGCAGTTGGAGGCGGCGCTGCGCTGCCCTGAGAGTGGCAGCATCTGGGCTGGACTTCCTGAAATGCGCACAGATGCGGCGCACCTTCGTGAGCAAATCAGACAGATTGGGGTATGTCTTGAGGAAACGCTGCACTATCAGATTTAACACATGGGCCAGGCATGGCACATGTGTCAGTCTGCCGAGTTGCAGAGCCGCCACCAGGTTACGGCCGTTGTCACACACAACCATTCCCGGCTTGAGGTTCAGCGGTGCCAGCCACAGATCAGTCTGCGCCGTGATGCCCTGTAATAGCTCTTGGGCGGTGTGCCTTTTGTCGCCTAGGCTCAGCAGTTTGAGCACCGCCTGCTGTCGCTTAGCGACGGCACTGCTGCTGTGCCTAGAGCTACCGACTGATGGCGCCGTGCCCACGGATGGTAGTTCGGAGGAGGAGGTGGAGGAGGGGTGGGAGGAGGAGGAGGCATAGTAGGCCTGAAACACCTGGACCGAGGTAGGCCCCGCAATCCTCGGCGTCGGCAGTATATGAGCAGCCCCAGGGTCAGACTCGGTCCCAGCCTCCACCAAGTTAACCCAATGTGCCGTCAGCGATATATAGTGGCCCTGCCCGGCAGCACTCGTCCACGTGTCCGTGGTCAGGTGGACCTTGTCAGAAACGGCGTTGGTCAGGGCACGGATGATGTTGTCTGACACGTGCTGGTGCAGGGCTGGGACGGCACATCGGGAAAAGTAGTGGCGGCTGGGGACCGAATACCGAGGGGCGGCCGCCGCCATGAGGTTGCGAAAGGCCTCGGTCTCTACTAGCCTATAGGGCAGCATCTCCAGGCTAAGCAATCTGGAGATGTGCACATTAAGGGCTTGGGCGTGCGGGTGGGTTGCACTATATTTGCGTTTCCGCTCCAGCGTCTGGGGTATGGAGAGCTGAACGCTGGTGGATGCTGTGGAGGATCGTGGAGGCGACGATGGGGTTTTTGTGCCAGGGTCCTGGGCAGGGGGCTGACTAGCAGCTGACACAGGGGAAGGAGCAGTGGTGTGCACGGCCGGAGGTGAACGGGCTTGTTGCCACTGAGTGGGGTGCTTAGCATTCATATGCCTGCGCATACTGGTGGTAGTTAAGCTAGTAGTGGTGGAACCCCTGCTGAGCCTGGTTTGGCAAATGTTGCACACCACAGTCCGTCGGTCATCCGGTGTTTCCTTAAAGAACCTCCACACTTCTGAAGATCTAGCCCTCGCCGCAAGAGCCCTCACCACGGGAGCTTCACTAGTTGACAGTGGCGCTGATGCACCAGCTCTGGCCCTGCCTCTCCGTCTGGCCCCACCACTGCCTCTTCCAACCTGTTCAGGTCGAGGACTCTCCTCCGTCTCAGAAGCACTGTGTTCACCCGGCCTCTCAACCCAGCTTGGGTCTGTCACCTCATCATCCTCCGATCCCTCAGTCTGCTCCCCCCTCGGACTTCCTGCCCTGACAACAACTTCCCCACTGTCTGACAACCGTGTCTCCTCATCGTCGGACACCTCTTTACACACTTCCACTACGTCAAGAAGGTCATCATCACCCACAGACTGTGACTGGTGGAAAACCTGGGCATCGGAAAATTGCTCAGCAGCAACCGGACAAGTGGTTTGTGACTGTGGGAAGGGTCCAGAAAACAGTTCCTCAGAGTATGCCGGTTCAAATGCCAAATTTTCCTGGGAGGGGGCAGACTGGGGGGGAGGAGGCTGAGGTGCAGGAGCTGGAGGAGTGGGGATTTCGGTGACATGGGTGGACTGCGTGGAAGACTGACTGGTGGTGGACAAATTGCTCGAAGCATTGTCAGCAATCCACGACATCACCTGTTCGCACTGTTCTGGCCTCAACAGTGCTCTACCACGAGTCCCAGTAACTTCAGACATGAACCTAGGGAGTGTAGCTCTGCGGCGTTCCCCTGCTCCCTCATCAGCAGGTGGTGTCTCACCCCGCCCAGGACCACGGCCTCTGACCCCTGCAGTAGTTGGACGCCCACGTCCCCGCCCTCGTCCTCTACCCCTAGCCCTCGGGTTAAACATTTTTAAAATGAGAGTTATAACTTTTTTTTTTTTTTTACTTCTTTTTGTTTTTTTTGGTGTTTTTTTGTGTTTTTTTTTTTTTTTTGTGTTTTTTGTTTTTTTTTGAGTTTTTAAAACCAAACAATCCTATCCTATTGCTATGGCTATTTTCTAGCCAAGTATCAAAGGAAGCACACTACTATGCCAGATGAGATGACACTGAGTTATTGCCTAATAGAAATCCAACCCCTACTGAATTTTGCCACTTCGGCCTTTGCTATGGATATGTGCGCCACTAAGCGCAGAACACAGCGGTCGCAAGTCTCACTACAAATTGCTCAGAATTGGCAAGTACATGCACTGCAGAAACTACAGCCACCAGCAGATCAACCAGAAATCAAATATATAGAACGCTACTGTAGGCTTCAAGAAGCTGTTTGTATTCTCCTATGGCTATTTTCTAGCCAAGTATCAAAGGAAGCACACTACTATGCCAGATGAGATGACACTGAGTTATTGCCTAATAGAAATCCAACCCCTACTGAATTTTGCCACTTCGGCCTTTGCTATGGATATGTGCGCCACTAAGCGCAGAACACAGCGGTCGCAAGTCTCACTACAAATTGCTCAGAATTGGCAAGTACATGCACTGCAGAAACTACAGCCACCAGCAGATCAACCAGAAATCAAATATATAGAACGCTACTGTAGGCTTCAAGAAGCTGTTTGTATTCTCCTATGGCTATTTTCTAGCCAAGTATCAAAGGAAGCACACTACTATGCCAGATGAGATGACACTGAGTTATTGCCTAATAGAAATCCAACCCCTACTGAATTTTGCCACTTCGGCCTTTGCTATGGATATGTGCGCCACTAAGCGCAGAACACAGCGGTCGCAAGTCTCACTACAAATTGCTCAGAATTGGCAAGTACATGCACTGCAGAAACTACAGCCACCAGCAGATCAACCAGAAATCAAATATATAGAACGCTACTGTAGGCTTCAAGAAGCTGTTTGTATTCTCCTATGGCTATTTTCTAGCCAAGTATCAAAGGAAGCACACTACTATGCCAGATGAGATGACACTGAGTTATTGCCTAATAGAAATCCAACCCCTACTGAATTTTGCCACTTCGGCCTTTGCTATGGATATGTGCGCCACTAAGCGCAGAACACAGCGGTCGCAAGTCTCACTACAAATTGCTCAGAATTGGCAAGTACATGCACTGCAGAAACTACAGCCACCAGCAGATCAACCAGAAATCAAATATATAGAACGCTACTGTAGGCTTCAAGAAGCTGTTTGTATTCTCCTATGGCTATTTTCTAGCCAAGTATCAAAGGAAGCACACTACTATGCCAGATGAGATGACACTGAGTTATTGCCTAATAGAAATCCAACCCCTACTGAATTTTGCCACTTCGGCCTTTGCTATGGATATGTGCGCCACTAAGCGCAGAACACAGCGGTCGCAAGTCTCACTACAAATTGCTCAGAATTGGCAAGTACATGCACTGCAGAAACTACAGCCACCAGCAGATCAACCAGAAATCAAATATATAGAACGCTACTGTAGGCTTCAAGAAGCTGTTTGTATTCTCCTATGGCTATTTTCTAGCCAAGTATCAAAGGAAGCACACTACTATGCCAGATGAGATGACACTGAGTTATTGCCTAATAGAAATCCAACCCCTACTGAATTTTGCCACTTCGGCCTTTGCTATGGATATGTGCGCCACTAAGCGCAGAACACAGCGGTCGCAAGTCTCACTACAAATTGCTCAGAATTGGCAAGTACATGCACTGCAGAAACTACAGCCACCAGCAGATCAACCAGAAATCAAATATATAGAACGCTACTGTAGGCTTCAAGAAGCTGTTTGTATTCTCCTATGGCTATTTTCTAGCCAAGTATCAAAGGAAGCACACTACTATGCCAGATGAGATGACACTGAGTTATTGCCTAATAGAAATCCAACCCCTACTGAATTTTGCCACTTCGGCCTTTGCTATGGATATGTGTGCCACTAAGAGCTAAACACAACGGTAGCAAGTCCCCCTGCTAATTCCTCACAAAATGGTAAAAGATGCAAATTAAAATAAAAAAAGTAGAACGTTATTGTAGCCCTAAGAAGGGCTGTTGGGTTCTTTGAGAATCACTCCTGCCTAACAGTAAGCTAATAGAACACCCTAACGCTTTCCCTGACCAGCAGCAGCTCTCTCCCTAGCGGCATCCAGAGACAGAATGATCCGAGCAGCGCGGCCAGCGGCTAGTCTATCCCAGGGTCACCTGATCTGGCCAGCCAACCACTGCTATCGACGTGTAAGGGTACCACGTCATGCTGGGTGGAGTGCAGAGTCTCCTGGCTTGTGATTGGCTCTGTTTCTGGCCGCCAAAAAGCAAAACGGCGGGAGCTGCCATTTTCTCGAGCGGGCGAAGTATTCGTCCGAGTAACGAGCAGTTTCGAGTACCCTAATGCTCGACCGAGCATCAAGCTCGGACGAGCATGTTCGCTCATCTCTAATCTCTAACAGTCTGCCACCGAGATCAGACTTTAAGACAGGTCTAGGAGTCTCTATGAAACTCTGACGTGCACAAAGGGGATAAGGATCATTCAGCTATACACTACATGTACACCATGGTTTGGGAACAGATTAATATGAATTATTTATAATATTTGCTTGCTAATCCTAGTACAGCACTACTTATTTAGAAGTGTGTGTGGTCTCTGTGTTATTTAGGCTTCATCAGCAAATTCATTTTCTCCTTATGCTGCTTGACTGCCCTGGCTTCTTTTCAAAATGTATTTCTTGCTATGTTGCTTTGGAGTAATGTTATGAAGATAAATGGCAGGTAGTGAAAGAAGATGCTTTTTAATTACAGCTTGGTAAACCTAAGTAGAATTTACTAAAATTATAATTGTTTTCTGAACCTATTAATGAAAAAACCCACAATTTTGGAAACTTCATCATTAACTTTTATAGCTTTGGTTAAATCGGAAAAAAAGAATAGATTTACAGTAGCCTCATTTGTATTCTGGTATAACCTCTAGGATGACCTCAATCTCTTCTATTTCTGCAAGGTCTTACAACCTTTTGTATATAGTCATTACTGGGGTTAGAAGAGGATTGGAGGCTACTGCATCTTCATCGATTTAGTCTCTCTCATCCTTAAAGATAACATTCCACAAAGGTTAATTTGTATTCTTCCTATGTGAGTAAGCTTTAACAAAGCGAAAAGAGCTAGTGAATTTCTGTTGTAAATTATTTATACTGTCATCATTGCAAACATATCATTTGGGGGAAGATAAATAATATAAGACGTGTCATATTTGTTTGATCTTTGAATTAAAATTTAACATTCGATGTTGAACAACCTAGGTATTAACATCAATGTTTTATTTACAGAAAATAAGAATGAGAAATCATTAAGATGTGAAAAAATGTTATGAGTTTTGCAAAAAATGCTGCTTAAGGAAAAAACTATAATAACATTACAGTGAAAAACAATACTGTGTCTGTAATGGATTTCAGTGGATGTTTTATGTTTGAATAGCTATTTTTATTTGTTGAATTCCTGAAGTTCAACATATATGTTGAAATTCCGGGTCAGTGTTGGAATAGAAAAAAATGAATTCACTGCTGAAGTCTTCCTCACCAGTCTGAATACGCTAACAGTCTATCAATGACACAAAAGCTTCTTTTCCTGTATTGATCAGAGTAATAAAACCTGAGTGGTGATGCATCCGGCCACATAATACATGATGTGAAGCATTTTTCATTATGAATCAATCATGGCTGTGGAAGAGAAAACATCATGGTACATGTTTATTCTGACAAGGCTATTCAACATTATGAAGAGAAGTTTAAATGCTCAGTACCTGTGTTTTATATAGCAATACAGTATTTTTGTACAGTACTGTACATATTCCAGTTCTTTATGCTTTCTACTGTATGTGCAATCTGCAAAGCCCATAATACAAAATCTCCCTTAAAGGGGCTGTCTGATATTAATAAAAACTGGTGGGCTGGCGGAGGGGCCTGTGATAAAGACCCAAACCTGTATCCCCCCCCCTCTTTGCTGCCATAGTACCGCGCCACAGTCTGTCACCTCCGCTCGCCTGGCATGTCTACCAGTCCCCTGTTACAGCGCTGTAGCAGGTGCTGGGACAAGAGGCGGATGGGCATGACAGGCCACCAGAAGTTGTTGGAGCAGAGATGTCGTGCTCCTGTAGACAAACAGGGGACGGCAGTGCGGCACACTGGGACTGCTGTGTGCTGAGGGAGTAAAAGTTTGATGTTTTTCACAGCCCCACCTCCTCAGCCCACCAGTAAAGTTGTTGTCAGATGACAGATGACCCCTTTCATGGCATTCAGCAATATGAATAAGAGGTATTTTGAAAATTAAAATATAACTTTTATTCATATTGTTAAAATGGTTTCTGTTTTATAATCAAAGTACAATAAATATCAATCCATGATAAAGTATAATAGGGTATTGTACCCCAAAGGTAAGATTCTCAATCATATCCAAAACATACCAGCAAAAGATACACACCAGAGTGTATTTTCATAAATGACCACGTTCTTGCTTCTTAAAATATCTTTGTAGAGAATCCTTCCTGATAAGAGAAAAATATCCCATGGGACTATTATTATGTTTGTGGGTAGCAGTTTTTGCAAATTTTACATCAATGTTTAGAACCCAAAACTAGTCAGTTCAAAGCACAGAAAAGATACAGAAGTTAAGATTTTGCCAGTTACCATCTGGTACATACACTGATATTAAGAACAGACATCTCTTGTTTCTCCAAAATAAAAGGATTGGTGGGTCAAATTCTTTGTTGCACCAGTCTTACTATTCCCCCACACCAGTGTACTGCACACCAGATGTACTAAAAGGCTCAGACGGAAAGTTATCTTGGAGCTTGGAGCTATTAGCTATAGTCTCAGACAACTTTGTGGTGGAGACTATAGTAAATATGGCAGGCTGAGGTGTCCACTCCTCCAGCTGGCCCTGCCGCCTCCCCTTCATGCCCACTTTCAGAAAAAGAGTAGTGCGGGGCAGAAAGCAGGTAAAAATTCTAGAAAATCGCTTTTCCGGAGCACAAGGCATAGTAGATGTTCCCCTATGTGATTTACAAATCAACATTGTTTTTAAACAACTAGCTTATAGTCAGTAAGACAGAAAATTATATGGCTTGTGCTATATTTCGAATTGGGAAAGTTGGATGAATACTGATTTTATACTTTAACTGAATTCAGATTCTTTACTTCTTTATGTTTCAAGAAAACAATACACTCAGTTAGCCTAGAGCTGATAATAAACAAGGGTTTTCTCATAGACCTAAAGTAATATTGCCTCTTAGACCCACAAATGTTTCAAATGATCTACTCTAGTGCTAAGGGCAAAGATATGTCTGGCACCAATTAAATGTGATAAGAGAACATATTTCAGCTGTCATTTTGACATCTTATTTTTGTCTTGTCACAAATAATAATCTTTCTCACTGTATTTTGTTGTGTTCTGCATCCTATTGTTTTGTACATTTCAGATATAATTTTGCAACCATATTTTAACCCCCTAAGGCATTAAGAACTACATTTAGGTCATAATGCCTTGATCTGTTACCTTGGCATTCTGGAGTCTTTATGTCACTGGGCAGGACCTTACTGAGGCACACTGTTATAAATCCTTAGCAAATTCTCCATATTCTGCAGTATTGAGTGCAGTATATGGTATTTCTGATCAGACCCTTGGGGGTCTAAAGAGTAGTAAAAAAATAAAAAGTAAAAAAATTAAAAACCCAAAAAATTCAAATTGCCCCCCTTTCCCTAGAAGTGATATAAAAATAAACAAATAAAATCATAAAGATATTCAATATTACCCTAAAGTCCCGATGTATTAACACATAAAAATGGAATATCCGGAAAGGAGAGTAGCGCCCAAATGCCTGAAACTGCAAATTTTCACCATTTTGCAAAGGCCATACAGCTCCCAAATTGGGAGTAATAATCTTCAAAAATTTACACCTTATACATGTTCATACACCAAAGTATGAAACAGGTTTTAGTGTAAGAATAGGACAATGTTAAGAGAAATTTTTTATACAAAAGGTTTTAATTTTTTACAATCTATTAAAGCATAATCAAACTTTTTGTAAATCAGCATTTCTGCAGTCATACCAACCAAAGGAGTAAAGAAGAGGTGCCAACTGAAGTGCATAGTTAAAGCAGTAATAACTGCATAAACAAAAAAATTGTGTAGATGCATTTTTTTTTTCAATTTCATTGCATTTGGAATTTTTACAAGCTTGCTAGTTAGTGGCACGGAATATGAAATGCTGTCACTAGGATGTACAATTTTTTACACAGCAAGCAAGCCCTCCTACAGCTCTGTAAACGGAAAAATAAAGTTTTTAAAGATGTGGAGTTGTCAGGCTACGGGATGTTGATCCTCTGGACCACTGCAGACGATGACTCAAGCCACCACCTGGGACCGGAGTCTAAGTGGTACCCGGTTTACACTAGAGCCCGCCGCAAGGCGGGTTAGACAAGCTGCGGCGTGGTACCACCAGGTCGTTCCTCAGGTGTGACTTGTCTGCAGTGGCGGCCAAGGTTGCGGTACAGAAACAGCAGTCAAACTTGAGGTCACAGTCCAAGCACAAGGTCAGGGCAGGCGGCAGAGATGCAACGTCAGAGTCCAATCCGGGGTCCAAGCAGAGGGGTACAGGAACACAGCACACAGGACAGCAACACGGAGGAACACTGATACATGGGAACGCGGAGGGACTCAGGTTACATGGAAACACAGAGGGAGTCAGGAACACAGGAGACACTGGAACGCAGGCAATTCGCAACAGAGCTTTCTCTAAGGCTGTGAGGCACAAAGATCCGGCAGGGTTAGATGGGAGAGGCAGATATAAATAGCCTCATGGGAAATGACCAGCACCAATCAATGATGCGTTGGCCATTTAAATTTTCTAAAGCTGCCATGCGCGCGCCCTAAGGCACGGTGCCGCGCGCACACGGAGCGAGGCCGGGACTCGGGAGCGGGGAGAGGTGAGATGCGCTGGTGCAGCACCTGCGGGGAGCGAGAGGCACGGGTGAGCCCGCGGCCCACCCGTGACAGGAGTGCAATGTTGAATATGCAAAAAACCTTGACGCATTATGATGAACACGTAAATGCTTTCATTCGTGGTGGATATTAGCTGCAATATGTAGCCAACACCCACCACTAATTCCCACTGTCAGGGTTCTGGGTCCTGCCAGAGATGGACCACCGCCGGAGATTGTACTAGCCGACACCTGGGATAAGACTCTAAATGGCACCTGTCTTCGCCAGAGCCCGCCGCAAAGCGAGATAGTCATGCTGTGACGGGATGCCACCAGGTCGTTTCAGAGGTGCAACTAGCCTGCGGTGGCAGCCAAGATAGATATGCAGGACACAGTACGAGCCCTGGGTGACAGCTGGAGAAGAGCGCTGGAAGGAACACTGAAACTCACGGTATGAACACGGGAGCAGGCACACAGAACAGGAATGAAGGAACAGACTGGAACACGGGAACACTGGAGTGGGAACACAGGAATGGAACACGGGAACAC
This sequence comes from Engystomops pustulosus, assembly GCF_040894005.1. Lineage (NCBI taxonomy): Eukaryota > Metazoa > Chordata > Amphibia > Anura > Leptodactylidae > Engystomops > Engystomops pustulosus. The sequence continues at coordinate 185,316,118 of NC_092411.1, forward strand.
TCAGGAGCACAGGAATACTGGAACACAGGAAGGCTTTCAATTCACAGGGAATGGCTTGAAGATCCGGCAGGGAATGATGGGAGATGCCGGATTATATAGCAAACCAAGAAGTGGCAAGCGACAATCACCTGTGCGCTGGCCCTTTAAATCTCCAAGTGCCGGCGCGCGCCCTAGGGTGGGGGGACGTGCGCTGGGACTAGGCCAGATGGGAGCGGGAGTGGGAGCATGGAGAGGTAAGTTAGAAGAGGGGCCCGGGGCAGCGCCATGGAGAGGTGTACGGGTGTGCCCACGATCCGTGACATGGATCGCGGGGGCACCCGTGACACCCACAATCCGTGCTTGCAGTTATCATGAATGTTAACCTTTTCCCTTTCGCCAGCAGTGCAAGGGATCTTGCACTGCAGTGCAGTGCAGTGCATCTTGGTTCGGGGAGTCACTCCCGTGACATCGAAGAGCGACATTCTGGGACATACTGCCCCACATCTTCACACCCATTACACGGCTCAAAGATCACAGGCTGCCGCGGAATCCTACACCAGGCAGGACCTGGTGTAGCATTAGTCACTAGTGCATGCTGGGCACTCAAGCGTATGATAAATGTCCCCTGATGTGTATGTGTCATTATCACTACACAGTGGATGGAGCCTGTTATAGACAACTATGTCTAAATAGAGGTGACCTTGCTGGTTGACCTGACATTAATTTGATGCAATATTAATGCACTAATAAGGAAGGCTATGACAACATACGGTTGGATTCAACTTTTACCTGGAAAATTTCTTTGACCAACTGATAGAAACAAGTGTTGATTTTTCAGTTACTATATAGATCATGCTATAAATACTTTTTGGTTCTATTTTATGCCTTGGAAAAATGCTAAAAGTAGACTCTGAACTAATAATGAATTTACATGTCAACAGGGTGATACAAAATATAAAGGAATAGAGAGATCATTTTTTTAAATTGAAAGGATTTTGGATTTTGTTCCAGAATATCTTTCTTTTGGGGTAAGTGAAGTGTTTATGTAGTCTGTAATTTGTAAATGGTTTATAGCAAGAGAATAGCCAGATTTACCATTTTCAACTGCAACATAAAGCAAAATATCATACACAACTATCTGAATTCACATAGTGTTACATCAATAAAAAGGTGTTTTATCTTTTGGAATCATGCTGCTGTTGGATTTAATGAAGTACTTTAGTATAACAAATCTCATTTATGGTGTATTCCCACTAGAAATCTTAGATACCTTATGCCTGGCTAATGAAGCACAAGAGCTTGGCTCCTTCAAGTGGAATTTCAATTATGCCCAGAATACATTGTGGAACACATGAAAATCTTTCTCCCAGCTTTTACCATTCTTTCTTGACACCACACTGTTTCTATTGTTAATTTTGCATGAGGAAATACCACTACTTTTCCTGCAACTTTTCATGACAGGAGTATTAACTTTACAGGATTTCAGTTGTTTTCCTGCAAATACTGTGTAAACATATAAAGCAGCAGGGTTTAAACCATTTACCACCTCCACCGATACCAACTCTTTGCATTGTTTAATGGGTGCCACTCCACTGATTCCGATACAACTAGAATATTTGAGACCCCTCAATTTTTTAATTACTATAATTGTTTTTACTATTATTTTTTTTTAACTCCCACTCAAAAGACAGAAAAGACCTTTAAAACCATAATTTTTGCTTTTTTTTACTGTGTAGTGCCAATAACAGTAAAAAAACGACACTGTGATAGTAACAACTGGTGCTGTCTGGGCAGTGCTGTACCTAGATGGACACAGCAGTAGCAATCTCATAATGCCTGTGTTTTGGAAATCACATGCTTAATCACGTGACTAACAAACTGAATAAAGGCATCAGATCTGCTCTCTATATACAGAATCTGAAAAAAAAAGTGGTAAGTACCAGTTGGTCAGTTGGCATTGGTCCTCTGGTGGGCTGTGTTGCTGTAGGCTGTGCCAAAAAAGGAGAATATGCCAAAGTTCTTATCCTAGAAGTGAGGATTTTATTGAGCTGTCAAGTCATTCCCTGAGTAAGTTCAGTTTCTAAAAGGCAGTAGTCATCACTTCATTAGGCCAATGACTGCCACAATAGCAAATTGGAACCCCTTGATGGCATTGGAGGAAGGGATGATAAGACGGTACACATTGTGACATAAAAACTTTCTGATCGACATTCACTGCAGCATTGTAAATGTTAAATACTTAGAATCAGAGGGTTGTTTCAGTAGGGTGTTTCAGTAGGGTTTTTTCTTGTTGGAAATGACATACCTTGTGAAAGGAACTACAGACTTGTCATTGCAATACTAATATAACATTAAACCACAAGTACTTAAGGGAGGTAAACATAAAATTAAGAGTTCTTGAGGACATGAAGTATCCTTTATCTTATCCCTGGGACAAGTGTGCAATTCAAGAAGACACACTGGTCAATTAAGATTCCCAAAGTAAAAATCTAGCAGCATCCGATTCTCATTCCTAATGGACAGGACTTACCCTTTGGTGCATGTGTGAAGGTTGTTTTTCAAGTACTAAATGTTCTGTCTGTAATTAAAAGTGAATGTACTTACAAAACCCTACTCATATTCTTTATAATCCCCTTAGGATCATTTAACAGACTGAATGGGTCAGTCGAGGAGACAAATGAAGTCTCAGTCTCCTCTCCTTCTACAAGTCTGTAAACACAATGCTCAATTGATTGGGCAACGTTACATTAGACGTCAATGAAAAATTAATTAGCTTAACTTAAGTGAGCACTTTGCAGCTTTCTAGATCTATGTATTTGATACCTTCCACTTATTATTTATGGCAAACTGAGACCTGAGGTTCACAATGTCACAATTAAGTGTTGCTATATACTTGAAAATAAGTGGATACATTCAAATAAGTGTTAAAGTGAATCATTCTTAAATGTGTATGCCTAATGTAATACACATAATGAACCTCTATATTAATAACACAAACAAATTTGTTGACGTGTGACTTTTTGTAAAAAGGTTCAAATACTTGTCATTCTTTAACTGGTATTCTGCTGTTTCTACAACTTCCATGAAAGTGAATGCAGCCATGGATGAACAACTAACACATTAAAAATAAAACAGCAGAGAGGAGTGGTGAGGGAGAGCTTCCCACTATGGTAAAGCTCTTTGATAGATACTACCTGGAGTGAGAATCCTACATGAGCACCACCATTATTAAAGAGAGTGCGGTATCCATTTCTCCACAAATATCTATTGGATATGTCAAAAATGTGCAATATATGAGGATTCAATCTAGGGTGTAACGAGACTCCAGTGGACCCTGGTGCAAACTTAGGATGGGTAGATAGTACAAAGTAGAACTTGATAGTCTTAGGGCTCCTTGACATTGGCATTATTGCTCAGCTTCAGTTGCGCATCTGCTGCATTTTGCCTCCGTTGCTTCTCCATTTTTCTTCCGTTTTGTCTCGGAAAGTTTAACATTGCTTTGAACACATCACACCTGGTTTTTCAGCTTCATTAGTGAAAAACAAACTGATGTTTCATGTTTTTGAGGACCCAAAGACTTCTATTGCCACATTCGTGAAAATCATTGGATATGTTTCAAATTTTTTTCCATGGACAATGGATCAGTGAAAACACAAGCCAATGTGAAAACACCCATAGAAATCTATGGCGCTGTGAGGCATCTGTGCAAATCACTGAGCCCTGGACATGACAACCAACACCAATGTAAAAGAACCCTTATACTGTGCAAGACTTATGATCCAACATCGGACACAGTGTTCTACTTTGTGACAGTTTTGATATATCTACCCCTACATGTCTAAATTTGAATAAAATATAAAGTACCCCAGTGAAATAAATAATATAGATGATCATCAGGTCCATGCTGTCTGATCCAAATTTCTAGAATGAAAAAAGTTATGTGACATCTAAAATACATAACTACTATATGCTTACCCGTCCCCTGTCCCTGCTCATTATACAGCATTAGTTACATGGACAGGAAACAGCTGATTGTGGCAGGCAGGCAAAATTTGAGTGGAGTGTGCCTGCTCCTGTCGTGAACAAGGGCAATGCAAGGACAGACTGCATTGTGAGTGCCAGAGAAGGTAGGTACAAATGTTGCCCCCCAGGCAACCTGTACATTTTTTAACACACTCAGGCAACCCCTTTAACAATTAAAACATACAGATGTTGGGTACAGAACTTGCTTAATTGCTTAGTGGTAAGAATAACATCAAAATACCTACATGACACCTGTCATCTTGAATTCCCTAGTAAGTCATCTGGATTGCAGTGTGTCAAACTCATAAATCCATGTTAATTCAAGATTCTTTAGAAATTTTTCACTTTCACTACCTCTATGAAAGAGGGTAGCCCCTTTAAGTATGGGATACATGGGGCATTTCTCTATTTGGGCACAGAGAGACACTGAAAATGTGCTATATTTTTCAGTGTGATTTAAGTTTGTGGTGCAAGGGTTTAATGATTTCATGCATGAACCAAAAGATTAAGATTTGTCTCCACATTCATGAAGGTGAACTATAACTCCCTAGACCACTTTTAGCTGCTCTATTTGTGCACTAAAAATTGTACCACAAATCCAGTCGGGAAAATAGAAGCGCCAGAAAAGTGTCAGATTCACAAGTGGTGACACAATTTTGCGCCCAGAAATAGAACATTTCAGAAAACCACCAAAATTGTGGCATGGACACTTTATAAATAAGGCACAAAATTCCGCCAGCTTTCCTTTTCAAAGGCGATAATAAAAGATCGCCAGGGATAGCACATTTCCAGAAATAATCAGGGACTGTTGATCCTTTCTTAAAATTACTCACCCATACAGGCACTGAATCAAATAACCAGCACAATCAGCAAATATGTAAATCAATATTTAAGTAATCAGTATTTAAATATTTAAAAAAAATAATAGCATCAATCTGTTCTTTTAAAGGATAGCTACCATTAAAATCAAGCATGGATAAACCAGGGACATTTACTAAGAGATCCAGGCACCGTGACTGTGGTAATCTTCTTATATTTGTTATACATAGCATCCTTCCTTCTATAAACAATTTTTAAAAATGATACTAAAGAGCCAGAAGGGCTTTTGGGAGGTGTTACCTTCCCACTGTGTGATGTAACTTCTGTAGTGAGATTACACAAGGCATAGGGGAGGATGAAGAATGAAGTGCTGAGGGACCTGATGGTGAAAATGGAGGGGCACTGGTAACTCCCCCAGGAACCCTTCAGGCTCAGTAGCATAATTCAAAATGTTGATTTTAGAAGGAAGGAGAGCGTGTATAATAAATATAAGAAGATTACCACAGTCACAGTGCCTGGATCTATGAGTAAGTGTTCCCAGTTTATCATGCTTGACTTTGATGGTAAATTTGTTTTAAATAAGTTTATACTTTTGAGTCTTTTTGATTTCATCTGAATGTGTTAACCTTCAGAGTTCTAGATATCCTATATGCCATCATCGGTGGAGACAGAAATACTGTAATTTGTGGTAAGGAAACATGTTAAATTGTCCAGTGTTCTCTAAGTCTATTGGAAACTTTCCCACTTTCCAACCTTTGTATCTTTTCTTTATCTTGTTTTCTCTGTTTCAATAGTGAATCCATTTAGTGTAATCTCACCATCTCTTTGGCATGTTCCCATACTTGTCTTGAATATCCTCTGTCCTCATTTCTTAAACGCCATGTTTAGCCTCTCATCTGTTTTACTCTATGAGCTGTTCTTGTCTGCTATAGTTGGCCTGTGTAAAAAGAGGATCTTGGCCCTAAAGAGCCTTTGCAGTAATGTGAAGAGGAAAGAGTGACACCTTAAAGGGGTAACGTCATGTTTTTGTAATGTGTGTGTATGTGCGGGGAGCCTCCACAATAAGGATTTTATCAGAGTTATTGGAAGTCCTAGGATGGGGTGCAGTTTTTTATAGTGAAGAATTCTAAAGGCTTCTCTGAGGAAAATAATATGTAACTTAACTTCCTTGGCATAAGGGAAGATTATCAAGTGCCGTCTATTGGGAAAACTAAAGTGAAGCCCATGACCCCTGATGACTCCGATCTACCAATTGGCAGGCCTTGCAGTTTTTTGGCCATGTTTGCAGTAAAAAATGGTCTTGTATTTATTATGTTCATGCACCATAATTGTGTCATGGTTGCATTTTGACCAACACTTTTTAAAACTGTGCAGGACATAGTATTCCTAGTGTGCTAAACATTTATTACTGAGATGACCAACTATTATTGACTATTGCAACAACTGACTATTGCAACAACGTAAAGTGCACCAAGAAAAAATAGGTGCAACATGCGACACTAGCAGAGTGCTCCAGACTATATACTGGTGCACAGCTCAGACAGTATGTACCATCTTTTTCTTGGTGCACCTTTAACAAACAGATGCAACACAAAGAACTTTTTTGATCCTACCAATTGGCTGCAATGAAACAAACTATGAAAAATTAACAAGGGTCAGAATACTTTCTGTACCCACTGTATAAGCTGCGACTTGTTAAAAAGTTGCATTAAAAATTGAAAACATGCACCTTTTTCTTTTGCTTTTTTAAAATACTTTTTATGCAACGTTTTGACAAAAAACTTTTAAACAAAAAGCCAGCAATGCTGCAGAACACTGCAGACAGATTTATTTAAAGAGGACCTGTCACCATATTTTGACCACCCTGAGCAACAATGCCTGCTGATAAAGGGTTACAAGTCCTCCCCATATCGCCTAAAATTAGCTGCCAATGGGGCACTGTACCTTAACTACAGACGTTTTTCTGATATGCAAATTATCTTCTCTGACTCATGTCTGGTGTTTCTCTCTTCTCTCTCTCCGGGCTGGCAGTGAACCATGCCCCATTATTGTGACTGACAGCTCTGTGTTTCTTTAAATCACTGCTCTGCACTTAGGAACTTGTACTTAGGAACTGTCTGCTAATATTCAACTACAGACATATAAAAGCTCTATGTATAGATGGGAAATATTGTGTCAATTTTTTTACATGGTGCCTTGTGTTACATTCATGACATGTGACCAGTGACATCATTGCAGGTCCTTGAGCCTTCTTAGAATAGCAAACTGTACACATGCATGTAATTACATGAAATCACAGCAACCTCCATGGAGGATGGAGAGGAATAGAAGTTCAGTGAGGCTGCTGTCACTTCATGTGGTCATATACATGCTTGGGTACAGTTTGCTATTGTTAAGAGACTAAAGGACCTAAGATGACGTAACTCTGGTCACATGACTTGAACTTGACCAGTAAGGAAGCATAAGGCATGGGGAGGATTAGATGGGAAAGGCCAGCCGATCAGGACACCCTAGCCCCTCTGATGCCAGGTAATATAAGATAAAAGGTGATTTATGCGGATGTAAGAAAAACAATTTTTAGCTAAAAGAAGGGTGTCAGTCAGCTACTAGAGCTCTATAGGTACCTGTCACTGGCTGTATATGTGCAAATGTGGTAACAGGTTCCCTTTAAATAGAACTCAACAGGAACCTGTCACTGGCTCTATATGTGCAAATGTGGTGACAGGTTCCCTTTAAGGATCAAAGCCACTTAATCTAATATCAGAGCTCTAAAAGACCATCATGTGGAACCCTCCTAATGATTAATAACTGCAATGAATTGAAATGTTGACTGATTGTATGATATCACTACACATGCACTTTTGTCTTTTGCATCTGCATCTTTTATTATGTATTAATTTATTTTACCATCATTCCTGTGTATCCTTAGTCAATGTCATTTTATGTAGTGCATAATGAGACATGTCTAATGAGATGTTCAGAGTCCTTTAGTTAACTATGAAGGTTCATTACCTATTTTTTGAAGGAATAGGTAAAGGTAGAGGGAGAGCTTGCAAGTGGTGAACTGGAAATGGCCATGGCCATGGTTTTTGTCTCTTTGGAAAGTCATATTTATATGGTTGTAATTAAAAATAAGTCATCAAGAAATGTATCTATTGTAAGGATGTTATTTGTGATTCTTCTTTGATGTGTAAATTATCACATGCACTAGTTTTATTTCTCTAATCTAGGAAAGGGATTAGAAGAGGTGATTACAATATGTGGTATCAAACAACATATTTAGAATGGATTGTAGCTTAGCTATATGTCTAGTTGACATAATCAGGAGAATCTATGTGCCATAAGCAATCTATATCTCTATAATTAAAATGAATATAATACAATAATTCCAATAAATATAGAAGTATCTAAACAACACCATGAAGGATTAATAAAAGTTATTCAATAAGCTTTATGTGCCACAAACATGGCAACGGGTTGTACAAAATACAACCCCTCACACACCGGCAGCATAAGAAAAATGAAAATGTTATGGGCTTAGGAAGATGAAGGACAATGAAGAAATGTAAAGAAATATTTGGTCACCACAGTGAAAAAGAATGTTGAGGTCATTGAGTCATTCTCCACATTTCTATTGTTTCTATTTTTTGTTTTTAACATGATTTAAACGCAGATGTTGAAATGAGTCATGTTGAATTATCTGCTTCTATACATGCAGAGCCACTTTGATTGTTTGTCAGATGTATTTTGTTTGCCAAATGTATGTTTCTAAAATATGGATTCCCCTGCAGTAAGAAATAAAGAAAGGCTTTTGTGACCAAGAGTCATTGGTACCTGATGGCAAGGTCAAATGTTAAAGTTCTGTTCTTCCCTTCTTTAGATGATGTTTGGAAACGTTTTATATGTCATAACAATTTTACTTAGTTTTTTTCTCACAACATGTGAGCCTTTAACTTGGTAGGATAGTTTTGTTAATTAAAAGTTTCATTCTTTATTGAATTAGCATATTGATTTTCAAGACTAATTTTCACAACCCATTAAAGTTTTAAATAAGCAATACAATTGAATAAACCTTTACCAAAACATGTTAAAATATGGACAGTGTCAATCTGTCAACCTTTACCAGTTTTAAAGGAAATCTACCATTTGATTTCACACATTATGAACCAAACATACATTGAGAGCTACACTGATTTAGGCACCTATCCTGTTAAATCCCTGTGCGGAGTGGTTTTGCTGAAAAAACAATTATAACATTCAGGACCTAGGGAAAGCTGGGTTGCTTCAGCCTGCTGCTGATAAACACATTACACAGAGTTTTTCTTTAACAGTCTAGAAAGGACTTATCAACCTGAGCTGGATCACTCATACACAGAAGCTGGGGGATGGTGCAGTGATTACTTCTGCCTCTCAGGGAAAACACTGTGACGTTCTCTGATGCAGTGCATAACTAATGTGAGAGGAAAAGCGCTGAGCCAGAAAAAAAGAGTGAGACAGCTTCATTATCATTATTTTATTATTGATTTTTTCAGCAAAACCAGGGATTAAACAAGATATGAGTCTGCATCAGTGTAGCTACAGCATTCTCAAGGTTTGTTTGCTTCATAATGCATCACTTTTAAAAACTGTAAGCGCTGACTCCCTGCAGCAAATTCTCTAGACTTAAGGGTAAGGGGGGAAAACTTCAAATAGTTATGTATTTGGCACTTATTAACCTGTCAGGTGTCACTGAACCTGGCAAACCCATTGTTTATGTTGGGAATGGCAAATTGTATATAAAAAACATATTTTTTACTGCAACTTTAATAGTGGATATCTCTGGTTAAGTAAGACCCAGAATCACAAACAAGATGTCACATTTAAGTGGAGACTCTCATTTTTAAGACACCAGAAGTGTGTGCAGCAGGTGTTCTGAAGATATAACCATTTGAAGTGGGCCACTGTCTATAATTTTGTATTAACTTCTATAGAGTTGCTATCTGCCAGGGGTGTATGTAGACAGAACATGTATATAGCAATATGGTAGCCATTAAATGGATTCTGATGTGAACTTTGAGACCGAAACGGTTTTTAAGATGAAACATTTTTAAAAACTCACAAAAAAATCACTTACAAACATAAGAAAGTTAAACATAAAAAGTTGATGGCAATCCATACCAAGGAACACTTAAATTACTACCTAATCATTTGAAGCAATTTGCCTTAGTTTAACAAATGCTATGTAATATTGCCTGTAAGAAGCATAAACATTCATTTATAAGGAAACATTTCTGTACCAGAAGGGAAATGATTGGTTTCCCCTGCTAAACGTATGTACAAGATACATATTAAACAAAACATACAATGTTACAAAAACATACATAGTAATAAAATGCCACAAGCAATTAAACAAATAAATATAGCATGTAGTTAGACAGATATATTAGCAGAACAATAGACTTCCAATGCACTTAGTAAAACAGTCTATTAAATTTACTACATGATATGTGCTTTGTGTTACAATCACAGGAGGAAGGAGAGGGAGGTCATGTGACAGTGCTGTCTGTGTTTATGGCAGAGCTGAGTGTATTCAGTGCTGTGAATACATATGTCTCCTATACCAAATAGTGAGGCTCAAGATCTCTCTAGTTCCTGATCAGTCCCTTCATCACCAGTCTGTGATTATACAGAACTTTTTCAGTCTCTCTCTTCACTCCATGCTGCTTCCCTGCCCCCCACCTTGTGCTAGGAACATTGTTCACAGTGCAGGGAACCTATTTACCCTTAGTGCTGACACAGCAAAGACTATACACTTCATGTAACTGTTTTACTTCTGATTTATACCACTTATTAGATGTTCCTTCTCCTACATGTGTTAAAAGATGCCAGGCTAGTCGCCAAATACTGTACATCCTGTATGTACACTATGCATTGTTCAGTGGATTTTTTTTTGTAGGAATCTCACTTGATGTGTTGCTAAATTACTGAATAAGATAACACAATGTATCATGGGAACTGTGGGCCGAGTGAATTGGACACAGCTTTAGGGCAGATACAGGAAAAAGTCAGTCTCCGTCCACTTTACCACTGCTAAGAAAACTTTTTGTGAAACACTTTCCAAACAAAATATGCCATAACTTTGGAAAGAATAGAGTGAGTAGCACAATATTGTTCTAGCATTGTTCTGTCTGTTTTTAAAGGAGAAATCACATGACAATGTGGTAAAATAATTATAACTTTAGAATTACCGTTTAAGTGAATTAACAACATCAAGAATTGCTTAAGTAGAAAAAACAAATTAATTCATGTATTCATTAAGGGCAGTTTGAGACTCTTTAGATTCTCTTGAGATTCTGGACACTTATTAGGTGAAACAACCAAACCATTTCCAGCTGCAGAGGCTTTCCACTTAAAGGAAGGTCAAGTTTTTGCTAATATAATTTTTTGCCACCTCTATTACAAAGTTTGCCCATGTTAATGAAATTCTGTGTGTTTTGTCATTGTATTGCAAAAAGGAAAAAGCTTTCCTGAAAATGTCTAGGTTTACAATAGTAGCATGATTGATATTTAAAAAGTGTATATAGTATAATAGCCATTCACCTACTAGGAATAAATTATGTTCTTGGTATAGAAAGTTAATTTAAGTAAAAAATGCCATTCAAGTGTCGATGAAAAGAAAACATAATTACATATTTAATGCTGATGTTTACAGCTGCAGCTGTTAATGGTTGTGTAAAGGGAAATTATGGATGATGTGCTGATCATTAGGTAATGTTGTTCATTTTAAAGCAAAAAGCACCACATTGATCTGTTTCAGAAAAATTTATATATTTGGTTCATGCTCAGCTCACTAGTGATTCGGTCATGGCTTTAAATAAGCAATCTAAATAGGGTAAGAACTCTTTCTTGGAAATAAGTGTAGGTTATTTTTTTTTTGATGGCTATATAACTATATATATATATATAAAGTATTCAGACCCCTTTCAATTTTTCACTCTTTGTTTCATTGCAGCCAATTGGTAAGATCAAAAAAGTTATTTTGTTTGCTTATTAATGTACACTCTGGGGCACATGTATCATAGTTTGGATTCTCTGAGGTGCATTTTAGAGACTTTTGGTGGCTAGTTTTTGCGCCTTATGTATGATCCTGTCTTTTTACTTGTGATACATGTTCAGTATTTCCTATCCTAACTCATTTTCCTAACAAGACAACCTCAATGATAAGACGCACACTGTTTTCCAAGCATTTCTTGCTAAAAGACCTAAGATCGTGATTATCTCTGTTGCTGAATGAGCTAGGAGGCTATTCAACTCCGATCTAAAACTCCGATCACTAACTTAATGTAGAAACACCGTTATTTTGTCTCCTAACTCATTTTCCTAACAAGACAACCTCAATGATAAGACGCACACTGTTTTCAATGCATTTCTTGCTAAAAGAGCTAAGATCGAGATTGTCTCTGTTGCTGAATGAGCTAGGACGCTATTCAACTCTAATCTAAGAGAGACTCACTATTTTCATGTAGGAACACCGTTATTTTGTCTCCTAACTCATTTTCCTAACAAGACAACCTCAATGATAAGACACACACTGTTTTCCAAGCATTTCTTGCTAAAAGAAATGTCTCCTAACTCATTTTCCTAACAAGACAACCTCAATGATAAGACTCACACTGTTTTCCAAGCATTTCTTGCTAAAAGACCTATCCTATCCTGGCAGGCACAAATTTTGACTTCTTTTTGAGACTTTTTGTTGCAAATGTCTCAAATCCACATGGACACAAGCCACGTGAGGGGGTTATATACAGGAGTGGACACTACTGTTAATTTGGGATTTAACATGTTTCATTTTTAATGCATTTTGAAACCTATTACAACAGCTGAGGAGAGTGGATTTTCCTAATTACATTATGTTAACATTTGGATTTCCCAAACGCATATTAAACGCAATGTTAACACATGCATTAACGTGGTGTTTATATTGCCTTTTGTAAATGCAAATGTTAACAGTAATGAAATAAGACAAATCACCTCTCCTGTTGTAATTAGTTTCAAAATGCAATATAAATGCAATTAAACTGCTCCGTGTGACCTCACCTTCAGAAGTAACCAATAGAAAAAAGAAAAATTTGACAAAAGAGGTTCATGTGCAAAATGTATCCCATCTTGACAGAAAAAACAGAAATGAAGATATTTTTGGTAATTTATTAAAGACCCTTTGCCCAGTATTGAATAGAAACCCCTTTTGAACTATTTAAGCCATGAGTCTTCTTGGGAATGATGCAAGTTTTTCACATCTGGATATGGGGATCCTCTGCCATTCTTCCTCTCAGATCCTCTCCAGTTCCCTCAGGTTGTATGGTGAACATTGGTGGACAGCCATTTTCAAGTCTCTCCAGTGATGTTCAATAGGGTTTAGGTCAGGGCTCTGGCTGGGCCAATCAGGCATTGGAAAGTGAACCTTTGGCCCAGTCTTAGGTCCAGAGCACTTTGGAAGAGGTTTTCATCCTTGATATCTCTGTTCTTGGCCATATTTATCTTTCCTTCAATTGAACCCTGTTTTCTTGTCCCTGCAGCTGAAAAAAAATCCCACAGCATGATGCTGTCACCACCATGTTTCACTGCCTGGTTTTCTCCAAACACACCATTTAGAATTGACACCAAAAAGTAAAATCTACATCTCATCAGACCAGAGAATCTTATTTCTCATAGTCTGGGAGTCCTTCATGTGTTTTTTTGCAAACTGCAAGCAGCCTTTTATATGTCTTGCACTGAGGAGAGGCTTCCATTGGCACACTCTGCCATAAAGCCCCAACTGGTGGAGGACTTCAGTGATAGTTGACTCTTTGGAACTTTCTCCTATCTCCCTACTGCATCTCTGGAGCTCAGACACAGTGATCTAAGTTTTATTCTTTACCACTCTCACGAACTCTCTTCTCCAATGATTGCTTAGTTTGGCTAGGCAGTCACGTTACGGAGGTCACTGTGCTCTTAGAAACCTTCAGTGCTGCAGAAATTCTTTTGTAACCTTTTGTAAGCCACAATTCTGTCTATGAGCTCCTAGGGCAGTTCCTTAGGCCTCATGATTCTCATGTGCTCTGACATGAACTGTGAGCTGTGAGGTTTTATAAAGACAAGTGTGTGTCTTTCCTAATCCAATCAGTTTTATTAAACACAGTTACCCAATGAAGGAGTATAACCATCTGAAGGAGGATCAGAACGAAATAGACAGCATGTGAGTTAAATATAAGTGTCACAGGAAAAGGTCTGAATACTTATGACCATGTAATATTTCAGTTTTTCTAATTTAGCCCCTTACTGACATGTGACTCATTGATACATCACACATCACGGCCAGGCTTTAAGCAAAACTATACCAGGTCAGACTTGGCATAGTTTTGCTCATCGGCCTGGCCTCCTGAAGGATAAATCATTGAAGTATCTGCTGCAACAGGGGGCGCATGACCTTTACCATACACCAGTGCATGATAATTTCCCTCCATAATATCAACTATTGCTGTTGGTGTTACATGCTTATGCATTGGCTAACATATGGAGACGGGACACCTCTGCAGAAAACCTACCGGTATTATTACCTTTATGTTTCAGTGACACAGGCTGCTTTACTATTCCATATAGAGACATTTAATAAAACATTGCAAAGTATATAATTCTGCTCAAATGTTCTATTTTAGAAGCCTATGAGCAACATAATCCACTATTTGTCTGTACCATAACATCTTTCAAGAACATATGTGTAATCTTCTGTATTAGGAAGAATGCATCTAAGAAACTGAGGATTCAGAAGTTGGGTTTTTGCATGACGGCCACAAAATGACAGTTCGGTAAGTAGCTGACTGTTATTGGAGAAAGCATAGGAAATCCATGGCTGTACACTATCATCCTATGGCTGCCCTATGAAAAGCTTGTATACAATCATGTTTTATAAAGAAAAAGTAAGACTAAAGTTGTACAATGGTAAAAAAAAAAAATTCACGGCTTAAAGAGACTTTACTTTTTTTGGTGTCATGTTTTCTTTTTTGCATTCTTTATCCCGTCAATTGAATAGGGATTTGGAACAATAAATTGGGAGTATGTGAGTGTAACATTTACACTTTACTATCCGAGTCTCCTGGCATAAATTGTTATAAAGATAAAGTACACAAAGAGGACAAAAAACAGCAAGATCTGGTCCAGCAAAGGTTTTTGCTTAAACCTAATGAATATCAAAAGCAGAGGAAATACTGTAATGTGATTGAGCTGCAGTTCAAGTATAATGAATGATAACGAATGTCCTGCCTTAGTGGGATTATAGAAGGACCACTTGCTGGCAGTGATTTAGAAACTGTGCCTTTTATCAGTCTACTCTGCTGGCCCTGACCTTAATCCAGTAAATTCACTTCCCTCGCTGGTCCTTAAACTGCCTCATTATTGGCGCGCCACTGGGCATCTCCCATGACACCCATCCAGTAGGACAAAAGTGACATGGGGCTACAGACTGTAACTGAGTGGCAAGTATTATCCAGATATATGAGACAATAAGGAATGCAGGAATCAGTAAGCACAGAATACCATGACACAAAAGGAATTTTAGTACTATGCCATCTGCCAATGTGACCGCTTGACTGATTTAACAAGCTCAACGAATCAACGTTATAATGAGTTTTGCATATGTATGAGAATTTTATTTACAATGTCTTATTTCAAAAGCTAAAGGTGATTGGTAATACTATTCTGGATAATACACTGATATAACAAAGTTTAATTTCTTTTAACTTGAGATGGTAAAAGAAGGGGTCACTGTAAAATACATAGTAAGAGGTACTGTAGGATAGAGCTTTATTTCTCTGCCAGTTTTGGAACCCCCACTTGTTTGGTGCTTAATATTGCTCTTAAAATTTATGTCAAGATACATTTAAAAAATAATAAATATTTTTAATAATAAAAATAATAACAATGTATTATTATACTAAAATATTTATTCAGTGTTAAGAGAAACATATAAGGTAATATATAAATAGGTTATACAGGGCATTAACAGAGACATAGCAAAAATCTATTTTCTGTAAAATTAGCTCAAACAACAAAATTAAACTTTCAGGAACAAAACACTTATAATATTAAAAAAAAATGGGATAACACTTAAATGATAAAAATGACACTTGGATTTTTAAAATTTTTGTCTCTAATGGGACCAAAGATTATGAAAAAAGCTTCGTTCCAGACACCTTACAGCGGATCTTTGTATCTTGGGACTAAAGAAAAGCATCCAGAGAGCTTCACCAGAGGTCATATTGGGCAGGGAGGTCCGTCTGTAACTAGGGGTCGTCTGTAAGTCAGGTGTCCTTAAGTAGGGGACATCTGAGGGTTATGAGGCATAACCTTCATGAATTGATCACATCAGAAACAGCAAAATACTTACCATAGCCCAGACAATATCAGAGAATAACATAACATTAATGCTTGGGCTCTTTTCTTTTATATGGAATCTGATGGACAAATGTCTTTTTCTCTAATGTATTTGCTATATAAACTATATTAAATAAGAAAATAAAGACAAATACTTGCATCCAATGTAAAGGCAGGTTTTATTCAGCAGAGACCTGGATGCTGAATGCTGCGTCTACAATCACACCCCATTACTCTTCTGCTGTGGCCACTTTTTCTTTCATTTTCATCTTTGAAAAGGGAATGATCCTCCCAAAAGAAGATCATTGTATTACTGTCGCAGTTGGGAGCCATGTGTAGGTGGTGGTAATGCAGTCTGTGGTATGAACATTCTATTGCTTATTCAAACACCTAGATCAGAGGAGACATAAAAGAAAGTAGAACAGTATATTCTTACAGTCTCTATACTATATAAATAAAGATGAGCGAACATACTCGTCCGAGCTTGATGCTCGTTCGAGCATTAGCGTACTCGAAACTGCTCGTTGCTCGGACGAATACTTCGCCCGCTCGAGAAAATGGCAGCTCCCGCCGTTTTGCTTTTTGGCGGCCAGAAACAGAGCCAATCACAAGCCAGGAGACTCTGCACTCCACCCAGCATGACGTGGTACCCTTGGTGACCCTGGGATAGACTAGCCGCTGCCCGCGCTGCTCGGATCATTCTGTGTCTGGATGCCGCTAGGGAGAGAGCTGCTGCTGGTCAGGGAAAGCGTTAGGGTGTTCTATTAGAATAGTGTTAGGCAGGAGTGATTCAACAAGAACCCAACAGCCCTTCTTAGGGCTACAATAACGTTATACTTTTTTTTTTTTTATTTGCAGCTAGTACCATATTGTGAGGAATTTGCAGGGGGACTTGCTACCGTTGTGTTTAGCTCTTAGTGACACACATATCCACCTCAAACACCAAAGTGGGAAAATTTATTAGGGGTTTGATTTCAATTAGGCACAGTCTGGCAGTTTCTTTTTATTTTACGTTTATTTTTTCATAACTCAGCGTCATCTCATCTGGCATAGCAGTGTGCTTTCATACTTGGCTAGAAAATAGCCAAAGGAGAATCCAAACGGCTTACTTACGCCTACAATAGCGTTATATATATTTTATTTCTGGTTGATCTGCTGGTGGCTGTCCTTGCTGCAGTGCATATACTAGCCAATTGTCAGGAATTTGGAGTGAGACTTGCGACCGCTGTGTTTAACGCTTATTGACGCACATATCCATCGCAAAGACCGAAGTGGGAAAATTTATTAGGGGTTGGATTTCAATTAGGCACAGTCTGGCAGTTTCTTTTTATTTTACGTTTATTTTTTCATAACTCAGCGTCATCTCATCAGTGTGCTTTCATACTTGGCTAGAAAATAGCCAAAGGAGAATCCAAACGGCTTACTTACGCCTACAATAGCGTTATTTATATTTTATTTCTGGTTGATCTGCTGGTGGCTGTCCTTGCTGCAGTGCATATACTAGCCAATTGTCAGGAATTTGTAGTGAGACTTGCGACCGCTGTGTTTAGCGCTTAGTGACGCACATATCCATCGCAAAGACCGAAGTGGGAAAATTTATTAGGGGTTGGATTTCAATTAGGCACAGTCTGCCATTTCCTTTATATTTTACGTTTATTTTTTCATAACTCAGCGTCATCTCATCTGGCATAACAGTGTGCTTTCATACTTGGCTAGAAAATAGCCATAGCAATAGGATAGCATTGTTTGGCTTTAAAAACTAAAAAACACAAAAAAAACCAAAAAAAACTAAAAAACACAAAAAAAAGTTAAAAAAAAATTAAAGTTATAACTTTCATTTTCAAAATGTTTAACCCGAGGGCTAGGGGTAGAGGACGAGGGCGGGGACGTGGGCGTCCAACTACTGCAGGGGTCAGAGGCCGTGGTCCTGGGCTGGGTGAGACACCACCTGCTGATGAGGGAGCAGGGGAACGCCGCAGAGCTACACTCCCTAGGTTCATGTCTGAAGTTACTGGGACTCGTGGTAGAGCCCTGTTGAGGCCAGAACAGTGCGAACAGGTGATGTCGTGGATTGCCGACAATGCTTCGAGCAATTTGTCCACCAGTCAGTCTTCCACGCAGTCCACCCATGTCACCGAAATCGGCACTCCTCCAGCTCCTGCACCTCAGCCTCCTCCCCCCCAGTCTGCCCCCTCCCAGGAAAATTTGGCATTTGAACCGGCATACTCTGAGGAACTGTTTTCTGGACCCTTCCCACAGTCACAAACCACTTGTCCGGTTGCTGCTGAGCAATTTTCCGATGCCCAGGTTTTCCACTAGTCGGCAGTCTGTGGGTGATGATGACCTTCTTGACGTAGTGGAAGAAGTGTGTAAAGAGGTGTCCGACGATGAGGAGACACGGTTGTCAGACAGTGGTGAAGTTGTTGTCAGGGCAGGAAGTCCGAGGGGGGAGCAGACTGAGGGATCGGAGGATGATGAGGTGACAGACCCAAGCTGGGTTGAGAGGCCGGGTGAACACAGTGCTTCTAAGACGGAGTAGAGTCCTCGACCAGAACAGGTTGGAAGAGGCAGTGGTGGGGCCAGACGGAGAGGCAGGGCCAGAGCAGGTGCATCAGCGCCAAATGTGTCACGTAGTGAAGCTCCCGTGGCGAGGGCTCCCGCGGCGAGGGCTAGATTTTCAGAAGTCTGGAGGTTCTTTAAGGAAACACCGGATGACCGACGGACTGTGGTGTGCAACCTTTGCCAAACCAGGATCAGCAGGGGTTCCACCACTACTAGCTTAACTACCACCAGTATGCGCAGGCATATGAATGCTAAACACCCCACTC
The DNA here is from genome assembly GCF_040894005.1 of Engystomops pustulosus. Classification (NCBI taxonomy): domain Eukaryota; kingdom Metazoa; phylum Chordata; class Amphibia; order Anura; family Leptodactylidae; genus Engystomops; species Engystomops pustulosus. The sequence goes on from NC_092411.1 coordinate 185,335,155, forward strand.
AGTGGCACCAAGCCCGTTAACCTCCGGCCGTGCACACCACTGCTCCTTCCCCTGTTTCAGCTGATAGTCAGCCCCCTGCCCAGGACCCTGGCACAAAAACCCCATCGTCGCCTCCACGATCCTCCACAGCATCCACCAGCGTTCAGCTCTCCATACCCCAGACGCTGGAGCAGAAACGCAAATATAGTGCAACCCACCCGCACGCCCAAGCCCTTAATGTCCACATCTCCAGATTGCTTAGCCTGGAGATGCTGCCCTATAGGCTAGTAGAGACCGAGGCCTTTCGCAGCCTCATGGCGGCGGCCGCCCCTCGGTATTCGGTCCCCAGCCGCCACTACTTTTCCCGATGTGCCGTCCCAGCCCTGCACCAGCACGTGTCAGACAACATAATCCGTGCCCTGACCAACGCCGTTTCTGACAAGGTCCACCTGACCACGGACACGTGGACGAGTGCTGCCGGGCAGGGCCACTATATATCGCTGACGGCACATTGGGTTAACTTGGTGGAGGCTGGGACCGAGTCTGACCCTGGGGCTGGTCATATACTGCCGACGCCGAGGATTGCAGGGCCTACCTCGGTCCAGGTCTTTCAGGCCTACTATGCCTCCTCCTCCTCCCACCCCTCCTCCACCTCCTCCTCCTCCGAATTACCATCCGTGGCCATGGCGCCATCAGTCGGTAGCTCTAGGCACAGCAGCAGTGCCGTCGCTAAGCGACAGCAGGCGGTGCTCAAACTGCTGAGCCTAGGCGATAAAAGGCACACCGCCCAAGAGCTATTACAGGGCATTCCACATCAAACTTGATAACTTTGTCGCCACCCTGCTGTGTAATCCACAAAATATACTGGCAAACTTTTATCATTTACCAATATTATTTCAGCGCTTCTTGCGCATCTGTTTACATTCCCCTCACCCGCCATATCCCAAACTTATAAGAACGCTACTACACTTGATCTTATACAAAAGGTTCTTAGAAGTGTTGTTTGGGGAGTAGCCTAGAGACAGGGGCTTGGATTGGCGAAAGCTCGCCTGGCAGCAGAGCGCCAGCTCCATGCCAAGATCCAACTAACATAGTTTTAACTGCAGCACCTTTAATCTACTACTAGTTCACTGCCTCCATACATGGTCCCCTTATCAAACGAGCTGTGTCAGGCAGAATTTTGGGTTGTTTTCATGGCTTCCATGTTAACTTTGTCGCCACCCTGCTGTGTAATCCACAAAATATACTGGCAAACTTTTATCATGTACCGATATTATTTGAGCGCTTCTTGCTCACCTCCTTTGGTTCCTCCCATTGGTTTGAAGCCTGAGTCCATTTAGGGTATGTCGCCATGCCACTCTCTAGCCTGCAGCTGCTGCTGCTGCCTCTGCATGCCGTCCCCTATAGTGTCAGGGTCAATTATTGGATGTTTTAGATGCTATCTTGCTTCATTCTGTCACTCTGTCATGGCCATGCTGTTGCCCATAATTTTGGCATAATGGTGTGATTAAGCAGCCTCAGAGGCATCCATGCATGCTGCCCCTGCTGTTTCCTGTCCATTTCCGTGGTGTTTCCATCCTTTTCTGAGGTTCCCAGGTGTTTGGCCAAGCTTCCCTGTGCAGAGCCTTGGTCCCCTTGAAAAATGCTCGAGTCTCCCATTGACTTCAATGGGGCTCGTTATTCGAGACGAGCACTCGAGCATCGGGAAAAGTTTGTCTCGAATAACGAGTACCCGAGCATTTTAGTGCTCGCTCAACTCTATATATAAACTTAAAAATATACATTTTAATCTAAATTTCAATAATTTAAATAAAATAAATAATATAAACTAAACAATGAATTAAATATTGATCCTATTAAATATCCCCTCATTTAAAATACTCACACTAATGACCCATGACAACATTGTAAAGTTGAATTATACACATTGCTCCCTGAATTTCCTACTATGTGAGTACTATGGCAAGTTGTAGGAATATGAACTTCTGATACAAACGCTCATAGGGGCACATTTACTAAGGGCCATGCGCCAGTTGTAGGTACAAACTGCTTGCACAGGTATTTAAGACGTGCCTGCACCACAATAGTGCCACATGCAACCCTTTTGTGGTGCAGCTGCACTAGGCAACATGCAGCAAATTAGGGGCCTAATGGTGCTCACTTTTTTGATCGCTCTTATTTGTCACACTAAGCCGTTGTGTTCACTGCAAAAAGATCTGGCTGCAAACCACCAAAAAAACTAACCACAGAAGTATATAAAGTCTGCTAATAATAAATCTTTATTTCTATTGTGCACACAGATTATGCAGCGCTGCACAAAGCATGTCAAACTGATCCCTGTCCCCATTGGGATCAATATCTAAACAACCTACCAGTATGTTTTTTGGAGTGTGGGACGAAACTGGAGTACCCGGAGGAAACCCACACAAACACGGAGAGAACATACAAACTCTTTGCAGATGTGGACTTGAAACCCAGGACCCCAGTGGTGCAAGGCAGAAGTGCTACACACTTAGCCACCTCAGCTATCCTGTCTACATACGCTCAGTGAATGCCTCAGAGACTTAACCAACACTATACCCAACACTAAAAAAATTTAAATGCACTTATCTATTTGTTACCTGATCTAAAAAGTACTTCTTCCCTTAATCCTAAGTCCCACTTTGGACACTTCACACACTTAGGATCAATGCAAACTCGCCAAACAGCTCACACACTGCTCTTGTTCACTGCAACAAGATCTGGCTGCAAAATAGATCATATTTTGGTGGGTTTTTTCTCACTAAACTTACAGAAGAAAACTGTACATGGGTAAAATAACTATAGTTTTTGCTTCACTGCCTTACAAGAGATGTTACACTTTTACTTCTTTGCCTATGGAGCTGGTTGAGGGCTAAGTTCTACGTTAGACGAGTGCCATTTTGGAGCACATACATTATTTGATCACTTTATATTGCATTTTTTATGGGACAAGATAGGTAAAACTTTAAACCATAATTTTACATTGTTCATCATGCGGGTAATGATTGAGTTTCATTTATTATACAGGTCGTTACAGACACAGTTATATCAAATATTTGTGATTTATGTGGTGATTTTCACTTTATTTTCTTTTATATGTAGCTTTTATATGTTAAAACATACTTTGAAGCATATAAGCTTATTTTTTTTATTTAAACATTTTTTTATTTAACTTTCTTCTTACTAGTCCCACTAAGGGCCTTGAATAAGCAATCATTTGATTGCTTGTTTATTATAATACCCCACAATACTGATGTATTGAAGCGTATTAACAATGTCAGCCTATCCAGATACAAAGGTTGACAAAGTGCCTATAAGATCCTTCCTGTGTGACAGGATCTTACAGGCTCTGACTTTGAACACCCCTGGGGTCCTGACTGTACCCCAGGGTTGCCATAGCAATGAATTGCAGCCCCTGAGAATGCTGCTGGGAGGGGATAATCGTGGGGGGAATTAAATGCTGTGGTTGTGCTGAGCATTTAACAGGTTAACACTCCGATTGTGGGTGTGACATGAGGATATCAGCTGACATCCTATGTTTTCCAATGTCGGTTCATCTCCGGCGATGAGGTAAAGGCAGCGCTGAATACTAATTATCATTGCCATGCAATGTACATGTATGACGCACAGCAGGAAGGGAATAAACATAATTTTTATTAACAACGGTTTCTTGCACATTGAGTGTGCATATACTGTAGGTCATGAAGGTTGAAAGGATTACATTCTAATCTAAATCTAGTCTTTTCTGTATACAAAGTGATGAGTATGTTTTGCAACAATAAAGTTTTTTTTCAACCATAAGCTGAGACAGTGGATATTGCTTTTTCTTTTGCAATTTCTTATTTTTGCAAATAACTTAAGAACATCTATGACTTTATTTCTTTGCAAGTATGGATTGGATATGTTGCTACCAACATCTGGTACGAATTACTAGTCAACATCTTTAGAAATATATTTACATAGAATATGTTCAATACTTTCTTTATTGCTGTGAAATGATCATTCAGTAGAACATTGTTGATTCAAATGTTTGCCTACTTTAGACACAGTAATAATATATATATATATTTTTTTTAAATCTTTATTATTTCATTTTTTCTTTAACATTGCAAAACAGAAACATAATATACAGAACTATACGTGGATATTTTTGTACAACAGACACATAATATACCATACCACATTTGTCATGGCTTATACATTGGGGGGGATTTACTGTCGGCATCAGAGATCAGTCTCCGCAAAGCACAGCCCGATGTGTTAGTGATTACTGGGTAGATGGAATCAGTCGTGTGCCAGAAAAATGCAGACAGTAATGAAGTGTGTGCCCTAATCTGACATGCACTGCTCCTTAATTTTTCTCTGAGACCAATTTTTACCTGGTCTATTGTGCGCCAAAAAATTGCGCCTAAAAATGCTGACAAAATACACATAAATGTGGAGGATAATGTTGAAACATTAGGCCACGCCCACTTGCGGCAAAAAAAGACGTAGGTGTCGGGATAGTTGGAAACATCTGTTCTTTGTGACGCAAACTCATTATAAATGATCCGCAACATTTCTGCGATAATACATGTGCCCCATTGTGTGTTTCCATCTGTCACTTGGTTATCTGCATTCTATGCATACGGAGACCGTGCAGCTCCATATCCTTATCCACTAATACCTCTCTCAGGTAACTGAGAATGAGCTGGGAAACATAACAAACAAAATAAACTTACAGGCTTGCCATCCTATAACTAAAATTGGGAACCTATTGACCGGGAAAGTAATGACCCTTGTGGTCCATGATAGTATTTAATTACTCTGGGTTGAGTTAGAAAAGTGGTACACTCCCTATTCTTCTGAGTTGGATATGTCTCTCTTTAACTCTTTATATCTCATATAAATAGACCCCTTAGGGCCAGAAGAAGAGCAGCACAGCACGAACCAGCTTATGGGCGTTCAGCAACCACTCCCTCCCTTGCACTTGATATGTGAGTATATGTACTTTATTTAATAAAAGAAGAAGATATCTACATCTACAGCTTGGTGAGTGCCATCCTTGCTTTCTATACTGCATCCCTTGTGTATTGTTTTCCTATATAGTTAAACTATATGTTGAATATTTAAGATATTGCTTGCTAAGTGTGTTTTAACTATTAACTTCTCAATGTGGTAAAGGCACAGCCATCACACGCCAGAATTGCACTAAATTGCACTTACACACATTGGGGCAGATTTATCAAGTGTCTGAAAGTCAGAATATTTCTAGTTGCCCATGGCAACCAATCACAGCTCAGCTTTCATTTTACCAGTGCTCATGAATATTTCAAAGGGGAGCTGTGATTGGTTGCCATGGGCAACTAGAAATATTCTGACTTTCATACACTTGATAAATAAATCTGCCCCATTATATTACATTCCATATAACACAGTTTACAAGTTTAAAGGGAACCTGTCACAAGGAGACCTATTTTTAGCACTCCCCCAGTCCCCACAGAGCAAAGTACATACACTGCCAAAGTGTTTTTGTATAAAAAATAGGTTTTACAGAAAAAAGATATGTTATATTGTACCTTTCATTAGCATCTGCTGTGTGACTAGGCAGTTGCCAATTGGGAGGGTCTGGAAAGGAGCAGTCCCCCCCACCCTTGGGAAACATGTGACCTTTTCAAATATATGAATAACTCCCCACACTCGGGATTGGCTGTAGAGGAGCAGGGGGCGTCGCTAAGCCCAGTGATGGGTCATATATTTGAAAAGGTCACATGGAGAAGCTGTTTCCCAAGGGTGGGGGGAATTGCTCCTTTCCAGCCCCTCCCAATAGGCAACTGCCTAGTCACAAAGCAGATGCTAATGAAAGGTACAATATAACATATCTTTTTTTCTGTAAAACCAATTTTTAATACAAAAACACTTACACATACTATGCTCTGTGGGGACTGGGGGCGTGCTAAAAATGGGTCTCCTTTAAATGTTATTTAAACTGCTGCATCACATCCTTTCCCCTGATTCTGAGTCAGGCATTATGATAGAAGACCTTTTTTTCTATGTGGTCTGTACAAGTTGGCTTTTATATTTCAACAGCATCTGGAACGATAAAGATGTTTATATTATTGAAGATTTGAGAGAGTACAAATCATAGGTATAAAAGATTATATATCCGTGGCTATCTTTTTTAATCCATCACATATTGTAAACTATTGTAAGGAAAACATGTTTTTTTCATAGATTCATAGTGTTTAATAAGTTGAAAGATAATGCAGATCCATGGAGTCCAAACTAAAATCCAACCCTATCTATCTGGAAGGCAAACACTTATAGGGAAGATTGACCCATAGTGGGAAAATCCCTTTCTGACCATGTGATATTTTTGCATTCAAGAAATGTAGCTAGGTCCTTCCCAATCTTACAGTAAAGAATCCCTGTATATGCTGGTGAAAGCATCATTCATCTACATGAAAATGATGTCCTCTTTGTCATTGTTACAGCCCTACATGTAAGATAATTAGAAAGATCTCTGTACTATCAATTCCTGTTTTTGTATATTTTCAGCCACATCGTTCACTGTCTCATGTGGTATGATTAGTTTCTATGAAGAATATGTAACATCCATGCTGACATCATCCTTTGCCCAGAGAACATGGCTGAGAGTGCGTTAATTTTCTCTTTATGTTTTACGCTGTCTTTCCTAATTTGACTTATGGATTATTGGTGGCTGTGTTAATTGAATTACCCAAGTACTCTGCAGCTTTGCCCCAGTTCAGCAACAGTTAACCTGTTGTTATGGACAGAGTCCTTTTCCTATCAGCAGTGTATCAGGACTTTGACATCTTAACCCTCCTGGGAGCCATTCCGCATTGCCAGTTACAGTCCTTACTTTACCTTGCTTACTTGCGATCTAGATTGCCGGATCAGCAGCCCCTTTATTTTAGACCTATCCTTGGGACACCTCTGACACACATGGGTTTAACCTAAGGAAGCAGGGTCCTGGAACTGTGGATCTCTAATCCTAATTGCAAATATACTTTAGACCCAGGCTGTAATGATCAGCTGTAACGCGGCTGTAATGAAGTTTAATACTTGTTCCCATGAAAGCAAAAAAATTTCAAAATAAAAAAAACCCAAACAATTTGGTCTGGAGCTACAATTATAAAATATACCTTTTCCAACTTACATATAAATAAAACTTGATTACAATCCTAAAGAACCTATATTTAATGTAAGCATGGGACTGCAATGTAATGCCTTATTTTGTATATGTGGTGTATGTACCACATGATCTGCAAACCACTGGAGAATATAATGGCACTATATAAATAAAGATTATTTATTACAAAAATAAAGGTTAGCGTTAGCATAGTCAAACTGTATAAAAAGGGTAACAAAGACCGATCATGCTTAATTTTAGAGCAATTATATGATTAAATACTAATACACCTTAACTGTAGCACAGTCCCTTATCACATGTATTTCAGACACAGGGTTCGTCATATCAGAAAGAGACATTGGAAGTCCTTGTTGGATGTATCACTTGTTGCATGTACACGAGGTCCACCGAGGCCAATGATTGGCTCAAACAGGAGTGTCAAAAAGCATCTTATTTTTTTAAAGCTGCCCAAGTCTTCAACAGCAAGCTCTGCACTGTTTATATTTTCAGCATAAAATTCACCCTATGAAGTATTTTTCATGCTTGGATTGTTTTTCTGACCTAGCTACAGTATATCTTATTATTCTTAGAACACAATTTTACTCCTGCTTTCACATGACGGAGACAATATCTCACTAAGTTATATAACGTTCTGCTTGACTCGGTCATATATGCCGAGGAATTTCCTTTTTGACCATTTTATGTGTTATGTGTTAGACAGGTCTCAATAGTTCCCAATTTCATAGGGTCTCTCTTGGGTCATCTTGAAATAGATGAGTTGGCAAATATCTGTGATGAATTGCTCAAGGGGACATAACCTAACTGTTCGCCTGTGGTATGTTGTAAGCTATGAAAATTGAGCAATTATGTGAAGGAATGGTTTGTAAGCCTTGACTTTTGCCCTATTTATACTCCATGGAGATAAACTGTGGTGGAACAAATTGTACACTGAGGACAAGTGAGAATATAGAGATATATGGGTCACTGTTCTGTAAGTCTATTGAACAGTATCATATTTTATAAATTCTGCATAATAGTGCACTCCTGAAATAGGGACATAAATCAGAATGGTATCGAATTGGCATTTTTAAACAAAGCAGTACAACTTGTAATTTCAAATCATATTTTAAATCATAATGCATTTAGAAATATCTGTAAAATATATAGTGGCATTAGGTATATATATATAAATATATATATATATGTAGAGAGAGAGAGAGAAAGAGAGGCAGTCCCCTGGATATGTACAAGATAGGTTATTTAGGTTTGTATTTAGGTTGAATATTGATCTTTTGAATATTGAATTGATATTTTATAATTGTGACAAAGTTTCTTTTGTCCTTGTAACAATTGGATTTTCAAAATGTTTTTGCTGTCATGGGAACAAATGTTATCATTAAAGCTTCACTACCGACATATTATAGCTGATCATTGCAGCCTGGGACTAAAGTAAAGCATCCAGAGAGCTTCACCAGAGATCACATTGGGCAAAGAGGTCCATCTGTAACTAGAGGTCATCTGTAAGTCAAGTGTCCTTAAGTTGGGGACTGTCTGTATATAATGCTATCAAAATACAAGGGTCATTCCAAATAAGAGGTTGGGTGAAGCACATTTAGGGTGAGATAGCCTTGCCTCAAGGCCTTCTGCACATCCCTCCCTTCTCTACTGCCATGTTTTACATGTGAGTATTTTATACAGATGCATCTTTGGTTAAGAAAAACTTCATTGAGTATTGCTATTCTTTTCATTTCTAGATATTGTTTGTCATACCAAAGAAACATTTAGGCTAAACAGTGCAGGCAATAACATGAAACGTATATAACACCACAAAAAGAGGAAACAAAAAACAAAATGTATAAAGTGTAAAATAACACTAGATCAATTAAAACAAATCCATTTAAAAAGACAACATACACAGAAAAAGTCCACCAATGATCAAATGACTAAATATACCTAATAAATAGATCATGGTAACCTGTATAGAGGTATGGAAGGTCTAGTCCTCAGAGCAAGTCAAAGTATTTGCTGACAAACAAGTATTGCATACTGCCCAAAGGAATAACAGAGGGCAAGGAAAACATACACAGGTATATACATATCATTTGTGTCCCCCTTGATCTTTATTTTACATATATGGCAAATTCCAAATTATTGCCAGAAGGTGATGGGGCATAGGATAGTTTCTCTGGGCTGTGGGAACAAAGTCTACTCCACGCCCCAGTTGCCTCTGCTGTCGCACCTCTAAGTGTGTCATAGTTGAGCTTGCAGACATGTTGTATTCACACTTCTTTGGAGCTCTGCACATGCCCATTAGCCCCTGCTCCAGTGCCAGTGGCAGACCGCAGCCACCGCCACTAGAGAAGGAGTAACTGTGCACGTGCAGAGCTCCAAAAAAGCCGGTGGCATGAATACAGCTTGTGCAAACACAAGGACACACTTGGAGGTGAGACAGCTGGGGCATGGAGTAGCCTTTGATCCCACAGCCCGGAGACACTACATCACACTCCAGTAGCCTCTGCCGATAATTTTGTATTTGTAAAATAAAGTTTAGATTAGGTTTGGAAGTATTGAAGGATTAGAGAAATATAAATAGTTTTGGGCTAAGGACGGAAGGAGGATCCTACCATCGAATCTACCTTAATATGTAGATTCCTGATGGTAGGTTTCCTTTAAGGTATATTCTTGATGTTGGCATACAGTACCTCTCAAATTGTATATTAGCAGTGCTGTCAAAACATGCTATCATGTTGATACCAAAGTATAAGAGCAGCATGTTCTTTTCCTTCTCCTTAGATCCCTGGACTAGGTTACTACTCAGGAATTCAATGAGCTATCCCCTTATGTAGTGGGGTTAATACAATGGAAAAGTTGATTTTTTCTTTTAAATAATAATTTATCATAGGAAATAGATTCTTGGGATGGGACTTCAATCCAGGGATTTATCCTGACCTCCACATTTGAGTGGAGAAGATTTTTTCTTTACTAATTTAGTATTGTGAACAAACAGTATGGGCTGAGGTTAACAGACCTTCCTGAAACTATTGGCTCCCTACCAGTTGCTACATCTGCTATGGTAGTAGTTTCACCATTGATTCTTAATGATCCCATCAGTCAATCATCATTAACAATGTGAACTTACCCATTAAGGTACTCATATCATGCGTTAGGCTCAAGCACTTGCTAAACCAGAACCTTTACTCTCGTAATCTGATATGTCCCATCATCCCATTAATTACTCTCCAAGTATTCAAGTATATCATGCCCAGAAATATCCCAACACTTTAATTTTTGTAAAAAACCTATTTATCAATGAAAGGATGTGTCAGTGTGCACATTTCCACATCTGTCCCAAACTGACTGCTGGACAAGTCCCCCTAATGTTCAATATTTGCATTAATACTTCATGGAATGTGAGAACTGAAAACTTTTCATTATTTGCTATAGTATTAATGGAATCTTAGATGGATGATTTCTCTAGCATGCCAATATTCTTTTTCATATTTGCAATGTTCGTTAAGATCTAATTATAATTGGTAATTAAATTACTGTGCATGTTCTTTATTCCATTCTTCTGAGCACATTTATAGCAAACATTTCTGCAGTGTTATTTCAAGTGTATAAATTCTCACACATCTGATTAAATAAAATATAATCGTATTATTGCTGTAACATAGGATAATTAGCTCAAAAGGAACCATAGTTTAAAGGGTGATCCTGTTTTCTACCATGAGTAAGTGAATGAATACCAATTACACATCTGAGCAGATTTCATTAGAAGAAATCTGAAGGAAAATGTACCAACACTATACTAATCCTTTAAGCCTCAGTCATTTGCTGTTTATTTTTTTATTAGCTCTGTAAGTTTTGTTTATTTAATATGTAAATAATGTGTTGAAAAGAAAGTTCACAGTTAATACTTTCATATATTTCGATATGGGGTTGATCATTTGCTGATCAAATTCAAGGTGCCATGAAGCTCTGTTTAACTAACTATGTAACAACTATAAAGCATGTATAGCTTAATTTATTGAGTTCCTTAAAGGATCTGTACCAGGGGCGTTGCTAGGGTGGTAAAAAATCCGGGGCACGGGCCCCAATGCACATGTATCGAACTTTCAGTAATGCCCACTCCTGTACATGTGTGGTTGGACCTATAACTACTGTACCTAACATATACAGCTCTAGAAACCACAGGAGAAATCCCTACCTGTTCCATCCAGTGACTGCAGATGATATGTTCTCTATCTTCTCCATTAGGCCCGGCATCACCACGTCTCCTCAGCCGCGTGTCCTCCTTGTTGAGTTCACCACACAGACATCTTATGTTCTTCATTGTCCCTGCATCTTGGCCCCCTAACAGTGTTATCCTGCTGCTACCCCTAACACTCTACCGCCTTTATTGTAAGGCCCCTTTCACATACATGTATGCTCGCTCAGTCCAGGACTGCTTGAAGGGGAGGTGCAGGGTTGACCGCTCCTCACATTCTCACGAAAGATCTTTTTTCTGGTGACACACAAGTGTGCTCACTGTACTGTGAACAATGCTCTCCTATGGTGGCCGTATGTTAGCTACTGTTCATATAGCTAGCATACGGCCAACATATACAATCATGTGAAAGGGGCCTACAGATACACAGAAAGTCCTCCTGAAAATACTGTTATTACAGAAATAAATGCTTCCTAATATAACATATTGTAAAAGCCATAAAACCTATATATATTTATCTCTTTAACTGTGGCCCCCCACTAATTTGCCCTCAATATGACCCTAAACTAAATGATGCCCTGCCTAATCATGTCCACATAAAGGGGCAGTCTGCACAATCCCCACTAAGAAGTCCCCCACAGTGCCCCAATGTCCTCATAGTCCCCAGTAATGTCCCTCAAAGTCCCCTCTAATGTCCACCTGAGCCCCCTGCAATGTCTAAAGAGCCCCCTGTTATGTCTTCCACACCCCCCCCCCTGTGATTTCCAAAGAGCCCCCTGTTATGTCCACAGATACCACTCTAATGCCCCTCACAGCCCCCCTGTAATGTCCCCCACAGCCCCCCTGTAATGTTAAAAGAGCCCCGTCTAATGTTCCCCATAGCCCCCCTGTAGTGTTTCCAGAGGCCCCCCACAGTTTCCCTGTGATGTCCCTCACAGCCCCCACTAAGAAGACCCACCACAGTTCCCAGTAATGTTCCCCTACAACCCCCCTAATTTCCTCACAGGCCCCAGTGATGTCCCTAGAACTCCCTGTGATGTCCACAGAGCCCCCTCTAATGTCCCTCACTAAGAATAGCCCCCACATTTCCCAGTAATGCCCCCCCCAATACCCCCTAATTTCCTCACAGGCCCCAGGAACGTCCCCAGAGCCCCCTGTAATGTCCCCCACAGCCCTCTATGATGTTCTCCAGAGCCCCGACTAAGAAGTCCCCCAAAGCTCCCTGTAACATCCCTACAGCCCCAGGGATGTCCCCAGCGCTCCCTGTAGCCATCAGCAATGTCCCCCACATGACTAAGTCATCTGACTGTGCCTCTCTCCCCTCCCCCACTGCATAATAAAAAAAACAAAAAAACGCTGCCACTCACCTCAGTCTCCTCAGGCTTGTTGCTGTTCTCTGCAGGACCGAGTCGCGGTGACGTCATCACCCGTCGTCTCCTGCTCCTGGCAGCTGTACTGAGCTGCTTGAAGCAGGAGACGCTATGTGACTGTGTCTCCTGCTCCCTCTAGTGGAGAATGGAGCCGATGGCTCTGTTCACCATTACAGGGTACAGAGAGGGGAAATCTGCCCGGGCAGCAGGAGAAGTGTCCTGCTGACCCGGGACATTCGGGGCACAAGGCAAAAGATCCGGGGCACAGGTCCCGGATCTTTTGACCTAGCGACGCCCCTGATCTGTACCAAAGAGTGACCACCACCAGTCATTTGAATGCTTGTCTAGTGGTAACATGTCTTGTACATGACTACTGTCATCTGCAACTTCTCTATTTCTTCTGTCGCTTCCTGTACAGATGCCATATCAGTCAGTAAAAGTCAGTAAAAGCTAAAACAGAATATTAGATATAGTGGCATTTATTTCCCAGACCCTAACATATTTTTTTTTTTTATGAAAACATTAGTACACATCACTTCAGATAAGCAAATCAAACTTGCTGAACAGGGACTTGATCCGAAAATTTTGCAACTTTGATTTGGTACGAATCCAAATTTTCTGGTGATTTGTGATAAATCAAAGTGTGGTCAGAAGAAAATATAAAAAACCCAGGAAGTAGTACATGATGTGCAGCCAATCAGCATTTATTCAGCCCATGTGACAGCCCCCTTTAAAAGCCTGATCACACACAATCTCCAAAATTACCTGAGTGTAGGGACAGACTGCAAGAGATGTGAGCAGGGAAACAGTTTATAGGTAGAGTCCAAGGAAAGCAAGGAAAGCATTCTCTTTAGGTATCAGTATATAAAGTATAGATAAAAACCCTCTACATCCTAGGATACCTTAAAATTTATTGAAAGTATTAGGTGATACCTATTTGTTAGTTGGGGAACTTAGATCAACAAAATGTTGAAATTTGGGAGTAGGGAAATTTGCAAACTCATTTGTAATTTTTTGAATTTTTTTTACAGTTGCTTGTTCTTCCCGCCAGAAATTTAGTATTATCCCAAAAGGTGTTTAGACATCTTGAGGGACAAATTAAATTGCTTGTGAGCCTCAATCTCATACTTAGGGATTAAATTAACCTCTCCTACCTCCAAACTCTATGAAACCAACTTCCTTCCATTTATTGTCAGGTTCGCTAGGGAAAATGCTGGGACTTCTGGTTCTTCTGGTGGTGTCAGCAGAGTTCTCTGAACCCCGGCGCGTATTTGCGCAAACTCCACCTCTCGTCCCGGGCAGCGGCTGCTAAGATCTCACGCTGTCTAGAAGTTGTGTTCGGAACTGCTGGGACTTGTTCTACCTCTGCTTGGTGCCTGGTTGTTCTGCACCATGAGGGGTTAATTCCCAGAAGCTGTCCATCTCCTATCAGGTTCTGGAGGTGGGGTTCCGGCTGCATAAATTGCATCTTCACTAGTCACCTGTGCCAGTGTTTGAAATCCCTTCTCCACTCGCTCTCAGCATTAGGTTTGACTTGCTCTATATCTGTATCTGTATCATTGTTGACCTCGGCTCGTTTTTGACATTGACTCTTTGCCTACTGATTTTGCTATTGACGTGCCCTCTCGTTGTGACTCCGGCTAGTTTACCATTCTTTTGTGTTTTATGTTTGTCAGTCTGTTTGTGTTTCCCTTCCCACACTTATCAGTGTATTTCGAGTCTTCAAGTAGTCGCCCCACGGTTTAGCGTTGAGGGGCTATAGGAAGGGACAGAGGTTTTGGCAAGCTCAGGGCACACTATCCCCTGTCTTTTGTGTTACCCAATCTTAACAGATACACTGGCTACACATAGGTCTGCATCCTGTATCCGACCTGCTACATTCTCTCCTCCCATGGAGCCTTTGTCAGCTGTGGTCGCTCAGGTCCAGACCCTAACTCACCTTGTTCAGGATCTAGCTTCCCGTCTCCAAATTCAGGAATCTATGCAGGTTCCACGGCAGACACCACCGCTGGATCACCTGCCACCTATGCCTGAACCTAAGGTTCCTCTCCCTGACTTGTTTTTTGGTGACCGTAAGAAATGTTTTTCATTTCGGGAGGGCTGTAAACTTTATTTTTCTTTACGTCCTCGTTCATCAGGCACAGAGACTCAAAGGGTGGACGTGGTAATTTCCCTGTTGCGTGGGGATTGGCAAAATTGGGCCTTTTCTCTCCCACCTGACTCTCCATCCCGTTCTTCTCTTGACGCTTTTTTTTCTGCTTTAGGCCAGATTTATGACAAACCTGACCGCCGAGCACTGGCAGTTTCCCACCTTATATCTCTGTGTCAGGGAAAACGGACAGCAGAAGATTATTGTGCCCAGTTCAGACAGTATGTGACTGACTCGCAATGGAATGACTGCGCCCTAAAAGACCAATTTATGTCCGGACTGTCAGACCGAGTGCAGGACTTAGCTAATGTCGAGCCTCAGACATTAGATGATGCTATGACTCTGGTCATCTGAGTTGATCGTCGCCTAAGAGCCAGGCGATCATCTCGGGTGTCCTCTGACTGTCAGCCAGCGGCCAGTCTGTCTCCAGGTAGTCCAGAATTGGAATCCATGGAGCTGGATAGCATCTCTCCTGCACAGCGGAAGCAACATCGACTGGGACGTCATCTTTGTTTCTACTGTGGAAGTCCTGATCAACAGATCAACACCTGTTCCAAGAGGCAGCAGCAGGAAAACTTCCGCTCCTAAGCAGTAGTCGGGGGGACTGCTTAGGAGCTCAGGTACTCCCAATTGTGTCTAGAATGTATTTGCCTTGTATGGTTAAGTTTCAGTCTGTTTCCTGCACTGGTCGCGCCTTTTTGGATTCAGGTGCTGCATCTAATTTAATTGATTATAATTTTGTCTCTCAGTTTTGCATGTCATTGATTCCATTGTCCACTCCTATCCAGATGTCGGGTGCGGATTTGACCCCTCTACAGGCAGGGTTGATTAAATTCCGAACCCCGCAGATAAAGCTTATGGTAGGAGCTATGCATGAAGAATGGTGTTCTTTCCTAGTTATGGAAAACTTGTCTGAAAATGTCATTCTTGGTCTACCCTGGCTCCGGATCCATAATCCGGTAATTAATTGGGAAACTCTGGAGCTGGTTCACCGGGGTCCTCACTGTAAGGATCACCTGACCAAAGTTTCATTATGTACAGTGGTGGCGGAAGATCAGAGTCTTCCAGGTTTTCTCTCTGATTACTCAGATGTGTTTTCAAAACCCTTGTCCCAAGTCCTTCCTCCTCACAGGGAGTTTGATTGTAAAATTGACCTTCTTCCTGATGCTAGATTACCTAAGGGTTGTATATATAACCTGTCAGTACCAGAACGGGAGGCACTGAAGAGTTATATTGATGAGAGTTTGACAATCGGACATATCCGTCCCTCTGAGTCGCCCACTGGGGCCGGGTTCTTTTTTGTTGAGAAAAAAGATGGTGGTTTACGGCCGTGTATTGATTATCGATAATTAAATAAGATAACGGTAAAAAAACTCAGGTCCTCTCCCCTTGATCCCGGATCTCTTAAATCAGGTTTCTGGGGCCCAAGTTTTCGCTAAATTAGATCTCAGAGGGGCTTATAACCTGATTCGCATCCGAGAAGGGGATGAGTGGAAAACCGCATTTAATACACCTTTGGGACACTTTGAATACCTGGTTATGCCCTTTGGTTTGAGTAATGCCCCAGCAGTTTTTCAAGGTTTTATGAACTCCATCTTTCATGATTACATCGGTGTGTTTATGGTGGTGTATCTAGACGATATCTTGATTTTCTCTCCTGATATGGTTTCTCACCAGCAACATCTCTGCCAAGTACTTACCAGGTTGCGCAAAAACCACCTCTTCGCTAAGCTGGAAAAGTGTGTTTTTTGTGTCCAGAAGGTTTCCTTATTAGGTTATGTTGTGACTCCCTCTGATGTACAGATGGATCCAAGTAAGGTTCATGCGCTCACGGACTGGGTTCGGCCTACCAATCTTAAGGCCCTACAACGTTTTTTAGGTTTCGCTAACTATTATCGGAACTTTATAAAGAACTTTTCCGTGATCGCCAAACCCCTCACGGAGCTAACCCGTAAGGGTGCTGATCCAAACAATTGGTCCCCTGCCGCTTGCTCTGCGTTTGAAACTTTAAAAGCAGCATTCTCGTCAGCCCCAGTTTTGGTTCAACCTGACCTCTCTCTACCGTTTGTTGTGGAGGTTGATGCCGAGGTAGGAGTAGGTGCAGTGTTGTCTCAGGGGTCCTCCACTCTCACCAGACCTAGGCCCTGTGCATATTTCTCTAGAAAGTTTTCTTCTTGTGAGAGGAAATATTCAGAGGGCACAAAATTCTATGGTCCAACAGACTGAAAGAAGGCGCACTAACTCCGATACGTTTGTGGGTTCCGGCTAGAGATGTTCATGCTCCGCGGTTACTCAGGTTATTCCATTAGGCCTACCCTCAGAAGCCATCTTTAAGATCTAGGGGTCCGAAGGAAAATGCTGGGACTTCTGGTTCTTCTGGTGGTGCCAGCAGCGCTCTCTGAACCCCGGCGCGTATTCGCGCAAACTCCACCTCTCGTCCCGGGCAGCAGCTGCTAAGATCTCACGCTGTCTAGGAGTTGTGTTCGGAACTGCTGGGACTTGTTCTACTTCTGCTTGGTGCCTGGTTGTTCTGCACCATGAGGGGTTAATTCCCAGAAGCTGTCCAGCTCCTATCAGGTTCTGGAGGTGGGGTTCCGGCTGCATAAATTGCATCTTCACTAGTCACCTGTGCCAGTGTTTGAAATCCCTTCTCCACTCGCTCTCAGCATTAGGTTTGACTTGCTCTATATCTGTATCGTTGTTGACCTCTGCTCGTTTTTGACATTGACTCTTTGCCTACTGATTTTGCTATTGACGTACCCTCTCGTTGTGACTCCGGCTAGTTTACCATTCTTTTGTGTTTTATGTTTGTCAGTCTGTTTGTGTTTCCCTTCCCACACTTATCAGTGTATTTCGATTCTTCAAGTAGTCGCCCCACGGTTTAGCGTGGGGGGGCTATAGGAAGGGACAGAGGTTGGGGCAAGCTCAGGGCACACTATCCCCTGTCTTTTGTGTTACCCAATCTTAACACTTATAGCTAACATAGATAAAGAACTCTCCAAATTCTCCAAAGCCATATTATCCTGGTTTGGCAGAGCACCTTTTTCTCAACCGCTAATGCCCAACTAAGGAAATTCATCTGGCAGAACAAGTATCCCAGGATTGTGCTACACACACTCACTAGACTTAGAAACCCCAGGGGTATAGGTATCCCGGACTTAAATGACTATTATATTTCTGCTATTATGGAAATGTGGCGCAACTCTTCAGACAAAGCCTGGGTAGTACTTGAAACTCAATTAAACAAAAACTTTCCACTTAGGAATAGGATGATTGCAACATTGTGGCATCTATCTCCTTCCCCTACACTATACACAGTAATATCCACCTCAGACTGGGCGCTAAATCAAATTGTGTCCACAGTAAAAACAGACCATATCCCCCTAATACTAATTCCCTTGAACTTTCTGGAACAACAAATTCCAGGCATTAAACTTACTGCCAGGCGTAATAAAGAGAGCAAAGGGAACCTTCAAGATATTCTTACAGAGGGTAAATTACTTCCATTCTCTGATTTGAAAGAGAAATTCGCCTTAGCACCGCAGGAAATATTTTCATATCTAAGAATACAGAATTTTTTTTTTACAAAACACAGAACCACAACCCGTGATCATCCATTCCTTATTTAACTTATTTGCTGATAGTAACAAAACTAAAAAAGGTATATCTACAATCTATAAAATATTAAACTCTAAGCATAAGCAAAAGGGTCCGGAGGTTTGTTCTTAAGTTGAATTTGTATGTAAGTCGAAACTGTATATTTTATAAATGTTGATCCAGACCAAAAAAATGTTGCCCCCAGCGACAATTGGAGTTTAAACATTTTTTGCTGTAATGGGACCAAAGATTATCAATAAAGCTTCATTACAGACACCTTACAGCTGATTATTGCCGCCTGGGACTATAGTAAAGCATCCAGAGAGCTTCACCAGAGGTCACAGGGGATTGTCTGTAACTATGGGTTGTCTGTAAGTCGGATGTCCTTAAGTAGGGGACCGCCTGTATATAGTTAAATGGGAAGAGGAGCTAGGGAAATCCTTTGAGCTAACCCAGTGGTACAAATCATTCAAACTCACACAATCTATGTTTAGATGCACTAGCCACCGAGAGGCAATTATTAAAACTATCATGAGATGGTATTTCTTGCCCACTAGACTTGCTTCAATTTACCCCTCCTATGCTCCCCCCTATGCTGGAGAGGCTGCGGAGCCAGAGGTACAACCTCACACATACTTTGGGGCTGCCCTATCATTCTACCTTTGTGGAAAGCCACATTTGATCTCATTAACTCTATTTCCAAGAAACCTGCCCAGAAGGCACCCCATTTTGCACTATTACTGCTGTCAATTAATGAGATCAACCCCCAAGCTAGAACAGTAGTAGCTCACTTACTTATGGCTACTAAATTAGTAGTTACCAGGCATTGGAAAGAAGTCACTTCTCCCCAAGTACAGGAAATAGTAGCCATCATGAATGAAACCTGTACATACGAAAAAATTCAGTCAATACACAATAATAATCACAGACTTTTCTTAGCAAAATGGGAACTATGGTTAAATAACCCATTATGCACAGTAGGAGAGGGGCTTTAAACATTATCAAACGCTTATATTAACCAACAGCTAGAGGCGCAGCTAGTCTTTGAGAGTAGAGAAACCCGGACAATACTGATCCGACTTGGTCACTAGTTCTAGTTCTGTTTGTTTTACTGTGTTCTCTGTTTGACTAACTTCACTTTCTTCCATAGTATAGAGTACAGCTACATAAGAGATAATCCTGACTAACTGCATGAAGTTTTAACTCTTCTACTACCCCGTCCTGTGTCGTCCTCTCATCTGTTATCCAGCAACCAACAGGCACCAGACTTCTCTGCAGTCCCATTCACCCTGGACCTGGTATATAAAATGACGGCCGAGTGGTTCAAGCGACAGCAATTCCATTTATTATATTTTGTTCTATTCCCTAAGAAGAATGGCTTGACCATTAAATATTCTTTTACCTCGTGTTACCCCATCATCTTCATAAACCGTAAGCTCTGGCAAGCAGGGACCTCACTCCTGTTGTTCCATACAAATGTTGTGCTCTGTCATGTTATATTATATTTGTATTTGTTTCCTATGATTTGTAAAGCGCTACGTAATATGATGGCGCTATATAAATAAAGATTATTATTATTATTATGCAGTCTTACTGAGCCCTATTAGATATTAATAACTTAAAATAACTTAAATGTCTAGCTTTTACGCTATCAACATTGTGATACTACTTTGTATAGCTTTGTATCATTTAATGTACCATCAATATGACTTGCTGTACTTTACTGTAAACTGTGAAAAATTCAATAAAAACTTTTTTTTTTTTTTAAATTAAATTGCTTGTGCAATACCTTCCCACCTGATATTGTATCTGTAAGAAGCACTATGTATTTAGAAAAAGTGTATGGGTGTAGTAGGCTCTAATTTTGTATTTTGAGCTATAAAGCAAGTCTGTAAGATCTTTTGTATCTGGGAATTGTGATCTGTCCTTAAAAGTTAGCATAAATTGGTCAAAGTAATCAATTAAAAGTTTTTGTAACAATGCGTCATTCACCAAGTAAGGTGAAGAATGGACACTGGTCATGGTTGGGAGCACAAATATTGTACATACTTAAAGGGTATTTAAACAAATAAATGTTATTGTTTGTATAATGAAAATTTATACTATTTTCAAATATACTTACTGTATTAACCCCTTAACACTCTGCGCCGTAGCTCTACGGCGCAGAGGTATATGGAGTGTATGAAGAGGGCTCATGGGTTGAGTCCTCTTCATACAAAGGTGGGGGTTTTTGCATTTTGCAGAAAACCCCCACCGCTAATAACCATGGTCGGTGCTTGCACCAATCGCAGCTATTAACCATGTCATTGCCGCCGGCAAAGTCGCCGGTGGCGCCATTGCCGCCATCTTTATTGCGATCGCCGCGCCCCGGGGGCGGCGATCGGTTGCCATGGTAGCCTCGGGTCTTCGTTTGACCCGAGGCTTAATGGCTTCTGCAGATTCGTTACAATGAGCCAGTGGCTCATTGTAATGAATGTGCTGCAAAAATGCCATATATTGCAATACAGAAGTATTGCAGTATATGGTAGGAGCGATCTGACCATCTAGGGTTAATGTACCCTAGATGGTCTAAAAAATAGTGAAAAAAAAAGAAAAAAAAAAGTTTAAAAAATAAAAAATTTTTATAAAATATAAAAAATTCAAATCACCCCCCGTTCCCTAGAACGGATATAAAACATAATAAACAGTAAAAATCACAAACATATTAGGTATCACCGCGTCCCAAAATGCCCGATCTATCAAAATATAAAAGTGGTTGCGGCCGGCGGTGACCTCCAAGGCGGGAAATGGAGCCCAAATGTCCGGAATGCGACTTGTACACCTTTTTTACATCACATAAAAAATTTAATAAAAAATGTCGCACAGACCTCAAAATGGTAGCAATGAAAACGTTGCCTTATTTCGCAAAAAATGACACCTCACACATCTCTGTGCACCAAAGTATGAAAAAGTTATTAGCTTCAGAAGATGGCAAAAAATCTTTTTTCTTTTTTGTACACATTCGTTTAATTTTTCAAAATGTATTAAAATACAATAAAAACCTATATAAATGTTGTATCACCGCGATCGCACCGAACCAAAGAATAAAGCTGAGGTGTTATTTTGAGTGCACAGTCAAAGTCGAAAAAACTGAGCCCACAAGAACGTGACGCATGTGGGTTTTTTTTCAGTTTTTCCACATTTGGAATTTTGTTTCAGCTTCGTAGTACACGGCATGTTAAAATAAATAACATTACAGGAAATAAAATTTGTTACGCACAAAAAAAGCCCTCACACAGGTCTGTGCACGTAAAAATGAAAAAGTTATGAATTTTTGAAGTTGGAGAGCGAGAAATGAGCAGAAACCCTGCGTCCTTAAGGGGTTAATACCTCACGATTTTCTAGATCTCTGCTTGCTATCATTCTATAGAAAACTTCTATGTTTACTTCTAGTGGACAGAAATCTGACCATGATCACACAGGTGCACGGCTTGTTATAACCCACAGCTCTGCTTACTCCCTGATAGTAACGAGCCCTGCACCTGTGTGACCATGGTCAGATTTCTGTCCACTGTAAGTAAACAATTAAGCTTTCCATAGATTGAAAGCAAACAGAGATCCAGAAAACTGTGAGGAATTGATACAGTAAGTATATTGCAAAAATGTATATTTTTTCATCATGCAAACAATAACATTAATTTGCTGAAATGAGAATAACCCTTTAAGTCATCTGCCAGGTGAGTGAATTCAGAGGTAGAAACTGTTAGATTAGTCACAGCCACAGCAACAGTAGGTCATTTTCCAGTGGCACTCAGCATCAGATAAATGCAATGTATGGGAGACCACTTCTGATTGTATCTACTAAAGCTTTCTCATTATCATTTCTAAATAGTATAGGAATAATATGATTGTATGGACTGTAAAGTCTTCTATGGCTGCTAAAACAGCTTCACATAAATTTCATTCATAGATGTAAAGGGCAAAAAAATCCTAATCCGTGTATTTTTCCCTTGAAGGGTCCTTTATAACCTTGCAGTCTGTCAGCTTCCTCATATTTTTGGAGACTGGTCATTTCAAGTCTGGGCCCTCCAATAATCAGTTTACAGAATTGTACCTTTGTCCTCTCCTTGATTGTAGGCAGAATATATAATTTTTTTTACCTAAAATTGTGTCTAGAGAGTAAAAAGTCCATTAACAAGTTACAAAAGATGATGATGGAAAAATTCTGTGTATGAAAGGGATCCTGGCCCGCATCACGGCCACAAGACTAGGTTTTCCTTTTAATTTTTGCTTGTGTGTATACTGTTTCCTATAGTAAAGTACAGAAACTATTACATTTATTATTTATTCTATTTTTCTGAAGATTTGTGGTTCATTAAATGTAAAACATTTCTTTATGCCCTTCCTGTTGGGTTTAGTAGCTCTGTTCCAATCTTTTGCAAACTGTTGCCCACCATTTATTGAGATATTCGCCTTTTTTGAATATAAGAAAACACTAGTGGTAAAGCTTTGCTGATCTCATTTGTTTTAGTTGTTGTACTTGGCATTTTTTAACCCTTTGCAATTTTTTATGTCACCTGACATAATTATCTCTATTGCACTAATAGCTTTGCTATCTGGAATATATAACAGAATCTGCAGATATTTCCTATTTTATGATTTTTTTCTGTTATCTGATTGAGTTGGGTTTCAGGTTTAATGAACCTGTTTGCACATTTCCAAAAAATAATGCTACATTTTTCATGAATCGTATGTAGTATCGCAGTTCAGCTGTATATGACTGCTTTCACACATTGCAATTAAAACTGCATCATAATCAGTTATGAGGTGCTTTCAGGTGCAGTTTTGTTACTTTAATAGGGGAAAGACACAAACCAATGAATTTTATTTTGAAAGGGAAAGCTGTTTAAAAAATGGGATTAACCTGTTCCGATCATTTCTTTCACCTGTTAAAAGAAGAAACCGCATCTAAAACCACCTCAAGGCTGAATATGATGTAGTTGTGACTGCAACATGTGAATGCGCCCTCACAGGCCTGACTGAAATACCACATCCAACAAATGGGCAGCCAAGTGTAGTATAGATTTTGGAAGGAAGATGCCATGTGTCAGAACTCGCAAATTGTTCTGATGGGATAAGGTTACAAGTTTCTTGCCAGAAAACCGCACCCAGCGCTGCTTGTGATTGACAGCTCCATTTCTGATCCTGGGAAAGCTGTGTTTGTCTTTGTACTCGGTTTGTCTGCAGCTGCGTTTTGAGTGACGGCTGAGCCAGTCAGTGCTCGAGGTAGTGTCCATTACTGCTTTATATTCTGCCCAGCCCTTCATTGGCTGTTGGCTATTCAGTTTATTCTGTGTATCTAGTGCTCTTGCGGTTCTTGCTATTTGGTGTATTGACTTCTGCTTTGCCTACTGACCATTCTTTTTGCTATATGATTCTGTACCTTTGCCACCGTCGTGGTTTTGACCTGGTTTGTTTGACTTCTCTTGTCTGCCTGTATCTGTTGTTTGTCCCTCAGTATCGTTTATCTCCTAGTGTGACCCCACCTTCCTGTCTGTCTAGTGTCGGTTTCTGTGACCAGTGTGAACACTGGTCTATACCTGTATTCCCGTTATCTGTCCGCTCCAACATCCAGCAGTTGCCAGACGAAGTAAGTTTTCCCTGTCATCTTGTAGGGTCACTCAAGGGCCGTCAGTTAGGTTCTTGATAGTGGGTTCACACTTGTCAGGGCGGACTATCTACTGTAGGCAGGGCCTTAGCCCCGCAGGGACGTCGCAGGGTGAGTTCGCCACCACTTACCTAGTCTGACAGGTAGTGCCAAGCCTGGTTGTGGTTGCGCGTTCGCTGGACAGGTACTGACGCAATGTTTGTTTAATCCCAGATCTTTATCTCTGTAGAGGTATTTTCAGTTTACTGATTTTGGTTATCCATGGGGATCAACCATCCACACCCACACAGATTAGTTTTTATTGTTGTTATTTTCATCCCTCATTTCCTCCAAATCTTCTTTCTAAGGCTGCATTCACACGACCATAGACGGCACATGTCCTATCTTTCCCCGTATGCATGGTTGTGCATCTCTATGGAGAGGGGAGGGGTCTCCAGAATGCCAGACGTATGCTGTAGCCTTAGGTTTATTCATCAAGCTGATTCATCAGTTTTGTTTTCACAGTATTCTATCCGTGATTTCCTAACCCTCTGTAGTCAGTTCGTTTTGCATAAGTGGAAATGGAAATAGGCTAAAAAGGGTCTGTATGCTATCCTGAAATCATGTATAGCATACTAAGAAATAAATTGATGTGTAACCCAGTTGATAGATCCATTAGTTATTAAAGTTATTCTATTACTTCCTTACGTAATTTTGAGCCAATACCAGGTGAGGTTAAATACACGGAACAGATGCAGGTCTTTCCAGAGAGTGTCTAGAGATAAGGTGTAATGGAAAGGCTTGCACCTGTTCTGTATCTGAAGACCTAACAGAGATTTCAGTTGGGCTTAAGCTTTTATGTCACCCTTACAAGACATACATGGCCACCGTATGCTAGTTGAATGAATGACAGCTAGCATACTGTCATTGTAGAAATCCATTGTTCACAAAACAGTACAGTGAGCATACATGTGTGTCACCTTATCATGCCGTTGTCGGAAAAAGGATAGAGCACAGTCTATATTTTGCCATATTTATGGCCCATAAGCACATCTCACTATGGAGAAGGGAGGGGTGAGGAGCTCACCTCTCCAGCTGAACATATGCTAAGACCAGGTCCTTTGTCGAGTGTGGCATACGTTCATGCGAAAGCAACCTAAGGCTTCCTGCACAGGACCTGCTCTGTATTTTGTATCTCGAGCAGTCCTTGCATGCACAGGGCTGTGAAGTCAACAGCCGTGTGCATAAGCCCATGGAAGCAAATGAGGATGTGTGCTAACTGTGTGTAGGCAGCCTAAATCTGTTGAAATCCAAACAGAAGCTCACTGAGGTGTCAGATAAAACAGCAGCCCTGTGCAGAGGGAAGGGGAAGCAGAAAGTATCAGCAGCCAAGAGTTTAAAGACCCAGACTGCAGATAGTAAATGTGATTGAAAATGAATAACATCATATTTAATGGCCCACAACCATTCCTTGCACACCTTCCCTGTCCTACTGACTTCTGCAATGTTTGCTGAAAGGTGAGATAGCTTTAAGTCAAGCCAAGATAACATGGAAAGATGCAGGAGTGGCTAGGGAAACTATCTCTCCAATACAATTGAGCAGTTGCCATAGTTACAGGATATCATGAATTGTTGGATTATAATGCTGCAGGCATCCAAGGTATCATCTCTCTTTTGCCTGAAGTAATTTTGATCTACAATACTCGCATCTTAAACAATACTATGACTGTAATTTTTAACCATTAATTGTACTTTTTTCTATAACTACAAGATAGAAAAGATCAACTCAGTTTACTTTCCTAGAATGCCTGGCATTGGTACAGTAGCACTTCAGTAAAGTATTGTGATAAGCTGCAGCAAAATTAGAATTTTTAAGCTGTACAGCACGACAATACCTATGTGCATACAGATCAGGGAATGCAAATCATAGATTCTGGGTCTTCAAAGCAATAAAAAAAAATCTAACAATAAGATCAAACTGTTAGGTTTTCAGCAGAAAATTACTTTTAAACTACTTGAAAAGTTCAACTGAACTAAATTGTCTTAGAGGTCACATACATATGATGTGTTTATATATATAGTATATATATATATACACTCACCGGCCACTTTATTAGGTACACCTGTCCAACTGCTCGTTAACACTTAATTTCTAATCAGCCAATCACATGGCGGCAACTCAGTGCATTTAGGCATGTAGACATGGTCAAGACAATCTCCTGCAGTTCAAACCGAGCATCAGTATGGGGAAGAAAGGTGATTTGAGTGCCTTTGAACGTGGCATGGTTGTTGGTGCCAGAAGGGCTGGTCTGAGTATTTCAGAAACTGCTGATCTACTGGGATTTTCACGCACAACCATCTCTAAGGTTTACAGAGAATGGTCCGAAAAAGAAAAAACATCCAGTGAGCGGCAGTTCTGTGGGCGGACATGTCTTGTTGATGCCAGAGGTCAGAGGAGAATAGGCAGACTGGTTCGAGCTGATAGAAAGGCAACAGTGGAACGGGAGATTCGCATCATGGATGTGCAGCCGACAAATCTGCGGCAACTGTGTCATGCCATCATGTCAATATGGACCAAAATCTCTGAGGAATGATTCCAGCACCTTGTTGAATCTATGCCACGAAGAATTGAGGCAGTTCTGAAGGCAAAAGGGGGTCCAATCCGTTACTAGCATGGTGTACCTAATAAAGTGGCCGGTGAGTGTATACTGTCTGGCACAAACACCAGAAATGATGATGCCATCAAGAGGCGGTACGGCCGTGTCATAGCGGGTGCGGGGAATCTGCCAGGAATCTGAAGAGAGATTAAGTCCGTGAAGAGGAGCACCAGAGGAGCACCAGAGGTTAGTGTATTCTTTGTTTTTTATGAGGCCCTGGCTGTGGACATTTAATTAGTGGGGAGAGCACTCCAGGGTACATTTAATGGGTTGGAAAGCATTGCTGGGGGCATTTTATAGGGGAGGGAAGCACTGCTGGGGGCATTTTATAGGGGGGGAAGCACTGCTGGGGGCATTTTATAGGGGGGGGGACACTGCTGGGGGCATTTTATGGGGAAAAGCACTGCTGGGGATATTTTGTTAATGGTGTGGAGGCCGCTGCTGGACATGTTATTAGTGAAGGAAGGTCACTGCTGAGACTTGTCATTAGTAAGGGGAGGTCGCTGCTGGACAGGTTATTAGTGAGGGGAGGCCACTGCTGGACATGTTTTTAGTGAAGTGAGGTTGCTGCTGGACCTGTTAATAGTGAGGGGAGGTCACTGCTCAGATATGATATTAGTGAGGGGAGGCCCACTGCTGGGACATGTTTTTAGTGAAGTGAGGTGGCTGCTGGACATGTTAATAGTGAGGGGAGGTCACTGCTCAGATATTATATTAGTGAGGGGAGGCCGTTGCTGGGACATGTTATTAGTGAGTGGAGGCAGCTGCTGGAAATGTTATAAGTGAGGGGAGGCCACTGCTGAGACATGTTATTAATGAGAAGAGGCCACTGCTGGGCATGTTATTAGTGAGGGGAGGCCACTGCTGGGCATGTTATTTGTGAGGGGAGGTCACTGCCAGACATATTATTACTGAGGGGAGGCCGCTGTTGGGACATGTTATTAGTGAGGGTATGCCGCTGCAGAACACATTATTAGTGAGGGGAGGCCGCTGCTTGGGCATGTTATTAGTGAAGGAAAGCCGCTACTGGACATGTTATTAGTGAAGGCAGGCTGCTTCTGGACATGTTATTAGGGAAGGGAGGCAGCTGCTGGGCATGTTATTACTGAGGGGAGACCGTTGATGGCACATATTATTGGTAAGGGGAGGATGCTCCTAGAAATGTTATTTGTGAGGAGAGGCCTCTAATGGACATATTATTAGTGAGAGGAGGCTGTTGATGGACATGTTATTAGTGAGGGGAGGCCACTGCTTGACATGTTATTAGTGAAGGGAGGCCACTGCTGGACATGTTATTAGTGAGGGGAGGCCACTGCTGAACATGTTATTAGTGAGGGGAGGAATCTGCTGGGCATGTTATTAGTGAGGGATTTCGCTGCTAGACATTTTATTAAAGAGTAACAGTTGCATTTCTCAACTTAGGCCTATACTCCAGGCCAAGTTTTCCCAGTTTTTTGTGGTAAAATTAGGTACTTCGGTTTACACTTTTTTTCCTCACAGTGAAAATCCCAACACAAGGGGACATTTTAGGTGTGTGGGTGTTCCTTTGGAAAAATGGGTATTATATTGTCCCCTTTTCTGTAGCCGTCTTCTTATTAAAACATAAAAAGTGCAGCTGCGGGAATGGGGGTATTTTAAACGTGGGGATGCAGTAATTTGCACATTATATGGGTTGGGGTTAGATATGGACTATTTTCGGGGCATGAAATGTTATTTTCCAGGGACAATGGTAAGGTTGGGGAACACTGCCCTAGGGTACGTTAACCTTAGATGGTCTGATCGTTCCTACCATGTACTACAATACTACTGTACTGTAAATATGGCATTTTTACATAGTATTCATTACAATGACCCACTGGCTCATTTTAACCAAACTGCAGATGCCATGCAGCCCCAATGACATCCTGAGCAGCGACGATCAGAACAAAGATGGCATTGCCGTCTTATAAAAGACATGTGGCTCCGCCGCCAATGTTGGAATGTTAGTACCACCCCATGAGCCCTCTTCATACAGCCTCAGCACCTCTGTGATGTACATGTACAGCGCAGAGCATGAAGAGGTTAAAGGAAGCCCACCATCACCAATCTATCTAATAAGATAGATACGATGGCAACTTCCTGTACTCTGCCCCAGCCCAAACTTTTCTTGGATAGAGCTGGGAGGAAAGAGGCTACTGGGGTTGGAGTAGCTATAGCTCCCGCTCCACTCTGTGGCTACATGCCTCATTAGCCTCATAAGAAAATTTACATATATAAAAGATAACATTTTTACAAGGTTCTGCTAACATAACAGAAAAAGGATAGCGCTAGGTTAGAATACAGGAACCTGCCTCAGTAGGTAGATCCGTAATGGTAGGTTTCATTTAAGTCCAAATCACACCAGTTGGGCCCCCTCCCTTTTTCGTGTTTTCCACACACATTTTTCTATGTGTAATATAAAGGTGCAGAATTTTATCCTATCTTTGATTAAGTTGCTGCAATTGCTCTGTGTTGTTACTTGGTCTTAACCCAGCATTCCCTACAACAACCTCGATTTCATTAAAAAAAAAAAATGTCTATGTGGTCAGCTGATACTTAACTAACTTGGTTTCTTGCTGGATGATTTGGCATTTTCATTTATTCAGCAAGATACAAATGGCTTTGAATTTCCGTTTATTTCTTAATAATTTTGAAAAACTGAAGGCACTTTTTTATTTATTTGTTTCATTTAATTCAGCATTCACTTTTTGGTAAACCATTCTTCTGTGGACAGGGAAAACTCTGAATCTTGGGTAGCACCCTGTAGCCACGTACATGCAGTGGTAAATATTAAGTGCAGCATCTAAAGGGTTGTGTTAACTCTGCTCATGAATGTTTCAGCCACAACCGGCCTCATGAGCACAATGGGGCAGAAATATCAATCACAATGCTGTGGTGATTTGTATCAAAAAGCTGGGTTCTCCACATTTCTCAGGGGTTTAGACATATTTTTACAATGAGTATGACAAAGGGTTGTTTTTTTTTAAAAAAAAGGTGTGTGGCTTTGTGGGAAAAAGTCTATGGATCAAATATTATGTTAATGAGACTTGCATAAACTAAGGCCCGTTCCACACTTGCAAGTGTGATGCAATAACCTCGCATCACACTGGCAATGCATGCTGCCCGGGTCTCCCGGCCCGAACACTGAAAACCGGAACTGAACTCAGCATGTCAGTTCAGTTCTGGTTTGCAGCGTCTGGGCCGTGAGATCCAGGCATCATGCGCTTCGAGTGTCGAGCTGCGAGAGTGATGTGAGTTCATCGCATCACACTCTCAAGTGTGGAAACGGCCTCAGCCAACTAATAGGACGTGCAAAGTACCATTAGACCACATTTATACATTATATTTATTATCCTGCATCAGACACTGTGATTAATCTGTGCAGCATAAGACAGTCTAGTCCAGAAGTCTCACCTTACAACATTTTAGTTAATTCTACCTTAGTGTCTTTTCCTGCTCAAATACCACATGTATTATTATAGAATGGCCTGTTAATAGGTTATCTGCCTTGATTGAATAGTCGTGGTAAGGGAGTTATAAAATATGTGATTGATTTTAAACCTTAACCTCTATTAACACTATTCATAGGCTAAAAAGACTTTTCTGGACATATCCATTTGTGTTATCCCTGATACAGCATAGCTACTATGTGGGTATAATGGTGATTTCATCAGGGGAACACTGATTACAGGTTCCCTGTTATATAATTCAGCAACTTAAAGTATTTTTAAATATAAATTCTTTTACTTTATAAATTACCACATTAATATAAAAGTACTGATGTAAATCCTGTATTGAAATTGACCTTGAGTATTGCAAAAAAGACTGAATAGAAAATGAAAAGATTGAGAGAATTCGTTCAAATTCAATCTCCCACAAAGCTTACATAGAGTTAAGCTATTTTGCTGTTGTTGGCAAAAATAAAAGCTTCTTTCAAAAGGAAAAGCTTCCTTCTCAAATACATGCCCATTGACCGTAAAAACTGTGATGACCTAGATTTTGTAAATGAGAAAGAAAACACGTTTGCATTTGCAGAGTATAATTGCAAAATTCCCATGTAAATCAGTCAACCAATCCATTTGTCAAAATTGCTGCTGACCAATTTTTATAAATGCTCTGTACAAATCCAATTCATGTTATAGCCTATTATTCATCCACTTACAGAAATGGCAAGTGCAGTTAGACAATTGTGTTATGACCTGGTTTCCCTGTTAAACTGATTAATAATTGGTTCAATAAGTAGCAGCTTATCATATCAATCATGTCATACATTCATACTTTCTCCCCCTTTTTTTCTTACCCACGCTTCAGTGCATCACTCCAAACTGTAAAGCGCTTGCGCGTTAAAACCCCTTGATCTGTTAATAATGTACTCAACGCCCCCCTTACAAAAGAACCCCCCTTCCCCCAGGGACTGAATTTCAAGGCAGATCTCTATTAGCTTATTTTGATGTTTTTATCCTTTCGTGATTGGAAACCATTCTCTGCAGCCAAAACAGACACATTTCCGAGGGCGTTGAGTGAATTTTTAGATCTCCTTAGAGGAGTAGGCTTAAATAAAACATTAGGCCACTGCCAAAGCTGACTGGCTTGAGTGATGTAACATCTCATGCGCTTCATGCATTTCAATGTAAGTTTACACTCGTGTGAACATCAGCTCTGCCATCCGGTATGGCTTTAAGTGAAGGTTTGCACGCAAACATGGCCTCCACGAAAGTTACCTCAGGCTAAAGCACTTCCATCATCGATAAAATTAAGTATTATACTGGGTCTCCAGTGGTTAACTGTGCCTCTGATTCGACTCTGGCTGATGTTTTATTAATGACGTGAGATTGTCCTTTTATTTCCAGTCTCCCGCAGCAGGTGAGATTGTCATATCCACTAAGAGAGAACGAGAGAAGATTGCCAGGCACTCGCGTGGATTGTTTCCACAGTTCTTAATTTCTGTTGAGAGGCACGCAATATAAACAAAGTTTTGCTTAACTGCGGGAACATTTGTCAGGGCTTTGATACACACAAACTTCCACTTCAGCACTATGAAAACATTGCATTTTTTTAAAACCCAAGAGTTCAGAGCTTTTTCTGCCTTAGCAACACATTTTCTGGCTCTTTCCATGGGCTGGCTGCTGTGAAACCAGCGTGGTTGATGATTGTTATTTTAATTCATTCTGTTTTTGACACAGGGTTTAAAAAAAAAATGTAATTCAAAATCATTTTCATATTTTTAACATCATCTGATATTTTTAGGACTGTGCGACCTTTTGATCACTTTTTATAGAATTTTTTCTATTTTTCAAAATGGCTAAAAAATGCAATTTGCGACTTCGGGCGCTATTTTCGGCTACAGGGTAAAACGCAGTGAAAAACGGTTATTATATTTTGATAGATCGGGCATTTTCGGACGCGGCGATACTTAATTTGTTTAGGATTTTTACTGTTTATTTCTATTTATATCAGTTCTAGAGAAAGGGGGGTGATTTGAATTTTTATGTTTTTTTAATATAATTTTTTTTTTTAACTTTTTTACTTTATTTTTTTTTACTATTTTTCAGACTCCCTAGGGTACTTTAACCCTAGGTTATCTGATTGATCCTACCATACACTGCCATACTACAGTATGACAGTATATGGGGATTTTGCATACCATCTATTACAATGTGCAGATCGCACATATTAATAGATAGCCTCGATCATGACAGCCTCGGATCTTTGTGTGATCCAAGGCTGTCATGACAACGGATCGCCGCTCCCCAGTGACGTCACGGGGAGTGACGATCAGAGCCAAGATGACGGCGCCCACGCGCCGTCGGCTCTCTAATGCCGCAGGCAGCTTTGCCGGCGGCGATCAAAGGGTTAACATTATGAAGCAAATGCCCGGTGAGTATGAAAAGGGCTCAGCCCGTGAGCCCTCTTCATACTCCCCCATGTGCAGCAAGACGTAAGGGTACGTCTTATTGCGCTATGGGGTTAATGTTCTTTTGTTATAGGGTTAGATTTGTTGAGGCTTATCACAAAAGTTGGACTTTGTGAAGTAAGTTTCCATTTCAGAGTTTGTTGCCTGGAGTGGATTGTTCACAGTAATAATCAGTTGTAAGTTAGATTTACTGATTTTAAGAATGCTGAATAAGCCCCTTAAATGCTGTCAAACTCCAAAACGACTTCACATCTTATTGCAAAGGTGTTTAGGCCTGAAGTAGTATTATGGAGGTGCCCAGCACTTAAAGGGGTATTCCCATTTTGGCAAATTAATGTTATTGTTTGTATGATGCATTCCAAACTCTACCTACACTTTCGCTATCAATTCCTCATGGTTTTCTAGATCTCTGCTTGCTGTTATTCTATATAAAAGCTTCTGTGCTGCACGTTGCACACACTGCACAAAGTCTTTCTAGCCTATGAATAGTGTTAATAGAGGTTAAGGTGTTTAAAATCAATCACATTTTATAACTTCGTTACCACGACTATTCAATCAAGGCAGAGAACCTATTAACATGTCATTTTGTAATAATACATGTGGTATTTGAGCAGGAAAAGACACTAAGGTAGAATTAACTAAAATGTTGTAAGGTAAGACAGTTGGACTAGACTGTCTTGTGCTGCACAGATTTATCACTGTGACTGATGCAGGATGATAAATATAATGTATAAATGTGGTCTAATGGTACTTTGCACCTCCTATTAGTTGGCTAAGGCCTTTTCCACGCTTGCGAGTGTGATGCGATATGGTGTATATAGTGCATATACTGAATAAATGTATGTTTATGTGATGTGTATTCACTGTATATGCTGTATGGTTGTATGTGGTGTGTATATGATATATGCTGTATGTCTGGTACTGTATGTATATATAAAATGTAGAGTAGTGAAAATGGGCACTATCTAGTCTCCTTGTATGTCTTGAATTCAGATATATTCAGAGATGGTACAAGATTTTTGAATAAAACCGTATTGGTGGTGCTCAGCTTTCAAAGAAGGGATCATAGACAGGCAAAAAAGTGAAAAAAAATTGCCGCACTCACAAGTAAGATTACCTTATATACTTGAGTATAAGCCTAGTTGTGCAGAAAAACCCAAACTCGGCTTATACTCGAGTCAAAAAAATAAATATATCTAAACTCACCTTTCCGGCGACCCCTGTATATCTTCTGTGCGATCTGTCTGGCAGCGGCGGCAGGCTATATACACTGGGGCAGGGTGCGGCAGGCTATATACACTGGGGCAGGGTCTGGCAGGCTATATACACTGGGGCAGGGTCTGGCAGGCTATATACACTGGGGCAGGGGCTGGCAGGCTATATACACTGGGGCAGGGGCTGGCAGGCTATACACACTGGGGCAGGGGCTGGCAGGCTATATACACTGGGGCAGGGGCTGGCAGGCTATATACACTGGGGCAGGGGCTGGCAGGCTATATACACTGGGGCAGGGGCTGGCTGGCTGTATACACTTGGGCAGGGGCTGGCTGGCTATATACACTGGGGCAGGGGCTGGCTATATACTGGGGAGGCTGTGACCAATGCATTTCCCACCATCGGCTTATACTCGAGTCAATAGGTTTTCCCAGTATTTTGTGGTAAAATTAGGGGCCTCGGCTTATACTCGGGTCGGCTTATACTCGAGTATATACGGTATCTTCTTTATTTCATTTCAGGATAAAACACTTAAGCCAAAGTGGGGTAGAGGTAGGGGATGAAACAAAGGCGACAGAGGCTAGAAACAGCACGAAACGCCTTTGTTTGATCCCCTGCTCCTACCTCTACCCCACTTTGGCTTACATGTTGGACTTCTTTTATCCTGAAATGAAATAAAGAAGATAATCTTACTGGTGAGTGCCGCAATCTTTTTTCACTTTTTTGACTGTATATGTATATTTGGTGCATGTATGCTCTATTGTGTTTAACCTCTGACGCTCAGCGTCGGATATATATATATATATATATATATATATATATATATATATATATATATATATACACTCACCGGCCACTTTATTAGGTACACCATGCTAGTAACGGGTTGGACGCCCTTTTGCCTTCAGAACTGCCTTAATTCTTTGTGGTATAGATTCAACAAGGTGCTGGAAGCATTCCTCAGAGATTTTGGTCCATATTGACATGATGGCATCACACAGTTGCCGCAGATTTGTCGGCTGCACATCCATGATGCGAATCTCCCGTTCCACCACATCCCAAAGATGCTCTATTGGATTGAGATCTGGAGACTGTGGACTTGAACTCATTGTCATGTTCAAGAAACCATTCTGAGATGATTCCAGCTTTATGACATGGTGCATTATCCTGCTGAAAGTAGCCATCAGATGTTGGGTACATTGTGGTCATAAAGGGATGGACATGGTCAGCAACAATACTCAGGTAGGCTGTGGCGTTGCAACGATGCTCAATTGGTACCAAGGGGCCCAAAGAGTGCCAAGTAAATATTTCCCACACCATGACACCACCACCACCAGCCTGAACCGTTGATACAAGGCAGGATGGGTCCATGCTTTCATGTTGTTGACGCCAAATTCTCACCCTACCATCCGAATGTCGCAGCAGAAATCGAGACTCATCAGACCAGGCAACGTTTTTCCAATCTTCTACTGTCCAATTTCGATGAGCTTGTGCAAATTGTAGCCTCAGTTTCCTGTTCTTAGCTGAAAGGAGTGGCACCCGATGTGGTCTTCTGCTGCTGTAGCCCATCTGCCTCAAAGTTCGACGTACTGTGCGTTCAGAGATGCTCTTCTGCCTACCTTGGTTGTAACGGGTGGCGATTTGAGTCACTGTTGCCTTTCTATCAGCTCGAACCAGTCTGCCCATTCTCTTCTGACCTCTGGCATCAACAAGGCATTTCCGCCCACAGAACTGCCGCTCACTGGATGTTTTTTCTTTTTCGGACCATTCTCTGTAAACCCTAGAGATGGTTGTGCGTGAAAATCCCAGTAGATCAGCAGTTTCTGAAATACTCAGACCAGCCCTTCTGGCACCAACAACCATGCCACGTTCAAAGGCACTCAAATCACCTTTCTTCCCCATACTGATGCTCGGTTTAAACTGCAGGAGATTGTCTTGACCATGTCTAAATGCCTAAATGCACTGAGTTGCCGCCATGTGATTGGCTGATTAGAAATTAAGTGTTAACGAGCATTTGGACAGGTGTACC
The DNA here is from genome assembly GCF_040894005.1 of Engystomops pustulosus. Taxonomy (NCBI): domain Eukaryota; kingdom Metazoa; phylum Chordata; class Amphibia; order Anura; family Leptodactylidae; genus Engystomops; species Engystomops pustulosus. The sequence goes on from NC_092411.1 coordinate 185,371,069, forward strand.
TAATAAAGTGGCCGGTGAGTGTATATATATATATATCGGATGCTGAGCTGATGCCGGTTCGGCTCAAGATCTGAGCCGAACCGGCATCGGGAAACACGGAGTGTCGGCTGTGACTAATAGCCGACACCCCAGTGTAACACCCCAGTGTTTAACCCGTTAAATGCCGTGGTCAGCGTGAGCGCGGCATCTAACATTCCTCTGGGGGTCTTACCCCCACGATCGCCCCCCTGCACTGTTTTCAGGGGACGTCGATCGTTGCTATGGCATCTCTGGGGTCCGATCGGCACCCCAGAGATGCCTGCAGGCACTGCCAGTAAGATGGCGTCTATGACGTCATCTTACGGGCAGAGTGTCAGACTATGCATGTGGATAGGCTGACACTGCTAATACCCTGCAATACACCAGTATTGCAGAGTATTATCATGAACAAGCAATCAGATGATCGCTTCTTCATGTCCCATGGTGGAAGTAGTAAAACAGTAAAAAAAAAATGTTTTTCAATAAAAAAATAAAATAATAAATCACTAAAAATGCCCATAAGCCCCATAACACATAAAGAGACATAAAAAAAAAGTCTAAATCTCAACACAAACCCCCTCATACATAGTATCACCACGTCCGTAACAACCCATAGAATAAAACTCAATTATTATTGAACCCGCATAATGAATGCAGTTAAAAAAAACTGTGAAAAACCTGGCAAAAATTATTATTTATCAATTCCACAAAAAATGCAATAAAAAGTGATCAAAAAAACATATGTACTCCAGAATGATACTGTTGCAAACTACAACATCACCCGCAAAAAATAAGCCAACAACCTAAAAAGTTAAAATGTTATGAAACTTGGAAGACGGCAATGCAAAAATGATAGATTTTTCCCACATTAGGGTTTTATTTGGCAAATTTAGTAAAACATAAGAAAAAATATTCATGTATGGTATCCCCGTAATTGTATTGAACCATAGAATAAAGATAACATGATTATTAGGCTTTATGGTGAACACAAAAAAAAATCCAGTACAGAATTGATTCTTTTCTACTCCTGCCCTCAAAAAAAAGGTCCAAAATTTTCAACAATAGGGGATACCAACCCCAAAATGGTAAAACTGGAAAAAGCATCTCATCCCACAAAAAAATGGCATCACATGGCCCCAATAACGAAAAAGCAAAACTTTTAGAGCCTATAAAAGGGCCAATGAGGAAACTAAAATCCTGGCAGCTGGAGGTCCCTCCTTCCCTTCTGCGCCTCGCTGTGCACGGCCACATATGGGGGGGTCTCTGTGCTCGGGAGAAATTGTAGAACAAATTGTATGGTGGGTTTTCTCTTTTTATCTTTTGGAAATGTGTAAATTTTAGGGCTAAATCAACGTATAACCGGCACAATTTGACCATTCTAAATTTCACCTCCATTTTGATTTCATTACTATGAAGATCTCAAGGGGTTAACAATCTTCCTAAAAGCTGTTTCTGATAGTTTGAGGGGTGCACATTTGAAAATGGGTTGATACATAGGGGGTTTTTGATGCTAAATATGTAAAATTTTATTCAAAGCGGTATTTATCCCCAAAATAGTCAATTCTGAAAATAAAGAAAATCACTATTTGATTTGTAAGCTGCGTGATATCCAAATAAATTATCCAGACATTTCAAAAATTATGAAAATGTAAAATAGACATATGGGAAATGTTATTCAGCAACTTATTTAGTTGGTAAATCTATCTGCCTGAAAACGCAATGATTTAGAATTTCGACAATAGCAAATGTTTTCAATTTTTTTCTTTTTTTTGTAAATAAATGCAAAACTTATCAGCCAACATTTACCACTACAATAAAGTACAACATGTGAGAAAAAAAAGCAATCTCAAAAAATCGGGCTGAGCCTTAAGCTTTAAACTGGCTACGTCCTTAAGGGGTTATACTGTATAGATGTGTATATATGATGTGTGTATAAACTGTATGTGTAATTATATGATGTATATATACTGTATGTTGTGCATTTGACGTGTAAATACTGTGAGTATGTGGGTACAAGATGTGAATATACTGTATATCGGGGGAGATTTATCAGAAGTGTCTGTGGGAAATGTGTATGCATGAATGTACAAATGTATGTATGTGTGTAACAATATATAAATATGAGTATATATAAATGCGTGTGATTGTATAAACATTTGTGATGGCACAAATATGTATATTTTCTAAGAGGGAAGGGGCCCCATGCAAAAGTCTGCTATGTTACCCAGCATCTCCTAGTTAGGCCCCTGAAGCTTGTATAAAAGCCTGTGAAGGGGGGTGGGCACTGGTAATACAAGTATAAGACATAAGGATAAGCTACATTGTGCAGCAGAGTAGGCATCTATAACACACATTTACTATGACCAATCATTTAAAATGTTCTTTATGAATATATACACAACTACATATATTTTGCAATGCATATACAATAATCATGACATTGAAAACTATACAGATGGTGCTACATATTTGATCCACTCAAGGGAAATCAATAATTGAGCAATATAATGTATGTAATTATTTAGGACATTATTTTCCCTAGATAAATAAAATATGATAATAAAATGATAGCCCCTGAAAGATGATAAATGTAAAAATATCTATTATGTTAATTGTATGTTGTAGGACGTGCTTATAAAACCAATAGTGTACTAATCCGACAATATGATGTTTTGTGCCATGAATCCAGAATGTTTCTACAATAATGTGTACAGCTTAATAGTGATTGGTATTGAACAATGAGGAACATATGAAAAAGTCTAGAAGTTCTAGAGAATGAGAGGGCATAAGCTATATAAGGGCTGCCCCACCTTAGTGTTCAGTCTGCTATGTCCTCTGTGTCATTTTAACATATTAGGGCACATTTACTTACCCAATCCTTGTCTGACGATCATGGACTCTGGCTCGATTCACGAAGATCGTGCGCCCATTTTCCTGCATGTGTCGCTTCCCCGCTCAGGTGCGCTGGAGTTCACCTTCTTCTTCAGGGTGCATGTAAGTGCATTGTCTTGCGACACAATTTGAATGGTAAATCCTGCGCTCAAGCTGAGTCCGTCGGAATGTCCGATGGCCCGAACCCCCAATTCGTGTTGCATGAAAGCTGGCGCCGATGCGCCAAAAACCCCTGCTTAAAGAAACAAAAATCGTCGGAATATCTGACGATAATGCGGTGCAGGGACCCTTAGTAAATAAGCCCCACTGGGGCAGATTTACTTACCCGGTCCTGTTGCGATCCCGCGGTGCATTGTCCGACGAGGATTTGGGTATGCCACGGTTCACTAAGGTTGCGAGTCCAATTTCCTGCATGTGTCACTTCCGCGCAGAGATCCGCTGGAGTTCACCTTCTTCTTCCCGGTGTATGTGAGTGCTGATCTTGCGACACAATTCCGTTTTTAAATTCCACGGCTTGTCCGAATTCGTCCGGTTGTCCGACAGCCACGCCCCCGATTTCTGTCACATGCAAGCCAGCGTGATGCGCCACAATCCAATCACATGCACCAAAAACCCAGGGCAATTGGGCGCAAAATAGAAAACGGAATCGTAGTCCACGGACAATTAGTAAATGAGCCCCATTTAGTTTTGTTTGTCAATTTATTCCAACTTTTTGAAAAAAAGACTAATGCTTGATCACAATCCAGAGTAAAATGTATGGAAGCCCCAAATTATTTCTTCACTGCGGGTATTTGCAAAAATAAACTTTACCTACTGACATCTGGTGTTCTTTGCTTTCTACAGGACTGTGCCTTTAATATTTTTTTTATATATTATTGTTTCTCAGTTATTTGTTACTAGCCAAAGCATTTGGAAATTTTTTTTTTTCAAGTTCGCTGTATGCACCAGTAGTTTTGAAGTTATGATAATAACATTCCTATGTGCCAGATCACAGCTGAAAAATCTATGGAATTGGCATCTTTACATTCAATTTATAGCACAGATTTGGAAAATAGTTTAAGCACAGTTAGTCGTTCTGACATTTTTAGACTCCTTTTTTGGCTGGTGAAACGGTGTTGCATTATGGAAATATGCTCACGGCCTAGTACTTGATTTCTTTGAAGAAATCCCTAATGATGTAACTAAATCAGAGCCAATTAGGCCAAACGGGGACATGAACCCTTCTAAAAAAAAAGCTGCCAGTGCTTAGCAGACAGTTTCAAAAAGCAGCTTTGCAAATGAATTAGAAATGGGGATTTGATGATGAACTTACAGGCAGGATATTCAAATGCAGTCTGAAAAGTATGTGACTAGAACGTCTAAATCTCTCTTTCATAAAAGAGTGTCTGGTTTTATTAAAGAGAACTGTGCCAAAAGAAATGCACAAACTATAAAGCTTACCAGGGGATAAGGACCTCATTAAAGCCAGGACTTCACCGCATCAACCTCCTCAAAAAAATATTGTGAGATTGTTGCAAATGCTCTGCAATTTTATTGATTCACAAAAGATCATGAAAAAAACTTTTTTCCATAACAAAAATTAGAAGTTTTTTTTTTGTAACACATTTTATTTGGTTTTAAATACATATTTAACACATATTATATCAAAATTAGAAGTTTTAATGTGATGATAAAAATGCCATAGAAATTAGCCTAAATCCAAGGATACCTCTCCTGGATTTGACCACCGCTGCTGGACGGAAGTCTTACAGCCAACCTGTGATGATAAACGCTGAATCCATGTAGTCAGACAGCAGGTAGTGGGTGATCGTCGGGTGAGGGCATCTAGTATAATCTCCCATTTTCCCCTCAAGAATTAGGTGTGGTGTAGTTCATTCTTCAATGTAATTTATTAGTACTTAAAATTACAAGTATATAGGCTTATAAAATATATAAAACAAATAAAATAGCAAAAAGCGTTTCGCGTTTCCTCAACTGTACAGTCATGGCCATAAGTTTTGAGAATGACACAAATATTATATTTTCACATGATCTGTTGCCCTCTGGATTTTATGTGTGTTTGTCAGATGTTTTTATCACATACAGAAATACAAGTGCAATCATATTATGAGTAACAAAAGCTTTTATTGACAGTTAGAATGAGTTAATGCAGCAAGTCAATATTTGCAGTGTTGACCCTTCTTCTTCAGGACCTCTGCAGTTCTCCCTGGCAGCTCTCAATCAACCTCTGGACCATATCCTGACTGATAGCAATCCATTCTTGCATAATCAATGCTTGCATTTTGTCACAATTTGTTGGTTTTTGTTAGTCCACCTGTCTCTTGATGATTGACCACAAGTTCTCAAACAATCGGAAAGGGGATTCATCAGAGAAAATGACTTTACCCCAGCCCTCAGCAGTCCACTCCCTGTACCTTTTGCAGAATATCAGTCTGTCCATGGTGTTTTTTCTGGAGAGAAGTGGCTTCTTTGCTGCCCTCCTTGACACCAGGCCTTGCTCCAAGAGTCTGCGCCTCACAGTGCGTGCAGATGCACTCACACCTGCCTGCTGCCATTCCTGAGCAAGCCCTGCACTGCTGGTAGCCCGATCCCGAAGCTGAAACACTTTTAAGAGACGATCCTGGCACTTGCTGGTCCTTCTTGGGCGCCCTGGAGCCTTTTTGGCAACAATTGAACCTCTCTCCTTGATGATGCGATAGATTGTTGACTGAGGTGCAATGTTTCTAGCTGTGATACTCTACCCTGTTAGGCCAGTATTGACTGCACATGTTTCTTTAGAGATAACCATGGTTAAAAAAAAGAGAAACAATGATGCTAAGCACCAGCCTCCTTTTAAAGTGTCCAGTGGTGTGATTCTTAATCATGACAGATTGATCTCCAGCCCTGTCCTCATCAACACCCACACAGGCTCGGACTGGGTCACCGGGAAGCCGGGAAAACCCCTGGTGGGCCCTGACTTCTTATGGCCCCGCCCCCTCATTATCATATGCCGAGCACTGATGCAGTGCTATAGGCATGTATCAGCGTCAGCCAGCCTGCTCTCCGCGGTCTGGATGGCTCCTGGGACTGAGAGAGGCTGAGAGCAGGCAGGGACAATGACCCCAGCAGGACTGTCAGTGATTACAGCCTCTGCCTCGGGAGTGCAGGGGATCAGCACATTCAGTTGCAGAGTCTCATCTTCTCATAACGCTGGGGCAGTGAGAGAAGCTGTGAGCATGTTACACCTCACTGCAGGGGAAGATGAAACTCCGGGCTCTGCTCCAGCCATCAAGCGATGAAAGGGTTAATGCCCTGCCTCCACAGCACCCATAGCAGCCGGGCTAAAGTATTCCCAGCCCCGGAGCTGCTGAGCAGAGGCTGGGCCCACCCCCTGGTCCTGACAGGCAGCTGCAGACACCAATCAGAAGGGGCCTGGCATTTCAGCACCGAGAGTTGACACAAGAGCTTACAGTCTATGAGGATGAGGGGGTGACACAAGAGCTTACAGTCTATGAGGATGAGGGGTGACAGAAGAGTTTACAGTCTATGAGGATGAGGGGGTTACACGAGAGCTTACAGTCTATTAGGATGAGTAGGTGACACAAGAGCTTACAGTCAAAAATTGCACCATATTTGATCATGGTTTTTACAAGTATTGCAGCTCAGACATAGAAATGAATGGAGCTTGGTTGCAATACCAAGTACAGCCTATGGTCAGGTTTGGCACTGATTTCAGAAGAAAGTAGACATGTTTTTCAGCCCACGGACAACCCCTTCATCCACCAAATGCCATGTTTGGTGCTAAATAATAGGAAAGCTATACTGTGGAGGCCAAGACAGTTGTATTTGTAAGATATCCTATAATTCACATCCATTTAGCAGAATGTGGGCCCCCAGAATCAATTTCACTGGTGTGCCCTTGGCCCCCCAGTCCGACCCTGCACCCACACCTATGTTACTGGAGCAATCACTGAAACCATGTTAGCTGCTCTTTTTAAGGCAGGCCTGCAATGAAGTTGAAATGTGTTTTGGGGGAAAAAGTTCATTTTCTAGGCACTCTTTATAACATTCTGGAGTATATGGAAATTGCCATTATAAAACCAGATGCAGTAGACTTTGTAAAAGTTAACATTTGTATCATTCTCAAAACTTTTGGCCATGACTGTATAAGTACTGTATTAACAGTATTAGTATATATTGGTTAACAACATAGTATTTACTTTACTAGCATTTATCAGGCTGGAGTTACTTTGACAAACTTGCATAAATTGTAACAAGTGACCAGTTACTGCATAAGACTACATACACAAGAACATTTTTTTTGGCCATATGGTAGCCTTTGTTATTTCATTGTGAATGTTGGCGGCTCCAGCAGTCTTTTTCTCTTGGTATCAATGCTTAAGTTGACTCACTTGCTGATTATACACAGGCCACGAACAGCAGACAATGGAGGTTCAGTGTTTAGCTCTATTGCTATGCAGGTCTGAAATCCTGGCTTTTAACCCCATTTTTAGCAAGTACTAGGAAGCTGGAAAAAAATTCCAAATGCAGTGATATCGGTGGAAAAACGCATTTGCAACATTCTTATGGGCTTGGTTTTTACGGCTTCCACTGTGCACCCCAAATGACATATTGGGGGTCATTTACTAAGGGCCCGATTCGCGTTTTCCCGACGTGTTACCCGAATATTTCCGATTTGCGCCGCTTGTACATGAATTGCCCCGGGTTTTTGGCGCACGCGATCGGATTGTGGCGCGCGACAGAAATCGGGGGGGCGTGGCCGAACGAAAACCCGACGTATTCGGAAAAACCGCCGCATTTAAAAACCGGAAATGTGTCGCTTGGGGAGCGCTCACCTTCACCTTCTATGGGATGGTGCATTCCGGGGCGTTAAGATTATTTTCGGCGCTGCAGCGCCACCTGGTGGACGGCGGAGGAACTACCATCTTAAATCCCAGCCGGACCCGAATCCTGTGCAGAGAACGCGCCGCTGGATCGCGAATGGGCCGGGTAAGTAAATGTGCCCCATTTTCTTTATTCTTTGGGTCAGTACTGGGAAACTAAATTTATATATTGTATTTTAATAAATTTGAAAAATGAAAACTATGTACAAAAAATAGTTTCTTAATTTTGTCATATTCTGGCACTTCTAACTTTTCCATACTTCAGTGTACGGAGCTGCACAAGGTGTCATTGTACCATTTTGAGGACTGTACAACCTCTTGGTCACTTTTTATTATATTTTTTGTATGTTGCAAAAATTCCAAAAATTAGCAGTTTGAACATTTGGGCACTATTTTCCTTTACAGGGTTAAACACTGGGAATAACCATTATTATACCGGTTGCATATATTGCAGTATATGGCAGCTTTGCTAGTGATCATTAAGCGTCTGCCTCTAGCAGAGGCTTAGAGATCAGGCTAAATGACAGGCCTGGAAACTACTATACACTCCCGGCTGTCATAATTATGAATCGCCCCCCCTCCCAAATTACCTCACGGGGTAAACAACCCCAATTACCTCAGCAAACAACCACCTGGTCATGATGCATGCCGTAATAGTATGACGCATGTCATGAATGGCTTAAGGAACATAACTTCTTTTTAAGAATTTTAAGAATTTGCATCATTTTTTTCTTTGATATATAGGGGCTCAGTTACTAAGGGGCCGTGGAGCGCATTTTCCTCGGGTTACCCAACGATTTTCTTTTTGCACGCGAACGGATTTTGGGGCATCGGCGCCGGCTTGCGCGCGACAGAAATGAGGGGGTGGGCCGTCGGACAACCTGACGAATTAGGACAATGCGCGGGATTTAACATTTAGAATTGTGAACATTTAGAATTTAGAATCGCAAGATCAGCACTCACATACACAGGGAATAAGAAGGTCACCAGAAGCGACAAATGCAGGAAATTGGATGCTGAATCGCGGCAGACCCGAATCCTTGATGGACAACACACTGCGGGATTGCCACAGGACCGGGTAAGTAAATCTGCCCCATAGGGTCAGTTAAAAATTAATTTCAATTTTAATTGGGGTGAAGGTATAAAAAAGTGGGAAAAGGCTATGCTTGTTTTTTAATTTTTAAAAAATGTATAATGATCAGTACAAATTAACTCACTGATGTGTGATGGTTGTTTATATACAAAGCGGCCCATATTTGTCAAAATTTAGGCAAACTACTACTGGTGCACAGTCTTCAATCATCTGGCGCATACTGCACTGCTAGGAAAGTGTGGACATATATTTTTTTGGTGGACAGCAAGCATATTAAATGTGTTACAAATTCAAACTAAGCACCATCACACCCCTTTGCATGCACATGTTTTCAGACACAGTGCTTAAAGAGAACCCGTCAGGCAAAATAACCCCCCTAAACTAAATATATTTTCATAAACTGCCATTAGAGAGCATTGCCACTATCCCTTCATTGTCCCTCTACATGCCTGTAAACCTAAGCAATGAGGTCCTAAAGCTGTATACAAATGATCTATGAAATGTCCAATGAAGCATTAGCATATTCAGGCTGTCCACCTTATTCATGAGTGGGAGGTACAGCCACACCCCCAGTGCATGACTGACAGCCTGTATAATGGTGTGAGGCTGTATAATGATGTGCTGGAGGCCACACCCCCTGCATCCTGTGTGTGCATGTGTGTGTGTTTAGGAGAGATACAGCCGCTCCAGGCAGCCATGATATAGCAGAACATGTCAGATTCATGTGTAGCTGATGTCTGTGTCTCTCACCTGTATATTAGGAGGATGCAGCATGTCAGCAGATGCAGCACACACACTAGCCATGCTTTACTTTACATTACACACAGACATGAGTAGGGGGAGGAGAGGGGAGGGGTAACAGGGGTGACATCACTGCCTCTGACCATGTGACCAGCCTCATTTACATAATAAAGAATAGATGATTTTACAATGATTAATGTATGAAATAACTAGATAAAGGCTGGGATGGGATCCTTGTGAGCTGCTCCAACAGGTACTAGTGACAGGACTAGTGACAGTTCCCCTTTAAAATATTCATGAGCACTGGTAAAATGAAAGCTGAGCTGTGATTGGTTGCTATGGGCAACTAGAAATATTCTGACTTTCAGACAGCATGATAAATTTGCCCCAATGAGCAGTCAGGATTAAGTTAAGGCAAAGTTGCAGCATTAAGTGTATATAGTATGGTTGTGAGAAGGGGTAGAGTGTGACTTGAAAAAAACTGCATTAGAACATATGTCCTGAGTCCTGACCTTTATCATTATAATTACTAGAAGATTCACAAATCTGTGTAAGTAAAAATGACTAATATCATTCAAGTGCTACATATTCTGTAAGTGTATAAACATATGACCTCAATTAAGAGAAAAGGGGAATCCTAGACTGCTTCTGTATTTCTTTATATAATAGGACATAAATTACTCATGTTAGCTATCATTGCGTACATGCAACCAGGTTGGAGCCCTGCTGCATGCACTAATTCCAATCATATCTATGTGGATAGCAAGTCATTTGTTCTGTTCTTGACATTTGGTCTGTGGTTATAATTGGATGTACTAGACATAGTATGTTTCTGGTAGACAGCTTTACACCTTCTTTCTGTGCTGATTAATAGCAGTCAGTTAACTTTACTTTAAAGTAGTAAATATGTAAATGCAGAAAGGAAAATTCAAAAGTCTACAATTATATTTACTAAGCATTCATTTTGACTAGTGATGATCGAGTATACTCGTCCGAGCTTAATGCTCGGTCGAGTATTAGCATACTCGGACCGGCTCGTTGCTCGGACGAGTATTTGCCCTGCTCGATAACGAGCATTTAATTTAAAAAAAAAAAGTAAAGAACAGTAAAAAAATACAATTAAAACATTTAATTTAATCATTTAATTGAAGAAAACAGTGAAAGAACACTGTGCAGAATAGATTGCAGATGTTCGCGAACATCTGCGATCTGCTCCGGAGACACGCGTGCAGAACGGTGTTCTCCGCAATAGTATTTGAAGAACAATATGTGTGAAGAACACATTGCAGATGTTTGCCAACATCTGCAAGTTGTTCTCTACACATATTGTTCTTCAAATACTATTGCGGAGATCACCGTTCTGCACGCGTGTCTCCGGAGCAGATCGCAGATGTTCCGGAGACACGCTTGCACGGTGCAATAGTATTTGAAGAACAATATGTGTGAAGAACAACTTGCAGATGTTTGACAACATCTGCAAGTTGTTCTCTACACATATTGTTCTTCGAATACTATTGCGGAGACCACCGTGTCTCCGGAGCAGATCGCAGATGTTCCGGAGACACGCTTGCAGAACGGTGTTCTCCGCAATAGTATTTGAAGAACAATATGTGTGAAGAACAACTTGCAGATGTTTCCAAACATCTGCAAGTTGTTCTTCACACATATTGTTCTTCAAATACTATTGCAGAGAACATCGTTCTGCACGCGTGTCTCCGGAACAGATCGCAGATGTTCGCGAACATCTGCAATCTGTTCTGCAGTGTTCTTTCACTCTGTTCTTTTAGTGAAAACATCTGCACTGAACAGTGCTCGTTCAGTTTTTAATTTTACTAAAAAATGCTCGGGTCTCCCATTGATTTCAATGGGGCTCGTTACTCGAAACGAGCACTCGAGCATCAGGAAATGTTCGGCTCGAGTAACGAGTACCCGAGCATTTTAATGCTCGCTCATCTCTAATTTTGACGTGTCTCATATTTATAATTCTTTGGCAAATGAATCAAATCGAGCTGTACAGCATTTTACTAGCAGATAGTTTCTAAACCTTCAACAAGACAACCAAGACACCTCTAGTTCCGCTGTTTCTTAGCTAAGTGCTTCTTTTTGTTAATACCTACACCTGTATTGTTAAAAATTGATTAGTGAGCAAATGTAAAAAAAAAATAGTTTTCTTTCAGAATTTATTCCAATCTGATTTCATGGGAGACAACAAGGATCTAGGTTGGAGGGAGTTGCACTGGGATTGGCGTTGCTGCGAGATGTACTATGACAGGTCCTGGAACAGTTGAAGTTTAGAGCCCATAAAGACAACCTATCTGATCAGTCTGTCATGCGTCATGATCTCCTCTTTGAGATTGAAGTCTGTCACACCACAAATGTCATCCTTCAGCGGTCCACTTGTTTTCAGACATAGGGCACAGTCTTTGGGTTGAAGGTAACTTTGACATCTTGTTTTCCGTTTTTATGCCTGTGGCCCCTATTATCAAAATCTTCAATGTGGGGCTGGAGTTCTCAGATGAAAGACATGTATGTTGAGACTCAATCATGACACATACCCAGAATGGTTTTGTCCTCACTATGATCATTTATGAGCTGAAGTCCTCCAAACCTCTGGTAGATCTCTCCGCTCCACATGTGGACTTTGCTGATGTTTTTTCAGAGAAGCAAGCAGATACTTTGCCTCTGCACTGACCCTGAGATTGCCTGATTGACCTGCTGGCGGCACATCTCCACGGGGTAAGGTGCACCCAATGTCTTTGCCCAAAACCGCTGCAGTGTCAGCCTACTTCAAAGAGAATCTACAGAGGGGGTTCTTCTTTATGGCCTAAAAGGATGGGTCACTCTGTCCATGCATAAATTATCATAGCCTAAACAAGATTATCATAAAGAACTGTTATCCTGTGCCATTGATCACAGAACTCTTTGACCGCTTACAGGGAGCCAAGGTCTTCACCAAACTAGACATCCGTGGAGCGTATAACCTCATTCGGATCCGCAAAGGTGATGAGTGGATTGCTCATGGTGGGTACTTCGACTACATGGTCATGCCATTTGGTCAGCTGTTTTTCAGGAGTTCTTCAACGACATTTGTCTGCGGTTCTTTAATGGCCTCGCCCTGTAGGACTGCGTGCAATACAAAGATTCCTGGGCTTCGCCAATTACTACTGGCAGATTGTTCCGCACTTCTCCTCTCTTATGTCTCCTATTGTGGCGCTGACCAAGATGAACGCCAATCCCAGACTCTGGCCCCAGGCTGAAGAAGCCTTCTCTAGTCTTAAGTCAGCCTTTGCCTCGGCCCCAGTTCTCACACAACCTGATACGGAGAAGCTTTTCCAGCTGGAAATTGCAGCCTCCTCAGTAGGAGCTGGAGCAGTGCTCACCTAGAAAGGGCCCAAGGGTCGAACTCTCACTTGAGGGTTCTTCTCTAAGACCTTCTCCTCCGCAGAGAGGAATTACTCCATAGGGCACCGAGAGCTGTTGGCCAGAAATCTTGCTTTGGAGGAGTGGCGCTTTCTTCTGGAAGGAGCTCGTCATCCGGTCTATATCTACACCGAATGTCTTATATCTCCAGACTGCTCAGCATCTCAATCCCTGACAGGGGCAGGGACAGACGTTCGATAGGGCCTCGCGGACCGCACTTTCGTCTGACATCCCGACGATTTCCATTTTGTGCCGCTGGGACAGGGATTTAGAAGGGGTCTTTGGTGCACGCGATTGGATTTTGGTGCAATCACCGTCGGAACAAACCGCGGAGTTTAACTTCAAAATTGTGTCACAAGCCAAGCACTTACATGCACCAGGATGAAGATGGTGAACTCCGGCGGACCTGAGCAGGGAAGCGACAGATGCAGGAAATTGGGCGCACAAGTGAATTGCGGCACAGTGCATTCCGGACGGACAATGCACTTTCGGGAACTCCGAGGGACCGGGTAAGCAATGTGCCCCTATGTGAGTTTCTGTGCTTCCTGTGCCCGTAACAAGTCATCACGTCTCAAGCCTGCAGGTCTGCTTCTGCCATTGCCGATACCCACTTGCCCGTGGACTCACATAGCCATGGACTTTACTACTGATCTCCCATCTTCTTCTGGTAATACAGCCATCTGGGTGGTAACAGATCGGTTTTCCGATGTGTCCCATTTTGTTTCTCTGCCAGGTCTGCCATCAGCTCCATAACTTGCCAGTCTAAATTGCAGAGGACATGGCAGAGGTTTTGCCTACGCATTTGGAATGTTAGGTGCTCTTAGTCATGGCATAATTTTGTATAATACAGTAACAATTTAAAACAAGCAGCAGCCAATCCCTGTATTGAGGGTGTGCTGTTGAAACGGTGATTCGCCAGAAGGGAAAACGCCCAACATAGCTCATCTCCGTATACAACAGACTGATTCTAATATCAAACAACATCACACATATATGGTAACGAAATAAAGATATAAATTTCTTCATATACGCAAGCAACAAAGTCAAATCCTGAACTGTTCATCTAAATTCATATGTAAATATCAGAAGAAAAAGCCAAGCTCGCCATCATTTGTCCATAGTAAATTCAGTCTGAATGGGGACCTACAACTCACATCCAACGAAATGAGAAAATCCACAATTCTGCTGTCATTTGTCCATGCTATATAAAGTATGAATAGGGTCCTACATCTCACATCCAACAAAATAGGAAAATTTGAGATTCTGCTGTCATTTGTCCATGATATATTAAGTGTGAATAGGGTCCTACAACTCACATCCAACGGAAAAAAAAAATTGCAATTCCGCTGTCATTTGTCCATAGTCTATTAAGTCTGAATAGGGACCTACAACTAAATGGTTTGTAAAATTTCTTTGAAAGTACAACTCATGAGTAATTTAATAAAAATAGGAAACATCCGATTTCAGATCTAGACTAGATGGGTATCTGGTCTCCAATCTGAAAATCCAATATGCCTCTCTTTTCAATAGTAATCTACGTCTGTCACCTCCTCTGCTAGCTTGAAAAATGTTTTCCATACCATAAAACGAAAATGATGCTGTATCCCCGGAATGGACAGTACAGAAATGTCTTGAAGCACCTGACATGTTAGTCATTGGGTTTTTGGAAACATCCCTCAGGTGTTCAACAATCCTGATTTTCAATTTTCGTGTCGTGCAACCAACATATCTGGTATCATAGGCCTTACATTCTATTACATAGACTACAAAGGTGGAGTCGCAATTAATGAATGTTCTGATATGATAAGGTTTTTTGTTATTAGGGACCAAGAAAAAACTTTTGTCTATAGCAAAAATGCATATATTGCATCTAGAAGTTCCACACTTATGGAGGCCTTTGGTAGTCAACCATGCGTTAATCCCAGATGTTTAGCTGGCAGCACCTAATGATACGCCTTTTTTAGAAACAAAGTTGCACCCCTGTTTTAAAATTATATCAAATTTTTCATCTTGATACAAGATAGGCAATTTTTTTAAATTATATGTACAGTTTGTTGGTAATATGTACTGAATTGTGTGGAAAAGGTAACTTTGATTCTATTGAAATAATTTTTATTTTGTTTAGATTTGTTAACCTTTAGTAATGAGGTGCGGCTTTTGGCTAGGGCTATGTTCAGACCTCAGTTTATTGACCACATCGGATAGTTGTGGGGTGCTAGTCTGTTTTTTAAATCTTTGGATTGATTAAAAAAATCTTCATCCTCAGAGCATGCCCTCCTTAGCCTAGTAAACTCACCAACAGGTATAGCTTTCAAAGTGTGGTTGGGATGGTTACTAGTGGCATTGAGTATGGTGTTTCCTGAGGTACTTTTCCTGAATAAGGTGGTTATCACTTTTTTCTTGGCAGTGCAGCCTCTCAACCAGATATCGAGAAAAGAAATCTCATTTCTTTCCACATTGTATGTGAAATGCATATTCATACTGTTAAGGTAGGACACAAAGCCTGGCACGGAAGACACATCCCCTGACCACACAATCAGCATGTCGTATTTATATCGCCCATACCAGGCAATGCTTCCCCCAAACATATTCTGTTCTGAATAGATGAACTCTTCCTCCCACCAGTCCATGAAGAGATTCGCCAATGAGGGCGAAAAATGGGCCCCCATTGGCGCCCCCCTGAACTGGAGGAAAAAGGAGCCATCAAATGAAAAAAAAATATGATATAGAAGAATTATGTATTCACATAGTTCTACTGAGTAAACACTTGTTCTGTATAGATGATGTACCAGCGCTATGATGGCCAAATCGTGTGGTATAGAACAATAGAGGGCACTGACATCGCATGTGACCCAGCTATAGTTCTTCCGCCAGATAAAATTATCAAACATTTCCAGGACTTCTTTGCTATCTTTCAAATATCCTGGTAATTTGGTTACCAAAGGTTGCAATAATCCATCTAACCACTCACATAAATGTTCATTAAGAGAACCAATGCCTGATATTATCGGCCTTAGAGGGGGTGGGAAGATGTCTTTATGCACCTTTGGCAATCCGTGGAATATGGGGGTAACCGGAAAACCAGGACATAAAAAATCTTGATCCTTCTCCTGAATAATCCCCAAATCCACCCCTTCTTGTATAATGTCTTCCGATTGTGACTTGAAAACCATGGTGGGATCTGAGTTTAATTTTCTGTAAGTAGATGCATCATTCAAAATGTTCAAAGCCAAATTTTTATAGAGTTCTCTGTCCAAACTTTGACTTTGTTGCTTTCGTATATGAAGAGATTTATATCTTTATTTCGTTACCATATATGTGTGCTGTTGTTTGATATTAGAATCAGTCTGTTGTATACGGAAATTAGCTATGTTGGGCATTTTCCCTACTGGCGAATCACCGTTACAACAGCACACACCCTCGATACAGGGATTGGCTGCTGCTTGTTTTAAATTGTTACTGTGTTATACAAGGAAAAACCTCTGCCATGTCCTCTGCAATTTTAAAATGAAGAAATAAAGAATACATTGCTTTTTAAGAAGTGCCGCGACCCTTTGTTACTTTGGATTACTTTCACCTGCAGTCCTAGCAGGCCAGGCGCACAGCACTCTGCAGGATTGAGAATTTCCTTATGGATGTCACCCATGTGTGAGGACTTGCTAAAGATCGGGGTGAGCCGTATTACTTTTCTTTTTTACTTTTGTTTGCTATAATATCTCAATATTTGTGGAGAAGTGATACCATGAAGGCTAGGCAGATGTGTTATGCTTTATTTGTGACACAAAGGATTATACAGAAATCTTCAGTGGTGCAGGACCTGGGCTTGGTTACTTAGGGACAAAGAAGTAATGTCCATAGTCCATTGGTTGGTAAATTATTACATGGGCATTGCAGAAACAAAGGCTCTGTTTTCCCTGGAGTGGGTAATATTCGTAAATCCCTCTTGTGACATGGGTAAACATCACAGAGGGGGTTTTGCATTCCTTTGGGACAGAGGATTAAACTTTGATCAGCTTCATCCATAGTCAAATGTCCTCTTAGTTTCAACATTCAGCAAGCATATGAAAAATAAAAACATTTTCATTAAACATATAACAATACTTCACAGACTTCCCCGTGCATTGTCTTGGACCATGGGGTCCAGTTCGTTTCCCATTTTTGGCGATCCCTGTGTGGTCAACTTCAAGTGAAGCTGGACTTCTCATCTGTGTACCATCTGTAGTCCAATAGACAAGTTTAGAGCGTTAATCAGACCCTCGGCTGCTATCTCCTCCATTTTGTTTACACCCGACAAGGTTGACTGGTTTACTCTGCTGCCATGGGCTGAATTCTCCTACAACTCTCTGGAGTCTGAGTCTGCTGGTGCCATTCCTTTATTTGCTGTTTATGGACGACATCCATGCCCGTGTCTCCGTGCTGATGTTCCTGCCGTAGAAGAGTTGGTAGAAGACCTTAGGTCCATCTGAGAACAGACTCATCAATCTGTACTTAGGGCATCTGCCCTCACTAAAACTCAGGCTGGTAAGAAACGCAGACCTCCCCCCATGTAGACAAAAGGATACCAAAAGGGGAGTCATGTGCATTTCATAATGAAGAAGTTCCACTGTAAAATTTCATGACCGCAGGGATGTGTACACTCTGAGCACCATACATGAAAGTAAAACACAAGTAGCAAAAGAACGTGGGGCCTCTGTAGAAAAAAAAAAGCCTGTCTGTGCGCTTGATTACAACAAGTTTATGGGTGGTGTAGATTTATGTGACCAAATGTTACAGCCTTATATGGTTAAAAGAAAAAACAGATCATGGTCCAAGAAGGTGGCAATATACCTCATCCAGCTAGCGATGCACAATGCATTCGTCCTATTTAAAAAAATCTGGAGGACATGCAACATTTCTATAATTTCAGGAAAAGGTGATCGAAGTTCTCATCCTTCAAAATGCAGAGCAGAGGCTAGTTCATGAGTCAGAGGATATGTGGTGGCTTGTCGGTGTCGGGTCTGCAGCAAACAAGGGAGAAAGCGAGTCCCGAAATTACTGCTTCTCTTGTCCTTCCAAACCTGGACTCTGCATACAGCTGTGTTTTGAAAGTTATCACACAGTCCCACATTATTATTTTTTTTCCATTAACAATTAGGTTGGAGAAGTAGAATACATTTTTATTTATCTTTTTGTGAGTGTGCTAGGAAGTTTGCATATTTTAGGAGAGCCCAAAATGTAGGTTAGAATTTGGCATTTTGAACTGCTGATCAGTCAGCAGAAAATGAACTTATAAAAAATGCTAATCAAAATGCTTTGGGGGGGGGGCATCACGGAGCCTCTCCAGGCTCCAGCTTCATAGGCTATTACACACTCCCCTGAAGCACTTCTTGAATGAACACAATTTGATTCTCAATGCCGTCTCCAGACAACGTCTTTCAATCTTTCATTCAATCTCTTGCAACTACACAGTATCTATGTGTTTCTGGTTGCTTAAGGGATGTACTGCTCAATACATTCCTGGAAGAAGCCAGAGAAATGCCAGAGGAAGCTTCCAAAAGCTATACCCACTTGTGGGTTGTTTTCAGTGTTCCAAAACCCCAGGGACTCTGCAAATGCAACATAGCGTCTGATCACGATTCCAGCAAAATCTTCCCTCCAGAAGCACACTATTAGGCCCCTTCCACACTTGCGTTGCAGATCTCGTCAGAGTTTGATCAGGGTTTGGTCAGTGAAAAACGCGCATTTTGCATCAGAGTGCAATCAGTTTTCAGTCAGAGTTTGTTCAGTGTCTCAGTTTTTCACGCACGTTTTCAATGCAATTTCAATGCAATTTCAATGCGTTTTTCACGCGCAGAAAATGCACGTGAGATGGACTCAGGACTGAGCTCTATCTTTTCTATGGCAATTGATGCATGAAAAACACAAGTGTGAAAGGGGCATAAGGCCACACTTGTGTTTTTCATGCGCCTTTTCTGCGCGTGCTTTTGACGCGCAGAACTTGCATTGCACTCTGACCCATTGTAACCAATGGGTCTTTTCAGACTTGCATTTTTTTTCACACACACACGCGCATTTTTTTTAACGCGCGTTTAAATCTCGACATGCTCTACTTTTGCAAGTCCCGCGCGTGAAAAACGCACCATACAAGTCTATGGAGATGCATCAAAAACGCATTGCACTCTGTAACACTTGCAAGTGCAATGCGTTTTTCACGCATCAATTGCCATTGAAAAGATAGAGCTCAGTCCCGAGTCCATTTCACGCGCATTTTCTCCGCGTGAAAAACGCTTTGGAATTGCATTGAAATTGCATCAAAAACGCGCGTGAAGAACTGAGACACTGAACTCTGACTGAAAACTGATTGCACTCTGATGCAAAATGTGCGTTTTTCACTGACCAAACACTGATCGCACCCTGATCAAACTCTGACGTGATCTGCAACGCAAGTGTGGAAGGGGCCTTATGCTATCACTGCGTGCAGAGTTCATGTCAACATATAAGATGTTGACTTATCCAGGAGAAATTGTGCAATAGACTGAGGAGTGTATTTTTTGGGGTTAAACAGATATTTTTTGGAAAAAAATGTCATTTTTCATTTTTATGGTCTAATGTAAATAAATGCTGTGAAACACCTGTGAGGTTAAATTGGTCAATACACCCCTCGATAAATTCCTTGAGTGGTGCAGTTTCCAAAATGGGGTAACTTTTGATGATATTCTACTGTCGTGAGTATCTCAGGGGCACTGGAACTGTGACATGGGGGTCTGGAAATTATTCTACCAGAATGTGAACGGCAACAACCAAATAGCACTGTTCTTCTTCTCCCCCCTGCATTGTGTCCATACAGTGGTTTATTGCCACATATGAGGTGCCGTCATGTTCAGGGGAATACCTATAACAAATTGTTGGAACATTTTCTTCATATAAACCCAAGAAAGTGTAGATTTTAGGACTAAGTATACATTCTACAGTAAAAAAATATATATATATTTCTAAATTAAATGTCTTAATTTGTTCTTATTCCTGTGAAATCCCTAAAGGGTTAAGAAATGTTCTAAATGCTGTTTTAAATAGATAAAGCGTTTTAATTTTTCAAAGTGGTGATTTACAGTGGTTTTCTTAAATATAGGTCTTTCAAAAAGAACCCTCAGAACTGAATTGATCCATAATAAAATTGTTTCATAAATTTTCTTTAAAAAGTAAAAATTGCTGTTCTTTTATTAAAAAAAAGAAGAATGTTTAAAAAAAAGTTGAAACTGTCTGCCTCATTAGCCCCTTATGGGCTGAGCCCTCTCCATAGCCGGTAAGCATATTGCAGCAAAGACTTACCGGTAAAACATACTGTAGTATGGCAGTATATGATAGGATCGATCAGACAACCTAAGGTTAAAGTACCCTAAGGAGTCTGAAAAATAGTAAAAGTAAAAATAAAAAAAAAACTAAAAATTCGAATCACCCCCCCTTTCCCTAGGGCATACAATGTATGCCCACCATACCATATTACGGCGGGCATTACCATATTAGCAACGGGGAGAGGAGGAGGTGGAGAGCACTGCTCACCCCCTCCCCTCTCCATAGGAATACACAGCTGTATTACGTAGAAAGATAGGACATGTCACATCTTTCTACAGGCTATGGAACGGTATGGTGCCGCACATATAGAAATATAATAACGGTTTTTCACTGCGTTAAAACCTCGTAATGGAAAATAGCGCCCAAAGTCGAAAATGGCACTTTTTTGCCATTTGGAAAAATATAAAAAAATCAATAAAAAGTGGTCAAAAGGTTGTACAGTCCTGAAAGTGATAAAGGTGTAAACATCATCAAAAGTCGGAAAAAATAACACCACCCACAGCTCCGTAAACTGAAGTATGAAAAAGTTATTGCCGCCAGAAGATGACGAAATAATAAAAAAAAAATTCTACAGGTGGTTTTAATTTTTGTAAATGTTTGAAAACATTATAGAACCTATACAAATTTGGTATCCCCATAATCGTACCAACCTAAAGAATAGAGTAGACATGTCATTTGGGGCGCACGGCGAAAGCTGTAAAATCCAAGCCTACAAAAAACGTCATTTCCTGCATTTGGAATTTTTTTCCTGCTTCCCAGTATATGGCATGGAATATTCAATACCACCACTATGAAGTACAATTTTTTATGCAGAAAACAAGCTGTCACAGAGCTCTTTATGTGTAAAAGTAAAAAAGTTATAGATTTTTGAAGGTGGGGAGTGAAAATTGGAAATGATAAAACAATAAAAGGCCAGGTCATTAAGGGGTTAAGGAGTTAATAATACCAATGCATTTAGCTGGGTCAGAATGAGCCGAAACTGCGTTGCCCAGGCTTTACAAAACTGTATAGCAGCATATGGAGGGCTATACAAATAATAAAATCTTACTCTTACCCCACTCGGCGCTCCCTTTTTCCCATGTTTGTTTACAGAGGCTAGCTCTTCCTTCAGAACTACTTCAGCACTGCTGATACTAATTGAAAGTGATGCTGTAAACAAACGGGCACAGCCTTGAAGGGTTGCGCCATGGACAACAGGAATGCAGGAGATGGTAAGTATTAGATTTTTATTGTTTTATAGCTCCACCCTATACACTAGTATACATTTGTGTAAAGTCAAAACAACCACTTTAAAAACTAAATTTTGTTGCTGCTAATATCAGACACAGCACCAAACTTTGGGGTGTACACTTCTAACTGGGAACCACCTTATGTAGGAAACGTTCCTGACAACTCCCCGGATACAAGCCCTCAATCAATTTTCAATTGTCAGTTTTCATTCCAATTACAGACTATACTTTGTGGGTGTTATCTCTATTTTCCAATTACGTTTGGAGGTAAACGTTAATCTTTTTCGGCAGGCACTGGAGAGAAATAAGCAATTACCACATTTAATTGGCATTTAACAAAAACAGCAACGTATTGGTTAGGTAAGAGCCTGCCAACATAACTAGCTCTTAGTAAGGGAGATCTTGAACTCATTAAATTCTTTGCCATGTTCATGTAGGTCTTACAATTTATTGAAGGATGGTGTGAAAATGTCCTACTTTCTGTTAGGATAAACAATAGATATATATGTGTAATTATTGAAAACATTTATACATTGGGTGCTAAGTAAGAAGCCATGTTCAGTGTGGAAGCAAACTGGTATCTATAGCTTCATACTTCACTTTTCAGTAAAGTAATAAAATAATAGACTTGTTTGTGCATCTGCTTCTGAATCTTTCCGTCGTGTTTGGTCATCAGTGTGAAAGGGTTGATGTTTTAGTCATCCCAACTAAGGGAATTTGGTGATATGATTATAGAGACTATAATCTGCAATGATTGGGCAGCAATTTCTATTTAAAGTTCTGGCAATGGTTCACCGCCTTCCTCTGATGTCCTAATTGGGGGCCAAATTGATACCACTGGTGCCCTTTTCTGTTACATTGGTATATCATCAGACATATGGAGTGGAAGCGACCAGAAACTGCCATGGGCAATGAAGGTGGTAGACCCGTCACTCAAAATTGGAACCAGCCCAGAAGTTACAGTTCTAAACACTGTGGGTCCCAGCCCAGAAAAAAGGGCAAGGTTACCCCTTTCCGCAGCAGAAGTGGTCAACAGTGATGAAACTTAATAAAATATGAATTGGTTGTCTTTAACAATATTTTAGCAGAAGGAGCAGCTGGTCACTGGCAGAGATATAGCTTTGAGCAGTTATTTGATGGATAGTACACGCAGTGTTATTTCTCCCCAAAATAAAAGGGCAGCACCCCTTTTTCTTGAGATTTGAGGAGTGTCTCTTTGCCATTTAGGTTTCCCTTTTTTTCATTTTTAATATCACCTATGTAAGGAATTACTTTGATAATGCACATTAAAGGTATGTTTGTTTGATGAAAATATGCCAAGAAAATGATGACATTGAGCAAACTATATCACAGAATGGTAAACAACAGAGAAGAAATGGTTTAATTAAATATTGATTTTTGTTGAGATTAGAACTCAGTGGACATCATGTCTTCTTTCAACCAAACTAGTTGTATGATTGATTTTAGCCAATATTAGCTTCATATGGATTAGAAATCAAGCAGCCAGCCCTCTAGTGAGTTATAAATTCTCCTACATTGAAAGTAAAATCTTTTATAATAAAATAGCATATCTGACTTGTACTTGGCTAGAATTCTTATAATAACATCTTTTTTTCTGAACAAGATCCATTTCATAAACAAAGTTGTATAAAACAAGACTATTTGTCATATTCAATCAATTATTTAGTTTCATTCGATGATAGGATGATACTGGGATAGTGTTTCTTATTTTAGTCTTTTGTTATATATAATTTACTTTGGTTTCTTTAAACAGTGCATTTGGGCCAGATCTTGCCATACAAGTTTCGATCTATCTTGCCAAAAGAAACTAAATTCTTAAAGGGGTTGGCCCAAGATTTCCATAACTTAGGGGATAACATGCTGATCAGTAGAGGTAGAATCATTAGGACCCCCAAAAAACCCTTGTTCCTCCAAATGAGTGGAAAGTCTCACATTCAATGCACCCCACATTTCATTAACTACAGGTAGATTAGTTCAGCACCCAGCTATCTTTATCAAGACCAACGAAAAATGAATAGAGCAACAGGATATGTGCTCGACAAGTTGCCGCAATCTCTGGGGAGAATGGGAACCCCTGTTCTCATGATCAGCAAGTGTCCTAGTGCTCAGACTCCCACCAATTAGCATGGTCTTCTCTATTCTGTGGATGGGGGCTAGCATTACATCTAAGGCCAACTGCTTTCAGTCCTCGGTGTAAGGTATCACTGGTGATTATAACTAAATTAAGGATACACGTAGGATACACGTAGAGAGCATTTACACACTGTGGTACATTTTATGGAGTTTTTCTGAGACTGTACAGTTTGGGAATTGGTTTCTAGGCAGTAACAAATGTTAAACCATTACAAGTAATATTACAGTCTGCAGATTTTCATTGTTTAATATAGGAAGGGAAACTTTTTGGTTGATGAATGTCAGGAGGTCCCTAGCTATTCTAGAATATAGACAGATAACAATACAACAATGTACTGTATATGCTATGGGATCTTACAATTTGCTAAGCCTATATGTCCTAGCTATAGAAATTGTCAATTCAGACACAGAATTTAATCATAGTTAGCGACAAGCTGGAAATCTTTGAAATTACATTGTTTTGTGACATCTCACCTAGGTATGATTCCAAATGCCATACGTCATTATTGTTCAAATAATCACATATAATAACATAAAGCAAAGCTTCTTAACAATCAATACTGTAATAGTGTAACTCATCAAATCGGTAAGCTTTATTGATTCCATTCCTTACATCTTTGCCATAATGAAGGACCTATTCTTTCTTCACAATCACAAACATAGCTTTCAAGAAAACAGGGGAAGCTCTATCTGATTATTTGGAGAGTAGAAAAACGTGTTATATGTCAAGCACTTATATTGTTTTTTACAATTACAATATCATATTTTAACAAAGCTGTTCTCTAGCCAAAAACACTAAAAACAAATCTTGACCACAATCCTGAATCCGGTGTTACATTTTTTTTTTATTATAGGTTCATGTGTTTGTCAATTCCAGTGTCAGCCATTTTGTGTCATCTATATCAACTTTTACCACTAGCCAATATCAAATGATTGACCAAATGATTGTAGGTTTAAAAAATGTTGAAATAAACAGACATACATAAAAACAAAACAGTAACGTAAAGGGAATAAAAAAAAAGAAAAACATACCTCTTACAAATTGGATAACAGATAGAGATCCTCAGAGGAGATTCGATGAAACCATGGACAGCTCTACAAAACTGGTTGCATCTCCTTAAAACAGACCATGAATTTCCTAATTATATCTTCTTCCATGGGTCTCCTAAGGAGAAGATATGCCCACCACACTTCCCAGCATGAATTAACAAATCCAACAATACCCAAGACCATTATGAAATGTTGGCCCAATTGTTTAACAGCAATTTTCTTGGCTCCCTAACCGAAATCCTGGGTGCTAAAAACTCCCCAGGAATATCAGAGGACCAGACTCAACCAGAAATTTTAATACTTGATTTATGACCAGGTTTTGTTTGGAGTATCATTTTGCCATATTCTTAAACAGCCATTTTAAGCCATATGGCAAACACCCATGCTAGCTGGAGTCATTGGGGGACATTTATCATACGCTGGTGCTTGTAAGATTGCCCCGGGGTAGGGACTTTAACACCCACTCCCGGCCGGCCGTGCCCTCCGCTTGGCCGGCTGCACTCCCCCCTCCTGCCCCTTCACGCTCCACTGGAGTGAAGGTGGCGGAGAGGGCTAAATAGTGGCAAGAGGCACAGAGGCCCTGATAAATATGCCCCATTGTCTGGATCAATTAACATTTTTATTTAAGGGGCATGGGAAACACAGAGGGGGGGGGCTGTTTCTCTGCGGGCCAGGTGCTAATTATGTTACCTTATAAGGCAAAGATGAGAAAAAGGGTGCATCATAACCCATAATATATTACAAACATTATTCAGCAATAATAACATGCCCCACATCTGCTCTTTCGCAGCCCTATACACGGGGTCCTGCACAGTGGATATTTGTATGGTAGGCCCTGCGCAGACAGTAATGCCCTACATCCCCTTCATGCCTCTTCACGCCTCAATGGTGTGAAGGTGGCGGGGGAGAAATAATCACAAGTGCTAGCTATAAACTAGCATTTGGGATTATTTCAGGGCCATGAGGCTTCTTGTGAATGATGCAACAAGTTTTTCACACCTGGATTTGGGGACCTTCCTTGCATATTATCTCCAGTTCCCTCAGGTTAGATGGTGAATGTTGGTGGAAGCCAATTTCAAGTTTATCCACAGATAGGTTTATGTCAGGGCTCTGGATGGAACTGTCAAGCATGATCACAGAGTTGTTCTGAAACCACTGTTTTGTTATTTTAGTTGTGTGCTTAGGTAATTGTCATAGACGATATTCATTCAATTGCAACCAGTTGTCTTGTCCCTGCAAGACCACCACCATGTTTCACTGTTGGGGTTGTATTTGGTATGGGATGAGCAGTGCCTGATTTTATCCACATATGGTGAAAATAAAAAATATCACGAGTAAGTTGATGGACTTGCATCTTTTTCCATCCATATATACTAGGATACTAGGATACTGCTGGGAATTAACACCAAAAAAGTAAATCGAAATGTCTTCAGACCAGAGAATCTTTTTTTGTTTTTTTGAAAACTGTAAGTAGACTTTTATATGAGGAAAGGCTTCCGTCGGCACATTCTGCCATAAGGTCCCGACTGGTGGAGGGCTGCAGTGATAGCTTACTCACCATGGCGCCTCTCCCATTATAGCTTAGTTTGGTTGAATGGCCAGGTCGAGGAAGAGTTGCAGTCGTCCTAGGCTGCTTCCATTTAAGGATTACTCTCTTAGGAACCTCGGATGCTGCAGAAATTCTTTTGTAATTTTGGTCAGATCTGTGACTTGCCACAATTATGTCTCTTAGTTCCTTGAAAAGTTCCTTAGACCTCATGATTCTCATGTGCTCTGACATGCACTGTGAGCTGTGAGGTCTTATATAGACAGATGTGTCCAATCCAATCAGTTGAATTAAATAAATAAAATGTATAATTTAATTTAAAATAACCTTTATCTATGGATACTGTTATTCATACATACATGCTTGTATTTTGGATAAATGGATTTGATGAACACTTTTTTATCTTTGTAATTTTTTTAGTAACACAAATATTTTTCTTTATGAAAAGGCAATAATCTAGCACCTTTTCTATTTTTATTTTGAGGAACGGTAATGGAATGGAAATCTCTGGATTTCTATGTTTTTTGTGTTTATACAGTAAACATATTGAATTTATTTTTAGCCTTAAGGTAAGTGTTAAACTGACAGATCACTTCAAATAACCGTTAAAAGGTGTTCAACACAAAAATAAGCAGAAAATGCTTTAATATCATCAACTGAGTAAAATACCAACTCAAAGCGTTTATTGAAATATCTTTTTTCACACACACAAGCGTAGTTTGCAGCAGTAAATTGCAGGTTTTGCCTCTGATGTCAGAAAAAAATGCATGAAAATCCATGGGAAAGCTTTCTGAATATTGTTTGGATTTCCCCTAAATGTGACCATAAGGTCCCTTAATCCCAAACGGAGAAGTGATTCAGAGCTGATGGTGATTTAGTTTGACTCCTATGCACAAATGAAACACACTGACAATGCTTAGTCATGTTGAGCCATACAAACAATATCGAGTGGACTGAACAATATTTACTGTAGACATTAAAACACTGCTTTTTAACATAGTACATTTTGCTTAAATATTATTATAACCTAGGAAACAATATATTTTCTCCGTAGATTGGGATGATTATGGATTCTGCTAAATATATACACTCACCGGCCACTTTATTAGGTACACCTGTTCAACAGCTCGTTAACACTTAATTTCTAATCAGCCAATCACATGGCGGCAACTCAGTGCATTTAGGCATGTAGACATGGTCAAGACAATCTCCTGCAGTTCAAACCGAGCATCAGTATGGGGAAGAAAGGTGATTTGAGTGCCTTTGAACGTGGCATGGTTGTTGGTGCTAGAAGGGCTGGTCTGAGTATTTCAGAAACTGCTGATCTAGTGGGATTTTCATGCACAACCATCTCTAGGGTTTACAGAGAATGGTCCGAAAAAGAAAAAACATCCAGTGAGCGGCAGTTCTGTGGGCGGAAATGCCTTGTTGATGCCAGAGGCCAGAGGAAAATGGGCAGACTGGTTCGATCTGATAGAAAGGCAACAGTGACTCAAATCGCCACCCGTTTCAACCAAGGTAGGCAGAAGAGCATCTCTGAACGCACAGTACGTCGAACTTTGAGGCAGATGGGCTATAGCAGCAGAAGACTACACCGGGTGCCACTCCTTTCAGCTAAGAACAGGAAACTGAGGCTAAAATTTGCACAAGCTCACCGAAATTGGACAGTAGAAGATTGGAAAAACGTTGCCTGGTCTGATGAGTCTCGATTTCTGCTGCGACATTGGTAGGGTCAGAATTTGGCGTCAACAACATGAAAGCATGGATCCATCCTGCCGTATCAACGGTTCAGGCTGGTGGTGGTGGTGTCATGGTGTTAGGAATATTTTCTTGGCACTCTTTGGGCCCCTTGGTACCAATTGAGCATCGTTGCAATGCCACAGCCTACCTGAGTATTGTTGCTGACCATGTCCATCCCTTTATGATCACAATGTACCCAACATCTGATGGCTACTTTCAGCAGGATAATGCGCCATGTCATAAAGCTGGAATCATCTCAGACTGGTTTCTTGAACATGACAATGAGTTCACTGTACTCAAATGGCCTCCACAGTCACCAGATCTCAATCCAATAGAGCATCTTTGGGATGTGGTGGAACGGGAGATTCGCATCATGGATGTGCAGCCGACAAATCTGCGGCAATTGTGTGATGCCATCATGTCAATATGGACCAAAATCTCTGAGGAATGCTTCCAGCACCTTGTTGAATCTATGCCACGAAGAATTGAGGCAGTTCTGAAGGCAAAAGGGGGTCCAACCCGTTACTAGCATGTTGCTAGTCACCTGAAATGGTCTTCCAACAGTCTTGAAGGAGTCTCCAGAGATGCATAGCATTTGATGGCCCTTTTGCCTTCACTCCAACTTACCCCAAAAAATCTTGATTGGATTCAGGTCTGGTGACTGTGGAGGCCAGGTCATTTGGCGTAGTACCCCATTACTCTTCTTCTTGGATAATTAGCCCTTATACAGCCTGGAGGTGTGTTTGGGGTTATTGTCCTGTTAAAAATGATGGTCCAACTAAATGATAGTCCAACTAAATGCAAACCGGATGGAATAGCATGCTGCTGCAAGATTCTGGTTCAATATACCCCAACAGTGTGACCAGCAAAGCACCCTCACACACCACGGTGGGAACCAGGCATGTAGAGTCCATTTGTTTATCATTTCAGCATCACACAAAGACATAAGCTGACGTGGCGCAGAGGCCCTAATAAATATGACCCACAGTGCTTGGAACCAAAGATCTCAAATTCGGACTCATTAGACCAACGCATAGATTTCCACTGAACCAATGTCCATGCCTTGTGTTCATTAGCCCAAACAAGTCTCTTCTGCCTGCTGCCTTTCCTTAGCAGTGGTTTCCTAGCAGCTATTTTACCATGAAGGCTGCTGCACACAGTCTCCTCTTAACAGTTATTGTAGTTATGTGTCTGCTGCTAGAACTCAATTTTTGCAGACTGGCTGACCTTCTTTTCTTAACGTAATGATGGCCACTCATTTTTCTTTACTTAGCTGCTTTTTTCTAGCTATAATACAAATTTTAACGGTCTATTCAGTAGGACTATCTTCTGTGTATTCACCTGAGCTCTGCACAACACAACTGATGGTCCCAACCCCATTTATAAGGCAAGAAATCCCACTCAATAAACCTGACAGGGCACACCTGTGATGTGCAAACCTTTTCTGATGACTACCTCTTGAAGATCATCAAGAGAATGCCAAGAGTGCACAAAGTAGTAAACTAAGCAAAACCTAGAATGTAAGACATATTTTCAGTTGTTTCAGACTTTTTTGTATATAATTTCACATGTGTTAATTCATAGTTTTGATACCGTGTGAATCTACAATTTGTATGGTCATAAAAATATAGAAAACTGTTTGAATGAGAGGGTGTGTTCAATTTCTTGGTCTGTTCTGTATATATTCAGTATATATACCATACATCCTCTTTGGGTCATTCGGCTACTCTTTGGGTCCCTGTGTGATGCCGGCGGCATACAAACAATGACGTCAGCAAGCGGCTGATGTCATTGTGTGTGCTGGCTGTGCGCAGGGACACAAAGAGGAGCCAAATGACCAAAATAGGCACCGGAGCATCTGAAGCAAGAAGAGGACCTGCAGGGGGCAGTGGAAAGGTGAGTACAGGCAGTCCCCAGGTTACATACAATACAGGTTCTGTAGGTTTGTTCTTAAGTTGAATTTGTATGTAAGTCGGAACTGTATATTTTATTATTGTAACCCCAGCTAAAAAAATTTTGGTCACTGTGACAATTAGATTTTGAAAGTGTTGGGTTTTTATAAGAACCAGGATTAACAATAAAGCTTAATTGCAAACACCTTCGACTAAACTACAGTAAATTACCAACTTACAGAGTTTCGTTTGTAAATAGGGGTCATCTGAAATTCAGATGTTCTTAAGTAGGGGACCGCCTGTACAATTTCTTATATTAAAGGCTTGGCATACTCGGAGCAGGAGTTGGTCAGCTATATCCTGGTGGGGATGGGCTGGCTATATACTTCAGGGGCTGGCAGACTATATACTGGGGGGATGGGCTGGCTATATACTAGGGGGCTGGCAGGCTATATACTGCAGGGGCTGGCTGGTTATGTACTGGGGGGGCAGAGGCTGGCAGGCTACGTATTGGGGGCAGGAGCTGGCAGGCTATATACTGGGGGGCAGGAGACTGGCTGGCTATATACTGGAGCATGGGCTGGCAGACTATATACTGGAGGGGCAGGGACTGGCAGGCTATATACTGGGGGATATGGGCTGGTCAGATTTATACTGGCTGGAGGCTGTGTCCAATGCATTTTCCACCCTAGACTTATACTTGAGTCAATAGGTTATCCTCATTTTTTGCATTAAAATTAGGTACCTCGGCATATACTAGGGTTGGCTTATATTCATATGTACAAAATGTCACTTTTACATCAATTCTGATTAATACCATCATTTTGCTATAAGAAATAAAAATTGTACTTTTTATTTTTGTCAAATAGACTATTCATTTGTTTATCTGTGCCTGAGAAAGTAACCAGATTGAGAAGCAAGATGTAATTTGAAATATTGAGTTTCAAAGATATCACCACTAATAATTACTTCCACAGAACGAATGCCAGGGTATATTTGTTTCATCCTCAAGGGAGTGGAAGTGCATATCTCCAGTTGGAGGTCATGCAGAATTCAATGTTTTGACATTCACTTAAAGGACAGATTGTACCTCGAGATATTCTTCTCACCTCATAGAGCAAATCCTGTACATTTGACATGCTGTATTATAGTAGTAATTATATTCACCACAGACAGTATTACATCTGAGATATTAAACAATGTATTCATCATATTTAAGCTTTTCATATTTTACTATTATATTGTATTGTTCCCTGTATTTTGTCCTTTTATTCCTATTGTGCAACTGATTACCCAACAGTTCTTTTATCTGTTCTGTGAGTATAATACTGTTTTTGGATCAGTGCCTCAAAATGTAACACACCCATCTTTAAATTATTCAGAAAACATAATCACTGAACTGAAACAAACTAACATGGGCTCATCTGCCTTTCAATATGTTTGTCAGTATTACTATTTTCTAAATTGTTTTTATAACATAAAACCAAACAGTAAATTGATAAATACCAAATATAAAAAGAAATTTTGTGACATGCAGCACACAATTGCAATGTCCCAAATTTGGAGCAAAGCAGATCACACAATGCTGTGCATTATGTCCTGAAGGTACAGCAGGGCAACCCTTTGAACCTGCTGGGTTGCTGAATAAGATAATGGATCAGTGGACCTCTCTTGCATTTGCATACAGCTTTAGTACCTGATTGTTTAAAGGAAACCTACCACTTCTGAAGGTAGGTGTGAGATGTAAACACCGGGCACCAGCTCAGGGTGAGCTGGTGCCGGAGCTTACCTTAGCGAGTGTTTTAAACCGCTATATCGCGGTTTAAACACATTTTGATTTACGTCCGCGAGGTAGCTTCGGCGCTGCGCGCGGCCGTGCGCGCGCACGCCTCCATACGAAGTGCCGGAGGCGTCGCGCGTGCACGGCCGTGCGCAGCGCCGAAGCTACCTCGGGGCTGTAAATCAAAATGTGTTTAAACCGCGATATAGCGGTTTAAAACACTCGCTAAGGTAAGCTCCGGCACCAGCTCACCCTGAGCTGGTGCCCGGTGTTTACATCTCATACCTACCTTCAGAAGTGGTAGGTT
Source organism: Engystomops pustulosus (assembly GCF_040894005.1). NCBI lineage: Eukaryota > Metazoa > Chordata > Amphibia > Anura > Leptodactylidae > Engystomops > Engystomops pustulosus. The sequence goes on from NC_092411.1 coordinate 185,403,146, forward strand.
TCCTTTAAGTTTACAGGCATAGAGAGGGACAATGAAGGGATAGAATCAAGGCTTTCATATTACAGTTTATGAAAATATATTTAGTTTTGGATAGTTAATTTCCCTGACAGGTTCTCTGTAAGTTGTTGGAAATCTTATAAGTTTTTATCTATCTATCTTATTATGTATCTTACCTTATTCTTATCTATCAGATAATGGGGACAGAAAGCTTTTTTACTGCAAGAAACATGGAGAAATATAAGGGTACATGCACATTTTTCTTCAATAAAATATACTATCTGCACTATTGATTTATACAATTTTGTATAAGTTAAGTAATGCATGAAGTTCCTTGGGTGTATGGGCAGTATTCTGACCTTAGTATTGTTATGCTGGCCTATGTTCTTCTGGGCATCAACTTGCAAGAGAAAAGATCTGTTAAAACTAATTTAGGACTGCAGAAACTCCTCAAATGCAGCTACGGAAGCTCAGGGCACATTAAGGCTTTCCCTGGCAATGTAGCATAGAATAGATGGTTCAAAGTTCTACTTTAGATTCCACATGTCGCAATCTCTGTGTGCAGTTTGAGGGAGGAGAGGGTTAACATCCTAGGAAGTGATCAGCTGAAATCTGTTATGTTATCATCAGGCTCCTGTCCCTGTTCCAAGACTCCCTTGCCAGTGATTGTTATTCCGTGGATCAGTTTCTTCTACTCTGTTGTTCTATTTTATGCTTGCTTGTATTGACTTTTAACTGCAGCCCATTGTATTTCTGATTTGGTAAATCCTGTTGTGACAGACTAAATGGACTACTATTCTTTCCATTCCATTCCATTTTCCATCTGTGCTGTTATCTTCATTTGTCAGTTGCCGAGGGGAGGTATGGTATGGTCAGCAGCTCATAGAGCAATAAAAGATGTAGAGAATGGTGGTTATAGTAGGAGGGCTTAAGTCCTCATCTGAGCCCAGCACTAATTAAAGTTGTTGATATGTCATGGCAGCTGGATCCCTGTCAAACTCTCCCACAACACTTGGGTTTCAGTACCATTGATGTGGGGATCATACTTGTGTGGGATGTTTGTGGTAGTAGTTTTCCCAGGGCTCTCTCTGAATGGGTTCATGGTGGTTGAGAGGATCCTTGATGTCCTAGTGTAGTGTAGTAACACAGGAACACTTAGAAGATGAGGCAGTAAATCAAAGCCAGAACTTACTTTAATGATGAAAAAATGTTGAAATATTTCAAGAATGTTTCACAAATACTTGGGTTGACTGGAAGTTGGTGGTGTAGATGTTCTTTTAGGGCCTTTCTTTGAAGCTGCTATGTAGAATCATCCTCTCTCTTGCTCACATCCCCTAGTAGTACCCAACCCAACTATCTACGATTCCTAGTTGCAGCATGTAGATCTATTCAAATAATACGTAAATTGCTACACAATATTTGCAGAACCCCATAAAACTCACAGACATTGCACAGGAACTTTTCAAACTATACCCTAACAAAAACATTTCATTTTATTTCATAGTCACGCTCCTTTTTCCTCAAGCTACTCCTCTCTCAACTCATCTCTTCACTGCTCAATGGAAAACCTTAGCCAATGGGGCAAGTGGTTTTCGTTTTCTTGATGTACCTCCCCGCTCATCTCTAGATCTTTCCAGAAAAGCAACAGATCAGCACAAGGTACCACAAGGTATCCAGGTCTCACTGTTGTATTAATAACACACAGTACCTAGGGGGTTAGCATTCCACAGCATGGAAAACATCACATGCATCACAAAATCTCAATAACAAATCGGTAATGACTTCTAGGTCATTACAAAAGAAAGCTCTCATTTTCCATTAAAGTGTCAGCCAGGGAGAGGAGTGAAGCTGAAGGATTAACTAGTGGCACCAGTGGCATCAACAGGGGAGGGGTGCAAGGACTGTGTGGGGTAGCAGCTACACTCATGGAGAAAGCAGGTAAGGGAGAACTGATGAAATCTCAATAAGGGAAATATTAAACATTATAGAATACTTTTGTTAGATTTTTTTAAGTGTTAGATTTAGTGTTTTTGAATGTTAGATTTCCTTTAGTGTTCTTTTAACCAAACATGTAAAATAATCTTGACTTGTATCTTATACTGTAACAGAAAAGATTGTGGGGTTGAGAAAACTTAACTAAGACTTTATCCTCACAGTAGGGAGACATTCCTCACTGAATTTTAGTTGTAATAGAAAATACCATTTCAATCCATTCCACTTTTAAATCTAGTTAATGAACCCTTCATACTTACCTCCTGGGGAAGACCCTTTCTATTTTACTGGACCTAAAGGTTGCATTACACCTGAAAGTTAATAATAGCCATAGTCCCTTATCAAAATAGAACTGAACTATATTATCATGATAATTCTATTTTTGTTAATATGAATTTATGAAAATTTAGTGCAAAATGATTTCTTACCTGACTCAGTTGACTCACTTACCTGACATTTAGAGATGTCATATGGTGCTTCCTACTTCCCTGCACAACACCTACACATTATTTAAGCAGAAGTCACAGAAATATTATTTGACTGCAGATGCAAAGTGAATTAATGTTGCCTGGTTTTGGTGCAGATTTACAGTTTTGCAGATTGCACAATAAGCGCTGGCCTTAAACTTGTCCAATTGTGTGTCTGCAGCCTGAAGAGATTTTCATATAAACACAAATCACGCTCACATGACTTACTATATAATATATTAGATATGCCATACCTTTCCTTATATTCAGAAACAGGTTGTGTAATAATTCCAACTTTAATATTTTTTTTACTCCATTCATTAATTCCAAGCTAAGAGAAAAGTAGCAAAAAAGTGAAATATTTCATTTGGGCCTTATTTTCCAAGGTGGTGTGCAGACGTTTGTACTTTAGGAGTCTTAATCACCACCGAGGCAATGTGTGTAAATTCAAAGATATGTCTGTTGCTAATTGGGATGTACTACAAAACTGTCTAGTATTATACAACTATCCCACTATTCCACAAAAGATACTAAAGCTCTATGCAGTTGCTTTGTGGTAAACATTTAGCAAAATGTTAAAAAAAAGTTACAAAATAAATGTAAAGTTAATTTCTCCTATTAAAAATATATTCTTTTGAAAATTAAATGTCATCATCATAATTGGTATTACCATTATGACCAAAATTATGTAACCATTACATTATTAAAATTACAGTGTCTGCTAAAATTAAAAGAAGAAAATCCAAATGCTTCGATGTGGCTGCATTAGTTCATCCAAATCGACAGAATAAAAAGCAACAGAGAAGATGTATCCTAAAATGCTTATACAAAAATAGATGAACTATATCCTTGCTTAACCTCACCAAATTTATCAAATTTATAACATTCATTATGTGTTTTCATAGATATAATCTTTTTTTTTTTGGGAATCTTGTCAAGCAAGTATAGCAAATTTTAGCACTTTCACAGTGAAGTGCTTACATTGAGTAACATTTGGATCAATGAAAATATTAACCCTTTTTTCTCCTTTGTAATGTTTTTATATGAGTAGAAACAAAGCAGATCTCTGCCAATTTAACTTCCACGTTGTTCCCCATTGAGACTCTTAAACCGGAAGAATAAACTTTTTTATCATAATTTTTTTTACATTTTTTCAACAGTTTTTAAACAATGGCACATATATTGCCATTTTTGCTAGCATTTTATTAAGAAATTTAAAAACATATTATTTACCCCTTAATAACTAGCTTAGTTTTGGTCCAATCTATTTTCATCATAATTTAAGCACCATATCTATTTTATCGTTCTGTTGGCTGTTATTTATTTTTCAGATGATTCGGTTTCTTCGGTGGCATTTAAGAGTACATACACCTTTTTAACTGTGTTTCATTCCCTTCCCAAGTAGTGCAGAGAAAAAAAACATTTTTAATACCAAAACATACACAATAAAGGGTCAAATGATCACAAATTAGGTACACAGATTTGCAAGAAATTATAACCGTTACCCTCTTATCCAAAATGTAACTTATTTTCCAACATTGAACTCTAATATAGCTTTATTTTAACATTATATTTAATATTTGAACATTTTAATTTTTTTGAGTGTTAAGATTCAGAATTAATCTCTGGATCACTTTTAAAATACATTTTAGGAAGTTTATAAAATCCTACATCAGAATCTAATAGGCTGCCAGACACATAGGCCTTTTTTTAGACTTTTGACAACCTATAAGGATCATACAATCATAAAAATCAAAGAATGGGAGACCGAAAGGTGATGGGATACAGAGTAAGACCATCATCTTTGTGAGCCGTTAGACTGCATAGTTACTATTGACATTTTAGGTTGACAATAAAAATGAGAAGACAATATTAAGTCTGTTCACTTAAAAACATGATATCAGAAGCAGTTGTCTTTGCAGAAGAGCAGTGTATACTTTGATTTTGTACAGTGAACAGATTTCTCAAAACCGATTGGGATACATTATACACCCTATATATTTCTCCAAACTGCACAGAAAATGTACAGCAAAGCCAGAACTTTATAGAAATGTGTTTCAATTTCTTAACTTTTTCTTTTCCTCTTAAATCTGCATCATATCGACTTCTGAGCTCTCACTACAGTCCATATAAAGATATGTTATTAGCTTCTGGTGAAACACAATTAGAAAGGCAATGAAGCTGATCCCTTTAAATCTTTATTATAATGTGATGCAATTTCTTAAAAAAGGCTATCCTGCAAAAGTTCATATAACCTATGAAAAAAGAACTGTTACTTTGTTTACTTTTTATTTGAACTGATTATAATATTTATAGACAGTATTGAGTTTATTTCAAATCTTTAGGGATATGTATTGTTTTATATATATTTGTTTCAGCTTTATTTTTTACTGAACAATGTTAGCATAATGTTAGTAATAACGTACAAGAAAGCAGCCATGTCTTTAAGTAGAAATAAATTAGTAACTTACTAGTGCTGTACAACTGGGAGGTGGAATGTATTTTTGTCTAACTACAAAATTAATACTTTTAAATAGTGTAGGTGTCTTCCTCACTTAAAGTTATAAAACATTACTTAGACATTATTTTGAACATACTTTAACTATAAATTGTATTACAATGTCAACCTTTTTCATTAAAAGACTCATTGTACACTTCCAGTTGCTAAATTTTAATTTATATTGTAAATTGTTAATATGTTATTATCTTATATTCTGTATTATAGATGGATCATTTAAATTAGATTGATATTTTAAGTTCTTGAAATTTGTAATATTTGAATAAATTATTTTTTTCAATTGAAATTTTAGACAAACGTTATTATTCTTTACATTTCTGTTACTAATTAATTAATGTAAAAAATCTATTAATTAACTGTACACAGGTAATATGTGTTCATTTCATTTAAAGTTAAAAACTTTAGTGGAAGGAAATAAAGAGAAGTATGATCTTTAATTATCTTAAGTATATAAGTACAGTACTTATCAAAAGTACAATCAAACTTGTATGGTGCATATTAAAAAAATCATTTTAGAACATCTAGCTGTTCTCTATTATAATAGGTAGAACAATATCTTTTTATGTGTGTCTCAGAATAGCAGCTACAGAAGGAATGTTAAGAGCTGCATGTATCTCTCTAAGTTAGCATGTTACTGTTAAAGGGAATGTTTAACTTATTTTTCATTTGACTCATTAAAATCCTATATAAAAACATATTTCTTTTAACTAAACGGTTTTTAATTTCTGATTGCAGATTTGTATCTTCTTTTTTATGTCAATGATTATTGGAACTGTCATATTACCCGATCTGTGTTTTAGTGATGTAGATAAAAGCAACCTCATGACCATTGAAAACAATAGTCTGGAGCAAACCCATTGAGGTCTGTGAAGAATTATCTAGGCGTGCTTTGTACAAAGTAGACAGATAAGCTATGACATCATAAGTTGCTAGTAATAGATGCAATAATGATGTTTTCTATAGATGTTGATTCTTCAACTGTACCCTTGTCAGCATTGGCTGTGATTTAAATGAGGAGGCTGCTGCATAGAAAATCCCTACAGAATTCAGATGTAATTATTAAGCTTGGTAGAATGTGCATGATTTAGTACTTTTTGTTAAATATAGCTAGTGAAATGGATTTTAAAAAACATTCTTGAAAAATATACTTAACAAGAACAGGTTATTTTCTGGGGACACTTTCCCTTTGTATTGAGACTTTGTTTACAGAGTTGGTATTGAAGTTTAAAGTTTCTAACTTATCTAAAAGATAGAAGGTGACAAGCTGATTGATGAGAGTCCGACTGCTAGGACCCTCATGATCCGAAAAAACAGCACCCACCAAATCTAGAGAATGATGTCCTATTCTCACTAATGGCATACTCATCCTGATGCTCCATTCAATATTATTGAATGTTGAAAATTTGCAGTGCACAATGGTTGGCTAACTCTGGGCAATCCTTTAGTATTAAATGGAGTAGTAGGATGCATGCTTGTCCTTCCGCACCAACCCCTGTTCTCCGGATTTCTGAAGGCCCTGTTATCATGACCGGTGAGGATCCTAGCACACAGAACGTCAGCAATCAACTTGTTATTCACTATACAGGTGGTGCCCTACTTAAGAACACTCGACTTACATACGACCCCTAGTTACAAACGCACCTATGGATATTGGTAATTTATTGTACTTTAGTCCTAGGCTACAATAATCAGCTGTAACAGTTTTCAACTGTGTCTGTAATGAAGCTTTATTGTTAATATTGATTGTTATGACAACCCAACATTTTAAAAATCCAATTGTCACAGAGACCAAAAATGTTCTTTCTGGGATTACAATGATAAAATATACAGTTCCGACTTACATACAAATTCAACTTAAGAACAAACCTACAGTCCCAATCTTGTATGTAACCAGGGGACTGCCTGTACTGTGGATAGGTGATAACTTGTTACAAGCCCTATAGTAGATTCAGATCAGGTTTCACTGCAATATTAGTCAAATTATTTGAAAATGTATTCCTAAACAATTAATAGTAAATTCCAAACCAAATGGTTATGTATTTAAATTAATAGAAATATACAATATTCTCCTCATACTATACATAATACTTTAAACTAAATCATTAAGAAATGAAAGGCATATTGAAATAAACAATTGAGCAACAGCAATCTAGTAAATATTAATTATTTATACTTAGTATTAAATGTTTCTTATACATTATAGCTGTGATAATTGGAATGGCACAATATTGTATGTTAGATCAATATAAATGCAAAATTGGTATAAGATTTGGTAATTTAACTTAACATACAAACAAAGCAAACTTTACTACTGTGGTTTAATTTTTGTGCAAATATTATGTGTGCTGCTACTTTTTCAATACTTTATGCAATACCATATGCAGATTATTTTATATGATGGCAATATAAGTGAGCAATGGGAAAACTAATGTATCCCAATTTTTTAAATCTAAGAATTAAAATAAAATATTTTCCAAACAGTATTTCACTGAACAGTATTCCAATGAAAAGCACTATGGCAGAAATGTGATTCCAAGTGTTTTATTATTAAAATACTTTGCAGTGGTCATGTAGTTTATATTTAAAAGTTTCATAAATATGAATGTTAAAAACATCTTACATTTAGGGGTTAAATTGAATATTTGAATATTTAGAACTTAGTAAAGTATGTATGTCATTGCAAATACTTCAGAAGAGTTAAGCCTTTGGCTATGTTCCAAGGTCTTAAGTAGATGCTGCTGTGCTGCTTTCAATATGTATTTGAAGCATAGACTAATGTCAAACAGATGATTTTTATAAGACATCATAATTTGGTATAAATAAATGGGTGAGTCACAATGTAAGGTAGACACATACACAAAAACAGCTATTTAGCAGTATTTCCAATTTGTGCACATTGATAAAATAATAATAAACATAATTTAGACATTGTTTAACAATATGTAGTTTATTATAGCAAGAATTATTTTTTATCTCGGAATTTATTGCTAGGTACAGGATAATGGAACGCTATAGTAGAGTTTGCACCATATGTAAAATAATATCTTAACTGTGACTAGTGTTTTTATATATTTTTTGCAAAAAAACTACTTTTATAAGAGTTACTCAAATGAAACCCAGTGAAAACACGCCAAAATGAAGAAAAATGTCAGAAAAATCTTACTGTATGTTTGTATTGTGCATAACACCCAATAGTCTTTTAACTATAATCTGGCTATAATGTTTTCCAAAAAGGCAGGAAAACAAAACCAATATAATGCTGTCTGTATTGCAGACCAATAAAATGCACTCCATAAATATAACAATAGTTATATTTAATAGTATAGTATAAAAAAGCAAATGACTTAAATGGAATAATACAACTTAAGCGATGCCAAACTGCTTATAAGTATCTAAAACCATTCAGATGTTACAATTTATGGTACTGAATGTTTTTTCTCATAATTACAAGTGAGGTATACATAACAGCTGATAATAAAATTCATTAACAATGAATGTTTATATAAAAAAAATATTATCCATAATTTTATTAGACTATAAAACATTCAAATGTAAGTTATTAAAATATGACGTCAAAGTATTACTAAGCATTGTATTACCAATGCATTTTAAAAATTTAAAGTCAAAATATTTTTTTTAAATATAGCTGCGTTTATTTTTCAAGTCAATGCTAGGAAACACTGCAAGAAATGAGAGGAAAACTGTACAACTTTAAGATAACTATGTATGTATAGGAATCTGAAAAATATGCACAATAATGTTTATAAGAATGACTTTCCTAGTCACCTTTTCAAACAACAAAGATTCTTCAATTACAACGCAAAAAAAATTATTTCTATAGACAAAATGTTACCTCTTTTTACAGTCGTCTTAAGCTTTTCCTTTTGGCAGCGAAGTCCATAAAGCCGGAGAGTATTTGAATCTTTTTTTTTATTTTACACAGCATGACAGGAGCCGAAAAGCCCTAATCATGTGCACCAATCTGTAAAGTGCAACATTAACAGAAGGAGCTTTCTAAATCACTCTTGTACACCAATTACTCAACTACAATTAACATTCTTTGAACTAATTGAAGTTAATTGCATCATAGATTTTTTTTTTTAGATTATTCATTGTGTAAAACATTAATATTATCTTTTTTGCATTCTAATTAAATGGGAGCATAAAAAACTGTAGTATTTATACTCTTTTATTGCATTGTTCCACACATTTTTTTCCACATAATAAACTGTAAGGTCAACTTGGTCAAGTGAGGTTTAGGGTCAGCTTAATTTTGTACAGCCTCAGCAGTCTTGCTTAAAAAAATTCCTCATAGAAATATCTTTAGTTATTCTTCATATTTTGTAGGTTTCATGTTTCAATTAAATAAATGGAAGAATAGGGGACATTTTACACATTTGGTATTTCTTCATCTTTATAATTTTCCTAGGTCACTTTTGCATAAAACAAATTTAAACTTCAATAGAATCTTGGTGCTTTGAAACACAGACTATAAATTATTTATACTGCTAGGCACCTTTTGCTGTGAAGAATTGTTCTCTTTATAAAGACTGCAAAATATGTATATATGTATTAAAAACAACTTTTGCAAGATGAAATTGGCTGAACTGTGTGCTTTTTTGAAACCGTTAAAATAATCTTTTCAAAGAGCTTAGCATACTCATTAGGGAGAAAATGAAGATTCATTCAGCGTAAGCTAGTTTAGCAACAAGTAAATTGTGACAACAGAAAATTACTTGAAATATAATTATGATTTTTGTTGTATAACAAAATTTTGGAAACATTACATCCTTTTTTTCTGGGGGGGCTTAGTCCATTAGGAATATGTTCTAGTTGAAATGTAATATATTATATATAACTTATACATTTCAATAAACTGTATAAATAGGATGAAAAAATAGTTGTTATAATATATGTACATATATAACATCAAAATTTAAAAATAATTAACTTAATTCAAATAAACTGTTGTCTACATAAGAATTTTTTTTGAGAAACCAAACTTCTTGACACTCATTATTAAGTCTAAAAAATTTAAAGAAAACCTGAAAAGCAAAAGAACATGTTTTTCTAAAGAGAATATCAAGAACACAACATTGCAGAAAATCCATCTTTTTTGTTAGTTTGTCAAAATGAATCATTAATTTCTTTGCTAAGACAAAATAATACTTACAAATATGTTTTCTGCCAAAAATCCTATTGCAAAATAACAATGGATTGCGACATGGAGGACAGATTGAAAATGAACTAGGAAAAGGTGAAATTTGAAAGATGTCAAAAGGATTAACATATCCAGAATATAAAACAAATAAACAAATGCCCATCTTTTTACAATGAATGGCAGAAATATGATTTTATTTTGTGAAAGGAAATTATTCTGCATAAAGGCAATGCAAAAGAAATGGAGAAAGCAATTAGGCTTAGCATTAAAAAATCACCTTAGTAGTAGATGTCTATCATTGCCACCAGATATTTTCATAGAGAAGTTTAACATCTGTAAATATATTGATACATAGAAATAATAATAGCAAATTTAAGCAATAATTTAATTAGTGATTTTTTTAGATTTAGTTAAAGACAAATAGTTATGCTGGTAATAATAGCATCACACTGTCCTAGATTCATACCGTAAAAAGTAGAGAGAATAACAAAGATCTCTGGTTGAAACAAGGCACTTCTGGGTTTGCAAAATAGCGTGCAAACCCTGTGCTGTCCTTGCATTACTCTGTCAGCCTGGTTGAATGAGTTGATACAAATACATCCCTAGAGTGAAATGGGATGTGCCTCTCTGTTGAGGACAGTATGTCTATAGAAATTAATGTCTCCATGCTTACAAGCAGTAGAGAAAGTGGAGGTAGAAAGAGAAAGAGAGTGAGGGAGGGAGGGGTAAAGGATATTCTGCAGTATTAGTCTCACAACTCAATTTGACTTTATGAAGGTTGGCAGAAATGCTGTAGAATTTTAAAATATAGGACATTGGCCCAAATTTACTAAATTGCACCAGTTTTCTGTTAGACTTTGCATGTTCTCTGCAGTGCAAACTGCTTGCACAGGTATTTAAGAAGTGTCCGAGACACATTTCTGGCACGTGCAACACTTTGTGGCACATGCTGCACTTTTTCCCGATGTAACTCAAATTTTTGCACTGGACGGGGCATTCCAGTGCTCAGTTAAACTGTGCACCACATTTAAAATGCAAGGTCTGACAGAAATGTGTTTCATGCCCTATGTTACAGATGCACCAGAAAAAAAGTGGTGCAGGGGGTACCAGATTTATGATGAACTGGCTCCACTAATCATGAATCTGGTGCCTCCTGCAAACTACACAGGGCACTGGACATGGTGCAAACTGCACTGTTCTTAGTAAATGTGCCCCATAATTTTGGAGTGGTAAAGTGCATTCCACATCTGCAGTAATAACAGGAATCTATAAGGTTACATTTAATTTCCTTACAGTTGTGTACCAGACAATGTTTCCACAAAGTTATAACTGAATGAATTATTCAATAGGTGCCTCCTGTGCATCACCTAGTCAATCCCAATGTATCTTAAATTAACAGTATATCCATTAACTAATTACACCTCTTGGTTGAACCTCTAAATTTTCTCAAGTGCTACCTTAACCAAATGTTTCCCTTATAAGGTAATAAATTAATATTTTCCCTTAAAGGAAACCTACCATTTAGAATGGTAGGGGTAAGCTGTAAGTACCGAGCACCAGCTCAGGGTGAGCTGGTGCCGGTACTTACTTTCGTTAGTGTTATAAACTGCGGTATCGCGGTTTTAACACTTTTTAAACTTTAGAGCAGAAGGGGCTTCGGCGCTGCGCGCGACCGTGCACGCGCAACAACTCTGCTATTTCCTATGTAGGCGCGCGCACGATCGTGCGCACGCAGCGCCGAAGCCTCCTCTGCTGTAAAGTTTAAAAAGTGTCATAACCGCGATACCGCGGTTTATAACACTAACGAAAGTAAGTACCGGCACCAGCTCACCCTGAGCTGGTGCTCGGTACTTACAGCTTACCTCTGCCATTCTAAATGGTAGGTTTCCTTTAAAGAGAATATTCAAGCTCATTGATTACTCCACATGTAAAATGAGCATTTCCTAAATCTCTTCATGCCAAAATGTATATGGACCATGGAAAGCTACATTCCTTGCCTGCTTACTAGTAATGTGTGTCGTGAAATGGCAGTCCCCGGTTTACATACAAGATAGGGTCTGTAGGTTTGTTCTTAAGTTGAATTTGTATGTAAGTCGGAACTGTATATTTTATCATTGTAATCCCAGACAAAACTTTTTTGGTCTCTGTGACAATTGGATTTTAAAAATGTTGGGTTGTCATAAGAATCAATATTAACACTAAAGCTTCATTACAGACACCTGTGATAACTGTTATAGCTGTTTATTGTAGCCTAGGACTAAAGTACAATAAATTACCAATATCCAGAGGTCCGTTTGTAACTATGGGTTGTATGTAAGTCGAGTGTTCTTAAGTAGGGGACCGCCTGTAATCAAATGTTATCTATCTATCCCCTTATGGCAAGTCCGAAGCAGCACAGCAGAATTAGCAGAGAATGGGTTGGTGGACACTAGTGAGGGCCAGGCAAAAGATCCTCTAACAGTGTCCCCCCTTATCAGTATACAACAATAAAAATATACTGTATATTGTTATTGTTTCGTACTGTTAAAGGGACAGGGTTTATTCAGTAGAGTGACCTTGTTTTTCTCATACATAAACCATCCATAATCACTTGTGTGTTGCTTGTGAAAGGCTCACATTAAGCCAAAACATCACATTTTTATGGAATAAAGGACCACACTACATCATACACCCCCAATTGATGTCTTTTGGAATGCTGTGTTTTTCAAATCTGTCTATATATCTCCTCAATTCATAAATTACACTTTATCAGGTGCTTTTATCCCGCAAGACCACTTTTTATGCATTTGCAATAATGTTAATGGACATATGACCTGTTGGATAAAGTGCAGAGCACAACATCTTATTAATATATGAATACATTTTCTCAATTGCTTTTTTTTCTTCAAGCAGTTTCTTTCCAGAGCACTGGTCTTGACAAATTTTGCATAATGTCTTCTACTACAACATTATTAAATTTTAAAGAAGACTATATCACAGTGGCCATCATGAGACATTTACAAGGCCTGCCAGATTCTTTTCATTGGGAAGAAAAAAAAATCTTATTAGTTTATAGCAGTAGTGGATCTAAAAATAACCTTTAAGAAATGCAAAAAGTAAAAGTTATTTACCATTATGTAAATAAGACATACCGTATATTTTTGTATAATTTTGTGTGCTTAAAATTCCCCATTTGGCTTATACTCGGGTATATAAAAAAAATAAACTAAGTACTTCCATTCCGATGGCCCGGGCAGCTCCCCTTTTATCTTCATGTGCGCGGAAGATCCACAACAGCTCTGCGGTCAGCGCCTCTTCTTTCTTCAGGCAGGCGCCAGGACCATGACGGCTTCGTGCACACGGCCCGGCCGGCGCACTCTGTGATGTTAGCAGCGGCTGACATCATAGGGCTGGCTGGCTATATACTACTGGGGCCTGGCTGGCTATGTACTACAGGGTGAGGGAAGGTTATATACTACAGGAGGCTGGCTGGCTATATACTACAGGGGCTGGCTGACTATATGCTGGGAGGCTGTGGCCAATACATTTCCCTCCCTCGGCTCATTCCATTTTTTTGTGTTAAAATTAGGGGTCTTGGCTTATACTCGGGTCGGCTTATACTCAAGTATATTTGTCGAATAAATAGCAAGTTTATTTAATTTATTTAAGCCAGACTTCTGGTTCAATTTGCAGTAATAAATGTTTGTCTTTCTTTGCACATTGTTACATCTCCCTCAGTGTTTTCTGGAGCATTTCATTTCTTACATTAACACTAACAGCTATAATCTCCATTTCACCCACAACACAAAAAAACAGAGGTATTATTTTTGGATTTACTCCTGCAGGGTTCTGCTTCTTCTAATTCCATTATAACATAATTATATAGAAAACCCACCAGTGGAAATTCCGTACTCCACGCAGACAGTAACCATCCTAATCATGTTATTCACAATTTACCCCTGGGTGAATATATACGAGCTAAAAGAAGTTGCTTTAACACCAATCTATATATCCAGAAACAAAAGAAATTAGAAAAAAGACTTACAGACAGAGGGTACACCAAACAGATGCTAAACACAGCAGTATACAAAGCAGACAATATGGATAGACAACTCCTAATACATGAATCAAAAAGGACACAAAACAACGTCAACAAAATTAGATAAATTAAATTGTCTTTTCTACACCTTATAGTAATGACTATTATGACATTACCAAAATCATCAAAAAATACCTACCCGTACTTACAGCTGATGAAAAATCCTATAGTATAATAAAAAATGGATGCCGTTTTGTAGCACATAAGGCTACAACAATAGGAGGTATTCTATCCCCATCAGTATATGAAAATAAAAAATAGAAACAGTCCCCCACATGGTTATCCACTAAGGGGTCCTACCCGTGTGGTGGTAACAGATGCAACATGTGTAAATTCTCGATTCCAACAAAACAATTTGTATCATGCCAAAACAAAGAAAAACACAATATTTCTACTTTGATAAACTGCAATACTAGCTACATTGTATATCTGGCTACCTGTACCCAATGCCAGGTCCAATATGTTGGTAGCACCATATGTCCTTTAAAAACCAGATTAGTGGAACATATATGTGATGCTACAAACACTAACGCTAATATCATTAAAAATAAATCATGTTTATCTAAACATTTTCTAGAAATACATAAAGGCAATACATCCACTCTACAAGTCACAGCTATTGAAAGGGTTACAGCACCATCAAGGGGAGGAGATAAGACTCACAAACTTAGAAATAGCGAGATTCATTGGATCTTAAAATTAGATACTCGTTACCCATAGGGTTTAAATAATAGATAATAATAATAATAATCAGATACACTCTACTTCTATTAAACATTGTTTTTCTTGCACACCATCTCCGTATCCCAGATAAAAAATTAGCTAGTTACCTTTCCTTCTTCTGCGCAAGTCTTCATTCACCTGTTCATTACCACACTTCTTTTTTAGTATAAAACATTGTGTTGTATATATGGGCAGAAAGACCATGACTAAGGACGACATGCCAGTATTTATCCAAAACGCGTATGTCTGCCGTCTCTACATAATTTTTTAACAGGGAGCACTTTAGCTAATTTTTTACTATAACTTTTTTTTTTTTGTATTTGCATAACATGGATTAAATAAAGAACATGCAATTTTAACTTATCCACAACAAGTGCCGGATCCATCCATTTCTTCACTCTATGCTACACCTGAAGCGGCACAGGCTTCTTTATTCAACTAGGACCCGAGCACCGTTCACATTCGGATTTTGGATACCGCACAATAAGAGGTGACCCATATGCAAAACAGGTGAGCTGGATATTTATATATGAGCTATCTTTACCTGCAGTGTTTTCTAATGTCTGATTTGTTTTAAATTTTATTACTCTCTGGTCGGAGATCTATTGAACACAGTATGGCCTAAACCTCCCCATTAAAGGGTTCCATGCAAGCTACTATTTCTACTCCTATCTTCCAACATGTACAGGAAAAAAACTAATGAATTCTGTTGTTAATTCTGTTAATTCTCAGTTACCAGCATGAGATACAATTGTAGAATGTACACAAAAAGTCTAAAGATTTTGGCGTCCATGCTGCTATATGTAAAGTTCAATATAAGGGTGTCACCATCATGAACTCAAGATTTTGATAGTTTATTCTGCAATCCATTTAGCACTGGTTAAAAGAGATCTTCTGTTCTTTACTTTAATGGAGTACTTTAATGTAGTTACAGGAGAATCCCCAAAACAGTCACTGGTGCTAGTACCATGATACAGTAGCAGTGTACAGTATAGGAGTCAAATATCCTGCAAAGGAGAGGAATATGAATAAGGATAAGCTACTGTAGGCCAGAGAACAAGATGAGAGTATAAAATGTGGACTTTCAATTTGACTGGACATATATGTACAGCTTCTCAAAAAAGCATGATTGTAATTGACGTAATATCCTAGAATTACGAGTAGAATAACAGCGACA
This sequence comes from Engystomops pustulosus, assembly GCF_040894005.1. NCBI lineage: Eukaryota > Metazoa > Chordata > Amphibia > Anura > Leptodactylidae > Engystomops > Engystomops pustulosus. The sequence continues at coordinate 185,419,259 of NC_092411.1, forward strand.
AAATGAACAATACCAACAAAGTGGTATTGTGGTAACAGGGCTCAGGTGAGAATCAGGGATACTGGCAAGTAAAAATCAGGGACAAAAACAGAAACAAAATACATAATATCAATCTCCAACACTATGTGGCACATTTACTTACCTGTCCAAGTTGCGATCACTGAGGTGCGCTCCCCGACGCGATCCACATAGATCCTGCGCACGATATGTATCACTCCCCCCTCAAGTCCTCTGGAGTTCACCTTCTTCTTCCCGATGCATTTAAGTGCTTGGCTTGCAACACAAATTTGAATGTTTAATCCCACGGTTAGTTCGAATCAGTTGGATCGTACGACGGCCCTCCCCGCGATTTTTGACACAATCCCCGTCATGATCCCCGAAAAGTCAGGAAAACCAACCAAAATGTGGCGGTGGCACCCTTAGTAAATAAACCTCTATATGTAGGCCAATTCACTATTAAATTAGCAGTCTCACTCGGCATCAACACGGGCTGCTTGATACCGTAACCATACAGCAAGAGCAGGAGAGCCACAGCAGAAGATGGAGTCATAGGAGAAAAGGGAGACATGTCTAGTTGTTCTAGGGACCTGTGTTCATAGAGCTTTAAGTTAGCAACTTTCCTGTTATGTAAAAGATTTTTCAAATTATGGAGACATAAGCGCTATGTCAAGTTTAGTTTCAATATGTTGTAATGAATTGCTTATTATATATTCAAAGCATATTACATGACAGAATAGCATATAAAAACATAAGGAATAATTGTTAAAAAGTTCCACTGACTCTGCATACCAAAGATCTGGGTGCTACATACCATGCCCCAGCCAGCCCCCTTCCACTTGCGGCGGAGTGGTAGGGGTGGGGTCTAGGTAAAGAAAACTGTTGTATAACACTTGATAAATGCTCCCCATTGAGTTAAAAAATATGGACATGTTTGCACATCAAAAAATTAAATGAACACACATATTACTAAATATCCGTTTGGAAACTTTCCTTCATATGCATTAAGTTATAGCTGGTTTACAACTTCTTCTATATTTAAGCTACTTTAGGGGTACATTTATTCAAAGTTATCTTCTTTTCTTCCTACATTGTGCTATAAGTTGGTTGTAAGAAGATGTCGGCTCCAGGCTTCTAATTATGCACGCCCCCGCACCTCCTTTTCACAAGCTGGGAGCATGTTGTGCAACAAAAACAATTAATTACAAATTTTACTTTCATTTTAAAATTTCAATAAAGTATAGATAAAATATCTGTTTCCCATACAAAATCATAAACCATGATTTATTTATCCTTTTTTCCCTTCCTGCCTCCCCATCAAACCCCACTTATACACCAAATCACAAAATAGTTGAGTTAAAGCGTATTTGCCCATAGAGATGGCATCTGTTCCACTGTGGAAAATAGCTGTGTCTTTTGTACTGTCCTTTATGGAATGGAATTTCTACTTAATCAATTCCATGAGAGAAATATCTTTCCAATATGTTTTTCCAAAAAGTTCAGAAAACCAAGTTCAAAAGGAAAACAATCTACTGTTTATATAGTCTAATAATAATAATTATTATTATAAAAAAAATAAACATTAGCCTGTGCATGTCACGGTCCAAATTAATCATTTGGTCTTCACTATTGTCCCTCACAAAAATAGAGGTATTTTAATACTAATTGATTACTGCACTTAACTACCCCTTGAAGTCATATAAAGAGGAATGGAGCAGCAGAAAGCATCCTAGTAGCTCTCAAATTATCTCTCCATTTAGATTGATAAGAGGCCAAAAGTTAAGTTTCTCACTTATTTATTGTGTGGATTTGTTTTTGTTAGGATCAGTGGATCCTCTGGACCACCGCGGGAGATGTAACTAGCCAACACCCAGAACCAGAGCCTAGCGGCACCTGGTTTTCACCAGGGCCCGCCGCAAAGCGGGTTGGACTTGCTGCGGCAGGATACCACTAGGTCGTTCCCAGGTGTGACTAGCCCATGGTGGCAGCCGAGGTCGAGGTACCTTAGCGGATGACAAACTCGTAGTCGGGTCCAGGCACAGGGTCAGGGCAGGCGGCAGAGATGCAACGTCAGGTTCAAGTCCGGGGTCAGCCACAGGAGGTCCAGGCAGGTGGGAACGGGAACACAGGCACACAGCAACAGGGAGGAACACAGGTAACACGGCAACACAGGACTCAGGAACGGGAACACGCAGGAATACACTGGAACGCAGGAATACAGGAATACGCAGGAACACAGGAATACTCGCTAGGAAGCTTTCTCTAAGGCTAAGAGGCACAAAGATCCGGCAGGGAATGATGGGAAACAAAGGGTTATATACAAGACAGGAAATGACCAATACTAATCACCTGTGCGCTGGCCCTTTAAGTCTTGAGACAGTGCCGCGCCCACGCCCTAGGGAGCGGGGCCGCGCGCGAGACCTAGTCCGGACGGGAGCGGGAGCCAGGAGAGGTGAGTGCACAGGAACACATAAACTACATACGGTATACTCACTGAAAATAATGAGGGATCAAACAAGTGTTGTATTATATTGTAGCGTACATTTTAACACTTGCTACTGTTAGAGCAATTCTAGTATATAAAATATGTTACAACAGATAATATTTTTATGATTATAGCTTCAGCTATGCACATGGGGATATACTAGTATCATCAATCAACATTATTCACAGTCCCTTTCTTGCATTAAACATTAGGGCTAAAAGTATTGTGTTTAAATGATGGCAAATCAATGAATGTGAATATAAGTCAGAGTTCCCTTGTTAAGAAAACAATGCAGTATAAAATATTGAGAGCATTGTCTATAAAACATTACTGTTTGTAAAACACTTTAATATTTAACTTTTAAAGTCTCACAGTATAAGTCACATAGTTTATACAGTTGAAAAAAGACAAACGTCCATGAAGCTCAACCAAGGAAGGGAAGGGATTGGATGGAGAAGGGATTTAAAGAGAACCCGTCAGGCAAAATAACCCCCCTAAACTAAATATATTTTCATAAACTGCCATTAGAGAGCATTGCCTCTATCCCCTCATTGTCCCTCTACATGCCTGTAAACCTAAGCAATGAGGTCCTAAAGCTGTATGCAAATGACCTGTGAAATGTCCAATGAAGCATTAGCATATTCAAGCTGTCCACTCTATTCATGAGTGGGAGGCACAGCCACACCCCCAGTGCATGACTGACAGCCTGTATAATGGTGTGAGGCTGTATAATGATGTGCTTCCTGCTGCTGGTGGCCACGCCCCCTGCAGCCTGTGTGTGCATGTGTGTGTGTGTTTAGGAGAGATACAGCAGCTCCAGGCAGCCATGTCACAGCCATACTTTACTATACATTACACACAGACATGAGCAGGGGGAGGAGAGGGGAGGGGTAACAGGGCTGACATCACTGCCTCTGACCATGTGACCAGCCTCATTTATATGATAAAGAATAGATGATTTTACAATGAATAATGTATGAAATAACTAGATAAAGGCTGGGATGGGATCCTTGTGAGCTGCTCCAACAGGTAGTAGTGACAGGACAAGTGACACAGACCTGATGACAGGTGTCCTTTAAGGGAAACAATTCTATACAAAAATCTTGTTTTCTCCATACACAGACAGTGCACCCTTGTCTTTTGAGTTGATTAAACATATAACAAATTTCCACCATATTCTGATGACCATTCTGAGTAGGAATCATTGACCACAACCCTCTGGATATGATCCTTCAGCCAGTTTTCAATCCACTTGCAAATGATTCCTTCCAAAAACACAATACCCACAGCAGCTCCTCCATCCAGGCGTCTGTTCACCTCTTCATAGAAGCAGATCAGATCAGGTCTGACAACTTCAATCCCATGCTGGCTGTCACTTATTATACCATATAATGTCACATCATATTTAGCTATTCCTAAAGGGGGCCGGCACTTCCTGGTTGTGACATAAGCTTAGGGCACTGAAGCCAGAGCACTCAGGACATTCATATGAATCAGAACAGTGTGTGTGTAATTGGACAACCTGAAGCATGTGAGGAGTCACATGCTTGTGACATCACTCAAGGTCCTTTGCCAGAATGAGGACAGCATGCTTGTAATTAGACGACCTGAAGCAGGTGAAGCACTCCTCTACTACAGCCCCTCCAAACAAGCCTCCTCTTTTCTCCAACCATCCTATACCCTTTTCCATGGTGACCAGAATGGAGATTAGCTGGGGCGGGGCAGGGTAAGACCTCTCCTAGAAGCTAAATACCTGCATATAGTTTATTAGAGTAAATTGGAGAATGGCCTATTTTTGCTTAGAGTTAGGCAACATTTTTTTTTTCATTTTGCAGTTGCATTTTGAGCTTACAGGTCTATAATTTATTGGCAAAGTTCCAGAGCCCATTTTAAATATTGGCACCACATTTGCCATGCTCCAGTCCCTTGGAACCATACCAGTCATTAGGGAATCTCTAGTTCTGTTAGTAAATGAGTAAAATAACAAAGCCTTTAATACATGCCTTCTAGTCATATAACTTAAGCCATGAGTGAATTTAACCCTTTTAACACCCTGGTAAATATTTATAGCACAGGCTTCTAGTCCTTTATGCACATTTTTTAGCTGTACAGTTTAGTGATGTTACCAACTCACATGGTAAGGTAGTACCACTCATTGTCAGACTGAGGGACCAAGGCCTACTAGTGAAATTGATTTTGGGGCCCCATCATTGCTACATGGCAATATCACATATACATTTTCATCTGGGCTGAAAACATGCGTGTGCAAAACAGCTAAAACCCCTACCTCAGCAGCATTAACCTTCACTACAAATGGATGATTCAAATCATGTTGAATCAGGGCTGGAATGCTTGTTCAACTTCTCGAGTCATCTGTTCAAAGCAGCACCTGACTTGGCCAAAACCAAGACTGTTTTGATAAACTGTCGGTAACAATTGAATGACTTTAAGACTGGTAGGATGTTCCATGTAGCAGTAAGCCCTGCACATGGTAACTGTTTTCCAATATATGGCTGTAATGGCCGTATTTGGGGGTCATGTGAACCTGTGTAGATATGTGTTTTCCAGGAAGCCTCTGACTGAGCTAGACCAGTTCATTAAGGTCATGTGATTGCTGACCAGCAGTCAACCACAAAAAAAGGCCATAAAGCTTAGTACAACCATGTGCAATCCATTTTTTTTACACGCATAATGACTTCTATGCAGAGCCTCAAACACAGCTTAGAATAGGAAGTGCTCTGAATTTTTCTTCATGGGAAGTAGACTCAAACAGGCTGAAGAATCCTCAGTAGTAAGCATGAGCCATAGAAATATATGGAGCATGAGCCCATAGAAATACATGGAGCTGTGAGACAGCTGCAAAAAAAACACAGTGGCACATTAGTAAAAAAGGATTGTGTGCAGAAGGGCTAACTTTAAGTGAATACACACAACAATATTTGGGGGTTTTGATGTCCGGATAGTCATTTTTTTGTTGCCAATCAAATATCTGGACAATTTAGCAAGTTTTGATGCAATATTAAAAGTACATTTCTGACATGTTCAATATGAGTGGCCCAATCTGGAAAAAATATAAGAACATCCAAATAAACCACTATGTACTGACTTAGGATATCACGAAAATATCATTAAAGGCACTCTATCATTAAATGACTCCAAAGGGTACTAGCAAGGTTCTAAAAATACAAAATAGTTTTAGAAAACCAATGGGCATCAGCTAACTGATTAAACAAATCTGCAATTAAGGGAAGAAGTTGTAATTAAGGAAAGAAGTTAATGATTCTTGACTGTATTAATATTAAGTTCATGATTCAATACATGGCCTGAACCCATAAGCTTTGTTTGTATTCTTAAACAGCCCCATGTTATCTGCAAGATAATTTGAACATTCCTCCCTTGGGATACTTAGGGGGATATTTATCAGGACCTCTGCGCACCGCCAGTGGCGCAGAGGCCCTGAAATAATCGCAAATGCTAGCTTATTGCTAGCTTTTGCGATTATTTTCCCCAATCCGCCACCTTCACGCCAGTGGGGCGTGAAGGGGCGTGAAGGGGGGGGGGGCGCGGCCGGGCGGGAGTGGGCCGGCGCGGGGCATTACTGTCCCCACGCCTGCGCACTCGCTGCTGCCGGCGACTTTTCATACGTGATAAGCGCTGCGCAACTGGCAGCCCGATACATCAAGAGGCAGAAGCCTCTTGATGTATCGGGCTGCGAATTTGCAGCGGCGGGGCTATCATACGCTGGCGCACGAGCACCAGCGTATGATAAATATCCCCCTTAGACTCCATTAGGAGATCAATCCCACAGTTGCAATGCCTATGCAGTGCTAAGTACTCTTTTCATACAAATGTCAGAGAAATCTCAAATTTATCCTCCTCCATCTGAAACTCAGATACATCAAGGAAGTACCATGGACGGATGGACACATTGGACCCCATTATACAAAGTCCACAGTACTAGAATCAAAGACAGGATTATGCAAGATAATGCAATTATGCAATCCTAGCAATCCTAGAAACCCTAAATAAGGTCAGAGGACACATTTAAAAAAAAAAAAAAAACCTCACTGAAAGTTCAGTATGAATGGAGCAAACCTTCATGGATAGTTAAAGGAATATTCCCATCTGGGCATTAAATGAATTCACTTGCTATATGTTAACGTTTCTTCAATTGGATGTTAATAAAAAAATGTTCTTGTGTGAAGATAATTTCTCATAAATGTAGCTTCCTTGGATACAACCACCTCACATTTGGCAGTGGTGGCCAGACACGTGCTATGGAGTCCTGCCTGACCACGTGGATTCAGGGTTCATTACCAAAGGACAGATGTAGGATATGCAGTAACTCCCGGACATTTCATTGTTTCTTTGGACAATCACTCCAGCAAAGGTGGCCCTATCCAAGGATACAGTCTTGCTTCTAAGGGACCATACGACTACATTTATGAGAAATTATCTTCACACGGGTAATTTTTTTTTTAATAACTTCTAATTGAAGAAATGTACATATATGGCAGATTAATGAATCTGAATGTGAATGCCGAGACGAGAATACCCCTTTAAGAAGTCTTAAAAGAGATAATACCGACCCCCCTTAAAGGGATAAAATCAGCTCTAGTAACCAGTATAGGAGAATCCAGTTTAACCAAACCAGGCCTAAAGCAGAGACCATGTAAAATTAATAACAATTTGCAGCAAAAACATAATTTATCAAAGTCTGTCCAGAAACAGATTCATTTTTAGCACACAAAGATACTGGTGATAGGAACTTGATAACATTCTCCTTAGTGGTTCCGTTGGATGACAATGATCTGGATCGGGTGGGGTGCCACAGGAAATGTCCTGATTCACCGTAATACAGACACTCCTGAGAATTTCTGGGATGAAATTCTATCCTGGTTTTAGCATTAGTACTCACACTTACATCTTGTGCAGACATAATGTCACAGTCTATGGGAAATAGTCCCTTGGGAATAAAGTCTGTGGACTCCCTGGACCACTGCGGGAGATAACGATGCCAGCCGCAACCCGGGAGCGGAGTCTAAGTGAACTCCTGTTCTTCGCCAGAACCCGCCGCTAAGCGGGATGGTCTTGCGGGGAGTCACCAGGTCGCTCCACAGGTGCGAATAGGCCCGCGGTGGCAGCCAAGTTAGGGACACTGGGCAGGCAGGACCACAGGAAGGCAGGACCATGGGAAGGCAGGACCTCTGGAAGGCAGGACCTCGGGATGGCAGGACATCGGGATGGCAGGACGTCGGGATGACAGGACCTCCAAAGGACAGGACCCCGGAAGGACGGCTGGCAGGACCTTGGAAGGATGGCTGGCAGGACCTCGGAAGGATGGCTGGCAGGACCATGGAAGGATGGCTGGAAGGACCTTGGAAGACCACTAGGATACTGGACCGCCACAGGATAGCAGGACCGCCACAGGATTGCAGGACCGCCACAGGATTGCAGGACCGCCACAGGAGTACAGGACCGCCACAGGATTGGAAAACTGGAACACCACAGGAACACGGGAACACCACGGGAACACCACAGGAACATGGGAACGCCACAGGAACACAGAGGCATCTGGAAACGCTCGGGAATCACGGAGGCGTCTGGAAACGCTCAGGAAGGCTTTCACTCCAGTAGAATGACCTGAAGATCCGGCAGGGGATGCTGGGAGTCGCCAGGGAATATAGCTGAGCCGGGAATGCCAGAGCCAATATGGAGGACCCTGGCCCTTTAAGGCTGGGAGAAGTCTGCACGCCCCCCCCCCCCCCCTAGTGGCGGGAGCGCACGACTGCAGGGAAGAAGCATGCGGCCTACACACTGGGAGCCAGAGTGCAGGCCGGAGCCAGGAGAGGTAAGTGAGGGCTGGGGGAGTGGGGACCGTGGTAGCAGGCATGAGTGCACCCTCAATCCGTACCGAGGATCGCGGGTGTAACCGTGACACAAAACAAGCGGAAAGACAATTTTTTAGGAGATAAAGAAGGTGAAAGAAAGGAACAAACATGGTCTATTATAGCTTTATGTCTATCTCTACGTCTGCAGTCAATCAAGACTGCCAAAACCATGGTATGTTCTAATGAACTGGGATTAAGATGGCTAATGCAGTGATTCTGAAAGTCCCTGTTTCAACATGGCAGGTTTACACCAGTTCAATACCACACAGTGCTTATGGAACGCCATGCAATACTCTTCAGCACAGTGGTTGATTTATTGTAGGAACAGGATTTGCGTTTCTACAGGCGGTTTATGGTCTAGTTCAGAATAAATGAACTCCAACTCTTATGCTCCTGGAGGAAGTTTCAGGGCCCAGAGGATTAGGCCCAGAGGGACACAATTACTTTCACCATTTGAGGAATTGCCTGAAAATACAGTAAACATGACTCACAGAATGTTAAAACTTTATCACAGTCACCCGAGAAACAATCTTCGAGCAACATTCTACATTATGCTGTTGGATTGCAAGTGGTGCCTGAGCAGCTTTGGCCTGATGGTGATAAATAGCAGGGACCTGTTTTGCCAGCTCAGAAACAAGGCCTAGAAGACCCTCCAACTGATTCACAAGATCTGGTATGGTGGGCATAGTGAACTGGACCAGGAGAAGATGTTAGTGCCTACTATAATATAAGGCAGGATCCAGGCATAGATAGCGGGCCCTGAGGCTAAACTCCATTGAGCTGTCCTTGCCTGATTGCCTCTTGGTATGTGGTAAGGAACAACTAGTCTATGTTCCCTACCTCCACGGAATTGCAGAGTGATTTTGAACACTAAACTGGCAGGGCGTTTTGGGACATTAAACCACCCACAGATCTTTAGTTAGTTTAGTGTCCCAAATTGCTCTATTTGATTTCTATGAATTCAGGAAAAATACAAAAAATTGATGCTTACCTCGTCCCTCATTTCCTCTGTTCCTGCATATTCCGTTAAGCAGAAAAAGCGCATGGACAGTGGAGCCAGGATACTGTCCCGGCTTTGCTTCTTGCATTGTGAGTGTCGCGACGGAAATTGGGGGGCGTGGCCATCAGAAAACCTGAAGGATTCAGAAAAAACGCTGTATTTAAAAAAAAGTGTCGCTTGACGCGCTTACCTGCACCCAGCAATGGATCGTGAACTCCAGCAGACTTCAGCGCAGCAGCGACACCTGGTGGACATCGGGCGCACTACCTTAGTGAATCACCGGAAGACCCGAATCCTTCACAGAGAACGCGCCGCTGGACCGCGACAGGACCGGGTAAGTAAATCTGCCCCCAAGACTTTAAAAGGGTTGATTTCGGACCCTAAACCACAGGTCCATAAGGGCCTGTAGTTCGTTAAGGTTCCCACATTGACCCGACACATGAAAACAAACAGTATTTAGCAGTATTGAGCATGAAACAAACAGTATTTATCAATAACTGCAAGGAGTGAAGAAGGAACAGATTATTTTTTATTTTAACTTTTTATAATTACACCTATTTGTCAATGAAGCAGTTTGTACACTTAGTCCTAATAGATCCAATTCTGCATGTTGTGATTTAATGTTTGCTTTATTTTCATGTCTTAACATATAAAGACTTCAAAAAGGTACATTTGGACCACAGGTCTATAAGGTTTAGGGTCCCAAATCAACCGGGCAGGTCTTCTTTAAGACTCCAATAGGAGTTGTTCTGTAGGCACAGGACTGGCAACTACAATGAACTTTTACTTTAAGCACTTCTCTGTATCAAAGCCAGCATAAAAGGTATCTGGAACCAGCTGATAAGTAGAAAACATGGTGTCATATTCACACAAATCCATTTGATTCACTTTATAAAAGAAACCTGTCTCCATGATATTGTAGAAAATGTACACTTTAATGTATAGTTTTCTCGGAAAAGATTCAGTATCGCATATATGTCTGCTCATTTTAAGCTGAGAATTTATGAGGGTGGTCTGATTAGTGATTGACATCTATGCCCATGTGACTGTATATATAGAGATAGCTGTCTATAAATAACAACTTACTTGACTTCTGAGTATAAAAAGGGCAAAACAACTAATAAATGATATGTCATATTTAATTTTTTTTCCCTACAAAATTATGTTGGCCTGCACAGTTCTTCCTGCTCTATAACATCCTGTCTGCATTTTCATGGTGATGGAGACCTTTAATTCTTAAGACGATGGGAATTACTGCCATTATATACATTAAATGCAGACATAAACAGCAAAGAATATTTCTGCTTCAGCTAATGCACTGATTCATTTTTCATGGAAAAAAAGTAATAGTCATTGTAAGGACAACTTCATACATCACTTCCTTGGCCTAATTATGCAGTGGTTAATAATGGATTTTTTTGTGAAAATCAGCCTTTGTACTGAAGTTAAATCTCTGAACATCTAATGCTGAGCATGAAACAAACAGTATTTATCATAACTGCAAGAAAGTGAAGAAAGAACAGATTATATTTTATTTTAGCTTTTTATAATTACACCTATTTGTCAATGTAGCAGTTCTTACACTTAGGCCTAATAGATCCAATTCTGCATGTTGTGATTTAATGTTCCATGGACAAGCATAGTAAGTTTAAGCAAAATATACATTATTTATAAGAAAAGTTTATTTGCTTTAAATGGGCTCTAAAGTATAGTTCTAACTGGAGGCATAGCTTTAGAGGCTGCATGAGTAGAAGTCACCAATACACATGTAGCAAAAGTGAACATCTTGCTGAAATTGCTCTCAATAAGAAGCTTGCTAAGGTTAAGGAACATTACATTTTTGCCATTTAATGTCATGGCCTTTAGCTAAATCTACATTAAAGAGGATTATATATTTTAATATAGACATAGGCTTAGAAGGGACTTATGGATACTAAACTTTATAAAATATTACCCAGCCTCCCAAATAGGCAAGCTGACCTTGGTTACTAAATATGCTTCCTTACGGCTCTCATTCTAAATATTTTGTACCGCAGCTTCATTTAGAGTTTGAAATTACAATAAATACTTGGCTCATCTACTATTGCTGCCAGCTTAATGTAACCTTCTATTCCGTCCTTAAAGGGGTTTTCCCATGAGCACAAGTTAGGCCCTATCCACAGATGAGACCCCACAGAGAGGGGCACAGAGAGGGGCAAGGGTGAGCCTGCGACCTGAGACATGGGGAGCAGGAGCACCCTTGACCCCCTTGACAATAGCCTTCATCCTTATCTCAAAATCTCAGAAACATAGCCAGTACATGGCTACGTACCGTTACTCCATAAATCCTTATAAAATTACAGATCTCATCAATATGATGGAGATCACTTTGAAGTATGGTTGTTTTTAACAGAAAAAATCGGGTTACAGCTAGTCTAGGTGTTAAATGATCCAATTGGAGCTTTTGTATCCAGACCACCAGCTGATCCAATGCCTGTGTAAACTACACATTAAGCTAGAATTCCCAGACCTAATAAAATGTGATATACTAAAGGAAAGATATACTAAAGGAGGCTGGCTGTATACTACTGGGGGCTTGCTGGCTGTATACTGGGAGGCGATGACCAATGCATTTCCCATCCTCGGCTTATTCTCGAGTCAATAGGTTTTCCCAGTTTTTGGCTTTGGCTTCGGCTTATACTCAAGTATATACAGTATATCATGATTTAAACTACAGCATCACAGAATTTTAAAAATCCCTTAGTCATAAAGGGTTAAATTACTACTAAAAAAAAAGTTTTGACCTAAAGTTATTGATGTGGCAAAATTAAAACTACAGCAAAATACTGTATGTTATCCTAGCTATGGGTAAGTTTGGACTCCCCATAGTAGTAGGGCAAATAGTAAAAAAAATGGTTTGGTTTTACTGGTATCATGGGTGCACAGACATGGAAGGATCCAGCACTGTAACTATAACTGCACAATATCTGGCACCCCAGATATTTGCTCCTGCCCTTATAAGACTCACCCTAAAGTAAATTAACTTTTGAGTAAGTAAACAATCCAACTAACCCCTTAAAGTAAATTTACCATGATAAACCAAGGACACCTACTCATAGATCCAGGCACTGTGACTGTGGTAATATTTGTTATACATAGATTCCTTCCTTCTAAAATCAACTTTCTGCCATAGTACATGTTAATGTGAAAAACATGAAACATTATAAAATATTATAGATAAATTTTTTGAGCATTTTGAATGTATCTATCATATATACTCGAGTATAAGCCGACCTGAGTATAAGCCGAGACCCCTAATTTTGACACAAAAAAATTATGGAAAAACCTATTGACTCGAAAATAAGCCGTGGGTGGGAAATGCATTGGTCACAGCCCCCTAGTATATAGCCAGCCAGCTCCCTGGAGTATATAGCCAGCCAGCCCCTGCAGTATATAGCCAGCCAGCGACATCAAGTATATAGCCTGCCAGCCCCCTCAAGTATATAGCCTGCCAGCTCCCTGGAGTATATAGGCTGCCTGCCTGCCCCCTCGAGTATATAGCCTACCTGCTGCCCCCTCGGGTATATAGCCTGCCTGCCCCCTCGAATATATAGCCTGTCTGCCCTCCCGGTCCGTCGCAGGCACCATGACATCAGCCGAAAGCTGACATCATAGTGTGTGCCGATGCGGTTGACGTCACGAAGACTGTGATGGACCAGGACCCGATGTCGGAGCCGATGGATGCCGGGGAGCTTTCGCATATAAGCCGAGTTAGGGTTTTTCAGCACATTTACTCTGCTGAAAAACTAGGCTTATACTCGAGTATATATGGTACTATGTCCATATGCCCTTGTGTTCTGTGCCCTTGAAGTTTTGTGAACAACAGATTATTAGACTTCAATCCGCTGTGAACAGGTATCTCTACTGATAAAGGTAGGGTATGACTCTTGTATGAATGCTGATTCAGTTTGTCACCTCTGTGCTGTATCCACCTCCTGTTGAGACATGGATATCATATGAATTCATATAGAATAGCATCGGTATTGTCTAAAACAAGTATTTATCATCTTCCACACATGGAGAATTAATATATTAATTTAAAGGAATAAATTATGGATTGTATCCATTTTTTTGAATTCTGGAGACTCAGCTTTATTTTTCTTGTGAACTGCAGGATATGTGTTGTGATTAGTGTTGAACATGTCTAAACCTCATAGTTTGTATGTTGTCTGTACCAAACTTTGAAAGTTCCGAATCAGGACACAAATTTCAGTCAGTTTGTGTTCAGATCCAGCTTAACACTGACGCTAATGACCATCCATTAATTACCCGACACAGCGCATATTGGGAAAGAATTGGCACTCCCCTATGACGTCACAAGAAGCCACAATCCTCACCAAAAGTGAGCACTGATCTTGGGTGGTACTGATCAGGCGGTCCGGTACCAGAAAACCAAACAGGAATTTTTGAGTTTTGCAGGACCTGAATTTAATAGGCTCCTGTCTTCCATAGTTGTGATAAGCATTTAATGCCATATTTGTCTTCCCCATGGTGAGTCCCTTACATTCAGCACTTGTACCTCTTGACCTTATAACATTATAAAAGTAATGTTTATATGGTAAAAAATACCCCATAGTGTAACCTTTTGCATAAGAAGCATTATGAATGTTGACATATGACAGCACAATGCCAATGATGATTAGATTGCACCAAAATTGTGCAACAAATGGTCTTTGTACCCCCCAAAAGTTTAAACTGAGCTAAAAAAAAACCAATAAGGACAATAGGAAATACGGAAAAAAACACCATTTTTTTTTCTCATTTCTCTCACAAATCTGAAGTCTCTTAATTTGTGGATTGTGATATAGTGATATAACAATGCATTGCTAAGAACATACAATACTTTTCAAAATAAAGAAGCACATACTTCGATTTATTAAAAAAAAGGTGTTCTGAGGACATGTATAAAAGAAAACAAAAGTCTATCCTCTGTAGACGCAAATCAGTTATATAAGCGCAGCTGTATTTTCATGGGTCGTGCAAATTTAACACTTCCTGACTTAGCGAAACAATAGCTTTTCCATTGCAAATTATTTTTAATAGCTATGGCCACTTTGATTGACGAAAATAACAATGCATGAATACACACAATTAAGTTCATATGCAAATTGAGTAAGCCTCTGGGAATTTCTAAAGATAAGCTGTGGTTTAAATAAATGACAGACTAAGGAGAAAACAAAACTTCGGCAAAAGTGATGTGTTAAAGATGTCTCTTTACAAGGACATTTACTAATGATATGTTTTCCGATTAAAAATGTATTTGCCATTTTTATTGAATAATTCCAATGTATGAAATCTTTATTGAACATTGTATATGAATGAATACATATCTACTCAGACTTAAGGTGTTTTTGTGTCAGAACTAGATCACACATTTATATAGACATACCTGCACATGAACAATGGCTTCTGTGCCAACCATTAGCTACCTGTATTGGTGGGCTCATATACATGGTTTCCATGGTCCCCTGGATGAGCCAACTGCAAGTTTGTGTTTACTGCTTGGGCACCCTTTTTCTATTGTCATTGGAAGGATGAGCGTACCTCCAATGTCAAGAACACACAGGCCACAAACATTAAATCATGGGTCACATGTTTTCATTTTTGTGTAGCCTTAGGCACGGTAGAAGAGATGAAGTCTGCATTCCTGCAGTTTGCATACAAATTAATGAAATGTTCAATGATGTTTTATACATTTTAGGGCATTTTTAGGTGTCATATTACATTCATGCAGTGTTTTATGATGCTTATTGCATTGGATAAATGCTTGTAATGCATTTCTACATCATTGGTTACTTGGTTTCTATTTGTGGGATTCAATTTCATGGCCTGCTTTTTCATGATGGACAAGACACATTGCAGGCTGAGCCCTCTCCATACATCGATAAAAGGTGTCAACCCTTTGACTGGCTTTGACTACATTTACGTACCCTTGGCGGTCTAAAAAATAGTCTAAAAAATTAAAAAGAACTGGTAGAACTGATAGAACTGATATAAAAATAAATCAACAAATAAAATCATCTTAGGTATCACCACGTCCCAAAAGTCCCAATCTATTAAAAAATAAAAATGGTTGTACCCAGAGTTGAACACCATAATGGAAAATAGCTCCCAAATGCCTGAAATGCCACTTTTTGCCATTTTGCAACACATAATAATTTTTTATAAAAAGTGATCGGTCACACAGTCCCCCAAATTGTAACAATGAAAATGTCAGCTCATCTATCAAAAAATGACAACTTACACAACTGTAGACTGAAGTATGAAAAAAGTTATTAGTTTCAGAAAATGGCAAAACAAATATATTTTTTTTTTACATACTAAAGGTTTTTATTTTTTAAAATGTATTAAACACAATAATACCTGCATAAGTTTGGTATCCCTGTGATCACAATGACCCAAAGAATAAATGAGATGTGTCATTTGAAGTGTACAGTTAAAGCTATAAAAGCCGAGCCCACAAGAAAATGGCGCAAATGTGTTCTAGCACCAAATTAATTGCATTTGGAATTTTCTTCCTGCTTTCCACTACATAAATATTAAAAATGACAACTGGTTACACAGAAAAAAAGCTCTCATAAAGCTCCATACATTAAAAAATAAGAACATTTGGGTTTTTAAAGGAGAGGAGCAAAAAAATAAAAAAAGCCACTGGTGGCATGGGACTACACAATGACAGATGGGCTATTTAAGTGACATGAAACATTGTGAAGTAACCAATATTCACCTATCAGTTTCAGGAGCAGAAGACACCATATAAGTACATGCAAGATTAACCTTTACTTTTTAACCTTGTGAGATATTTCACAATACAGGTCTAATATGCCGATTACTCCTCCCATGATTCAGCTACTATTCAAATGCTCTGAAGATAGGTCATTAGTATAAAAAAAAGGCCCGTTAACCAGAAAACCACTTTAACAAAATAAAACATTACAGATCACACAAAGCAATAAACATTACCTAATTTAACATTTAAAACAATTGTCTAAATTTCGAATATAATATAATATAATAATATTGCTGTAATTAGCAGTCTGTATTTATCTGCTTTGAACATACATAAGTACTGTATAATTGGAAATATAATATCTATATAAGGTTTCATTAAAAAAAAATAGCTCAGACATTAAAGCTTAGCATGTATGTAGCCCACAGTGTATAATCAATCTTCTATTAAGCTCAGGTGTCCTTAGGCATCATTTTGACATATCTGGGACATGTTAGCAACTAAATGTTTCATAATTTGGCTCATCAGCAAACGTTTGAAGGACAATAATGAATTCTTCTGTACATTTTATGAGTTTTCCTTGAGGCTCATTTAATATACTGTATGTTCCTTAAACACTTCAGATCAGTATAATACAGTATCATAAGAAAACTATACACTACATCACAAATGATCTTTAATAGTCCTACAAAGGTCCTTAATCCTTATTTTCAGTAATATGTTTAGTCCCTGTGAAAAAGTCAAATAAACTTTGACCAAGTTTTATATGTATAAAAAATCACTTAAGACTTTTACAGATGCACTCTCAGAAATATTTTTATATATTCTGGTCTATAATATAGATTACATAAATAGTCGCCACCTTTCAAGTGTTAACTATTCCATTTCTCTGGAATTCAGATGCAACGAATCTTACTGTGTAATTTGTAGGAACCCAAATCCACTATCTTTATGCCTACCAATGAGAATCAGATTGAGCTTCTCCTAAAAATAAAAAGAGTGGTTTTTGGTCCACACTCAAGATGAAGTGACTCTTTATTTCAGGTAGTACAATTATAAAGCAGAATAAAAATAATGGGAAAGATGTATCAATCTGTTTACTCCAAAATTCTAGAGTAATTTGTACCTGAATTGGTATACGCCACATTTAATGTGGGTTTAAGACCGTTTTAGGCAGTTTTCTGACCTGTCTGAAAAGGGCAGTGGTCTCTAGAAAAGATATTAAGGTGCCAAAAAATTAAATCTGTGCGTCAGGAAATTTGGACCTATATGAGACAACTAATAGTGGGTTTTATAGTAGGACTACACAATTCTAAACTACACTAGATACATCATCCTGCATGATTTATTAGGCACAGAATAAGACTGTGTAGTCTAACTTTGATGAGGGGAGGGGGAGACAGTGTAACAGACCTGAAAATCCAGGTTACAGGGGGGGGGCTAGGTTAGCCACCGATTACCACAGTCACAGTCCCTGGTTTATCATGCTTGATGTTGATCATAGATTTCCTTTAATCCAATTGATAATCTGTGGTCAGCCTGGAAGAGCGCTGTTCACAAACGCAAACCATCTAACTTAAGGAGCTGGAGCAGATTTGCCTTGTGGAATGGGCACAGTCCCAGTAGTAAGATGTGGCAAGCACATAAAGACTTAGCCAAAGCAACTTGATGCTGTCTCTATACAATACTGAGTTTAGGGGGGGGGGGGGCGAATAGTTATGCACACTGATGTATTCTGATACTTGGTGCTATTTGTAGTTTGCTTCT
The DNA here is from genome assembly GCF_040894005.1 of Engystomops pustulosus. NCBI lineage: Eukaryota > Metazoa > Chordata > Amphibia > Anura > Leptodactylidae > Engystomops > Engystomops pustulosus. The sequence goes on from NC_092411.1 coordinate 185,437,168, forward strand.
CAATAAAATTTTGAAAGTTGTAGGCATGTTCTTTCAGGAAATGATGTAAGCCATCACAAAATCAAGTTTAATTTAGGATGTTAGGTACACAAAAAATGCCAAGAGGGTGCATACTGATGAATGCCACTATATGTATATATGCATATGAATTAATATTAAGGATTAATTTTACTTTTGATCTCCTAGTCCTCTGAATCGTTTTTCTTATATAGGGTTAGCATCTTCTTGTTCATTATTTTGGATTCAACTTGAAGCATGACCAAAGGATATTGTAACAAAACCAGACGGAAATAAGTAATTTAGAGAATTAATGCTTGACAGATTCTGGAAATTGACACAATTAGACAAGCTGACACACCCTCTGCTTCACGTTTTCTTTCCAACACAGAATAAATCAAGAAGACAATGATCTAAACAAAAAGAGCACTTGATGCATCTGCATCCTGACAATCAAGGATATTATGATCCAATGAATAATTCAAAAGGATATTGGGCTAATTTACTAATCATCTCCACGGGTCACATCTAAAGTGGAATATTATTAAGTATGAACAACATTGGGAAGAGTTTCATTATCATTTGTAATTGTGAAAGATCTCTAATTTGTAGAATCTGCCACCTCAGGCACCTGTTATGCAGTAGCTATCCATGAAAGGCCCGTCTGCTGGATTCTACTGAAGTTTGAATACAAAAACACTAAACAAGGGCTGATGCAAATGGGGACATGGTCTGTACAGCAGTGCAAAAAGTCTGTATTAGATCATTAGAACAGGAATATAGTCTCTTTATACTGTTTTAAATGTTAAAGAAAATCAACCACCACCATTGTACCGTTTGGAGCTGAGCACACTTACATGCTGACTTCTTCATTCAGCTGTTATCTTCTTTTATCATGAAACATCACCATTGCAAAGAAAATAAGGTTTATAAAAAATATTTAAACTAGATTCCAACACTCCAGGCTGACTGTGTTCTGATGCCTGGCACTCCGCCCGAACATTATTGCTACTACTGTGTGCATATTGTCCTCCTTCTCCCTCCCCTTCACCTGGCCAAAGTCTTCAGTCAATGAAGCCTGATGAAGCAGCCGCACACTTAATGCAGATAACTGGCTCTCTGCCAGGGTAAGGGGAGGGAGGAGGAGGGCATTGTTCACACAGTAAGCGTGCATAATTATCTTTGGACAGAGAGCTAAGCGCCCGAGCATGGGAGCTTGGAGCGCCGGAGCCTAATTAGAATTTTTTTATAAACTATATTTTCTTTGAAATGGTGTTGTTTTATGATAAAACAAGATAACAGCTGGATTTAGAATGAAAATGCCAGCGTGTAAGTGGGCTTAGCTCCAAACTGTACAATGGTATTTCATATATGTAGAACCTTTCAAAAATCTAAAACATTTAAAAGCTTATTTGAAAAATCTCTGAATAGGTTCTGGTTGTGGGTGGAGTGATGCAGGACCTACCCAGTCCGCTCCTTGGGTGGCATCCAGAAACTATATAAATGATGACATCTACTCATGACTGGTTAGAACTTCTTTTTACTTTTTTACTTTTACTTTTTTGACTTTAATTTTTAGAATTTCTCCTGTCTGTTTCTGTTTTGCTGGAACTGAAACATGGGCCGGAGTCTTTTTTCAGCCTGAGTTGGTACCCTGAAGCCCAGCCTGATAAGGAACCCTAAAACTGTTCCTCAGCCTGAATCCTGCCTCATCTGGAACCCTGTATCCTGTCTGATCTGGTGCCCTGTATTTTGCCTAATCTGGGACCCTGAACCCCAACCATATCCAGAACCTCAGACCTGTATCTGAGCCTGTTTTCTTTATCTCGATCACATAGTCTGAACCACACCTCACAGCCTGCACCCTGATTCTATACCCCAATCCCTTGCCTATTTCCTGATACTATCCAGGTGCCCTGAAAATACCATAGCATAAAATTGAGTAGACAGGACTGTTATTTCATGGACAGTTCAGGTATCTACTAGAATAGACATGTCCATATTTTATTTAGACCTCATATAATAAAATTGTAATGAGTTTATTTATCTTTTGGATAGTTTATTATGAACTGTAAGAAGTTTAATGTAAAGTGGTTACTGCCTAGGGAACGGGCTAAGGGAAGGAATTAAAGGGAAATCAATTCTATATTATAATATAACTATCAACAATGTTTTGCTTTAGGTAGGTATCAAGGCTTTTTGAAGCTCTCTGGAGTCTCTGATGCGACCAGTTCCTGAGGCAGGCTATTCACAGTTGTTACAGTAAAGAAGCCTTTTCTCCTCAGGAAATTAATTATTTTTTTCTCAAGATGGAGACAGTGCCCCCTTGTCTTTTGATGTGATCCAAGATGGTCACACCCATGTTTCACCATTTAAGTATCACAACCGGGTTTGGTGGCCATATTTAAATAGTTATTATATGTGATTGGCTCCTGCTGGAATTTAAAACAGAAGACATCCATCCTGGAAGAAGAGTTCTGAACCTGTGAGCACTCTCCATACAACATGCTGTACATGTTCCAGCCACTGAAAGGTTAAAAGATACCGGCAAAACCACATCTATAAGCCACATAGAGTGGATACTGTTTCTTTAAGTTTTTGCACATCATCTAAATTAAAACTGAATCTATTGAAATTATACATCAACAGAAGGATGATAAAACATATTATCATAATCTTAATACAACAATGTTAATTGCACTTTATAAGCTATTGTTTTAGAGAAAATTTTAGAGAAAATGGGTGCACTAAAGGAGGAGCGCCATCCATGGTACAATGAATGATGTTCTTGGTGGACCAGGAATGAAGCTGTTCCTGTTGAGGATCCTGCTCTCACCATCATGCACTCTCCATCATGCAGTGCCCACACCATACAGCACTTCACATTTACATAATTAACAATACTTTGGTGGACATATCCACATCTTTGCGACAATGAAAAACAAGAAAAGTAAGCCTGTTAGGCAAATGAAGAGGCCTACTAAATTATGCTTTCAGATGGGATGATTTTGAAGTGGTAGACAAATGGTTACTGTATTTTATTCCTATTTATGTTCTACAAAGTAGCAATTTTATTATTAGCAAAAAAACAGACATGGGAAGATACAGTTTTCCTACGGACCCAAGCTATCATTAATATTTTAGATATCAGAGTAATTTCCCTTATGTATTTTCGCTTTTGAATGTATTAAATTTAGGCTTATCAGAATAAAATGGAAAGTTCAGAACTTTAGAAGTATGAAAACTCCTATAATTTGATGAAAGTGAAAGATAGTGACTGATAGGAAAAGATGGAAGTCAGAACGAGATAAAATGGGAACATTTTCACTTATATAAGAGAGCACAGCTAACAAAAAATAATTGTCAGATCGACTTTTATATTTAATGTGTGTATTTTTGTTGTTTTTTGGACAAAGGCAAACAGAGTAATCAAAACAAAGTTTCTGACCTTGTATGTCTTCCTTTACAAAAAATATCAATGTTTACTATTTATTAATAATATGCAAGCATATACAACATAGCAAAATATTAAAGGGGTTGTTCAGGATGGGAATAGGGGGATGGATCTTGGTCCAAACCAAACTTACTCACACTTTTGAGACATATAGTATAAAATGACCAAAAAAAGACAGTAACAACTAGAGATAAGTATGAACAAAAAGCATCCATAGAGAGCTATTGAGATAGTAAGCCCAAGACTGAAATAAAAATGCTTACATGTACATGTGGATAGGCATCAAACAGTATGACCACAGTTCTATGAGTAAAAGTTCCAAGTTCGAGGCACGTCTTGGAAGAAGCTTTCTTGGTGCAGATGTTGGGGGAAATGTACTCTTATCGAAGGTACCGTAGTAATGTATGGTATTACATCCAGCAAGGTCTTTACGATCCATTGTGGGTCCATATCTCAGGGAAAAAGTGCTGTCACAGTACAGGTAAGTCAAAGTAGGACAAGTCTGATATGAGTCTGATCAGGCATCTTGGACTCACATGAGCAGATCCGGTGCTGGTGCCTGCTCTCATGCTGCAGGAAGTAAAGCTGGGACAATATCCTGGGCCTGCTGTGCATGTCCTGTACATATGGTGCTTGCGCAGTCAGTACAACACAGGCACACAGTGGCAGGGAGCTTCGGACGGAGGTAAGTATAAATGTTAGTTTTTAGAATGTAATAGACAATTTGGGACACTAAACCTGTAGTTAACATTATGTTGCACTTTACTACTTAAGTGTCATACATGTTAATGTTTCCACTGGATTTTTATTTATTACTTCAATACATCTTCTATGAATTATGTTTAACATATTGTTTGTATCAGTATAAAGGTGATTTTATATTATTATTATTATTATTGTTGCATGAAACTTTCAAATCTGCACCCCTCAAACTATTAGAAACAGCTTTTATGAAGATTGTTATCCCTTTGAGATCTAGTAATTAAAACAAAATGGAGGTATTTTGTCAGTAATGCATTCATGTAACTTGCTGCTTTGGTGCACAGTGAGAAGCAGAAGGGAAGGAGGGCCATGCTTTAGCCAGTTTTACCCTACACTTTTGTGAGCTATAAAATATTTGTTCTTCTGTTAATGTTTCCATGTGAAGGTTTACCTTTTGCGTGATTAGATGCTTTTTTCAGTGAAACTATTTTGGGGTTGCTATGAATGGGGTTCTATATATTATAAAATAAAATGATGGTCTATTTGTTTATTTCCTTGTTCTATTCATTTATCTCCATGTCAATTAACATACTGTAGATCACTTCAGTATTGCGCAGCAAATCCCTCCAATCAGGGTTGGCTCCAGGTTTCAGTGGGCCCCTGGGCGACAGAGCCTTAAAAGGGTCCTTTGCAGTTTGGGTGTATGAGATACTATCCTATACACATGACTGACAGCCTGTATAAAGATGTGACACTCCTGGTGCTGGCTCCTCTATGTGCTTCCTGGTTCTGGCAGCCCCTGAAGCCTGTGTGCGTATGAGTTATTCCTATACACATGACTGACAGCCTGTATAATGATGTGGCACTCCTGGTGCTGGCTCCTCTATGTGATTCCTGGTGTTGGTGCCCTCTGCAGCCTGTGTATGTATGAGATACTCCTATACACATGACTGACAGGCTGTATAAAGATGTGACACTCCTGGTGCTGGCTCCTCTATGTGCTTCCTGTGCTGGTGCCCCCTGCAGCCTGTGTGTGTATGAGATACTCCTATAGACAGGACTGACAGCCTGTATAATGATGTGACACTCCTGGTGCTGGCTCCTCTATGTGCTTCCTGGTGCTGGTGGCTACGCCCCCTGCAGCCAGTGTGTGTATGAATTATTCCTATATAAATGACATGACTGACAGCCTGTATAATGATGTGGTACTCCTGGTGCTGGCTCCTCTATGTGCTTCCTGGTGTTGGTGGACACACCCCTGGCAGCTTGTGTGTGTATGAGATACTCCTATACACAGGACTGACAGCCTGTATAATGATGTGACATTCCTGGTGCTGGATGTCCCTATGAGCTTCCTGGTTTTGGTGCCCCCCTGCAGCCTGTGTGTGTATGAGTTACATCTATAGACCTGACTGACAGCCTGTATAATGATGTGACACTCCTGGTACTGGCTGCCTCTATAGGCTTCCTGGTTATGAATGCCCCTTGCAGCCTGTGTATGTATGAGAGATACAACTGCTACAAGATGCAGCCATGTGTATGGGAGGAAAGAACATGTCAGCAGATAAAGCACTAGAAATGCTTTGCTATACACTACACCCAGACATGAACAGGGGGAGCAGAGGGGAGAGGTAACAGGGGTGACATCACTTTCTCTCCCCACATGCCCAGCCTCATTTACATAGTAAAGAAAAGATTATTTTGATTTTAGAATGATTTATGTATGAATTGACTAGATAAAGTTTGTGATGGAATGCTTGTGAGCTGCTCCAACAGGTAGTAGTGACAGAATTAGTAACCCAATGACAGGTGTCCTTTAATGAAAATGTTACTGTAACATTAAAGGGGTTAGACACTTTTCAATAAATCTAGACATATCTCTGCATGTATATGTGTACCTGGACTTTTGCCTCCTGGTTCTCCGCATGCTGCAATCTGCATATATACACAACTTCCTGTTTCTCACTCCTTCAGTCCATCCTAATGGTTACCTCCACTGTGTCTTTTTTCTCTCAGTTCGTCTCACTGACAGACACAGGGAAGGGGAAGCAAGATGAGTCATTATCTCCTGTGGCAGGTCCCTCCTATTTATCAGTGCCGAGACATGTAAGCAAAGATTCACAGAGCGTTCACAGACAGCACTAAAAGAAGCATCAAGGATGATGAATCAATTGGTGAGCATTCAGGAATTATTATTAAGGCAGCGAAGACACATATGAAATTTATGTTAAAAAGTGGCCAAACCCTTTAACTTGAATGTTGTAATTGTGAATACATATATTGCCACTTTTACTAAGGGTCATGCTCCAGTTTTGTGTCATGCTATGCACATTCTCTAAGGTGCAAACTACTTGCACTGGTATTTAAGAAGTACCTGTGCCACATTTGTGACAAACGCGACCTTTTTGTGGCGCGGCTGCACTAAGCTTCATGCAACACAAATTTCTACACTGAAGGAGGGGTGTGGGTGCTCATTCCAACCATGCGCCAGATTTAACATAAAAAGTCTGACAGCTATGTGTTGCATGCTCTATGTTAAAGGTGCAAGAAATAAGAAAGTGATGCACTCTGTTGGGGCAGTGCAGAGGGTGTCAGATTCATGCAGAAAATGTGACTGATATCCTGAATTTGCAGTACCCTGAACTATGCACAGGCAAACTACACAGGGTCAGTTCCAGGTTTCAGTAGGCCCCTGGGCATCAGAGTGTCAGTAGGCCCCTCTGCAGTGAACTTACGTGACCTCATTAAAAATTCAGATACTTAAACTGGGAATATTTTAGGGAACAAGAGACTGTTTATCATACCAAATAACCCCCCCCCACCTCATGGTTATTTTGTATAAAGCCCCCTCATGGTTATTTTATATAAAGCCCCCACTTACCCCTTATGGATTCCTTATGTACAGCCTTATGTGGGCCCTCCCAGCAGCTTTGGGTCCTGACACTTGCCATGGTATGCCCAGTACTGGCGCCGGCCTTGAATGATCACATTTCTAGTATAAGGTTTGGTTTCTACATTAAAATTTTAAATGTATTTTTTATTTCCGCTACAGATTTTACAAGATCCACACCTAGTTCTGCCTCAAAAACTACAATATGAAACCAAAGCATTGTACACCCAACAACATAGAACTTCAGATAGGGAAAACATCAGCTAGACATGTTACATGACATACACCAAACTGAAGGTATTTTATTTGTTCAATGTCAAACTAACATTTGCAACCTCTGTACATTTTTGAAAAAATGCTAGTAGTTTTAAAATAAACTTTAAAGAAAATGCACAAAGTATTGCTTAATATTCTCCTGTTATTAAGTAGCAAATTGTACATTAAGTAGTTCACAGAAAAGCACTGGAAACTGGAAAAGTGCTGCCTTTTTTTGAAAAAAGTGGCTGTAAAATTGTGAATCGAGGAAAATGTGACTTTTCTGTTTAAATGTTGAATTTGTTTTGATTCCACTGGACTGATGTTCAGGGTTTCTTGAGTGACAGGACTGTAAGGTGCCAACACAGTATTGTCCTTGTCGGCAAATAACACATGCCAATATTCTTATTGTTCGTAAATTGCTGTAGTCCTTAAGTCTTCAGTTAGTAAAAGATTATGTGAGGTATTGATACCTCAACTGATTGATAAATATAAAATATAAAAATATTGGTTATCTTGAATTCCCTATTTAAGAGAAAACAAAGTTTTTTGGAAAAACAATGCCCATATTGGGAGAGATTTATCATGCGCAGAACAATGATGTCACATGCACCCCAGACGTTAAGGTACAGGTATTTCCATTGACTTGAAGTGAGTGAGGCCTCATTCCCTAAAAGAGATGAAGGTCCCACACCTATGAGGTACCACATTTAGTTTTCCAAGTTATAACATATCATATTTTACCAATTCCTGAGAAATACCCCTTAAAGGTGCTCTCGTGCCTGTTTTGATCAGCCAGAATACTACCCAACGTTTGCCTATGGTATTGCTCATGCACATACCAAGTGTGAGAAGAAGGAGTGTGCAACAACATACATCAACCCTCGCATGTAATAAATTTGTTTATTTTACCATGTTTTACAAGTCTTTGAAATCTGTTTAAAATCTTTTATTTCTCACAATCAGCTCAGATTATAACATCTTTAAGGTGAACTGTATTTTACATCTGGATTTTTATTTGTTTATTGGTTTTCCTGATAAATACAAAACGTGCTTAAGGGTTTTGTAAGTATGTAACGTTTGCATGACATTTTCTTTCTGAAAAAAAAATACATGTAACTTTCTTTTATGATTATTATTATTATTATTATTATTATTATTATTATTATTATTAAATAACACATGTAAATACAGATGTAGCAGGCACCCAGCAAACATCTGCTTTTTACTACAATAGTAATTAACTTATTTAATATCCTTAGGGATCTATAGCTGTCTTGACATGCTCATGTTATACTTTGAGAGACATATTAAGGTTGTAGTTAATTTAATTTGCACTGTTGAATAGTGAAAAGTATTTGCAAGACTTTCTAATGATAACCTCTTAACAATTCTAACTCAGAACATTATGAAGTCATCTAAAACTCTAGAGGAAACAACATCGCCATCTATTGGTAGTCCACTGTACTCAACATGGAATTTGTACTCAAGGCTGGTGTGCTTCTCGGGTTAATCAGTAGAGAACAGAGTTAATATAATTCACTTCCAACTGGTAGAACATAAAAGTATTTCATAGGTTAGTATTTCAGCTGCTGAACCAAGGAATCTATTGACAGGAGCTAAAAGTGTAGAACGGCACTGTGCTATTAACCCAATAACTAGAGGAATAGGACTTGCAGAACACCAAGAGACAAGAAGACTTCCGGATTAGGTTAATGTTTTACAATTCAGGTTTTGAACTCACTTTATAGTTGAGAAATAAATTAGTTGTCAAAAATTTCTAGGTTTTGATTGATTGAATGGAAAATGTAAACAGTTTTGAGCTGTACAACAAGATGTGTATGGATCTCCCAGAAACTTCAATTTATGATTATATGCAGATTGTTAGTCTGAAAACTGACAACCCATTTTTTAGAAGCCATTTCTGACATTAAAATGGTACTGTGTACACAAGATAGCCTGAGACAACATAAAGGAAGTGGGAAACTCCTCTCTATAATGGCAATTCCTCTCCATGGATAAAAATGAAATATTTCACTGTTTGGTTAAATTTAATGGACTGTCAATGTAGTTTACAATTAGATGATACATCCCCTTTAAAGACATGCTGCTTGATTTGTCAAACATTTTACCCATTTACACCTGGATGGAACATAACGAAGATGGGTACAGAAGCAGCAGCAGTCATATCCATGCTATTATTCTTCATACCGACTGCAAAATGAAAATATTTTTCAGTGAAGAAAATAAACACCAGGTATCATGGTAAAGAAAGGGGTCCCTACCTCTGCTAGTCACAGAAGAAAAGTAGAAACTACCCCTACTGAATAAGTGCTCAGTAAAGATGACAAACAAACATATAGGGGCACATTTACTTACCCGATCCCTCGGAGTTCCCAAAAGTGCATTGTCCGCCGGAATGCACTGTGCCGCGATTCACTTAGATCGTGCGCCCGATTTCCTGCATCTGTCGCTTCCCTGGTGCATGTAAGTGCTTGGCTTGCTACACAATTTTGATGTACAATTCCACGGTTTGTCCAAATCCGTCAGATCGTCCGACGGCCCACCCCCCGATTTCTGTCCCATGAAAGCCAACACGATTGCGCCAAAATACGATTGGGTGCATCAAAAACCCCTTTTAAATCCCTGTCCATGCGCCGCAAAATGGAAATCGTCGGGATATCCGACGAAAGTGTGGTCCGCACTTAAAAATTGAGCCCCATAGGGAGAAAACAATAGCGAAGACATACAAGTGGTCAGGCACAAAATGGTGCAAAATCGAGAGGCAAGAGATGGTCAAGGAATGTAGCAGAGGTCAAATAAACAGAATAGCAAAAAATAGAATAGCAGAAGCTCAACTGCACTAAATGCAGTTTGCCTGTGTAGTTTGCAGGGTGCACCAGATCCAGGATTTCTGGCACACAATCTTCATGAATCTGGTGCTCCATGCACTACCCCGACAGAGTTAACTGACTTTTTTTTTTGTGCACATGAATTATAGGGCATGTGACATAATTCTGTGAGACTTTGCATGATAAATCTGGCGCACAGTCTAACTGAGCACCGAAATGTCCCTAGTTTGTGTCACATGAAGAATAGTGCAGCTGCACCTCAAAAGGATCTCATGTGACACAATTGTGGTGCAGACACTTCTTGTGCGATAGCTGTGCAAGCAGGTCCAACAGGAAACATGCAAAGTCCAACAGGAAACCAGCTCATGGCCTGTAGTAAATGTGTCCCAATGTTTTATTGCAGACACCTTACAATTGATCAATGCAGCCTGGTACTGTCACAGTAGGCATTCTTAACTATGAGTCATCTGTAAGTCAGGTGCTCTTAAATTGGGGACTGCCTTCATAAGTAATAATTATGGGTAATCAGTTCTGGTAGATATATTAAATGGGGTGTGCTACATATAATTTCATTTATTCTTGGGGATTATGTATAGGATTGTGAATTTATGAGGTAGGAGGTACTATAGGGAAATTTATTCAGGGGGAATATAGTATATATTATTATACAGAGAGCCACACACTGGATGTTTTATATGTGGGGGCAGCGTTGTCAGTTTTATTGTGAGGGGTATATATTATTTAGGAGCACAGTGTTCTCATCCAGGTAACACTATACTTTAAGTGACTGTGGTATTTTTACGAGTGCTCCACAGAGCTGAAGACAGTGATAATTCAAAGTCGAAATGAGGTCCTCTTCCTGTAGGAGCAGAACATCAACAGTGAGGTAGATGCCTTATCTGCCTGTGCCACTGACTAACCCACTAGGTCTCAACTTGGGTAGTGTTAGTGGCATTATGTTGGGATCTTATAAAGTGTCACTAATCTTTTCAGCATATTTTAATCAGGTTGTAGATGCTTTTTAAAGATGTGTCTGCAAATTCAGTGGGCCGAATGTAGCAGGGGATCAGAGGTTGACTTTATCTGTGGGGAGGGAAGGGGAGCAGCATTTTAGTATTTTTACTGGTCCTAGGGTAAACACTGCGGTAATAAAGTAGCTAATGAAGTGTCAGTCTATTACTAAACCTAATTCCCAAAGCAAAAATTGCTGGAAATATTCCTTTTTTTATTCAATGTATATAGTGACAGAGATCAATTAAAATAATAGCAGCAATAAAATATGTCTAACATAAATATTGGTTTAAGCGCATTTTATTTTCCAACAGTTTATAGCCTATTACTTTGGAGATCTTCAACTTGCACCAGGTACATGAGCGCTAACAAGGTAAATATCTAACTATACCTTTCTCTATCTTCGTGTGGTTTCCTCCTTCAACATTATCCACTTGTCAATACAGAACAGTGAATTCAGCAATAAGTGAAAAAGTAGAACTGAGTACATATTAGAAAACAGCCATGGATTCATCCTATCTATTCTCTTATACCTTTTGTTTTCCAAAAATAAAAGCAATTTTCTCTAGAATCTGTGGATTTGCGCCTTCATGGTAAAGCAGCAGGAGCAGCAGTATAGTTTTTCCGGTTTAATAAAGCTGTCAAATTTGACATGTCACTATCCACAGCCTCTCCCTATCTCCAGCAGGATGAAGGGATTATGTAGATGACTTGCAACATTGTGTCTTACTAGGAAACATTGTCCTGAATGCTTGGCATAGTCTGAATCTATTTCCATTGCCCTGAATGCCGGGAGCTATGAACTCTCTCGAAAAAGGATAAACACCTCAACAAAGCTGTTAAGCAGCCCCACTAAATGGTTCTGGCAGGCATAAACTTTCAGTGGACGAGCAAATACAATTTGCTTTTTTTTACTTCCTTTCTTCATAAACCTTTGAAGTTTCATTCATGCTGAGTGCAAAATGAAAGTGTTGATTGAAGCTCCTGTTATTTTTGGAAAAGTGTTGCACCTCTTATAGTTTTCTATGTGCAATATTGGTATACATTTTACTTTACCTATCCACTGAAAATGGGTTTTATAATTAGCCACCCTATTGGAAATGGGTGTAATTAGTTTTATTATAATTACTCACAATCTTCCTGTAATTGAGGTGGTTATGTGCAATTTGTTTGGTTTAAGCTAAATGTATGCATTGATCACTATTATTATATTACTATTCTAAGCAGCAAGGCATCTACCTAAATACACCTGCACATAAAGCACATAATTGCATTACTTTCATAAAATCTTTTCTTTAGAGACTCTCACACAATCATCTTTGAAAAAAAACACATTAAAAATGCCTCAGCGTTTACTTGTACATTTTGCGTAAATATTTGCTACCAGCTTTGTGTCTTTCACCAGGGTATCCAGTCTCAATCAACCATGCCCTGCAGACATCAGCTGGTATTTGAAATATAGAAAATGGGATCAAACTGCAGCATTTATTCTACAGTGACCACATAGCGCTATAGTAGCTCAGCCCAGGGTGTAACTACAGGGGTAGTAGCCATAGCAGCTGGCGGGTTTCATGTGAATATGCTGTATGTTTGTATTTGTGATGTGTATATGCTGAAAGTCTGTGTATATGGTTTGTATACACTGTATGTACATATTTTAAGGGCTGAGTGGGACCCCATTCAGAAGTTCACTATGGGGCCCTGTCTCTGCTATTTACGCCACTGGCTCAGCTCCTGTTATAATGGGAGATGACCTGCAATAGTGCAGCTAGGCCCCTACAGTTTATATTGTGCTGATAAGTGGAGCATGAAAAAAACTGGTAAGATTTCTCACAGTGGGGCAGATTTATCAAGCTGTCTGAAAGTCAGAATATTCTTAGTTGCCCATGGCAGCCAATCACAGCTCCCCTTTAAAATATTCATGAGCACTGGTAAAATGAAAGCTGAGCTGTAATTGGTTGCCATGGGCAACTAAGAATTTTTGACTTTCAGACAGCTTGATAAATCTGCCCCAGTGTTTATTGTTGCTAGTTCTGTTGATTTATTTAAATTGAACCTCTCTCCCGTTTTTATACCATTAAGCTGTTAAATATATTTATCAATATTCCTTCTTTTATATTAAAACTCACTCGTTTACTTACTAAAATACAAGTCACCTTGTGCCTGAGATGAGTTACATTGAATGGTTTAAGGGGGAACATCACTTCAAATGTCCCAATCTTAAACTGTACAGCACCAAATGACCACCAACCTGAACCAATTTCTGTCAATTTAAAGATGAGAATTACATCTTTCAAAATCCACAGGTATGCTACAGAACCTAAGACACAGGCAGCTTAAGGGTGGACTCACATTGGCATTTTTTTCACATCGGTGATTTTTCACTGAACCCAGTGTCCTTTGGCTTAAGGACACATTGGTTTTCTCTTCCTGGCTCCAGTGATTTTTCACTTATGTCTCACTGAACCATTCCTTTCAATAGGCTATTTCACACTCCTTTTTTCTCCGATGGATGTGCAGTGGTTGGTTGGCTCTGCAGAGGCTACTGGGGGATTTTCCATAGCCACAGGAGCTAATCCATGCCCCGAGTAGCTGCTGCAGGTAATTTACATATTAATAAAATAAAGTTTTAAAACCAAAATCCTCTTCAAGGATTACATGGTTGTGTGACTTAATAAGGTATCTGCAAATACGCATCATGCAGGCAGATGGCACCTGTGTGTCCGTATTTTTCATGTTCCCATAGACTTCTATTGGAAAGCACAGACCACAAACATGGGTATGAGTGACCGCCACTAGTGTTTCGTGTTATTTCGGCAGACTCACAGGTAGTGGAATATGTCAAAAGCAGGTAGCAATGCTGTCAAAGTGCCGGGGTGTCAGTAATTACAGTATTTTTCCCCAACAGACCCCTGTATAGCTGTAATTATACTGAGCTGAAAACATCTTTAACTACTAAATGAGATACAAGCAATATGCATATTATGCATATTTCCCACCCGCTGTTCCCAACTGTTGCCCACTATGTGTGCACTTAGAAAAACATTTATTGTGTAAGAGAGAACATTTTATTTCACATTAGATCTATTTTTTAGTCTTTTTGTATACCTGTAAAATTACATATAAAAAATAAAAACATCTAATTCGTTGAATTCTAAATTCAATGAAATGTCTGTCAGCTTTAAATGGTTCAACAAAGGATGTAACCTCCTTTATGGATCTCATTATCCGAGGCAAGCTGCCTGTATGGGTAATCATACACCCTACACCTGCAGAGCAGACTTCTAAACCCTTTCACAAATTTAATAAAGACTTCTTTTCTCTTCACTTTCTTATGTGTAGGCATCAGAGCTAATAGGCTTCTCACTGTGCCCCAGATACAATAGCGTCTCAAGAAAAAGATCAAGGATAGCTTCCTTCAAGTTAAAACATTTCTCTGCAAGAAGGGATTTTTCAAGTAATGAATTGACACTAAATCTTAAACACTATATTCAAGACAAGATATTGAAAAAATATAAAGATTAAAGTCTGCTTTTATTTTTTCCCAATTAGATAAGGTTGTCAGTAAAATAATATTTTGAATGCTTTTCTTTAGGTTATCCCAATAGTAAAAGTAGCCTGATGAGTTTATATAATTTATACAACCAGATCCTGGAAGTGATGTCAAAATACAGGGACTCCCTGTTGTCCCAGACAGTCTCATTCTTTACAGAATCTCCACTGCACAGTATGTTTTTCTGCCAATGCCTTTAAAATTCATGGGGGGAAGCACATTTTACACATCTTTGTCTTGTCAATAAGAGTTAACAGAATAGCAAAGCAACATGATTTCTTAAAACTACATACACGCATGTGCTACAGAACCAGACTGAGCTGTGCTGCAGTAGCCAAGTCATTCAAAGTTGTAAAGTTGTGGTTTATGTTTTTAAATGGTACTAGGATGTTTAACCCCTGTAGGTGCTGGCACTTTTCCTTTCTTGCATTCCTGTTTTTTTTTTTTAGTTTTTCCCATTTCTTCTATTTACCAAGCCATTTGAGAAAAAAAGTGGAATAGACAAAAAGGTGCACCGTTTTTGCATGCTTTGTTTTATGGCCTTGACTGGCCGTGAATAAATAGTGGAAAATAGTCCTGGATGACCTGAGTCCTTATAACAGATGAGTTTCCAAATGAACCAGTACACATATGTCCAAGTCTAAAGACAAAGATTGTCAAGTCCTATTTATTAGGGAAAGTATTGATGGTATCTCACCACTTCCAAATTCGACACAAATATAGTACATTCAATATGAAAGGAAAATGTCTCCGGACAGTTTTCCCACTCTGGGTGTTTTTCCTGCTGGCTACTCCATGCTCACGGGACGGGCAGGGCGTCACGGGAACAGGGTGTGGCTTTCTACACTCGCTTCGTAGGCATAAGTAGGCAGAGGGAGGTGCAGCCTACAAACATAGCTCAGTTACACCAGTTCTGTCAGGATTAATGGGCCCAAATGTTTCTCAAGTCATGCAGTTTAAGAGCAATGGTACTACATGCTAATGAAGTGTATGTAGACTCTTAACTTAACAGAAAGTTATAATAATGCCTTAAAATATTCCATCTCGCATTATTCTGGCATTTGGCAAATACAAATAATTTTGGTAATCCTGCTTGACCTAAAATGGGAAAGTTTTTTTCTGATTTCATGTCAGATAGTAAGAAAAATTTTTATATTGTGTATGGAAATTTCTTGTTTCAACTGTATATGTACCCTAAAAAAATACAAATAATTTCAGAATATGTTGACAGAAAAATAAATTATTTTTTTAGACTTTTGGAATATTAGGATGAAAAGGCTCGAACACAATTGATCAGTAAAGGGTTAAAAGCCAAATTCCTCTGCTTCTGTTTTAAAACACCACCATTGTTCAATTCATTACTGTAAAACATTGTCTGGAGCCAACCACTGATATGGGAGTGTTTATGATGGACTGGGTGTGCAGACAGTAATGACTGCATGCATAATGGCTCCCTCCATACCTAAATGTACTATAGGGTTACAACAAGCTACAATAATATCTTTATCAATAACTTATTGTTTATGTCCCAATATATTAAGAACTGTAAGGGCTCAATGAAGGTTCTGAAATGGACACTTGATGAAATCCTGTTAATTGATGATGTTCATTGATGGTTCTCCAGTTTAGACTTACACAATCCATTGCATTATTTACAGATCTTTTACAGATCTACAAGATGCAATGACTTGACATTCAACTATTGACAGTTCTCTAGCAATCAAGGTGATTGACATGAATGATCAATACGGTAATGACAGTATGTGTGGTCTAGGAGACAGGGCTAGAATTACTTTCTCTTGTAATGTGTTTAGCTTCTTTCTTGAGCCAATTTAATTCCTGTCCATTATGTTCTTCTCTAGTGTCTACTTTCTATTCCTACTGCTATTGTTTTGTAAGTATACAGTACAATAATGATCGGTCTTCAACATCTTGTGGTTCCTTATTGTATCTATTAAACAAACCACAGAAAATTGTTGAGACTATATTGTTGGCCAATGTACAGAATATATAAATGGATCATCTATTTCTAATTATTTTTTCTTGTTTCTTCAACAGAGATGTCTGTTATTTTGCTACAATATTGCAATATACCATGTTCAAATTGAGAGAAATTCCCCAGCTATGCAGGCAGTGACCAACTAAAGAACACCTGTTTTACAGACGACCACTAGTTACAAACAATGCATGTCTTTGACACCTGTGTACGGTGTTCATCCAAGTTCAAATGCTTGAAAAATGGCGCTAGCCTGGTCGGATTGTTTTTTTATAAAATTGTTTTTTAATTCATATAAAAAAGTCCATAAGGAAAAAAATTACATTGAATTTAGAACAATGCATTTCGTGCTTGGTACAAAGACATGCATTTTCTGGAATCTGCCTATTCAATACAGGAGCAAGAAGCAGCCCTTAATGCACAATTCTTTCAGGTTAGTGTATCATTACACCAATTTACTGCTATCATACAAAGGGTACTACACTATAGGAGAGCCCCTTGTCTCTCCCCATCTGTCCCCATCTTTGCACTAGTTACAAACAGACCTCTCTGCCCACTGTGACGCTCCCTAGATGGTAATTTACTAAACCTTAGTCCCAAGCTGAATTGGTGAACTGCAGGTTTGGACTGGTCCGCCAGGGCCTCTGTCACTATAGGAGGCCCCTGCCCGTTTTAGTGACAGTACACGATGCGGCCGCCAAGTACTGTGTGACTAGGCACTTGTCCCCTGGGAGTGTGTCTCCATGTGTCCTTTTCAAATATATGAAAATACCCATCACTTCTCTATAGTCACTCCCGAGTGATGAGAGTTATTCATATATTTGAAAAGGACACATTGAGGAGCAGTTTCCCATGTTTCCCAAGGTTGGGGGGTTGCTCCTCTATAGCCACTCCCAGGGGACAAGTCCCTAGTCACAGAGAACATGGCATAATGGCAGAGCACAATATAACATATCTTTTTTTTCTGTAAAACCTATTTATTATACAAAAACACTTTAGCGGTGTATGTACTATGCTCTGTGGGGACTGGGAGGGGGGCAGGACAGGTTCCCTTTAAAGTTGTTTTTCATTTGCTGCCTAACAGTTTCTATCTATCTGCATTTCCAATGCGTTTTTATAATGTAAATCATGCACTATGTTACTTATCCAGAGTAAATATGTTTATAACAACAACAGAAGAATACAATGGACACTTTTACTATCAAATTATTACTACATATTGTAGAAGAATTACTAAACTACATATATCTGAAATCTAAGTTTTTCAGAAACTGAAGGCTGTGTGAGCATACATGAATGTGGATTGTGCCACATATATATGATATGTAAACCAAGATATTATGTATAACCTATGAAGAACACTAGGTGGCTCTGTCATGGCTTTTCATCTAAAATATTTGTGAACATGAGAATAGCACATGCCATACTGTTATTATCAGAGTATAGTATAATATAATATTGTAGCATAGAGAATGAAATTCTTAATTGTGTTATGGGATTAGGGGATAGCCTGGATACCTGATCATTTCTTCAATACAAATAAATATAAAGTAAAATATAACACAACAAAAAAGAAACCCTAACCTACATCGGTCACATAAGGCTAAGTTCACACTCATGATTTCTGTTTATTTACAACAAGATAATGGATGGTAAATAAACGGTAATTCAACTGAACATAAGGGATGACAGTGTCCATTACAGTAACAGACACTTTAATTTCACTTTCAATTATTAATTATAATATTATTATTAATAATTCTTTATTTATATAGCAGACACAGATTATGCAGCGCTACACAGAGCTTGCCAAATTGCTCCCTGTCCCCATGTGGCTCACAATCTAACCAACCTATCAGTGTAGGAGGACCATGTGGAAACCCAATGCAAACATGGAGAGAACATACAAACTCTTTGCAGATGTTGATCTGGGTGGGACTTGAACCCAGGGCAGAAGTTCTATCTACTCAGCCACCATGCTGCCTGGATAGCTTTTATATCTATCTAATCTATCCATCCAACCATCCATCCATCTGTCTGTCTATACCTCATTGATGTAATGTATAGATGTCTCATTTCTACCTACCTATCGATCTCTCATTGTTATCTTCCTATATAACTATTGATCTCTCATTTCTATCTGCCTACCTATCTTTCTCTCTATATCTAACACGTATCTATAATCTATCCATCATCTCTTTTTCTATCTATATATCTATATGTTAAATATTTCTGTCTATCGATATCTGTTTATTTCTTGATATAAAAAAAACTGATTACATGGATTCCATGGGATTTACAATGGATACGGTCAACTTCAGTTTTTTACTTTGTTTAACCGGAAAAGCGGTGTGAACTTAACCTAAGATCTTTCATTATTCTGTACTACAAAAGTTAGAAGTTCAATAAATGAGTCACCCCAGCAATGACATTGCATAAAGTTAAAGGAAACCTGTCACCAGGAATGTAATTTTAGCTGGTGACAGGTTCCAGTAGCCTCTGCACTGATGAATTTGCCACAGTTGGCATTCTGGACAGTTTTAAGATAAAAGTTTATTAGATATTACCTGGCCACCATAATTTTGTGCTGCTGCAGGGGTGTGTGGAAAGAGCTCACTGGTTGAGCTCGCTCCATACATGGCTAACATATGGACACAACTGCCGCAGTCGGTGCTGGCACTAATTGTGGAAGTTAACCTGTTAAGTGCTTTTTAAAAGATATTAAAAAAGTATTCCCGGTCGTGAACACCGTAGTGCAAATTAGCGCCAAAATCTCAGAATTGCCACTTTTTTGCCATTTTTTCATTCGTAAGTATTTGAATACATTTTGTTTTTTATCACCCCACTTGGAATTTTTTCCCCGCTTTAAGGACATTGCATGGAATATTAAATTGTGCCACTAAAATGTACAATTTGTTCTGCAGATAACAAGCCCATTGATACATCTCTCTTAATGGAAAAATAAAAAAAGTTGTCGCTTTTGGAAATAATCCGTTATCAGATTGGACTTATATTACGGATTGATCTTTACACACACCAGCTTTTTTCCTCACTTTGCGTCTCTGTTGCAATGCGATGCCTCAACAGTAAAGCATGTCCTACCTTAATGCAGGTCAAAAAAAAAATTCACATTGAATGGGACGTATTTATCAGGCCAGTGGCGCAGAGGCCCCGAAATAATCACAAATGCTAGCTTATTGCTTGCACTTGCGATTATTTTCCTGAATATGAAAATGATGCGTGGAGGGGTGGTGCGTGGAGGGGGGTGAAAGGGGGGCGTGGCTGGCCGAGCGGAGGGCGCAGCCTGCCAGGAGTGGGCCGGCCCGGGGCGTTACTGTTCCCACTTCGGCACACTCGCTGTCGCTGGCGACTTTTCATATGTGAAAAGTCGCCGGCTACATTTTTTTCTATGCCAGGCTCTGCCCCAATTCATCAATAGGCTTCCACCTCTTCATGTATGCAGCTGCGAAAATGCAGCAGCGGGGCTATCATAAGTATGATAAATATGCCCCTATGGGTGCATGAAAAAAAATCATCCTAGTGCGGTGAATTTTTCCTGCATGAGTTTCAAAGAAGTAGCTGAGAGCAGAGAAAATCTGACACAGATGAAAGATGATTAGAAATACAAAATAAAAACATGTTGTTGCTTAGCACTCAGACTGAACTCTGCATGAACTATGAAAAACTGTTAACACACATTTGGACCCAAATCACATTATTTTCACTGAGCAAAGTCATATGATTTTCAACATGGTTTGTGGGCAAGAGGCCCAACATGGCTTACAGTGTGTATGAGTTAATATGATTTTGATTGCAACACTTAGCCAATGTTTTTGTAGAGGCATGAGATCATCTCTGATACTCCAGATTTCCAGTTTTTTTGTGGAAATCTGTAATTTTTGGGTGCAGGAGCAATAATGAATTCCCCCCATTGTTTTGAAATTGACATGTACAAGGCCACTCGAGAACCCTCTCCGAATATTTTTTTCCATGATTAGTCTTAACTCCCTGATCCATATAAATAAGGGGAGATCCCAATCACTGTGGGATCCCAAGTCTTTTTCCCCCTGTCCCTCGCTGCTCCCGTTAGTGAGATAGATATCGTTGTATTTTTAGAGTTGGGGGACCCTACACGTGAAGTAGACAGGTATCTAACTTTATAGAGGTGGAATATTTTAGGGGTTGTTTTCAATCAACCTTTTGTCCCCCCCTATCTGTTGGGTCTCCAATTAATGTTTTAAGAAAGAAACTTTGTCTCTTTATTCACTCCTCTCTCACATATTTTGGATTATTCCTTAATTGATGGATATTCTGTGTTATCTAAAGGGTACAACCACCTTTCTGAATTTTATAGAGGATTTCCAATGGCCTCCATTAATGTGGAGATCATGCCTACTTGTATCTCTTAGGACCTGGGGGTGGAGAGCATCCAATGCCCAATTAAGCTTACCAATGCCCAACAGAGTGAGAAAAGCATGGATTTTTGTGTGAGGGACTTTGACTGGTCTTAGTTCACAATGTCCTCACGTTTGATGGCAGAGGGTTTGTCCAGAGAACTGGTACGGGAATGGGCATGTTGAGGTCATGTACCCTTGCAAAAATTTGTCTAGCTTGTTTTGATTTGATTTTAGCCAGTTCCTGTGCCTCTGTTCTACCCCAAGAAATTTGTTAAAATCTGTTTGTAAAAAGAAAGACATAAGAAGCTGAGGGGGAAAACCTCTGAGGTTTGCCTTTTCTTTCAATTATAGTCCTTGTAAAAGAGCTATTCTTACCAACTGATTTGGAGGATCTGATGTCTTATAGACCGTTTGTTTCATTGAAGAAGCACTACACTTAGGGACTGTTTGATTACTAGAAGTTTTTTTTTCCTCCAGGACAGATGGTTACAGAAGTATATCCCTAAGGAATACTTGCAATTTAGACATTCTAGCTATGAAAATTTCAACGGCCAAATAAAGGTAATTAATTTTGGATAGGCAAATTGTTAGTATTTTTATCACCTATTGTTCTGACTATGTGATGTATGTGTTTTTCTGACCATGTTCCAGATACTATATTGAAAAGACCATTAGGATTATATTTGCCTGATTCAGGGTACATCAAAGGTCGATTGTGACAGGTAATGGATGTCCCCATTTTACTGACCGTATATAGAAGATCTCCATCAATCAGGCATGTATCATCTATGTTTCGGATAAATAATAAATTACTGTCTCTGGAATATCCCCTTTCAAGAATTATTCCTGTAGCTGAATGTCACATGTCACATTAAGCGCTACGATTTGTAAAAGTAATGGACATATGTTTTTTTTTTTTTGCCCTATGTGTATGTGTATGTGTTATGTGTAACAATTCCAGAAATCACAATGTTGCATAAATCAAAAAAGAGGATTGCATGTTGAAAACTAATTAGAATAATACAAATTAAGACATTTAGTACAGATTCTTATTCAAATACAATCCCTAGATTTTAATTTGATGATATTAAATTGTCCAAGTTAATGCAATAACAAATGGGAAATGTAGACTGCATTATGTGCTTGGTTGCTTCTTTATGATATTAAAGTATGTCATGACTGCAAGCAGTCCACTAGCAGAAGCGCTGTGCGGTATTACATTGCTAATTCCAGCAACAGTATATTTTTTGCTTCACCCATTTAATTTTAATGCTCATTGGATCATGCTGAGAACTTGATGTTTAGCTTTATTATTATTATAGGAATACATGAAAATAAAGTAGAATTACTTAATACCAATGCAAACTCGGTGTCACAGTCAATTATTACTTAAATAGCTAGCCTTATTTCTCTTATGCTAGTACTTAAGGGATTATTGTAACTATGTTTCAAAGAGTCACTTATATTTTTCTCAGACCTGCAGTGGCACATTACACTGACTACAGACAAGGAGCAATAATAGTGTTATTCAGCTCAGGACTGAAGGCGCTGATAATGGCCGTGCAATAGGCTTTTCTGGGCTGACAAAATACTTCCTTTCATGTCTGTTCAATTAAAGATAATTGTGGAAGGCATTAATCATCTCATATGTTTTCATCAAAACTTTGTTCGGCTAAGGACACCGTACTCATACCGGTCTACTGCACATCTGCATATTAAACCTGCTGTAGTCAGTGTGTGACCAATCGAGAAAACAGGATGCGATCAGCAGCAGGACAATAGAAGGATTTTACTCTGAATGGAGAGGATTTTCATTTTGGCACAGAAATGCAGTGGGATGACCCCGGTGTGAACTGGTATTTTTGTGTCTGCTCATAAATGTCACTGTTATTTTTACAGACTAATATTATATACACCTCAAAAGAGTTCTCTGTGGTTCACATTAATTTCTCAATACAAATGAAATAAGCTCAAGCTGTTGCATATTCACAGCAAGCTGCACTGTGTATAATAGATGGCATGCTTAATCATAAACCTTGTGGGCACACTTTAAATCCATAATATTAATGTCAAGCATTTGCTTTGGCATTTTCCAATTGGGTAGGTACCAACAGACTACTACCAAAGTTGAAGCACTGTACATAACATAAATGTGCTTTCCTGGATGTGATTTCAGGACTTCTATTGTTTTTTTCAAAAAAGTACTAAGAATAAAAAGAGATGTGGTATAGAAAGTCGGAAATGATGTGGGAGATATCAAATTGACATATGAGCAAATGTTATCAATTTTTTATCTTGTTCTCTTTTTACTGATGGTTAAGTTTTCTTTTATCTTTAGGTTAAGCCATGCAGTGAAGTCAAGATAGTGGGACACATTTACTTACCTGGTCCACGGAGTTCACCGAAAGTGCATTGTCTGACGATAATGCACTGTTCCAAAATCGAGAGCCCGATTATGGGGCACATTTACTAAGGGTCCGCGGACCGCATTTCTGTCGGGTTCCCCGACTATTTCCGATTTGCGCCGCATTTAATATGGTTTTCCATGCGACACAAATCGGGGCGTGGCCCTGGCTTAGTAATAAGCCCCAGTATGTATTCGTGCCTGGAGGCAGACTACCAGCCAAGACAATCAGCTATTTCCGCCGGTGAGCGGGAGATAAAGTCAGAGTTGCACCATGTGCCCCAGACCTTCTGGAATTTTGATGGCCAACCTCTACATTTGAAAATTATTTTTTGTATATGGGATTATTTTTTTCACTAGAGTCTTCCATTGTTTAAGGGAAGGTAGCAAATCACTCATCCAGCGCAAAGCAATGGCCTTGCATGCCATGAACAAAGATTCTCTTATAAATATCCTTTCATGGTGAGACATCTTCCTCATCTAGAATCTCAAATAAACATACTAACAGCGTGGCAGGGACTGGATGGATCAATAGATTGGACAGCAGTTGAACAATGGATTGCCAAAAAGATGCTATGTAATGACAGGTCCAGTACATATGCACAAAATCAGCTGGAGCCTGCGCACATCTTAAGCATCTAGGTGAAGATAACTTGCCTGTCCTATACAGTCTATGTGGGGTTAAATAACTTTCATGCATACTATAAAGCTAGGTTAGACTATTGTTAATGGCAGGGGACACGTAGAGGTGCAACTCTAGCAAATCAGCTATAAGTTCTTCATTTAATTCTGGTGTTAACCTTTGCCATACCTCTGTCCGGTTTCCAAGCCGTCTTAGCAATTCTATGTATTGGCAGGAGCCCTTTGGTATTATCAGTTTTAGACATTAGAATTAACCACAAGCTAGTTTTATCTTTATAACTGCTAGACTTCTCTCAGGATAAGTAATAAGTTCTTGATGGTATAACCATGAGGCAAGTTGGGCTGCCAAATAGCAGAGGTATAGGTCCAGGAGTGCCAAACGGCCCAATCTCTTTGGACGCTGTCATTTCTGCAATTGTAGCATATAGTGTGAGGATGGGATAGAAGCCATTCTGCACTATATACAGACACTTTGGAAGCACTACCATTTTGACCAAGTTAATCCTGCCTACCACTGACAGGGGAAAAGACGCGCATATTGTAAAAAGGCCAAGAAGGGGGTAAACATTAACATTAACAACTGCTTGGGACACCTGGTTAATATAACACCTAGTTATTTAAAACTTTCCACCCCTGACAAATCCTGTATTACAGGGGGGAAGGAGGCAGCTCGCAAAGGATTAATTAATAGAAGGCCGGATTTTCCCCAATTAATAGGTACACCCGAGTAAGAGCCAAAATAAACGTTAATAAACGTATTCACCATGGGTAAGGAGGTGGCAGGGTGTGACATGAACAGGAGAAGATTATCCACAGACAGATCCAGATGGTCCTGTCCTGATTCACACAGCACCCGCACATAAACTGTGTCTGAGTGGATGTTAATAGCTAAGTATTCAATTTCTAAAATGAATAGTAACGGTGACAAGGGGCACCCTCAACAGGTACCCCTTGCCAACAGGACTGGAGGAGACATCTGACCATTAGTAGCCACAAAAGCTTGGGGCTTCAAATATTAAAGGGATACCCATTTTCTAAAAATGGTCCCACAACCAAAGCCACCTAGGACAGCCAGCAGATAGTTCCACCCTACAGAATCAAAGGCCTTGGCCTTGCTAGACCAGACCCAATCCTCCCTGCAAGCGTTACCTATCTGCATAATAATTTGAGACTGTCACAGATTATCTTATGTATTCCTCCCAGGTATAAACCCTGCTTGGTCTACATGCACTAGAGAGGCTTTCTATTTAGTCTTCAAGCTAAAACCAGATTTAATAAAGAGATAGGGTGGTAAGAGCCACACTCTTTAGGGTTCTTATCTGGTTATATAATGACCTCAATTGTGGCTTCATAAAACATTTCTGGAAGAAATCTGGAAGAAATCCCTGTTACAAAGAAGTAAGTAGGGTTTGGAGCAGAGGAGGAAGCAAGTCATCTTGATATTTAGCCCACATTGCTAGTGGAAAGCCCTCCGGGCCAGAGGCTTTGCCCCAAGCCATTTCTGCCAGTGCAGCCAGCAGTACCTCTAACCTGATTGGCATATCCAGCCTGTCTTGCTGCTCCCGAGTCAATGTAGGGCAAACCAGGCATGCCAGCAGCAAGCTGCAAGCTTCTCAGGTGCACAACGAGGCTGCGAGGAGGGAAATACTGATATAAGGTAGAGAAGGCCCCTCGGATATCCTCATTAGATGTCAAATCAGAACCAGTATCAGTGAGCTAGAGCACGGATGGTGAGGCTGTGTTATGGTATATCAATTGGGCAAGCAAGCTACTTGATTGGTTACCCAATTCAGAATACTTTCTTCTCATACTGGCATGCCAAATATGGAATTGGATATTTAACGGTCTGAGCTCTAAACGAATAAGAGAATGGTCAGAGACATCCCCAAGGCAGATGATCAATGGCTTACATTTGAGATACCCTGCTAGGATTACCTATAATATAATCATTTCTGGAAAGAGTATATTTTATGAACACATAGGGAGGGCTTAGGGGCAGGTGTGAACTTATCCAATTCAAATCATGTAATGAGTTAAGATCTCCCATACACACAGCATATGTAGCAATGTAAACTACATCATGCAGCACAGACAAGGAGTGGGAAGGTGGGATATATGTACCCAATAAAATATAGGGTGAACAGTTGACCCAAACTTGCAAAAAAACATATCTACCATCTGGGTCCTTCTTTATCTGGCCCACTTTTCACCATACTGACCTATTGATCAGAATAGAACCTTCTCTGGAATAAGATTTGGGGTGGAATAGGACGACCCCTATACCAATGGTCTGGAGTGGGACTTAGTCATAGAAGGGATCAAATGTGTTTCCTGGAGGCAAATAATAGAGGGGGTGTGTTTCATATATGCAGCAAAAACCATATTACATTTATGGGGTGCACCCAAATCCCTTACATTCCAAGATACAATAGAAATTGACATCGGCCGAGTGTTATAATGAGCAATCTAGTGCATTTATTGTTCATATATATATATAAATATACATATATATATATATACACACACACATTCATCTATCATATTAATGCAACTGGACTGAATTTGTGCTGCAGTTATTATCAAAATAGGACTCTGAACTCCACAAGTAATTTTGAATTGGGGAGCATGTAGCAAGTTTTTTGGGGAACTTGTATATTTTACACAGTCACAATTACATAGGAGTTACCCAGGGTGTAGGTCAATACCCCATGTTTATTTATATATCTATATACTGCAAAAGTGGCACTTTAAAATTTTCCTGATAAAGTTGAACAATTGTGGGCACTAATAAGCATGGTTTAAAAAAATAATTTTATATTCTATCATAAAATTCACATTTAATTCATCATTAATTTAATAAAATACTGTTAAAAAAATAAACCAAAATTTAAATGTAAATACACAAACTTAGTATTGTAATCCAGGAAGACCTAATGTACAGATAGTACAGTCCTTCTTCTGATATAACATAGATGAGGTTATTGTTTCAATTCTTTAAAGATGCTATTTCTCCTTTTATGTTTTTTCTTTCCGCATATAAAGCAAGGAAAGTTGTTACATAAATGTCAGTCCTATAGTATAAGTTGATCCACAATGTTTTGTCCAAATTAGTGCCAGAAGGCTATTCCAAACAACAGCTTAAAACTCATAGCTTATGGCTCGTAATAGTGACTCAAATGAAAATTTAACATACTTATGCCTGTTTCGGATGCGTGGATTAATTTGTTAGCGCTTTATGCTGGTAGTACCTACCTTTCTTGTTGTTTCTGCAGTGACTCAAATGACTCACAATGTCCAATATTTAAACAGTATACTCACGGCTGTAACACCAGTTTCAAGATATATCACCAATTTTACAATGTACTCACAAACAAATTCCAAGATTTGGCTTACAAAGTAGGTTGCCGTTATCTCCGGATGTTCCGGATGAGACCACACCTCCTGCTTGCTTCAGAGTTTTCCTGTTGTAGCTAACTGGTATTCCAGAGATTTACGTGAGAATGCGCATAGTAGTGGTACTAGTAGTGGCATATATTTATGTCCGGATTGCAATGAGATTAGGTGTCATCCGTAAAAGTAAGAGTATGGTTTTTTGTAAGTGGATATCTGACAGAATGATTCTATCCAGAGGAGCCAAGTATAGTTTATATTCTCCAGAATGCAGAGAACAGAGCATGTGTCATTTGCATGCTGGGACACCAGTTCATAAAGCATGGCCAAAGCCTTAACAATCTGAGAACCTCATGTATGACCAGGCATCTGCAACAGCCAAATCAGTTCCCTACACTGTACTGAGGAGACCCAACCAGGTCGAAACAGTGCTGTCTACAGTTGGGAGTCTGTTCCTTATGGAATAGATATACTGGTTTGGCTTAATCCCACATCATGTTTTTAGACTTCTTGTAGGTCATACTTGATTTTAAGGGGGCTGCCTTTCAAGGTAGCAAAAGGAGGTATTGTTTTCCATTTAACACCTTGGAAAACTTATTTGCATTCTTCCCAGAATTCCCTAGTGGAGCATCTATGGCTTTAAGTCTCCACATACCTTTAAGGTGGCCTTAATTGGCATTGTCTCCTTAAGGAGAACACCTACTGTCTGATCCCAGGCATCTGCAAAGCATACATGAGCTGCAATGGCAGACATCAAAGCCTGGAAACATCAGCAGCTTGAGTTGGCCTGGTCTGTTCCACTGCCTCCTAAGTTACAAGGTCACCTGTCTCCCCGCAAAGCGAGTATGTGATGACAAACCGACTTCCACCACCTTTAAATATCTATGGCTGTCCCACAGGGTGAAGTTCCCCGCCACCACTACTTTTCCCGGCAGACAGTCCCTGCACTGACATGTTATAGACAAAACCAGATGTGCACTGCACAATACTGTTAGTGTGAAGGTGCACCTCACAACATGGACCAGTAAGCACACGTTACATCTCCTTAAATGTCCACTGGATTAATGTACTGGCGGCTGGCTCAGTAACACCCTGAACAGCTCACAGCTGGAGTGTGGATGGGGAGATGCAGAGGAGGATGCAGGATGTAAAGGACAGCTTGCCCACTCTATGCTCCAGAATACTGGGTGGCAACACTGCTGGATCCATGCTACAAGGATAATGTAGCATCCTTTATTCCAATACTATAGTGTGAGACAAAAATGAGGGTGTACAGGCACAACTGATGGAGTTCCTATCTGACATTGATGCAGAATTTCACTCATATGGTCACCTAGAGCACTTTTTATCATTTTTTAATTTACTTAATTTTTTAATGATTTTCCTTTTAATTATACATTTTTACGTTATTTTTTTAATTACTTTCCCCAGCCCATTGTGGGCAGTGCTGTTATTCTCATCTTTTTTTTAGCCCTCTAGCTCTTGCTACCCACGTTTTACAGCCATTAATCCAAAAATCTGGATCCTGAACCAAATATGGTTGTGAAATTCTGACGAAGCAGTTGATTCTGAATTTCGACTAATCCGCTCAACTCTACTCTTCTTATTTGACCTAACATAAATGATGATCATATACTGCAAATACAAAGCAAAAATATATGGCTAGCATTGTCTACTGACAAAACATTTCCTGTCACTTCTCCATTGTAAAGCAATTGAATATATTTCAAATAAAATGATGTGTAAATCATTTTTTTCCATAAAAAACACAAAATGCCTGAGAACTCATAACTTTATTTTACACTAACGAACAGCTACAATAAGAGGATAGGCAGCAATATATGCCTTCACATTATATAGTTCCAGTGTTGTAAATAATCTGATCTTCATAACACTTTTCTGAACACTCAAGGTTATGAAAAGCAGAGACAGAATACCAGGATATTGCGTGTAGTCATCCCTTGGGAAAGAAACTATTTGTTATAGTATTAGTGTAACATGATGAGTTGTCAAGTAATGGAAACAAATTGAGATATTTAAAGATATGAAAAAGATCAACCCTCAAGGACTCTCTTTGTACCATTCCTGTGCATATTTATTCATTTCTAAAACTGACAGCTCTTCTGTGGAAGTACAAAAGGAGTGAGACTGACACTCCCTGATTACATTGAGTTTTATAAACACTGGGCAACAGGCAGGAAGAGGGTAGAACAAAAGAATGGGCATCCTCTTATTATTTCATTGCTTATTTGTGATGGCCTGGTATGCCTTGAAGATAGACAAAATGCTGCAATATGCGTAAAATGTTTTTAGTCAATTCTGAAATCTCCTTGAAAATATGGAAAACCGATGTTCGATTTGTAAGCCGTATGACATCTAAATAAATTATCCAGACATTTCAAAAATTATGAAAACGTAAAGCAGACATTTGGGAAATCTTATTCAACAACTAATTTAGGTGGTAAAACTATCTGCCTGAAAACAAGATATTTCGGATTTTTAAAATGCATGTCAGATTACAAAAAATGGGTCTGAGCCATAAACTGGCTTCATCATGAAGGGGTTAAGCAGTCAGCTTACATTGAAGTTCTATGCAAAGGAGATAGAAAGAAGCAAAGCACAGAGGCTTCTAGAGAACAGAAACAACTACAAATTACAGAGAGAAAGAGTACAGAGAGACAGACACAATTGATTAATTTTCAGCAGATGGTGGCCTTGGATGGAAGAATTGTGGCCATTATTGGAACCGTAGTCCCTAAGTGTGTATCAAGGTGCCCAAGATGGAGCCTTCCATTGCTTACTCCCTCATCCTTAACATGTGTGACAAATCTGATCATTCCTGTAAAAAAGAGCTTGTCAATAGAGATGAGATTGCTTCCTGCAAGATATTCTTCTTCATCATTGGTGTTTATAATCTTGTCTTGTATCAAAAGTTTTGTTATATGCTCATTGCTACTGCTGCTCTTCTATCTTTTTAATTTAAAAAAATGTAAACAAATTTGATGCCCAAAATATAACATACTCTGACCACTATGCTGTCAGCAGCTTATATGTGTATGAGTTTCCAGTTATTCTCTACAAATCACAGTATGAAAGAAATACCCAATAGAACACTTTTTTTAATTAATTACTCAAAAACACAGGTTATTCCTTCAAAATATTAAAGGAATGTTCACGCTCTGCACCGTACATGTACAACGCAGAGGTGCTGGGGCTGCATATTGCAGCAAACACCCACCACTAATACCCCGCTAACACCCCCATGACGTCATCGGGGACGGCGATCGGTTGCCATGAAAGCCTCGGATCTTATGAAGACCTGAGGCTGTCTGGTTTTAACCCATTCATTACAATGTGCGATTTGCACATTATAATGAATGATGAGGAAAATCCCCATATACTGTCATACAGTAGTATGGCAGTATATGGTTGGATCAATCAGCCAACCTAGGGTTAAAGTAAGAAAATTAGTAAAAAAAAGTAATAAAAAATAGTTTTAAAAAATTATATTAAAAAAACAAAAATGTCTAAACCCCCCCTCCTACCTTAGAAATGATATAAATATAAATAAACTGTAAAAATCATAAACATGTTGAGTATCACCATGTCCCAACACTTCCAATCTATCAAAATATAATAGCGGTTATTCCCGGCATTTAACCCCGTAACGGAAAATATTGCCGAATTTCAAAAAATACCACTTTTTTGTACAGGAGGTTTTAATTTTTGTAAATGTATGATAATGTTATAAAAAAAAATACTAATTTGGTAGCCACGTGATTGCACAGACCCACAGAATAAAGTAGACATGTCATTTGGGGCACAAAGTGAAAGCCGTAAAATGAAAGCCCACAAGAATACAGGGCAAATACGTTTTTTCACCATTTTTACTGCATTCAGAATTTTTTCCCTCTTCCCAGTACATGACATGGAATATTAAATACTATCACTATGAACTGTAATCTGTTACACAGAAAAACTCTCCATAATATCTCATAGAACTTTTAGACAGGACATTTGTGTATGTCTTTTTTCAGTTATTCCGGGTTTCGAACCTGTTTGATTTAGCAGATAACCGTATATATTCAAGTATAAGCTGAGTTTTATACTTAAGTTAAAAAAAAAAAAAGTCAAAACTCTCCTTTCCAACATCCCTCGCAGGTCTTCTCCGCGATCGTCAGGCAACGACAGGTCTGTGTCACCGTTCGGCACACAAGCTGTGACATCATCCACCGCTGACTTCACAGTGTGTGCTGGCACCAGGAACACACAATATTATTGCTGTGATGGCTGCATAAAAAGTGGTGACACCGCTGCATCATACGGCATGGCCATGCCTCTGCCTGCTAATACAGCAGAGAGGAGAAAGAAGAGGAGTTGCAGGAAACTGCACAGAGCATCGGGGAGCCCCGCCGAGCTTTGGGAGCGCTGGAAGGTGAGTATGTCAGTTTATTTTTTATTGACTTGTGTTTTTATTGACATATTTTGTGCTGAAAAACTCAGCTTATACATGAGAATATATGTTATTACATATTTTTGCTGGGTAAATGCTCTCCTGTTGTTCGTGTCAGAGTACTGGAATTATAGGTTTTTAGAAACTTATTCAGACAGGTACTGATGACTAGTGTCAAGGTAAGCTTAAAGGTAAAAATCTGGGTACAGCTAAAGCTGTAACTTCTGCTGTCATTTTAAAGAGGAGAATTTTAATTTGACGCTAAATGAGCAGTCTCACTGTGGATGTCAGGAGATGGTGTTAGTATACAGTAGCTTAAAGTCCAGTTCTGCCATCCTGCTTCTAGCACCTAATGTTGTCTGCATGTGGGGACAGCTGTTTGTATTCACTCATAGGAACACTATGACAAACATATGAAGTATATGCCACTTTGCACTGTATACTCAAGTAATGCTGTGTGCAACCTGTTCAACGGTCTCTTCTACATCTCCTTCTATACAAGTGGGGGTTTGCTTTCTAACCACTATGAAAAATGTGTTGCTTGAGTAAAAAACCATCTGCCGCATCTCTACTACCAGTACTATAGCAACAGCATCTCCACATGGTCACTGCATAAGAACATTTGGGGAAGTGTCTGAGAGCAGAATTGTTCCAGTTGCTCATGGCAACCAATCAGAGCTCATCTTTCATTTTTCAACAGCGGTTGATAAAATTAAAGCTGAGCTCTGAATGGTGTCCATGGGCAACTAGAACAGTTTTACCTCAGACAATTCTGATAAATCTCCCCCATTGACTGTAATAGGACGTGCAGTCAACTATCAAGTATACCACATTTTCATTAGGTGTAATTGGAAAAAATGACCAGTATATATACCGTACATCTAATGGTTCTCATAGATTTACTCTGTTCATTCACTGACAGACAAGATTCAGTGTAATGACTTCTATCAAGCAGCTTAAGTTTAAGCTGACTGGCTATTTTGACTGAATAATGTGAAAAAAATCCGTCTAATTTAGACCATTAGTCTGTCCTGTGGTAAAATGACATTATGTTCCTAATGGATCCACTGTGCAATGTGACACTAGTGGTGATCCCCACTGGGAACAAGAGGCATATAATACACGTGTACTTTTCAATACTAAAAGGATATACTAATGGCTTCAGCACTTTTGTGTTAAGCAATCAACATTTTTTATGTGCGCTAGGAATGCGTGTTTGTAATGCAATCTTTGTTTTCCTGAGGTAAATGGGCTTCTTCAGACAGCTGGAAAGCTTTTGATAGGGATTGTGAAATTCCAGATAAGATTCATGTGCTGACGAAGAAGGTTATGTACACACGCTGACTCGAAACCTTCCTGGTTAACATATATGAAAGGCATATCTCACTGCCTCAATATGATACTGCTGGATAAGTAATATTTGTAATTGGGCTCAAACTAAGCATCTTAAGTTACTTGAGAAAAGACATTTTGGTTTTGTCAGGGCTTCTAACTAATGAATGACCAATAAAGGACATCTGAACACTGAGTCTGCAATGTATGATATTCTTTAATTAAAAATAACAGTACTCTGCACAGCATGCGTTACAGCACAAGACAATAATCACCAGTACCAAGAAATTCTGTGAGATTTATCAATCTTCTGATAAAAGTTATTCTGTTAGCAACACACAGTTTTTTTTCTCTTAAGATCAACTTTTTAACAACCACCTTTTATCGACATTTTAATTTTACATAAAAAATATTTGTATCGTATTTTTCCAGTGGTTATGGATCTATTTTTTGACAAAGAGCTAAAAATCTTCTTCTAAGACAGAATTATATGACCCAATATAACCCCTGAAGACATTCGCAGTCAGCTAAACACATTCATCAGTTAGTATTTTGAGTGCCATTTTAGAACAACTGACTGTTGTAAGGTTACATAACAAGGAAACGATCCATACATGCCACAATCAAATACGATGGCAGGACTGAAATGACGCTGCTGCGTGCCCATGATGTCATCAGGGAACACCAACCAGTTGGAATGACAGCCGGTACCCTTATCAAAGGTCCTGTGTCTGTCATACCAGGATCTGTAAAGGAACCTACTGTCAGCAGACTGTATTACAGATCCATTGATTTTACAATATACAGGCAGTCCGCAAGTTACGTTCAAGATATGTTTGTTCTTAAGTTGAATTTGTATGTCAGCATTTGTATATTTTATAAATGCAACAAAAAAGAGAAAAAAAGACAGGATTTTCAAAATTTTGTGCTGTCATGGGAACAGGGTTATGACGTAAGAGTTCTCCCTATGGAAACTTTGCCAATTAGGGC
This sequence comes from Engystomops pustulosus, assembly GCF_040894005.1. Lineage (NCBI taxonomy): Eukaryota > Metazoa > Chordata > Amphibia > Anura > Leptodactylidae > Engystomops > Engystomops pustulosus. The sequence goes on from NC_092411.1 coordinate 185,471,486, forward strand.
CTACCTTAATTGGCAAAGACTCCGTAAGGGGAACTGTTTCTACACGACCATAGTCAAAAGCCTCTCACTCCTCAGTTCCCTGCACTGTACTTAAGAGATGCAACCACATCAGTGCTGTCTACAGTTGGGAATCTGTTCTTTATGGAATAGATATACTAGTTTGGTATTATTCCTTGTCAATAGGCTTCCTGAAAGTAATTTTTGGGAGCTGCCTTACAAGGTAACTAAAAGAGGCATGTGTTTCCTCATCCCATCCTGGAAAACTTACTTCCATGTTTCCCAGTCATTGGAACAGATCATGGTATCGCAAGCCCCACCCAAACTAATGCTAAATAAATACACAACAACGACTTTTCAGAAAACAATTTTGGCCACAGCGTTTATTATGGGTTACATAAATAACTTAATAAATAATCAATTCATACATAAATACTCATTTAGATAAATAATCAATTAAATAAGTACTTGTTAAAAACTACAATAACAATTCCAATGATTGTAATAACTCTCAAGTTAAAATTAATAAACCAATCCACCCAGCAACATTCAAATTAACATTTTTTGACTAAATGACTAAATGGGTGACTAAATGCCAGCAACAAATTACACAATACATAAAATTTGAGGGAGGGGGGCGGGACAATAACTGTCTTCTTTTACAACTCGACTTGAAGAACTTCTTTCACCAGCTTTCACCTGATGAACTGCTTGACCACGAAGAATTCCTTTCATTTATCTCCTTCTGCGTTTCCCGCCTGAAAAACAGCTGCCAATCAGCTGTTCAGTTCCAGATGTTTGCCCAGCAACTGGAAGCTTCCAGAGAAGACTATACCAATTACTGTTCTAGGTAAGTGTAAAAAAAATTCACATTTTGCACAGCATACCTAACTCCTATACATACCTAACTCCTACAGGTCACTAAAGCTATAACTTACATATACTAACTAAGGTAAAAAAAAGGGGGGCTTTGATACCATGCATCCCCCAGCTTACAATTGGGGGGCCCCTATCAAAAGATAAATAAACAAACATAAACAAGTTAGGCATCTCTGCATCCTGAAAATCCCAAATCTATCAAAATATAAGAAAAAGATTTGTTGAACCCTTTCATGTAAAATAACATTTAAATCATCAAAGATTTCACAACACCTAAGCCTGTGAATAATAGGTAAGCAAAGGGTTATACAAAATTAATGAGTAGACGCATTGAAGTTCAGTAACTGGCGAGTTTGGCCAAATCCAAATCGGAAAATTATGTTCGAGGTCAAACCCCAGCTAAATAACATGGCAGGGTTGAAGATGAGTCGGACCCAAGCCCAAACCCCCTGACTGAGGGGCAGGTTTGAGGAACTGATCCTGCGATGTGTGTGACAGATCCAAACATTAACCCCTTCCCGACTTGCGCCGTACTAGCCGGGTCCAGGTGTATATTGCAGCAAAGGCTTACCGGTAACACCTGCGATCGTGTTAGTAGCATTGCGCAGCCATCTTGCCAGGGACATCATCGAGGAGCAGCGATCCATCACCATTACAGCCTCGGAACTTCCGAAGACCCGAAGCCACTTCATTTTAACCCATTCATTACAATGTGCTATCAGCACATTGTAATGAATGAGGAGGAAAATTCCCATATACTGCCATACTGTAGCATGGGAGTATATGATAGGATAAATCAGACAACCTAGGATTAAAGTACCCCAGGGAGTCTGAAAAATAGTTAAAGTAAAAATAAAAAAAAAAGGTTTAAAAAAAAATTATAATAAAAAATCTAAAAATTCAAATCACCCCCCCTTTCCCTAGAACTGATATAAATATTAATAAACAGTAAAAATCATAAACACATTAGGTATTTCTGCATCTGAAATATATCAAAATATAATAACAGTTTTTGACTGTGTTTTACCCCGTAGCGGAAAACAGCACCCAAAGTCGAAAATGGCACTTTTCTGCTATTTTGAAAAATAGAAAATAATCAATAAAAAGTGATCAAAAGATGGCACAGTCCTAAAAATGATGGCAATGAAAACGCCATCAAAAGTCGCAAAAAATGACACCAGGTATTGATGCCAGAAGACCTATAGAAATTTGTTATCCCTATGATTGCACCAACCCAAAGAATAAAGTAGGCATGTAATTTTTTATCAGTGCATCCCTACCCAATATTGTGGTGATCCAGGCAGCATCAGATGACAGTCGCGATGCTGGGCACTTCATGGGCCGTGAGTAGAGGAGGCCTCTGCAGGGTTGGTGGCTGGCATTGGGCAGTATCCACTGTCATCGGGCGATAGGGTGCAGGTCCTGGTGCCAGGCAGCGGTGAGGGCCTCTTGTCGGGCGGCGATGTTGGCCTCCGGTCGGGCCGCAGTGTGGGCCTCCGGCTGGGCAGCAGTGTGGGCAATGGGTAGGACGACGGTTCAGGCCTCCGGTCGGGTGGTGGTGGGGGGAGAGACAGAGGAGAAAAAAGGGGGAAAAATTCGGGGCAGTGGTACAGGCAGCCCCTGCTACGGCGCCATCTTTAGCCATCTTGGGGTTGACACCAGAAGTATAAGATGGTATAAGAATAGAGATGAGCGAGCACTAAAATGCTCGGGTACTTGTTATTCGAGACGAACTTTTCCCGATGCTCGAGTGCTCGTCTCGAATAACGAGCCCCATTGAAGTCAATGGGAGACTCGAGCATTTTTCAAGGGGACCAAGGCTCTGCACAGGGAAGCTTGGCCAAACACCTGGGAACCTCAGAAAAGGATGGAAACACCACGGAAATGGACAGGAAACAGCAGGGGCAGCATGCATGGATGCCTCTGAGGCTGCTTAATCGCACCATTATGCCAAAATTATGGGCAACAGCATGGCCATGACAGAGTGACAGAATGAAGCTAGATAGCATCTAAAACATCCAATAATTGACCCTGACACTATAGGGGACGGCATGCAGAGGCAGCGGCAGCAGCGGCAGGCTAGAGAGTGGCATGGCGACATACCCTAAATGGACTCAGGCTTCAAACCAATGGGTGGCAGAGAGGAACCAAAGGAGGTGAGCAAGAAGCACTCAAATAATATCGGTACATGATAAAAGTTTGCCAGTATATTTTGTGGATTACACAGCAGGGTGGCGACAAAGTTAACATGGAAGCCATGAAAACAACCCAAAATTCTGCCTGACACAGCTCGTTTGATAAGGGGACCATGTATGGAGGCAGTGAACTAGTAGTAGATTAAAGGTGCTGCAGTTAAAACTATGTTAGTTGGATCTTGGCATGGAGCTGGCGCTCCGCTGCCAGGCGAGCTTTCGCCAATCCAAGCCCCTGTCTCTAGGCTACTCCCCAAACAGCACTTCTAAGAACCTTTTGTATAAGATCAAGTGTAGTAGCGTTCTTATAAGTTTAGGATATGGCGGGTGAGGGGAATGTAAACAGATGCGCAAGAAGCGCTGAAATAATATTGGTAAATGATAAAAGTTTGCCAGTATATTTTGTGGATTACACAGCAGGGTGGCGACAAAGTTAACAAGTTTGTTGTGGAAGCCATGAAAACAACCCAAAATTCTGCCTGACACAGCTCGTTTGATAAGGGGACCATGTATGGAGGCAGTGAACTAGTAGTAGATTAAAGGTGCTGCAGTTAAAACTATGTTAGTTGGATCTTGGCATGGAGCTGGCGCTCCGCTTCCAGGCGAGCTTTCGCCAATCCAAGCCCCTGTCTCTAGGCTACTCCCCAAACAGCACTTCTAAGAACCTTTTGTATAAGATCAAGTGTAGTAGCGTTCTTATAAGTTTGGGATATGGCGGGTGAGGGGAATGTAAACAGATGCGCAAGAAGCGCTGAAATAATATCGGTAAATGATAAAAGTTTGCCAGTATATTTTGTGGATTACACAGCAGGGTGGCGACAAAGTTAACAAGTTTGATGTGGAATGGCCTGTAATAGCTCTTGGGCGGTGTGCCTTTTATCGCCTAGGCTCAGCAGTTTGAGCACCGCCTGCTGTCGCTTAGCGACGGCACTGCTGCTGTGCCTAGAGCTACCGACTGATGGCGCCATGGCCACGGATGGTAAGTCGGAGGAGGAGGAGGTGGAGGAGGGGTGGGAGGAGGAGGAGGTATAGTAGGCCTTTGAGACCTGGACCGAGGTAGGCCCCGCAATCCTCTGCGTCGGCAGTATATGACCAGCCCCAGGGTCAGACTCGGTCCCAGCCTGCACCAAGTTAAGTGTAGTAGCGTTCTTATAAGTTTGGGATATGGCGGGTGAGGGGAATGTAAACAGATGCGCAAGAAGCGCTGAAATAATATCCGTAAATGGTAAAAGTTTGCCAGTATATTTTGTGGATAACACAGCAGGGTGGCGACAAAGTTAACAACTTTGATGTGGAATCCATGAAAACAACCCAAATTTCTGCCTGACACACCTCGTTTGATAAGGGGACGATGTATGGAGGCAGCTATATGGACGACTTTTGGAGGTAGCAATGGAGACAACGTGTGGAGGCTGCTATGGAGACAATTTAATTTGGATAGTGCCTGTATGTGGCAGTCCAAAAAAGTTTTCAAACCAGAGGAGCAGGTAGGTGGCCCTCCAGAAAAATGAAATAGATTGAGTGCCTGTATGTGGCAGTCCAAAAAAGTTTTCAAACCAGAGGAGCAGGTAGGTGGCCCTCCAGAAAAATTGAATAGATTGAGTGCCTGTATGTGGCAGTCCAAAAAAGTTTTCAACCCAGAGGAGCAGGTAGGTGGCCCTCCAGAAAAATGAAATAGATTGAGTGCCTGTATGTGGCAGTCCAAAAAAGTTTTCAAACCAGAGGAGCAGGTAAATGGCCCTCCAGAAAAATGAAATAGATTGAGTGCCTGTATGTGGCAGTCCAAAAAAGTTTTCAAACCAGAGGAGCAGGTAGGTGGCCCTCCAGAAAAATTGAATAGATTGAGTGCCTGTATGTGGCAGTCCAAAAAAGTTTTCAAACCAGAGGAGCAGGTAGGTGGCCCTCCAGAAAAATGAAATAGATTGAGTGCCTGTATGTGGCAGTCCAAAAAAGTTTTCAAACCAGAGGAGCAGGTAGGTGGCCCTCCAGAAAAATTGAATAGATTGAGTGCCTGTATGTGGCAGTCCAAAAAAGTTTTCAAACCAGAGGAGCAGGTAGGTGGCCCTCCAGAAAATGAAATAGATTGAGTGCCTGTATGTGGCAGTCCAAAAAAGTTTTCAAACCAGAGGAGCAGGTAGGTGGCCCTCCAGAAAAATGAAATAGATTGAGTGCCTGTATGTGGCAGTCCAAAAAAGTTTTCAAACCAGAGGAGCAGGTAGGTGGCCCTCCAGAAAAATTGAATAGATTGAGTGCCTGTATGTGGCACTCCCTAAAATTGTTTAAAACAGAGGACCGGGTAGGTGGCCCTCCAGAAAAATTAAATGCATAAAGTACTATAGCTAGAGCCAGTGGGCCCTGTCAAAAAATAGCCAGTTTCCTCTGCTTTAGTGTACAAAGAGGAGGAGAAGGAGGAAAATGAGGAGGAGGAGGAGTGGATAAATTATTCAGGTTGAGCTTCCTTCACCTGGTGGAGATTGGAAATTATGAGAAATCCAGGCTTTATTCATCTTAATAAGCGTCAGCCAGTCAGCGCTGTCAGTCGACAGGCGTGTACGCTTATCGGTGATGATGCCACCAGCTGCACTGAAAACCCGCTCGGACAACACGCTAGCGGCAGGGCAGGCAAGAACCTCCAAGGCGTAGAGCGCCAGTTCGTGCCACATGTCCAGCTTTGAAACCCAGTAGTTGTAGGGAGCTGTGTGATCATTTAGGACGATGGTATGGTCAGCTACGTACTCCCTCACCATCTTTCTGTAAAGATCAGCCCTACTCTGCCGAGACTGGGGACAGGTGACAGTGTCTTGCTGGGGTGACATAAAGCTGGCAAAAGCCTTGTAAAGCGTACCCTTGCCAGTGCTGGACAAGCTGCCTGCTCGCCTACTCTCCCTCGCTACTTGTCCCGCAGAACTACGCACTCTGCCGCTAGCGCTGTCAGAAGGGAAATAGTGTTTCAGCTTGTGCACCAGGGCCTGCTGGTATTCATGCATTCTCACACTCCTTTCCTCTCCAGGGATGAGAGTGGAAAGATTTTGCTTGTACCGTGGGTCCAGGAGAGTGAATACCCAGTAATCGGTGCTGGAATAAATTCTTTGAACGCGAGGGTCACGGGAGTACCAACGCGTAAGAATTCACTCCCCTCACTGGCCTGACTGTCCATTTCCTCCTCCTCCAACTCCTCCAACTCCTCTTCTTCTGCCCATACACGCTGAACAGTGAAGGACTCAACAATGGTCCCCTCTTGTGTCTCGCCAAAATTCTCCTCCTCTTCCTCCTCATCCTCCTCCACCTCCTCCGATATGCGCTGAGAAACAGACCTAAGGGTGCTTTGGCTATCAACAAGGGAATCTTCTTCCCCCGTCTCTTGTGACGAGCGCAAAGCTTCCGACTTCATGCTGATCAGAGAGTTTTTCAACAGGCCAAGCAGCGGGATGGTGAGGCTGATGATGGCGGCATCGCCACTGACCATCTGTGTTGACTCCTCAAAGTTACTCAGCACCTGACAGATATCAGACATCCACGTCCACTCCTCATTGTAGACTTGAGGAAGCTGACTGACCTGACTACCAGTTCTGGTGGAAGTTGACATCTGGCAGTCTACAATCGCTCTGCGCTGCTGGTAAACTCTGGATAACATGGTTAATGTTGAATTCCACCTCGTGGGCACGTCGCACAACAGTCGGTGAGCGGGCAGTTGGAGGCGGCGCTGCGCTGCCCTGAGAGTGGCAGCATCTGTGCTGGACTTCCTGAAATGCGCACAGATGCGGCGCACCTTCGTGAGCAAATCAGACAGATTGGGGTATGTCTTGAGGAAACGCTGAACTATCAGATTTAACACATGGGCCAGGCATAACACATGTGTCAGTCTGCCGAGTTGCAGAGCCGCCACCAGGTTACGGCCGTTGTCACACACAACCATGCCTGGCTTCAGGTTCAGCGGTGCCAGCCACAGATCAGTCTGCGCCGTGATGCCCTGTAATAGCTCTTGGGCGGTGTGCCTTTTATCGCCTAGGCTCAGCAGTTTGAGCACCGCCTGCTGTCGCTTAGCGACGGCACTGCTGCTGTGCCTAGAGCTACCGACTGATGGCGCCATGCCCACGGATGGTAGTTCGGAGGAGGAGGTGGAGGAGGGGTGGGAGGAGGAGGAGGCATAGTAGGCCTGAAAGACCTGGACCGAGGTAGGCCCCGCAATCCTCGGCGTCGGCAGTATATGACCAGCCGCAGGGTCAGACTCGGTCCCAGCCTCCACCAAGTTAACCCAATGTGCCGTCAGCGATATATAGTGGCCCTGCCCGGCAGCACTCGTCCACGTGTCCGTGGTCAGGTGGACCTTGTCAGAAACGGCGTTGGTCAGGGCACGGATGATGTTGTCTGACACGTGCTGGTGCAGGGCTGGGGCGGCACATCGGGAAAAGTAGTGGCGGCTGGGTACCGAATACCGAGGGGCGGCCGCCGCCATGAGGTTGCGAAAGGCCTCGGTCTCTACTAGCCTGTAGGGCAGCATCTCCAGGCTAAGCAATCTGGAGATGTGGACATTAAGGGCTTGGGCGTGCGGGTGGGTTGCACTATATTTCCGTTTCCGCTCCAGCGTCTGGGGTATGGAGAGCTGAACGCTGATGGATGCTGTGGAGGATCGTGGAGGCGACGATGGGGTTTTTGTGCCAGGGTCCTGGGCAGGGGGCTGACTATCAGCTGACACAGGGGAAGGAGCAGTGGTGTGCACGACCGGAGGTGAACGGGCTTGGTGCCACTGAGTGGGGTGTTTAGCATTCATATGCCTGCGCATACTGGTGGTAGTTAAGCTAGTAGTGGTGGAACCCCTGCTGATCCTGGTTTGGAAAAGGTTGCACACCACAGTCCGTCGGTCATCCGGTGTTTCCTTAAAGAACCTCCAGACTTCTGAAAATCTAGCCCTCGCCGCGGGAGCCCTCGCCACGGGAGCTTCACTACGTGACACATTTGGCGCTGATGCACCTGCTCTGGCCCTGCCTCTCCGTCTGGCCCCACCACTGCCTCTTCCAACCTGTTCTGGTCGAGGACTCTCCTCCGTCTCAGAAGCACTGTGTTCACCCGGCCTCTCAACCCAGCTTGGGTCTGTCACCTCATTATCCTCCGATCCCTCAGTCTGCTCCCCCCTCGGAGTTCCTGCCCTGACAACAACTTCACCACTGTCTGACAACCGTGTCTCCTCATCGTCGGACACCTCTTTACACACTTCTTCCACTACGTCAAGAAGGTCATCATCACCCACAGACTGCGACTGGTGGAAAACCTGGGCATCGGAAAATTGCTCAGCAGCAACCGGACAAGTGGTTTGTGACTGTGGGAAGGGTCCAGAAAAAAGTTCCTCAGAGTATGCCGGTTCAAATGCCAAATTTTCATGGGAGGGGGCAGACTGGGGGGGAGGAGGCTGAGGTGCAGGAGCTGGAGGAGTGCCGATTTCGGTGACATGGGTGGACTGCGTGGAAGACTGACTGGTGGACAAATTGCTCGAAGCATTGTCGGCAATCCACGACATCACCTGTTCGCACTGTTCTGGCCTCAACAGTGCTCTACCACGAGTCCCAGTAACTTCAGACATGAACCTAGGGAGTGTAGCTCTGCGGCGTTCCCCTGCTCCCTCATCAGCAGGTGGTGTCTCACCCCACCCAGGACCACGGCCTCTGACCCCTGCAGTAGTTGGACGCCCACGTCCCCGCCCTCGTCCTCGTCCTCTACCCCTAGCCCTCGGGTTAAACATTTTGAAAATGAAAGTTATATAACTTTAATTTTTTTTTTAACTTTTTTTTGTGTTTTTTTGTGTTTTTTATTTTTTTTTTTGTGTTTTTTAGTTTTTAAAACCAAACAATGCTATCCTATTGCTATGGCTATTTTCTAGTATGAAAGCACACTGATGAGATGACGCTGAGTTATGAAAAAATAAACGTAAAATAAAAAGGAAATGGCAGACTGTGCCTAATTGAAATCCAACCTCTAATAAATTTTCCAACTTCGGTCTTTGCGATGGATATGTGCGTCACTAAGCGCTAAACACAGCGGTCGCAAGTCTCACTCCAAATTCCTCACAATTGGCTAGTATATGCACTGCAGCAAGGACAGCCACCAGCAGATCAACCAGAAATAAAATATATATAACGCTATTGTAGGCGTAAGTAAGCCGTTTGGATTCTCCTTTGGCTATTTTCTAGCCAAGTATGAAAGCACACTGATGAGATGACGCTGAGTTATGAAAAAATAAACGTAAAATAAAAAGAAACTGCCAGACTGTGCCTAATTGAAATCAAACCCCTAATAAATTTTCCCACTTCGGTCTTTGCGATGGATATGTGCGTCACTAAGCGCTAAACACAGCGGTCGCAAGTCTCACTCCAAATTCCTCACAATTGGCTAGTAGATGCACTGCAGCAAGGACAGCCACCAGCAGATCAACCAGAAATAAAATATATATAACGCTATTGTAGGCATAAGTAAGCCGTTTGGATTCTCCTTTGGCTATTTTCTAGCCAAGTATGAAAGCACACTGATGAGATGACGCTGAGTTATGAAAAAATAAACGTAAAATAAAAAGAAACTGCCAGACTGTGCCTAATTGAAATCAAACCCCTAATAAATTTTCCCACTTCGGTCTTTGCGATGGATATGTGCGTCACTAAGCGCTAAACACAGCGGTCGCAAGTCTCACTCCAAATTCCTCACAATTGGCTAGTATATGCACTGCAGCAAGGACAGCCACCAGCAGATCAACCAGAAATAAAATATATATAACGCTATTGTAGGCGTAAGTAAGCCGTTTGGATTCTCCTTTGGCTATTTTCTAGCCAAGTATGAAAGCACACTGATGAGATGACGCTGAGTTATGAAGAAATAAACGTAAAATAAAAAGAAACTGCCAGACTGTGCCTAATTGAAATCCAACCCCTAATAAATTTTCCCACTTCGGTCTTTGCGATGGATATGTGCGTCACTAAGTGCTAAACACAGCGGTCGCAAGTCTCACTCCAAATTCCTCACAATTGGCTAGTATATGCACTGCAGCAAGGACAGCCACCAGCAGATCAACCAGAAATAAAATATATATAACGCTATTGTAGGCGTAAGTAAGCCGTTTGGATTCTCCTTTGGCTATTTTCTAGCCAAGTATGAAAGCACACTGATGAGATGACGCTGAGTTATGAAAAAATAAACGTAAAATAAAAAGAAACTGCCAGACTGTGCCTAATTGAAATCAAACCCCTAATAAATTTTCCCACTTCGGTCTTTGCGATGGATATGTGCGTCACTAAGCGCTAAACACAGCGGTCGCAAGTCTCACTCCAAATTCCTCACAATTGGCTAGTAGATGCACTGCAGCAAGGACAGCCACCAGCAGATCAACCAGAAATAAAATATATATAACGCTATTGTAGGCGTAAGTAAGCCGTTTGGATTCTCCTTTGGCTATTTTCTAGCCAAGTATGAAAGCACACTGATGAGATGACGCTGAGTTATGAAAAAATAAACGTAAAATAAAAAGAAACTGCCAGACTGTGCCTAATTGAAATCAAACCCCTAATAAATTTTCCCACTTTGGTCTTTGCGATGGATATGTGCGTCACTAAGCGCTAAACACAGCGGGCGCAAGTCTCACTCCAAATTCCTCACAATTGGCTAGTATATGCACTGCAGCAAGGACAGCCACCAGCAGATCAACCAGAAATAAAATATATATAACGCTATTGTAGGCGTAAGTAAGCCGTTTGGATTCTCCTTTGGCTATTTTCTAGCCAAGTATGAAAGCACACTGATGAGATGACGCTGAGTTATGAAGAAATAAACGTAAAATAAAAAGAAACTGCCAGACTGTGCCTAATTGAAATCAAACCCCTAATAAATGTTCCCACTTTGGTGTTTGAGGTGGATATGTGTGTCACTAAGAGCTAAACACAACGGTAGCAAGTACCCCTGCAAATTCCTCACAATATGGTACTAGCTGCACTACTAGTGCCAGCAATCCCAGCCACAAGCAAACAAAAAAAAAAAAAGTATAACGTTATTGTAGCCCTAAGAAGGGCTTGTTGGGTTCTTGTTGAATCACTCCTGCCTAACACTATTCTAATAGAACACCCTAACGCTTTCCCTGACCAGCAGCAGCTCTCTCCCTAGCGGCATCCAGACACAGAATGATCCGAGCAGCGCGGGCAGCGGCTAGTCTATCCCAGGGTCACCTGATCTGGCCAGCCAACCACTGCTATCGACGTGTAAGGGTACCACGTCATGCTGGGTGGAGTGCAGAGTCTCCTGGCTTGTGATTGGCTCTGTTTCTGGCCGCCAAAAAGCAAAACGGCGGGAGCTGCCATTTTCTCGAGCGGGCGAAGTATTCGTCCGAGCAACGAGCAGTTTCGAGTACGCTAATGCTCGAACGAGCATCAAGCTCGGACGAGTATGTTCGCTCATCTCTATATAAGAAGTATAATGGTCCAGCCATTCTTTATTTATGTTAAAGTTGGTAATTATGGCAGAGAAAACTATTTTACAGAGAAAACTCTTTTCTTTTATAAAGAAGACCTAAAATTAAAAAACATATATTTAAAAAAACCAACTGTAAAAACTTGTTTGAAAACAGAAATGTTGTCCATATAAAAAGTATGTACAGTAAATGCATTCAATACTTGGTTGAGGCCCTTTTTGTATAAATTACTGCATCAATGTGGTATAGCATGGAGGTGATCAACTGTTGGTACTTCAGAGGTGTAGTTAAGGTCAGGCAAATTTTCTGGCCAATCAAGCACAGTGATTCTGTGGTTATTAAACAAGGTATTCTTAGAACTTGGATTTTTTTTGCATCTTCCAATCATCCACCAAAAACCTTTATCAAATCTTATAGGTTCACATTAAAACACAGTGGACCTACACCAGCAGATGACATGGACCCCAAACCATCACTGATTGTGGAAACTTCACACTAGACCTCAAACAGCTTGGATTGTGCCTTTCCACTCTTCCTCCAGACTCTGGGACCTGCAGGCTTTTGTGCCAGGGCGCTTCGGTCCTGGCGGTGATGTATGCCTGCTCTGGTTAAGGTCCCATGGTGGTGCATACCAGCTCTGGAGGAGGTCCAGCGGTGGTGCCAGCCAGCTCTGATGGAGGTCTGACATTGGTGCAGGCCACGGGCCTCTGCAATGGTACAGGCCTAGGTGGGTCCAGGCACACGCCTTTTGCTTCCCGATGTGCTGGCTCTGTGTCCACCCCTCTCGATCCTATCCCAGATCACGGTGAGAACAGCCAATAAGGTACAGGGGGTAAAGGGGAGAAAAAAGGGGGGGGGGACAGAGGAGAAAAAAGGGGGAAAAATTCGGGGCAGTGGTACAGGCAGTCACCTGCTACGGCGCCATCTTGGGGTTGACACCAGAAGTATAAGATGGTATAAGAAGTATAATTGTCCAGCCATTCTTTATTTATGTTAAAGTTGGTAATTATGGCAGAGAAAACTATTTTACAGAGAAAACTCTTGTCTTTTATAAAGAAGACCTAAAATTAAAAAACATATATTTAAAAAAAAAACTGTAAAAACTTGTTTGAAAACAGAAATGTTGTCCATATAAAAAGTATGTACAGTAAATGCACTCAATACTTGGTTGAGGCCCTTTTTGTATAAATTACTGCATCAATGTGGTATAGCATGGAGGTAATCAACTGTTGGTACTTCAGAGGTGTAGTTAAGGTCAGGCAAATTTTCTGGCCAATCAAGCACAGTGATTCTGTGGTTATTAAACAAGGTATTTTTAGAACTTGGATTTTTTTTGCATCTTCCAATCATCCACCAAAAACCTTTATCAAATCTTATAGGTTCACATTAAAACACAGTGGACCTACACCAGCAGATGACATGGACCCCAAACCATCACTGATTGTGGAAACTTCACACTAGACCTCAAACAGCTTGGATTGTGCCTCTCCAGTCTCCACTCTTCCTCCAGACTCTGGGACATTGATTTTAAATGAAATGCTAAATTTACTTTCATCTGAAAACAACAACTTGGAACACTGTGCAACACTCCAGTTCTTTTTCTCCATGTCACAGGTAAAACGCTTCAGGAGTAGCGCAACACATGGAATGTGACATTTGTATCCCATGTCCTGGATACGTCTTGAAGTACTGACTCCATCAGCAGTCCACTCCATGTGAATCTTTCCAAAATTTTTGAATGGCCTTTCTTAACAATCTTATCGAAGGTGCCATTATCCCAGATTCTAGTGAGCCTTTATCTACCACACTTTTTCCTTTCACTCAACTTTCCATTAATGTGCTTTGATGCAGCACTCTGTGAACCTCTAGCTTCAATGAGCTTTTGTGGCTTACCTTGCTAGTGAAGTGTGTCATTGGCTGGAGATGAAACATCACGTTTTCTCAAAAAGTTTTTTCTTTTTTTTCTTTGTTTATTAAATGCTTGTGATTTTCAGTCATTAGCCTTGATCATATTCGTAACAATTTTTGTAATCAAAAGTCACAACAGATAAAAAAAATGATATTTTGGTCTCTGTTAAGTATGGTCTATGTCTGTATATGTCGGTATGAGGGTATTGTAGGTGAAGTGCCTCAATGGGGGACATGTATCATTATTTCACTTAGACAAATTGTCCAATTTTAACGACTTTTGCAGTTTTTGAGCCATCTTTGTGTCTTATGTCTCATTGTTTCCCAGATGTTCCGTGCAATATTTCACTTAGGTTTCACCTGGTCTAGGGCAGATGCAAAGGAAGTTTTTTTTTCAAGTACCCTATTTTAACATGTAAATTGGATTTTTTTTACATGCTTTAACGGTTTAAAATTTTGCACAGTAACCTTTTTTGTCAAAATTTTGAAATTTTTGCATTTAGATTTTTTAATTGGTTATTTTGAAGGGGGAGGTCACACGTAGTGGTTTAATTGCATTTTTTAATGCATTTTGAAACCAATTAACCAACAACTGAGGAGAGGTGATTTGCCTTATTTCATTACTGCTAACATTTGCGTTTACAAAATGCAATATAAACGCCACATTAACACATGTGTTAACATTGCATTTACTATGCGTTTTGTAAATTCAAATGTTCACAGTAATGTAATTAGGAAAATCCACTCTCCTCAGCTGTTGTAATAGGTTTCAAAATGCATTAAAAATGCAAAATGTTAAATCCAAAATTAACAGTAGTGTCCACTCCTGTATATAACACCCTCACATGGCTTATGTCCATGTGGATTTGAGACATTTGCAACAAAAAGTCTCAAAAAGAAGCCAAAATTTGCACCTGCCAGGATAGGAAAAACTGAACATCTATCACAAGTAAAAAGACAGGATCATACATAAGGTGCAAAAAAGCCGCCAAAAGTCTGTAAAATTAACCTCAGAAAGATAAAACTATGATACATGTGGCCTAATGTGTACCAAATACATTCTGTTTGTGTGCTGGGGGCCTTACTGTCATTTTATGTTCTATTTTCAACCCCTAACCGATGCGTGATGAATCTGTATGTCACATGTCGGCTCCCACTGTATGGAGAGGGCTCCAATCGTGGGTGTTAATCCTGTAAATGCCTCCGCAAAACAGAAAGGAGGCATTTAAATCCCTGCAGCGTGTAGATGCCACCATATTGGATTTGATTGCTGCCCCATGTGAAGTCATCTGGGGGCTGCGATCAGTTACTATGACAGCTTTGGATCATACAAAGATCCGAGGCTGTCTGATTTTAACCGATGCATTACAATGTGCGATCTGCACATTGTAATAGATGATGTATAAAATCCCAATATACTGTCATACGGTAGTATAGCAGTGTATGGTAGGATCAACCAGACAACCTAGGGATAAAGTACCCTAGGGAGTCTGAAAAATAGTAAAACAATAAATGAAAAAAAGTTTGAAAAAATGAAATTGAAAAAAACTAAAAATTCAAATCACTTCCTTTATCCTAGAACTGATATAAATATAAAGAAGCAGAATAAACAACATTTCCGATCTTTCAAAATATAATGTTTTTTCTTGCTGTTTAACTCCGTAATTTGAAATTGCCACTTTTTTGGCATTTTGCAAAATATAAAAAGTGTTCAAAAGGCTGTTCAACCTAGTCCCTAGTCCCCATGGGAGTGGTCAGTGACCATGGGAGTGGTCAGTGAGGAGTGGTTCCCCCCACCCTCGGGGGAATCGATTTCAAATTTTACAAAAACCTCCCATGTCCCCCATATCTCCCCCCCCCCATTGCTTTCCCTCTCAGGACACCATTCAAGTCTGCCCCACTCCTAATTGGCATTTAAAGCTTGTAATTTTTAATACATAGTAGCAGAATGGAAACTGTAAAAAAACTGTATGGCATTAATCAATTAATCTAAGAAAGGAGCCTTGGTGATACTGCAGATTTGGTCTGAATAAAGAGCCCTGGTAATACTGCATGATTGTTTTGCGGTACAAAGCTATTCTGTGTTGAGTGATGCCTACAGTCCTAGCTCTGCTATTTGATACCTATCATGGCAGTCACTGAGGGGATGAACAGAGGGAGAAGCGTTGCCGCTTTCATTGCATACTCAGTACTCAATTTTTACAAAGTATACAGAGCACAAATGACTGGTGGCTCCGTTCCCCCTCCACAATGGAGCCAAAGTTCCGAATTACAATGGGGTCAATTCATTGTACAATATATGGCACAGTTTGCGCAAAAAAAAATTACATTTGGGAATTTTTGGCCCTGGTACCCTATTTTGAAAGTGGGTGGAACAGGATCGACTTAAAAATGGGTCACAGTGGGACCTTGACCTGACAGATTTACTGTAGCTTGCGACAGAAAATTAGCGCAGGTTATATCTTAAATCTATGCCAGCACCAGGTGCCCTGATAGTTGAAGGGTAATTAAATGTAAGCCTGCATATAGGAGGATAGCGGTAGCCTGAGTTTAGAGCCCCTCTTGTCATGGGGCCACCATTGCAGGAGTGTGTGTCCTTGCTTATTATTGATCCAAATAGCTGTGTTACAGTTTACACAACCTGTTACAGTACTGTAGAAAATAAAACAGACAGTGAGCAAGTTCAATTAATGTTAGAAACCCCTTTTCCCAACAATATAGGCGAGCTCGGAGGCAGTGTGCTCAGATTCAGAAGGGTTTAATTGTCTTGGGTTCAGCTGTTAGTCTGCCTATTGGCACTTATAGACTACTTGCCAGCTTTTACAGATCTCAAGAGGAAAAGTAATGCATTGTACTGTGTATATCTTTTTACAATAAAATACCATTATCTTTGTATAATGCAAGTTTTGTCAATTTTCATTTGATGCCAAAGAGTTAATTAGGCACATCGATTTTCTTTAATCTATATTTCATACTAAGGTTAGAAACTATTTTCTATTTGTTTTGGTGTCATTTGATTCTCATAAATTCTCATTCTTTGGTAAATGGTATCTTTTTTTCTAAATTACACATTTGAAGTCACATAAGAATCATATATTCTGTACATTATTTAAAACAAAATGAGAACTAAGTGGCTCTGGGGTAAACAAGGGGAATCTGCTAGCATAGTGATTAATGTAGCAAATCATAATTGTGCTCATCATCGTTAGTAACAGAATTCTACAGAGGGAATATCTAGAAACAAGTCAGAATGATACAATGATTTGTGTTCATATTTAATAATATAGTATTATCAAGCTGTAACCTGTATAGCATTTTTTTTTTCTAGGGATAAAAATAAAATTACATTTTCTATATTTTTTGTGTAATAATACTGGGTGTGGTCTATGAAGACAATGAATATATACATCAGGCATCTTCCAATAAATTGCTCTCTAACCCCTTACTGACATATGATGTGTTAATACTGTATGGAGAGGGTTCACGGGCTGAGCTCTCTACTTACATGGTGGGTGTTTACTGCATGTTGCAGCAAACGCCCACTGGCAACAGCTGCAGCGGTGGTTTGGCTTATCATCATCAAGGCTGTCTTGTTTTAGCCGATCTATTACAATGTGCGATTTGCACATTGGCTTAAAGACTGATTTGGCAAGCTTTGTGCAGCACTGCATAATCCGTAGGTGCTATATAAATAAAGAATTATTATTATTATTATTAAAGTACCCTAGGAGGTCTGAAAAATAGGAATTAAAAAAAAGTTTTCAAAAAATAAAAATTCAAATCACCTAGAGCTGACATAAAAAGAAATAAATAGTAAAAATCATGTTAGGTATCATGTTAGGAAGATGGCAAAATGAAGATTTTTTTTTTGTACAGGTTACACAGGGTCCCAACATGCCTAATTTTTTAAAAAATAAAAATGATTATCCCATGCATTGAAAACCATAAAAGAGCAATTTTAACTACCAATTTTGCCATCTTTTCATCAAAAGTGATTAAAAAGTTTGTACAGTTCCCAAAATGTCAATCATGTAAACATCAAGAAGTCCCGTAGCTTCATAAACAAATGTTTTAAAAAAATTGTAATGTAGGTGTCGGAATATGGAGAAGAAAAAGAATATAGCAAAATAAAGAATAAAGAATATAACAAAACTACAGTATTTAGATTTAGAAAAGGGGAATGTGTGAATAAATAAGCACAGAGAAACGGTCGGAAAACGGTGCAACTAATGATTTTTGTCCAAATTTCCAAACTATTGTATTGTACACATCTTTTTTAATAGAAGTTGTAATACAGCATTTTAATTTATTATACGTCATTTCTGACTTACTGCCATGTAATGCAGATCAAATTTTACTTTATATAGAAAAATAATATTTTTATTGAAAATATAAATAATGCAGTTTTTATACATTCAGAACATTTCTCAGATAAGAGCATTACTTTCACTCAGTAGACTACACATTGATTTCTTTGTATTACCTTAATTGATGCAATTCTTAGTTCACTGTATCAAATTGCAGCAGAAGCCAATGTACAGGGCATCTGAACCATGCAAACTCCAGGGGATTTAGCTTAGACATGATGTCTACCAATTGTTTTGCTTTTGTGAAAAAGTCCATGCCAGAACAATAATAATACTGCTACATGATAGTGTAATACATAAATATATTTACGATATCTTTGTGAGATGGAACATTAATGTATGTGTATAAATATTAACAAAGTCACAATGGGTAAACAAGAGCTCATTCCACTATCATTTCACATCTTGTATAATACTGGACACTTTCTACAATGTTCCACATGCCACAGGGGCCACAAAAGAGGTGGCCATCACGTTAGCTTGAGATTGTTGGCTGGTGAGTATTCTTGACAAATTGTTGCTTGGGAAGGCAATTTTTTTTTCTATGGCAAGTAATTTTTTTAGAAATTGGGGAGGGGTGGTGGAGAATATCAATGCAGAGATAGGAAAGCTTTTCAGTCAGAAAGTCGTGTCCAGAGCCCTTGGTGATGGTGCTGACCTAGATAATAACTTTGCACTGTCCTGCTATTATTAACAACACACACAAAGGAATGGTGAAGCAGCTACCCAGGATTGCTACCTTACATTTACCTTACCTTACATAAAAATCCCTTTAACCATATGCAAGGGAAATTTCTGATTTGGTGGTAATTTGTCTGCAACGTAGACTGACAAGTTCTGATCAGTAACCAGGCAGTGAATGAGCAGGATTTCTTCAACCCTGCGCTACTAATTTCCCTACTAATTTCCATTGTTCATGTAGTGAACTTGGTTCTGATACTATATGCTGTTCTGATCTTGGTTCTTGGTGCTGTGTGTTCAGAAAGAAGTACAAAAAAGAGCAGCTTACCATAATGTAGAGGTGCTGTAAATGGGATCAACTGAGTAGGAGAGTCAGGCCTCTCCGAGAAATGTAGATCACAAAAACACAACGGAACTTCAGCATTGATTAATGGTGATCTTAGTAAGAAAAAATGTAGATAAAAATGAACTTTTAATGAGTGATGTTAAAAAGCCATGGTAAAAAAGAAGGGACAGGTTACATGTTTCAGATACATGTGCAGAGACAGAGGACATTTAACAGAAGAAAAATGCTTGTCAGACAAAGGAATGCCCACAGATCTAAAAGTGCAAATCAGAGGTATCAAGGGTATGATGAAGAATTAGTATAATTTGATGGAGAGAACAATGATAAACATCAGAGTCCTTGTATTCACAATGCAGCAGAGGCTAATAAAAATGTACTAGATCAGATCAAAGAATAAGACCACTAGGAAAATTTGTATTAAGAATTAGTATACAAATGACCTCTTGAGTATCTCCAGTCTCTCTTTGGAGAAGATACTCTCTCCACATTGTGACACAGTGCACAGTTTTGAAATGTTTAGATACATTACAGATATTACAAGTAAAGGTTTTGTCAACATACTTGATATGCTCGTACATTAGTGTCTTAAGTTTCCTGACAGTGCACCCAACATATCGCAAATGACAGTCTGTGCCGCTAACCAGATAAACTATGTGATGGTTGTTACAGATCAATCAGATCAAGTGGCATATTCACTAAAATTTGTGGTTTTAGACCTGCACAGTGAACCCCGTAAAAAAACAATCCGTAAAACACTCAGAAAAAAAGATAATTTTTAGTTAATACCCTTTAAAAATGCTCTAAAAAGTTATTTTAAAAAACGCACTCCAAAATGAGACCAAAGAAGAACAACACTTCTTGCAAAAATGAGGCCCTTAACCAGATTTGTCAGCCGAAAAAAGAAAAAGTTATTCTTATGAAAAGACTGTGATGCTAAAATTAACAACATTTTCGCCAAATTACTTTTTAGTACAATTGGAAAAAATTTAAAAATCTATATAAAATGAGGTATTTTCATTATCGTGGCGACCCATAGAATAAAAATAATATATTATTTTTATGGCATGGTAAGACCCCACCCCCAAAAAAATCTTACTAAAAATTGATGATTTTCATTTCCTCCACCAACAAAGAGTATATAAATTTCACCAATTAGCTATAGATGCCCCAAAATAATGCACCAGAAAAGTTCATCTCATGTGACAAAAAGTAAGCCCCTATAGGTCCACATTAAAAAAAGAAAAAAAAATTATAGCCTATACAATTTGACCATGCAAATCTGCTATGCATGGGGCTCCTTCCATTCTATGCTCGGCCGTGCGTCCATACAACAGGTTACTACCACATATGGGGTACTAGTGTACTTGAAATTGGGTATCAACTTTGTGGAGTCTTTTTTTCATTTAATCCATTGCAAATGTTTACGTTTCCACTCAAAATTAATGTATTGTCCAAAAATATTACAATTTGTAGACTGCACCTACATTTTGTTTTAACCCATATAAAACACCTAAAGGGTTAACAAACTTCTTAAAAGTGCTTTTTCATACGTTGAGGGTTGTAGTTTCCATAATGGGGTAATTTACGAGTCTAGCTATTATTTAGGCTATTATTTATTTTGGTGAAATTACTATCTGCTTCAAAAGTAGACAATTTTTCAAAATATACAAATATACAAATATATAATACACATTTTTAAACTAAGTACAATGTGTCATGAGAAAAGAATCTCAAAATTGTGGGCATCTTTCTTCTGTTAAATATTCCTGCACATGTATCTTAAATGCGTCACCTGTCCCCCCTTCTTTTTTAACATGTGCACATGGCTTTTTAATTAGTCTCTGTAGTCTAATAGTGCTAGTCTAATAGTGCTGTATGGTTGTCCCACAATTCTCACTGGTTGCAAACTGGAATAATTTATCTAACATTATTTACTTGTGATTCCATTTCTTGTACTCTTTCGCTACAGAGTATTTGCTAAATCAGCACTACATCAGGATTGAGGGATTATTGATGCATTTTCCCGAAGACCATAGTATTTCTGAACATTACATGACAAATTGCCAGGAACTGAAATAAAATCAGTTAAATAGTCAACTTTGTATTTTCTAAATACCAACTAGTAGTGCATATTGATATTTTCCTTACACTTAAGTTCTATGTTTATGTTATATTTTGTTCTATAAACAAAATCAATTTTGCCGAAAATATTAAAATCATATAATTACAGTAAAATGTGAAGATAAATGAACAAGCAGAAACTTAAAAACCTACAGAAGCAATGATGTGAAATTATATTTTTGCGATTTCCTTAAAGGCATTATCAAACATTATTATGCTTGATAATGCCTTTAAGGAAAAGGCAAAACATACTAATGGTGGAATAAAGAACTCTTCATTTTCTAAACTTGGAGTGCTGCTTCTTTGTTGATTGTTGCTATCTAAATATGTATAGACGAGTAATATATATGTATATATATATATATATATATATATATATATATATATATATATATATATAAATTAAATTATATATAGTTAGAACATAAGGTTAAAGTTATTGAATGAAACCGATGGTAGATAATAAATATATAAATAAATAATTAGATATTTGTCACTCACACTCCCTGTTTGTCTCTCTGTCACTCACTATCCCTGTCTGTAAGTCTCTTACTCACACTCCATGTCTATCTCTCTGTCACTCACTCACTCTCCCTGCCTCCCTCTCTGTCACTAACTGGGGTTAAATTGGGGTCTATTGCATCTCCAAGACATGTACTCAGCCCTCAGTCCTAACTTAGGCATATTATACCATAGTACAATAATTAAACAATACAATAGGTATCTGTCTATCCTGGTAGTAAATATTGTTTTTACAAATCATTGAAAATGCAATTGATATCACAGTACCATATTAAAATCAATAAAACATCACTTTTATTGGAGTCACCTTAAAAAAGTAAAAATAAGCACCTTTTCAGGTCACATTGAAATCAGGTGTTGAGAGTGAGCAAATTCTGACTTAATAGCTGCTTCGGGTCATCAGAAGCACTTAATTTTCAATATAAAGAAATGATTTCTTGGTGAGTATGGTAATATGACTTAATCCCATTTATCAACCTCATATGGTAGGTCACAATTAGAGATGGGCGAATTTGTTAAAATTCGGTTCGTTCCGATTTGCTGACCCGAATCGAATCATGATGAATCACGTTAAAAAACAGGTATTTCCTGGCTGCAAAGAGCCTGTAGGGTGTTGTAGAACATTGTGCCATGCTTAAATATGCATAGGGAGCGTGGTTTGCTCTTAATATGACACGCACATGACAGCTGCCGCTCTTAGAACCACTTCACTCTTCAATTCCATGTGCACTTACAGAGGCCAACTTCACCAAATGAGCAGAGCAGGAACACAGGACTGAGCTGAGGGCCAAGATCCCACTATAACATCAAAGAGTGCACTCTTTTTACACTGACATCAGATGATTCCATAGATCCTGACAGAGGATGGACAATGGCGCACATAGGCAGCGGCCAACTGTGTTCACAGTATTTCTTTGTAGTATGCCAGTTGTTCCTCCCTCTCAGTAGCTGGAATAAAGTCACCCATTTTTGACCAGTAGCAAGGGTCCAAGAGTGTGGAGATCCAAAACTCATCACTATGCCGGATGTTGACTATTCGGCTGTTAGTAGTTAGGCAAAGGAGCATGCTGCAGGCCATCTGTGCAAGTGACTCTGAAGGACTCCCGGCCTCCATCTACACTGTATACTGCCATGGTGCTTCTGGTTCATCTGCCTCGTCTTCTACCTCCTCTGGATGCTCCTGCTCCTCCTCTCTTGTCACCGGAGTAGCAAAACCATTGATTTCACCAGACTCTGCTTGTGCTCCAATGTCCTCGTCCTCCTCCAGTTCAACCCCCACTGGCCATGAGATGTAGTCTCCACTTCTCCAGTGCCCAGACCAGACAGATTTTGCAGCATGAGTTCCAGGACATGAAGCAGTGGAATGACGTTATTCATCCCGCAGTCCTGGCGACTAACAAATAATGTGGCCTCTTCAAAGGGCCTGAGCATACTGCAGGTGTCACGCATGAGCTGCCAGTGGCTGACATCAAAGTTACACTTGTGAGTACTCTGTTCCGCTTGCATCATCAAAAAATCATTAATGCCTTTTATCTGTTCATACAGGCGGTCTAACGTAAGGAGGCTGGAATTTTAACAGGTAAAAACATCGCATATCAGAATATGTTGGGGTAGGCCATTCTGACACTGCAACTCAAGTAGGGTGTGCTTGGCTTTGTAAGAATGGCTGAAGTGCATGCACAGTTTCCTGGCCATTTTTAGAATGTCTTACAGATGGGTGGAAGACTTGAGGAATCTGTTGACAACTAGATTGAACACATGTGCCATGCAAGGCGCATGGGCCATCCCTCCTTGGTGCAGCGTGGACACCATGTTCCTCCCATTGTCTGTCACCATGATTCCCATTTTTAGTTTTCACGGAGAAAGCCACAGATTGATTTCTTGTTGCATGACGCGGAGCAGTTCCTCCCCTGTGTGACTTTGTTCACCCAGGCAAACCAGATGTAGAACTGTGTGACACAGCTGTGCCCTGCACATGTGGTATGACGGAGCAGCACTTAGACTTGTGGAGGCTGAGGTGGTGGTGGAGAAGGAGGAGGACACTGGCACAGGAGCAGCAGTTTGACAACATGGAGGAGAAACCAGCGTCTCTTGTTCAAGTTATTGGTGTGGCTGGGCGGGAACCACATTCACCCAGTGGGCTGTAAAGGACATGTACTGCCCCTTACCATAGTTACAGCTCCACACGTCCGCACTGCTGTGCATCTTGGAAGAAACTGATAAGCTAAAGGACTGGCCCACCTTTTGTTCTACATATTGGTGAAGGGCTGGCAGTGCCTTTTTGGAAAAAAAATTAGCGGATTGGAACTCTCCACCTCGGTTCGGCACAAGCCATTAGTTCTCTGAGGGGTGCAGAGTCCACGACTTGGAAAGGGAGAGACTGCAGTAGAGGCATGGTCAGCTTCTGCTGGACGCATACAGTTGTCTCTTTATAATCGCCTCTTTCAACGACTGCTGGCGCTATGTGTAGTGAGGAGCAGGAGCATCTGGCCCGGGAGATGATGTCAAAGACAAACAGCTCCCTTCAGCAGAGGTGCTGGAGCCTTGACTGGCTGAAATGGCATGTGTGCCACTAGGTGCTGCTGCTGTTGCTGCGGTGGCAGGATGGACCTCCACATCTGTTCCACGTTTCTCCCAGGCCATTGGATGGTGACGCTGCATGTGTTGACGCAGGACCGTGGTGCCAACGTTAGCTCCCTGGCCACGATTCACTTTCTGACTTAAGATTCTACATATACACACACTCGGATCCTTTGGTGTCTTAACAAAAAACTGCCACACTGCCGAGGTGGTGATTTTACTGCCAACACGCTGCACTGAGTGACTACTAATGCTGCAGCCTCGCTTAGCCCCTGTACCACTCCTTACTTGGACCACAAAAGCAGGGTTTGCACCCCGTGGCCGCTTGGCTCTCGTACTCGCACTGCTGCCACCCTGCCGACTCATGGCCACAGTAGCAACTCGCTGCCCACTTCGCTGCCTGATGCGCAAGCTGACACCCTCTTCTCCTGACGATGATGATGAATCCCAGGCTTCACCCAAATGCGATCAGCTACATCATCATCGATTTGTGTTTCCCTGTCACTGCTATCCTTCTCAACGTTCTTAGTATGCACATAACTTCCCGTGCCACTCTCCACATCTCTACTTTCCTGCCTACTGCACAAAGCACAAGAACTGACAACCTGGGTTTGATGCAGAAATCACTACAGAAAGTATGTGGATTTCACACAGATTTCTTCCTATTCACTTCAGCAACAAAAAAGAACTGCTATTTGGGGTATACAGAACCCCCAAAATGGACACCCTTGGAGCAAAAATCACAACAACACAGTACAGTAGAAGCAGCTGGATGCTACAGGCAGCACATGCAGTGTGAAGTGCAGAGATTTGAAAAACGCTGCCTCTTTTATGGTCTGTGTGACATCACATAAGCCTGTCGGTCGCTGATAGGCTTACAGGTCTGCACATTTGATCGAAGGTGTTCCTTTATCCTTCCCAGAGTTCTCTTTCTCATGTAACACGTTGTACTCGCGCCCATTTTGGTAATAAAGGAGGAAAATAAACTTTGTTCCCACAAATCAACGCAAACTTCGGCTTCGTGACAAAACAAATTTTTCCTGAAATTCTAACCGAATTCTGATTCGTTAGAATTGATTCACCCATCTCTACTCACAGGGGCCGATCGCCACATTTTCATCGGGTTTCACAATTTTTTTTCTGTTTTGCCCTGAATTGCCTTGGGTTTTTGACGCACGCAATCGGATTGTGTTGCATCGGCGCCGGCTTGCATGTGATTGATTCGTACAAACTTCAGAATTTAAAAAGCAAATTGTGTCACAAGATCAGCACTCACATACACCGGGAAGAAGAAATTGAACTCCGGCGGACCTCAGCGGGGGAAGAGACACATGCAGAAAATTGGATGCAGGATCGTAGTGAATCGCCACAGACCCTAATACTCGTCGGACAACGCACGGCGGGGATCGTGATGGGATGGGTAAGTAAATGTGCCCCATAATGTTTAGTATGGAAAGAACCCCAGTATTCTGATTCCTTAAATTCCCTATTAAATCCTTATTACATCTATTATAATCTTAATTTCTATACATTTCCACACACACATTCTTAAGTAGAATTACTGAGCGTAATTTTGTGTGTCTTCTTGATTCACCTGCATGGGAATCTTTTTGGGTAAAATGCATTGTTGCCATTATAATAGACCCAAAAGGAACATTAGTTATTGAACAGATTCAACAGTTATTCTTAGGATTGTAACTACTGGGGTTCCTTGTGATACAGTCATGGCCAAAAGTTTTGAGAATGATACAAATGTTAATTTTTTTACAAAGTCTACTGCATCAGGTTTTATAATGGCAATTTGCATATACTCCAGAATGTTATAAAGAGTGATAAGCTTAACAGCAATTAATAGCAAAGTCAAAATTTGCCTAGAAAATGAACTTTTCCCCCAAAACACATTTCAACTTCATAGCAGGCCTGCCTTAAAAGGAGCAGCTAACATTGTTTCAGTGATTGCTCCATTAACATAGGTGTGGGTGTTGATGAGGACAGGGCTGGAGATCAATCTGTCATGGTTAAGTAAGAATCACACCAGAATCCCCTTTCTGATTGCTTGGAATATCTGGAAAACAGCTTGTTCGGAGAAGACAAGGTGAACGATACCACCAGTCTTGTCTCATGCCAACTGTAAAGCATCCTGCAACCATTCATGTGCGGGGTTACTTCTCAGCCAAGGGAATCGGATCTATCACAGTCTTGCCTAAAAACACATCCATTAATAAAGAATGGTACCAGAATGTCCTCCAAGAGCAACTTCTCCCAACCATCCAAGAGCAGTTTGGTGATCAACAATGCCTTTTCCAGCATGATGGAGCACCTTGCCATAAAGCAAAGGTGATAAATTGCTCAGGTAACAAAACATAGAGATTTTGGGTCCATGGCCTGGAAACTCCCCAGATCTTAATCCCATTAAGAACTTGTGGTCAATCATCAAGAGACAGGTGGACAAACAAAAACCAACAAATTGTGACAAAATGCAAGCATTGATTGTACAAAATTGACTGCAATCAGTCAGGATTTGGTCCAGAAGTTGATTGAGAGCTGCCAGGGAGAATTGCAGAGGTCCTGAAGAAGAAGGGTCAACACTGCAAATATTGACTTGCTGCAGTAACTCATTCTAACTGTCAATAAAAGCTTTTGTTACTCATAATATGATTGCACTTGTATTTCTGTATGTGATAAAAACATCTGACAAACACACATAAAAACCAGAGGGCAACAGATCATGTGAAAATATAATATTTGTGTCATTCTCAAAACTTATGGCCATGACTGTAATATTGATGTTTCAATATTCCTCTTTGTGCATCCCAATTTTATCAGTTATAGAAGCAATTACTAATGGTTAGCTATGGACATTAAAGGGTACAATTTCTATTATAGATGTGCTGTGACATAGTGGGGCTAAATGGGGTATGCCCAGCAATAAAGAGATGTGGATAGATCTGGCAGGTGGTGGAGGGCGGGTTCATATCATGCACTATGCATCGGTGTATGTTAAATCTCCACCATAGATTTGTCTTTCTAATGCCTGTATCCTTTGTGCTGGCTCCTACACCTTTTCATGGAAACACAATCAGGCCTCATTCAATTGGCCTCATTCAGTCATGTATTGCAAAGAATAACTGTAAAGGATTGATTTTTGAGGAAAAATATTTTATTAATTGAACCAAATACCTTACAAATGAATAAGCAAAAATGTTACTTACTTTTTCCACAGGAAAAAAATATGAGCTTTAAGTTGTATTTTCATAAAACATGACATATTTTGGGTAAAATAAGCTATAGTAAAAAAAACACATGGAAAATGCAATTAGCAATTTTACCCAGTACTATTATTACCATCCCTTATACAATTATAATGATGAAATGCATTCATTTTCTGCAATAATCAAGCCATGTTACCTATATGTTGGGTTTACAGTCTAAGGGCTTTTTTAAACAAAGGTTTTTAATCTGAAGATTCGAGATGGGTGGTCTCAATCTTCCAGTTTGCCCCACGCCCCACGCACTTCCGGATTTGCTTTCCGAACAGCCAATCCTAGCGACTAGCCATGGCTGTGATTGACCAAGGGAACACATAGGTGCTTTGGGGATTCAAATTTGCTGTTCGCCAGCCACTCCGGCAATATATCTGAGTCGCAAGGGGCACACCCGAACTCCAAATGTGCTCTATACTCCAAATGTGAAATTAGCTCTGTATTGTGATTGGTCTCCATTTAGAGTTGGACTTTTTCACATTGTAAAATTCTATCTGCTCTTGCTATAAGCCAGGGCCATGATTTTGCGCTGTCACATGTGATGATACAGTATGTAGATCTACTAACACATCTTCTCTGAAGCTGTCTGAAACAACATTTCCAAACATTGCACCTAAAATGTTGATATTGTTTTAATTAGTGAAGCTGTCAATGCTACCTGCGAAAGAACATGGGTCAAAAATGCATAGAAACTGTTCTTTTTCTGATGTAATTGGAATTTGTGAAAGAATGGCACTCACAGTATGAAATATGTCTAAAAGGAAAAGACCATCACAATGCATATTGCTAAATCTGACAAAAAATGCAGAATACATACTCTTCCTACCAGATGTGTAATCTAATTAAATAAGAAGTGCAATCATATTGTCAGAAGCCATTAATCAGTCTTCCGGGATGTAGAGCGCTAGGCTTGCTAGACAGCTGCAGCCGAGAATCTGCCTAACATACAGTCAGTTCTGAAAAGGTATTGAATAATCTGCATATAAATGTGATTAGCAAATTATCTCTGGAACCCTCAGTAAACTGACAAATGGATTTTCACCTTTTGTTCACCTGTTAATATCCAAATGAATTTGAAAATTGCTGCTGACCTTTTGACAGTATGTGTAAATTACAGGGGTCTCCGCTTATCAGGCAATGGAAAAATGACTGTATCTTCATTATCCTTGTCACTGTATCTCATCAAGATAGAGCTACACTATGCAGTAAACGTCTGAGCTACTGATTGTAAAAGCAATCATAAAGCTACACAGAATAAAGCTAAAGGTTCAATTTAATATTTTATTTTATCCATCTTATCAGGCTGCAACAGGACCTTTAGGCTACCTGCACAACGAACATTGTGAACATTAAGCTCCATTTTTAAGGGCCAATTTGTATTAAATTGGCCTCCATTTTGGATCCATCCTTAGATTTTTAACGTACAAGTTGCATCTGTTTTTTGTAGTATCCATTAATCATTGTGATGTTCAGTAGTGTATCTAAGCAGCTGCTTGGATGCCATCCAAATGTTTTTGGAAATCTTCATAAAATTCCAACTAGAAAAGGGTATAGGGACAATACCTTCATTTGCCATTTATAGAATTATGGGCAAACACAACCAGATTCTAGGTACATTTCTGTGATTGGGGCAGTGGAGTGTATGCATCACTGGGTCTCAATTTAATCTGGAGGCCTCAGATGAGGAGATACACAGAACTCTCAATTGGTGCATAGTAAGTGGCACCGGAACCGAAGTCCTATAACCTATAAGTTAGAATTGATTGAACGGTGTTAAACTGATCCAGGCAGGAGGCATTCCTTCACCCACATAAGGGTGAGGGAAAGTTGTCTAAACCCATGAAACAAATGGCCCCCCTTGCCCATTGTTCTTGTCCTGGGGGATTATTACAACACAAGATCACATAAAATAAGCAGTAAGTATTTAAATGTGCTGGACATCCCTCCCTATTGCTGCAGCATACGGTAATTGACTTTCAAGGCATTGCTTATACTTGTTGTACTCCACTTGCTATTTACAATCAACTGTACATTTGTCAACTGTACGTTTAATCTCTTGTGCCCCTTGTTTTGTCTATTGTGCCGTCAAGGCAATTAAATATCTAAAGTTAACCTCCATTGTTTGTTTTTTTTCATTTCAATCGACAAATTCCGACATCTGTGTTTCAGTTATATATACACTACCTGGGTTGACCCTGTTATGGATAAGGCTACCATGCCCATGGGGCTCTGTTACACTGAGGCGAGTAAAAGGGAACTGTCAGCCATGTGGGAATGTTGTGTGGACAACTTTATCTCAATTCTTGTGACTCCCAGAACCCATGTGTTCACAGGGTGTCTACAAAACACAATAATTAATTGACCTAGTGTAACCTTAGAGGGTTTGGAACATGTGAGCCGGTACTAAAAAACTGCAATTTTTTTAAAAGAAATCTGTTTTTTTTTGTGTGCAAAATGTAGTGACTGTTTCATGTAATGCTTGTTACATGAAAAGTGGGTGGGAGTTAGCCATTTTATTTCCATGGACAAGTAAACTAGAGGACATTATGGCTCAAGTACATGCCAGCAACCTGGTGGTGTAGAGTTTTAATATCTGGTGCACAAATAGATAGAGTTGCGCCTCTCCATAAATTAGGTGAGTTCTATTCAGTGAATAGGGGATTAAGACTGATAGAAATATGTACTTCTTAGAATACAAACAAGGTGGGAGATTTATCATTAGCAGGATTTTGCGCAGATGTCTATGTGTTAGACTGGCAGGTTTCCAACAGTCAGATTTATAGTCCGGTGTATGTACAGTGTTAAATGCCTTCTGATGTGTGCATTCTATGCGAATAGACTGCACCAGTTCCAGTCTGCTCAATTTCTGCCTTTTTGCGATGTTTTTGCACAGGAAATTCTCAGATACCTCAAACATAAAATTGAGCAAAAACGTTAAGATTGTGCAAGTTTGAGATAAATCTACCCCCTGTAGTAGCAATGGACCCACATACACCACCTCCTATGTGGTGTAGTTTTGCGATTAAATGTGCATTCTTTTGAAAGTCCTCAGTTGATAAATGTGGTGTTGCATACTCTGTGGTGTATTTATTCCGCCTTTGTGTGCGCTTTTTTTCCTCACTAAAAAAAACCCTGCAAAAACGATGTTTGCGCAAAAAATTGCAACAATTATACGCCAAGAAGCTACATAGGACTAAAGATAAATCTCCCCCAAGGAGATTTCTACTTGCTTTTGTCGGGTGTTTTAATTTTTTAGTAAATCCCCAGAAGTAAAAAGTTTCAAAAGGAAAGGTAACTATTAATATTTATGCATCTCTTGGTTTGACCCTACATCATACTATAGTGATCCCTCATTGAATATTAGTAAAATTAATATTTCACATTAGATGGATAAGATTTGTAATATCATATGCATAATAACTAAAAACAGCCATGACATTTGTAGATAATGAAGTGCTTAAACTGCAGCTATACAAACATTTTCCACTCAAGCAAGGCTTAGTGTGGATGGGATAGTGTTTTATGGAGTAGAAGTGAAATATTCACCATGCAAGCCAGTTGATGAAGTGACATAACTGACAGCATTCATGGCAGCTGGAGGTGTCCGCAGCCTAATATAGTAATGTGCTTCAGGCGTACAATTAACCTTAACAGCCAGCTAAGTGCATGCACTGTACAGAATCTCTCCATGCACTGCCTTTATGTGTTGTTGAGGCCTGATGACTGGGATGATTTGTACCATTTCAGAGAGCGTCTTTCTTAATTTATGCTGTGAGAACAGAATTATTGTAATCGAGACTGAATGTAAACAATGGGAAACCATTAATAAAATGGAACATATGTTCAACAGGTTTAATTCAAGACTTTCCAAAGTTTTATGCATTTGTTTTGTTTGAGGACACATGGGATTTTGGAACACAGAGAATGTCTTGTTGGAGTGCAGGTCTCTTTCCAGGTCCATACATGACACACAGTCAGATCATTTAGAGCCTCAGTAATAATACAGAACATATTTAAATCATCAGCCTGTGTCCTAATTTTCCTAATTCTCAATTTTTCATTGTCCTTCTGTTACCTTTGGTATTTAAGCAGAGGAATAAACATCACAGTGATATTTAGGAAAAAATTGAAATGAAATGAATATGAGGAGGTCTAGTAAATCTATGAAATGTTAATATCTGGTTCCCCTAACTAGAGCACTGCTTTGCTGTTGAAATCTTAGCTGTGGCATTTAAATCTCAATGGTTTTATTTTTCTTATCTAATAAAAATGTTTTACTGCTTTTTTTTTACTAACGTAGTATCAATGTAGATACTGTACCTGAGGTAGGTAAGGGTTACAAATAAAATAGAAATACACTGTTCCCTTTGGCGTAAAAATACTGATACAAAATACTCATTAAAATACATATGTGGAGTGTTCCTAGAAATAGATACCAAAACACAAAGTAATTATAAAGGAGAAACACTTTAGAGCTTTGCTTCACATCAAAATCCAAGATCTCAGGCACCTGTTTTAATTCGGGCACCACCAGGATGAACGACTGTATGCAAAAGAGCCTGAGGGGCTCTCAGCTCCATTAACACCCATGGATACAATTATTTGCATACAATCCTTCATCCTGGTCCGATGATTAGTAAAGTATTTTTAAAACTCTAAAAGACATAGATGCCGCATCTGAAGTTTACAAATTAATAGGTTAAGCACATGTAATATGGGATACAGATTCCAGACCATTGAGACATTTCATATAAGAAATTGGAACTCCAAAGTAAGCAATACTTGATTTTTCCAGTGCTGTGGGATTTTATTATTGTCATAGTCACACAATGGACTAGCTTTTCCATTATACTTGTGATTCTAGATGCTATGGTGGAATTTGGTTCTATTTTTTAAAAAAAATTGAAGCAGAACCAGAGTATGCCTGATCATAGTGGAAAGTGAAAAAAAAAATAATGGCAGGCATTTATCAATTTGGGTGCAGGGTGGTGTAGGAAGTATGCTATAATTTTCAGTGGGATATAAGTTTGTGGCACAAGGGATTAATGAATTGGTGAAAAATTAGATGCGCCAGGAAAGTGTCAGATTTTTTGCCAAAAAAGGAACAAATTGTGAATGTCAGAATAGCAGAATATTATGGTGCTGACATTCCATAAATA
Source organism: Engystomops pustulosus (assembly GCF_040894005.1). NCBI lineage: Eukaryota > Metazoa > Chordata > Amphibia > Anura > Leptodactylidae > Engystomops > Engystomops pustulosus. The sequence goes on from NC_092411.1 coordinate 185,503,944, forward strand.
AGGCCCAACAGGCGCAGCAAAGCGGGAAAAAGTTTTCTGTTTGAAAGTCGATAATGAATGCCCCCCAATGGTTTCAACATTGGTCTTTAAACCTCAATTGGATGTTATTTAAAAAAAATGTTCCTGTTTGAAGAAAAATTCTCATAAATGTAGTCATGTTGTTCCTTAGAAACGAGATAGCTTACTCGGATACGACCACCTCACATTTTGGCAGCAATGGTGCTATTGAGCCCTGACCTCCTGGGTTCAGTAATCATTACCACAGGATGGCTGTGGGACCTCCAGTAACTCCTGGACATTTCATATACAAATATACAAAAAAAATTTGTTTCTTTTTTCAATCCGTCCTGCAGAGGTGGTCATATCCAAGGACACAGTCTTGCTTCTAAGGGAGAATATGACAACATTTATGAGAAATTATCTTCACACAGGCAAATATTTTTTATATAACATCTAATTTATAAATGGCAGATTAATTATACTGAATGTGAATGCCCAGGTGAGAATACCCCTTTAAGTTTGGTGTCTGCTGTTTAAAACATATGGAGAGGGCTCAACTACAGAGCTCTCTCTATAAACAAGGATTACAAATGTTGTTAAAAGATTAAAGAAATAAAGATGACAACATATCCCTTTTTGTGAACAAATTACATCTTTAATGATGGGGAAAACCATATGCAAGATTTGATTAAAAATCCCACAATACCACAGTATTGGCAGGTCATATTATGTCTTTCTGAGTGATGATAGAAGTAGCAGAAATGTTGGAAGTAGCATATATAAATTATAGAATATGATGGACGGACAAGGCAGGAAGTGTCTACCTGGGTAGTGGTAGCTTCAGCTATTGCAACAATAATATGCCATTTTTTATTAATCACTAATGTGTACAATTTTAACAAAGAAAACATTACAGAAACACTATACACACAATTCAATACCCCATGCAATGTACTGGAAAACTGGAAAAAAGTACCAAATGTGGAGAAATTGATAAAATACATTTTAACATTTTCTTGTGGCCTCTGTTTTTACAGCTTTAAGTGTGGGCTCCAAATCCAAAACCTCCCCTTTAATCTTAGGCTTGGTATGGTTGAAATGATACCAAAGTTATATAGGTTTTAGTAGGTTTTAGTAGATTTTATATCCACCCTTGTACTAAATATTTTCATTTTTATGTAGAGCTTTCCGATTGCAACTTTAAGAGTGGATATCTCTGGTTCTGTTAAGCATACATACACAATCCTTATATCATATCAAAGGGGAGACTCTCCTGCTTAATATGACACCAGAACTGTTTCTAGGTACCATGGTTCAAGAGATATAGGCATTTGAAATGTGCCCCCTCCAGCCTGTCAGTAGAAGGCAAAACATAGAAGAAGCTTTCATTATGCAGAAGTACATGCACCCTCTGCACCTGTGGCTGAACCTGGGAAAGTGTGATGGAATAATGCTGTACATAATAATGCTGTACTTATTAAAAAAAACTTTAATCAGAAATACGACAAAAAAACTAATTTTATGTATTCAATTATTAGAAAATGTTATAAAGAAACAACTATGTAATTAATAAAACTATCTTATCAAGTTAAAGTCTCACATTTCATAAAAAGTCGAAATTCTTATGCTTTTCCAGGGATATTTTCTTTTAAAGAAGTGTGTAGCAGAATGTCAAAAACTGACCTGGACGTTCAGGCATCATTGTTAAGCGTATTATAGTCTTCAGGGCATCGATAGCTATCGTTAGAGTACAAGGTAGAATCTACAGCTACTATGGGAACAATTTCTGTTCAGTAAAAAGCACCAATGCTGCAATGTTAAAAAACAAGAAACACAAACATTGAGCAATTTCAGTTTTGCAAATGAGATGGGGTGCTAAGATATCCTTGTATAGTATGAGTCCACCAATTTTCTATGTACACCACTGATAATCATTTGTTTCTTGCTCAGCTGCGTTGATGCAATATTATTGATGTAAAATGTTGCAAGTGCAATGATCTATGGATAACAGAATTCACACGCACTGTATACATACCTTTGGAATGTATACATGCTATAGCGGCCTTCAGTGTAAACATTGGTGCCAGCACATCTATTTGCAGTCCGTCTCCCCACCTGATTAGCCCCTGTGGAGAGATGGCTTTTATGAGGACATAGACAGTCTCCCACCTGTACGCGCAATTTAGTGTGTCATGAAAAAAAAACATGAAAAAGAAAAATGTACAAAAAATGTAATATTATCACATAGGACACAAGCTGCCAAATATTCCAGTACTTTGGAAGTCATTCACCTTTAAATGTCAGAAGTAGGAGTAGGCCAGTATATATGGCCAAGTATCTAAGGCTGTAGAAAATATTCAGCTGCATGGGTTACAGTCTTTAGCTTTTACTCCATTCTATCTTCATGTAGAGATGTAGTCACAGGAAATAACTATGCATACTGTATACATACAATAGGGCTACCTACCACATATAGAGCTGAGCATTTTATGGGCAGCATGGTGGCTCAGTGGTTAGCACTACAGCCTTGCAGTACTAGTGTCCTGGGTTCAAGTCCCATACAGGTCAACATATGCAAGAGTTTTTATGTTCTTTCCATGTTTGCACAGGTTTCCTCCAGGTCCTCTGGTTTCCTCCCACACTACAAAACATACTGGTAGGTTGATTAGATTGTGAGCCCCATGGGGATAGGGACTGATTTTGCAAGCTGTGTGTAGCGCTGCGTAATCTGTGTGCACTATATTAATAAAGGAATTATTTTTATCCACCTTACATAGAGCTGAGTTGTTGTATGAAAGCTGTCAATTTATAGTTATTCATCATACAGAATGCTGAGCTTGGTATCTAAGCTGTCTTGTTAGAAAATATGCATTAATGATATTTTGTTTACAAAATCTTATAGATTTGTGTTAGTGAGGGAGAAAACATATTGTTAGGTCTTTGTCCCTAATTTTTTAAGATTAAATCTAGGGGTCATATGAGCTGCTTGTAACTTCTGATGCCCCAAGCAAAACATTTGCCTTGGTGCCCATGAGTAGAGATGGGTGGAATTCCATTTTAAGTTTGGGCAGCAGGTACATCAGGGGCGGCCGTGACATATGGCTGCATTGGTGTCCGGTAAATTAAGGCCCCTACCAACTAGCAATGGCTGTGATTGGCCAGAGGTACCATGGTCGCTAATCTGCCAATATGTACTGGTCGCAATTTAACACTTTATGTCCTGCTCTCTTATCTGTACCCATGAGTCCTTCAGTTACGACCTTTCTGGTACACCTATAAATTCTTTGTAACAGACCACCCTCCAGTTATCTAATGACATTTATAATAAAACTTCAGAATTATGTGGAAAAGATTTTGGGCTTTTGAGGGACCAGGGTCCTCCACCTCTGAACTCTTGCATGCAACCAACCATGGTTTATCTTTTATACTGTGTGTTTTTTTCAACTGTGCAGTAACAGACAGTACAGTAATCGCACTGTCAGGCTGTGCATCAGACTTCAGGCTACAAAGGCAAAGTTATTCCATATACTTTGGTTTGCAAGAATTTTACTGTCAGCTTTTTTATTTTTGCATACACTATAGATATCTGTATCTATCTGTCTGTCTACATATCTGTATACATAATGTATATTGATCTTGTTTTTTTAAATGCATTGACAATATCATTAGTGCAAGAAAAATAAGCTTCATTCTGATGCATTTATACATTTCTTGCAAGCTTTTAGGAAATTTCTTTGAAAAGATAAAAAGAAAATTCACATATTTCCAGAAATCAACATTATTCTCCAATACTGTATAATATTAATGAACTTGCTAACTTCTATACACAGACTTCAAGTAAATAAAACTAGATAATGAATTGATCCCTCCTTAGAACTTTCTTTACTTTAGAAGTAAATTTTACCCTTTGCAGGTAAAAGTAAGATTTGATAATACATCTCAAAAATGGTGTCCCAGAAAAGCCGCAACTTGGAACAACCTCTATGATAAAAATGGTCATGGGGAGGGGACATTAGATTCATCAGTGTTGTTACAAATCCCCCACTTTCTCCAGCCTTATCTTGTATAATTAATGAGATTTTGGGAACGTCCTACTACAAAGGCTGCAGAGGGACTCTGGCTCTGTAAGGAGTAGATATTAACACCTTTGCAGCCGCAGTGACTACGAAGATCATACAGGAGCTTTCCACCATTTTTTTAGACAAGAGACGAAGGACTTATTAATATTCCATTCATGGAGTTATAGTCCATCTCAGTCAAAAGCAGATACATTTTTGGCATCGGTGTAGCTAGGGTTACGCATACCTGTGTCTAACTAGGTTCTTATACACATATATAAATATCTCTCAATAGGAACATAGCAAATGGTTCATGTCTGGTATCAATAAGATGCAGGGATTCACCCACATCCAATGAGACCAAAATATGGACCCAATGACTTCCGATTAAGAAGCTTGAACTCTTCCATGGTCTTGGACCTGATATCAGGTAGTAGGGTCCTTTGAATCCCCAGATGGTTGTGCAGGGGGATTATTGTTATTATAATTAGAGCACCATTTATGCCCAGGGTCGTTTACCTGGGGGAACAATTCACCATTTAAGTGCAGGGAGGATCATCAAGTATGGACTATCTTTCCCCATTAGGCCCACACAAGGTAACTAACCCACTACATGCTGTATTTGTACTGTACTAACTGTATATATATTATATAGTATTCCCCACTGGTGAAATAAATCACTGTTTTCCACAGAGTGCTGCTTCCTTGTTTTGAATTTTGGACCTTTGGGATTGTGAGTCGGACCCCTGAAGCCTGCACCCACATACGGATCTCAATCCGAATTTTCACAATATATATATTGTGTGTACTGTTTGTCTAGTGTGTCTTAAAGTTAAATAAATATAAAATTTAACCTGTGCTGCTCTTTAATCTCCATCCACAAATCCCCACGTCTGTGTCTCGGTTAAATACATGCTACTGGGTTGGTTACTCACCCTATAAAGTCTATAATCCCATTACAGCCCAGGCTTATATTAAATAGAGCTGGTGGTGGCGTATTGGGTTGATAAGGTTCTGTTTAAGTGGGGCTAGTGAAACAGGTCTTTCAGCCATTCACGGTTGTCATTTATTGTTGTGTGGAAAACTCATTCCTGGGAGTGTCTATAAAATTATGATTAATTGACCTTGTGTACCCCTCAGGTTTCGTCACAATCTCAAACATGAAAGATGGTACTACTCTAAGCATCACACTGCCGATATAACTCAAATACAGCTGGTTAAAACCAGTGGAGAATAGTTGGACTTTTAACACAAAGTATGACAGTTCATGGCAATAGGGGGTCATCACTGTGGCCATTAATTGGCTGACAATATTTTACACTAATAAGAATTTTAAAATTTCCTGTTTCTGTCACGTTTCCAAATTAGAGGCTACACATACCTAAAATATGCAAATGGATGTATGTACTATATTGTATTTGAGATTTACAAATATCTAATAACAACAAAGATCATAGATTTACCCCTTGACGCTGAAGCCACTTTTCACCTTCCTGACACGGCCCATTTTTTCAAATCTGCCCTATGTCACTACAAGTGGTTATAACTTCGAAACGCTTTAACATATCCATGTGATTATAAAATTGTTTTCTCGTGACACTTTGTACTTCATGTTAGTTGAAAAATTTTGGTGGTATGTTTTGCATTTATTTATGAGAAAATCAGATATTTGGTGAATATTTGGAAAAATTCTTGATTTTCGAACTTCAAAAAGTTCTACTTTTTCCATACATAGTAATAACCGCAAAAAACGTAAAAACTAACATTCACTAAATGTCTAATTTATGTGGACATGGTTTTTTATGCATACTCTTATATTTGTAGGATGTTATGGGCCTTTGAAAGTTAGGTGCGATTTTTCACATTTTCATAAAAAACGCAAAATCCTGCTATTGAGGGACCTGCTCAGGTTTCAAATCACTTTGAGAGGCCTAAATAAAGTAAAACCCCATAAATTACTCCATTATAGAAACTACACCCCTCAACGCACGTAAAACAACTTTTATGAAGTTTGTTAACCCTTTAATTGTTTTAAAGGGGTTAAAACAAAATCGGATGCAATTTTGAAAGTAAAATTTTTTTGGCTAAATTAATGTGTTTTTCAAAAAATGTACAAATTCTCAGTGGATAAAATACCAAAACGCTCCACAAAATATGATACCCAATCCCTCCCGCGTATAACAATCCCCCATATGTGGTGGTAACCTGCTGTATGTGCACACACCAGGGCATCGAAGGGAAGCTGCGCCATTCAGAGCAGATTATGCATTGTCACTTTTTATTGGCTATACAGTCTTTATTTTTTTGCGACATGAGATGCACTTTAAAAATACTTCATTTTAGTGGGTCATTAGCTTATTGATGAGATTTTATTAACTCTTGAATGTATGGGTGAAAAGAAAATTGTCAATTTTGGTTTACTTTCTTTTCGTATTTTTTGGGGGTCGTACACTGTACACTAAGAATACTATATTATCTTTATTCTATAGGTCACTACGATTACGGTGATACCTCATTTATATAGTTTTTCATTTATTTTTACAATTTTACTGGATAAAAACTAATATAGAGGAAATCGCATTTGTTTTTGCAGTGTCATCTTTTCGGAGACGTAACTTTAATACTTTTTTGGTTGACAGAGCTAGTTTAGGACTTATTTTTTACGTGTTGAGTTGTTCTTTTCACTGGTACCATTTTTGCGCGCATAACTTTTTTTGATCACTTTTTAGAACATTTTTGTGTAGAGATTTTATGAAAAATGTACATTTTTGGCGCGTTTTTCGGGTTTTGTTTTTACAGCGTTCACCAAGCGGGTCCAATAATGTTTCTGAGTTATTTTACGGATTGCTACGGACACGGCGATACCAAATATGTGGGGTTTTTTGGCGATTTTGTGGGTTTTTTTCACTTTATTGCATGTGTATAGGGAATATTTGTGTTCAGGGGACTTTAACTTTATTTAATTAATTATTTTTATTAAAAAATTATTTTATGTAATGTTTTTAACATTATTTATTAACTTTTACAGGTTAGCTTGAACAAGTGATCCACTGATCACTTGTTCAAGCTCTTCTTCACATTACACAGTGTAATACAGATGTATTACACTATGTAATGTAACACACTGAGCATGCTGTGCATGCTCAGTGTGTTACAGCCGGGTCCTGCCAGAAGGCACACAGAGGAGGACCCCCCCCAGAGCAGCGGACCACCCCCTCCCCCCCCGGTAAGCGCCTCAGGGAGGTCCGATTCTTCTAAAATGCCCCTTGCGTGTCAGGGGTTAACACCCACGATCGGAGAAATCTCCGATTGCGGGTGTTAGAGGCAGGTGTCGGCTATAATATATACATGACACCTGCAGCTTCTGGCGCCGGCTCCGTTCAGGAGCCGGTGCCAGAAGCATGACGTAATAGTACTGCATTTTGCGGGAACGCACCTCCCGCGATGCAGTAATATTACGTCAAATGTCGGGAAGGGGTTAAACAAGTCAACTGAAAATGCCAAGTTCTAAGCCCGCACAGCTCATTCTTTCATTTCACTTGAAATTGTTCTTAAGTGCAAAATACACTCAATAATAATAGGTAATTTTAACTTAAATATTTGAATATATTATTGATCCTCACATTGTTTAGCGCTAGTACTTTAAAAAAAATATCAATTCTTTCCAAAATAAGTGCATTGTTTTAATGGCTCACCTACACAGAAATCAAGTATTCTCGAGAACTGGAAAGGAATCTTGGCAGAAAAGCCAATACTCTTCTTCTTACCAAAGATGTTATAGCATTAAACTCCAAGAAAGTACCACTGGGATATTTTCTGTATTACAAGCTATAACTGGTTAGGAAGAAAAGTCATTAACAGGCTACAATCTCAGTAAAGCATAAAGTATACTCATTATAATTTGCATTGAGGCACATCAATAGCATAGGGTGTAATGCTGAGCTATGAAATGTATGTCTATAACATGTTCATCTCATGCAGGGCTTTGGTCAAATGAAAAGAAGGTTAATTAGCATATGTGCAAAACAGAATGTGCAAACGTTTCGTTCTAAAGTGAGCAGTTGGCTGCATATCTGTCTCTTTTCCATTGTAGCAGTCAGAAGATCTGAGTGTTATGTGAGCTTAAATTTGGCTCTTCACTGTAGACCATCTGTTTTCCATGAAAACTGAGTGATAGAAAACATTTTATGTTGTCGCACGAAAAATTTCAAAAGATAGTTGATCTCACTCACAGTTATAAATGAGAAAATAATATACTGTATATGGACTGTGGAATGCAGTAAGAGTGTTATTTATGTATATGTTTATGTCAAAGGATTATACTTATGAATCGGAGGAGGGATAGTCAAGTGTAACGAATTACATAAATAAATAGCATTGTTTAGAAAAATGTGTGCTAAAAACTTACAGAGTTATCCAAGATAACTATCAGTTTTAATTTAATCAATATTATAATTATGTGCCCTTACCTCTTTTTTCCTCAGCTAATTGACGCCTACCCTTTGTCCCGGCTGGCGTCAGAGAGCTGAGGAAAAAAAAGGTAGGCGATCGCCCAGGGTGCCACCTCTGCTTTGGGGTTTTGGGTGGGTGCCAGAAATATTTTTACCGACCTGAAGGAAGGGTCTGGTAAGAGAGTAGTTGGTGTCTGCAGTTTTCCAGACATGTAGGTAGCCCTGCTTGATATCTTCACAGAGGCGCAGCAGCGCTTGGAAGGGCTGTCATGCTTATGCTGCCTCATCCTGTTACAGCTGTGCTCTGCCTCCACCATGTCTAACCTCATCAGCGCCCTAGAGGCAGCACCGGACAGGTCACCCTGCAGCATTTGTCAGCTGCTGGGTGTTATTGCCCTCCCTTGGCCTCTGCTGCCTACTTATCTCTGCTGTGAACTGATTATGATGCCCTCACCTTATACATACATACATATTTAAGATATGTATGTGTGATGTCAGTTCTCCAAATAAAGATTGTGTACATTTTATTCACATATATAATGTAGTGTGAATGTAGTGTGTGTATGTATGTATATATATGATTTGTGTATAAAGCAGGATCCCCCACACTGTATAATAACCCAATAACCCACGGTTTAATGCCTCTATAGTCCTCCCATATGCCCAACTTGTGTCCATACACAGTGTAATGGACCCCTTAAGTTGCCCAAACACTGTACCATGCCCCCTCAGTGCCCATTTTGCAGAATAATACTGCATTAGGCCCCTCACACATAGTAAATACATCCAATAGTGCCTCCTACATGATAAAATGTCCCTTCAATCTCCGTACACATCGTATAATGCCGCCTTGGTGCCCAGAAACAGTATAATTCCCCTTCAGAGTCTCCAACACAGTATAATTCCCCCCTAGAGTCTCCCACACTATATCAACCCCTATCAATGTCCACACACAATGAATAATCTCATCAAGTCATACATGTCTTGATTTTTCCAATGATAATGCACTTTAGTAGAAATAGGAAAATCAAATGTATAGGTCAAAATTTTTTACAGTGGATAAAAAGTAGATGACACGTTTTACTGCTAACTGTTTTCCTCTCACGAGATGTTGATGGCTAACCATCGGACTTAAGCCCATTATTCAAATCCTAGTGTTCTGAGTTAATACCAGCTGATAGGGTTGTGACTTCTAATTTATAATACTGTAGTTGGAAGCATTAAATGTTAGTAATTCCACTTGACTGTAAGCTTCATTATAGCATAACCGGTCATCTGAAACTTTGAGAGCTATGAAATTACACCTAAACGGGTCACTGCCCTAAGAAAATTACAATAAAATAGATGTACTTTATGAAATATTTTAACTCGCCAGATGGAAAGCTTATATACAGTGTACTGTAAAGCCATTACATCTAATGAATGACCTGTATTGCATGGACTTTGTGGCTGGAAGTTACTGTAGATGGTAGATATTATTTTTATTTTATTTAAGTGCATCACTTTACATTTGTGAATATAGGGCCATAAAAATGCTGTACATACATATCAAGTTGACTGCTTGTGGCAACTGGTGTCAGTGATTTACTATTTCATTTACCTTTGTCTGCCTTGAAAGAAATAAACTTGTCTGCTATTTTACATTTCACACAAATCTTCTACAGACAAGGATTTACAGATGTGCGTCATTTCAGAGTGTCAGCTAGCAGCTTGCACGACACTGCAAAATAATAAAAAAATGTTAATAATTGTCTATGTTTTTTTCTAAATACATGATTGAAAAAAGAGAGTATAGGTAAAGCTTATAGTTTTACAGATTATGACTTATAGACTGTGATTAAAATTCCCCTTAGTTGCCCAACAACATTCTAGAAACTATAATTAATTTAATCTGGCTACAAACTGATGCAAACATCTCAGATATTTGTGGAGAGTATGTGGACATCCATGAAGAAATTTGACATTCCTAACATTTCCACACCATTATCTAAGTAGCTAAAGGAGTTTCCAATATCTAAATATTTGAAACCTAAAGGGTAACCACAAAAGTAAAATTTAAGTTGAAATTTAAAGGGTTACCACAAAGATAAAATTTTGGTTGGTTGCTAAGGGTCATGAAGCTATACGCACTTCTTTTATCTATTTATCTAAATGGTGCTGTTTCAGAGATCAAATGCTGGCTTAGGATCCATTCACACGCGGTATGCCCGCCATAGAGAATAGCGGTGCACGGCCGCACACACGCCCAAAGATAGAGCATGCTCTATCTTTTTGCGGTGTGCGGGCCGGATCGGTGCCACACATGTGTGGCACCGTATCTGTGCCTCGCCGCTATTGCCGTCTATGGGGACGTACATGCGGCCATAAATTTGGGCCGCATGTACGTCCCCCAGACGGCCATGTGAATGTGCCCTTACACTAGACCAAAAATTAATCATCACATAATGTTTCCGAAGTGTATCAACCTTACTGCAGTGATGATGATGCTGCAGTGATGACAAAATCTCTACAGTATTTTGCCTTATTTAGAAAAAATTCCAAGTTTCAGGTTTTTAAGGAATGGGCCAGGTCTTTAAATTAACTGGAATAAGTCTGAATTGGGTTGGGGGTTGATTGTCACATTGTCTGGTTTCTTTTTAAGACTTTTGGTCGCAGTTGAGACTGAAAAAAAGTCTGAACTGAGACAAAAAGGGAGGTGGCATTGAGTGCCCTTGGTTTACCTATGCGTGATTTTGATGGTAGATTTACCTTAAAACCTTTGAGTAAGATTCAGATAGTGAACTCCTCAGCTACAAGATCCTGCAAGTCCTGCAGCTCAGCCATGCCCTTCCCTCTCCAATCTCACAGCAGATAGTCCAGTCTCACATAGCACAGTCCTGCTGCTTCCCTCTCTCACCCATGCCCCATCTGTGTGTAACACTCATTTATTCATTCAGAAAAGGTTTTGCAAAAAAAATCTTATTCTCACTCGGTGCATATCATTCTAACATAATGAAGAGAATCAGATCTACCAGCATTATAGATTGACATAGTAGCTAAGCACTGTGAACAGAACCTTTAATTGATGGCTGACTCAATTACTGGCCTTGGGGTTATTGCTGTCCTTCCATGAAAAATCGTAAGGGCAATTGTTTATCAGGTCTGAATAGTACCTAAGTGAGAAGAAGAATCCCATGATTTTTAATAGAAAGCAACTAAATTAGGAAATTTTAGCTAAATTATATAAAGTAGTGCAATAGCTCCATAATAAAAACATCCTGGGGTGTTGCTTCAAGGAAAATAATGTTTGGTAAGTAAATCAGGATGAGTCCATGCATCCATTACACCCTTCTAGAACCAAATGATCAGAACATAATAATAAGAAACCATAGTTTTAATTACGGTAGGTTCTTTTCTTTGCATCTGTACCTAAATAATACAGCAGTAGAGTATTAATTATTCAGTCAGGCTTTACTACTATTATTAAGTCAACAACTGCTCCTGTTGATTCTGCTTCTGTAAAGCAGATTAGCAAATATTTTCTGGTTCACATTACACTGTATGCATATAAACAGGTGCTAAAAGGATGTTGGGATTACCAATAGAAATGCAACAAATATTGTTTCACACAGGCAAAACAAATGTGCATCATCTAGAATTAGTCATTTTCCCCAAGGGACGTAAACAGTGCAAACAAAATATGTGCAGATGCATTTAAAACCTGTGTCTTTACTGAATATATGTGTAAAATGCTTCCTATTTATAAATAAGCTTGTTAAAAATTCTCTCAATGGGTTTCTAATACATAAATGTCCTAGGGTATTCTGAGAAAAACTGGTTTCAGCGCGAGGCTGTGGTTGTAGACTATTTTCACTTTACCTGTAGCACTTTTCTTACAAAGATTGATTTTCTGTTTCAATATTTTCTATTGGTTTAACCCCTTCCCGACATGTGACGTAATAGTACGTCACACGTCGGTTGCATGGATAGGGCTCACAGGCTGAGCCCTCTCCATAGCCAGTAAGTCTTTGCAGCAAAGGCTTACCGGTAACACCCTGCCTGCAAAGCTGCCCAAGCGCCGCTGTCTTGGTGGTGATTGTTTCTCCCTGTGACATCATCAGGGGGCGGCGATGATGATGACCCCGAAGACCCGAGGCAGTCTTGTTTTAACCCATTCATTACAATTTGTGATTAGCACATTGTAATAAATGAGGAGGTAAATCCCTATATACTGCCATACTGTAGTATGGCAGTTTATGATAGTATCGATCAGACAACCTAGGGTTAAAGCGGCCATACCAGTGCTGGCATGTGTTATCACGAATGTGTGGACGTTCTCTAAGTTAGCTAGCTAGAAACAAATCAATTCAAGAATAGCTAAGGTAGTTGTCCGCCTGTCACAATTGTAAAGGCTTTCTCTAAGCTAGCTAGCCAGCTAGAAATGAATCAAGGAATAGCCAGGAGAGCCATCTGGCCACTGGTGTGATTTTTTTCTGTTACCACAAAAGCGAGGGTGATAAAAACTCTGACTGGGCTATATGCAATGTGTTATCACCCCAGTAAGTTAGCCCCTCACCGATGTTACTCCGCTACCTCTGATGAACCGCTGAAATAATTTAGGTGGTTACACTTAGTTCTTGAGTCTCTAGTCCAAGTAACAGACTGTAAGGGAGGAAAAAGCACTAGTGTAGTTCTATGGGTGACTCCGGGGAGGATAAATATCGGCAAGAGGGGAATTTGTATGAAAGGGGGAAAGTGAAAGTACAATAAACCTAGGTTACTGTTATCCCCCTCACACGATCCGGCTGTTTCCTATAGTTATCAGAGCCCAGTTTGTATCTGAGCTTGGCTATTTCTATAGACAACTTCTAAACCCCTTTCTTTTTAAATTAAATTAAAAAGTTATTTTGTTTTAAATGTCCTTCTTTGCAGGCAGTCCTACAAATGGTAGCATTGAAAATGTCATAAAAAGTCACAAAATGACATCAGCAACAGCTGTATACAACTAGTATGGAAAAGTTATTAGAGCCAGAAGATGGCAAAATTTAAAAAAAAATTGTACAGGAGGTTTCAATTTTTGTAAATGTATGAAATATATTATGAAACCTATAGAAATTTGGTATCCCCATAAATGTACCGACCCAAAGAATAAAGCAGACATGTCATTTGGGGCATACAGTGAAATCCATAAAGTCCAAGCCCACAAGAAAACCGTGCAAATGCGTTTTGTCACCAATTTCACTGCATTTGAATTTTTTTTCCCACTTCCTAGTACACGGCAAGAAATATTAAATACAGACGGTCCCCTACTTAAGAACACTCGACTTAGATACGACCCAAAGTTACAAACGGATCACTGGATATTAGTAATTTATTGTGATTTAGTCCTAGGCTACAATAAAAAGCTATAACAGTTATCACAGGTGTCTGTAATGAAGCTTTATTGTTAATCCTGGTTCTTATGACAACCCAACATTTTTAAAATCCAGTTGTCACAGAGACCAAAAAAGTTCTGGCTGGGATTACAATGATAAAATATACAGTTCCGACTTACATACAAATTCAACTTAAGAACAAACCTACAGACCCAATCTTGTATGTAACCCGGGGACTGCCTGTACCAGCATTCTGAAGTGCAATTTGTTACGCAGAAAAGAAGCCATCACACAGCTCTGTACATTGAAAAAAAGCTGTAGATTTTTGAAGGTGAGTGAAAATTGAAAACACAAAAACGGGAAGGGATTAAACAGGAGTGTGACATCCATTATATCGATAACATAGCAATATATAGTGAACGTCTATTACAGTGATGGCCAACCTATGACACGCGTGTCAGCACTGACACACGTAGCCATTTTCAGTGACACACGGCTGCTGGAGAAAAATTGCTGTAGTGCAGTTGTCTGTTGTCTGGGGCCGGTCGGGCGGTCGGTTGGCGATGTGGTCTGCAGCGAGCGGCTGCATCTCAGTCAGAGAGATTGCAGCTGCTGCTCCTGTCCTCCTGTCCTGCTCTGCGGAGGCCGCCCAATGACGCCAGAGTGGAGCGTGGAGACAGTGCAGCCCCAGCTCGCAAAGACGCAACCTATGCTGTGCCTGCGCAGGAACATCTACACAGGAGCTGAAGCGGCCGGAAGAGGAGTAACGGAGGCTCGTGGTGTCGTTGGAGCCTGTGCCAGTTAGGTAAGTTAATTTATTGAGTTGAGCTCTGCTGGGCTGGGCTGTGATGTACACTCTTTGGGGGGCACTTCTCAGGACACAAATGTCCTTAAAACTAGCTGTTGCTGGACTGCCACAGGTCCGCCATCACTGGAATAATTCCCCCTCACCCTCACTTATCTTAGTTCATGGCACCCCACACAAGTTAAATAACAGCAAGACCAACAAAAGAAACCAACTGACAGATTAACAAAGAAGTCACTAAGCAGGTAAGTTAAATAACTATACATATTTGTTATTTAAACTCTAAATATCACAAAATTAGGTTTTTTTTCTCAAGGTGACACACCACCCGAGTTATGCTCGGTTTTTTGGCAAATTTTGACACACCAAGCTCAAAAGGTTGCCCATCACTGGTCTATTAGAATACCCATTAACCATTAGCAGCTCACATACTCATGTCCACCAAACTAGTAATGATGAGGCACTGGAAGGAGTTAGTAAATCCCTGCAAAGAAGTCATTAGACAAATTAACACCACTTGCATGTATGAAAGGGCTATCGCACACCAAGAGCTAAAGCTCAGAAAATATGAGATAGAATGGGACCCATGGGTAAACAGCACCTACTACCAAGAATGAAGATCCAACTATAATAAGGGTAATCTCTCAGGTCTGTTTCAGTTTGTTTGAGTTAATTAATGGTTTTATCAGTTATTGATAAAAATTGAATGCTTTTAAATAATAGCTGTAACCACATACTACCAACAGTAAGATCAGCATTGTTAAAAAGAAGTCCTTAGACTACGCAAAGGGGCTGCACCGAGCACCCTATAGAGAATATATGTGACTAAGGACATGGCGAGATGTAACCACATGCAATAAGGACACGCTCATCTATGTCTTAAACAGGGGAAGTTACGCATGTAACATATGCTCCTATATGGTATTTGTTATTGTACTGTGCACCTCATCTCTGACTTGTTTAAATTAAATAAAAAGTATATTAAAAATAAAAGAATATTGATTAACATTTGTGCTGAATATCCACGTTAAATGTTCACTACAGATGTGTTAACATTGATGACTGGTTGCAGCTATACACTTTAATGCATTAATACCTGTCATATATTGTGAATGACAAAACCATAGAATGATAAATGAAACTAAACTACAATAAAAATATAAACTTTAAACTTTGCAAGAGACTGGAGCTGAATATTCATAGGTGTCCGGAATTACCGGTAGTATTAATCATAGTCTGAATGGAAAAGGATACAATTGTAATAGGTTGATAGCAAAGGGAGACGAGAGCCAGGGTTGCCAAATATCAGTATTTAAGGAAATCGTATACATCCTATAACCATCTACAACCATCTACAACCATTTTTGCAGTCTCTTTTAACTGCGCTCACTAGTAACTGTAGACCAACTGTCACTTTATTAACAGAACATGGAAAAAAAGTGACAGATGTCTGTCAGTCGCTGAGATTAAAGTGACAATATGGCCGTTTATCCTGTTGTTTCCAATTACTGACTCTTGGCTTTGACTTTTGATTTACTAATATATGGCAATATTGTCTTATCAGTTGAAAAATGACAGTAAATGTGTTCCACTGCTCCACTGCAAGTGTAAAGGTTTGTAAGCACCTAAGAGCATTTGTAAAAAATTCTGAGATCATTTATGGTCATTAGGGTCAATGTTTCCCATGTAAAAATTTATTATGCCTATAGTGATTTTCCCTATTGGATGATTTTCAAATTTGTCAATGCCAGAGAAACAAAGGATCTCAGGATTGCCATTTTGGCGTTCTGTGACAAATCCATTAATTCCTTAAATTTTTATAGACTCGAGTATCAGCACAATTTTTGGCGTTCTTTGATAAATTCCATTAACCAAGGAGATCCTAGATCCATTGCCTAGAGAGGACAAATTATATATATACATACAATATATACACCACAAGTAGTCCTGCAAGTCCCCTTAATCCTTATGCTGGCAAAAATTGCAGTAACCACATCTAAAGTTTCCTACCCAGAAAAAGTCACTAAACCAGGTCTAACTGGGAATATTAAATCTACTTAGTACAATATCTAAATCTTTCTACATCCTTCTGTATTAATTCTTCCCTTTATTTTCCTCACCTATACATCCAAAAATGTGTATTCTTTACCAACTGTGATGATATGTGAAAGGCACCTTCATGCAATTAGTATATTCATATAATTATCAAATTCTACTGCTTCTATATTTGACCCCAAATGATAAATATGTAGATATAGATAATTAATAGAAAACACAGAACCATACAAAAGACCACCTCAAACCCTAAACCATTGCGCTCATGCTCCCTCACAACTGGCGGTAATGTGTCTTGTAGATTTGCAAAAATATCATCTAGTAAGAAATGGAGAAGTCAATCCATATATTAGGAAATCGCCATACAGCCTGGGCTTATCATAAGATAGGCTTTTTGTGCGCTTTTGAAAAAATATATCAATATGTTTCTTTTCAGATGAGTGGAATCAAGCTTCTTGGCAGCTTTTTTCACAGCATATTTTATTATCTATCCAACTATCCAGAGGTACATTCTAAACTCAGTAGTACGATAATTTTGTGAAGTGTTGTGAGCCCTAGTTTCTGAATAAAGGCTTTGTTATATTCTATGGGGTCTTGTCTTATCTCTGTGCATTTTGACTGTTTTTTGCCTGCCGTTTTTCCGTCTGCGTATTTGGTAATTTATCAATCTCTTTTTTTCCTTGCGTTAAATGTATTTTTTTTTTCAGATCTCCTTTTGAGACATATGTTAAAAATGTCGCACAAATGTTTCAAGTCACTTCTTTCCATTTTCTAAGTTTTCCATAAGTATGGTTTCATCTGGAGTTTTTTTGCGTCCAAAAATGTTTTACAAATATTAGACAATTTGAAATGATAAATGTCATTTGCAACATTCAGCACATCTGGAATAGAAGATAAATGTGTCTTACTGACAAAACAAATGTCCGGGGGGCATTTCAAAATGTCCCCAAAAAGGTGAAAAAACTGCAATGCTGCAAAAAATGTCTCAAAAAAGAAAAAAAAAAACAGGAAGAAAAATAAAGATAAATGACCCCCCAAGAGTATTGTTAAAAATACAACTTTTTCATTTTTAGAGCTTACGTAATTAAAATAAATTAGTTAGTTATGTTCCTGTATAGCGGTACAGTTTCCAAAGCATTAAGATTAATTTGTGTTGGCGGTAATGGAAGCTCAATCGGAAATAGCCTGTTTTAGGGTACAACAGCTATACTGTAAATATGATTAAAATATTAAGATAAAATAAAGTTCCCTTTTTAAATTTTCTAAATAACATGAATATCATTCAGCTGAATTCATAGGGCTGCTTAGTCTTCAAAAAGCAACATATACAATAATTTCTCATGGATTGAAAGTATATGATACAAAAGGGGCTTTTATAATAATAGTATTAGTACAGCACTAAATGGATGGACTGTTATATCTGCATAACATAACAATTCTTCACTCATAAAAATCGAAGACTAATTGAATTGCTTCAGTTTAATGTAAACTAGGGCACATGAGTGTATAGAATAATTTATTTCTTTTTTATTAAGCCACTTGGATAGAATACGTGTAAGTCCATCCCCAATTGATTATTTATTTTCAGATTTATTCATCTCTCTCATTTTCTAAGACTTAATTAAATGGTTGTTGCGTGACTTTCAAACATTATTGAAAGTAGGTACATGCAGTGTACAAAATGTAGAGCAAAGCAATCATGAAAATTACATTAGTTAATTCTGGTAGTTAATGATTTCACCTAGAAATGAAGAAAAAATGTAAATGTGGTTTGACCCGATATGAATGTCCTTGTAAATACTAACAGGATTTATCTCAGATAAGGTCTGAGAAACCAGAAATGGGTCTTTATGGAAACAGGGAAGAGAAGCAATGCCAAACACTTGACATGGACAGGGGGGATCAGTTACTTTATCTACTGTTAAACATACACTTTGTACACTTAATTGGAAATTTTATAATTACATTTATTACGGGTGAAATTCAAGGTTTTCATTCTAAAAAATGATCTTGTTTTCCCTTCTGTTTTCTCCTTTTCTCACACTCAGCGCAGGTTCGTTTTTTACCTTGTGCTGTCAGAGAAGCAGCCTGATGGTTCAGTGTGTATCTCTTATCTGTCTTCTCCTTAGTGCTTATGAATACTATTTAAAGCTGATTTATGGTCAGTCTAACATATTGGGGCACATTTACTAAAGTCTTTGCAACAGTTTTCTGACGGACTTTGAACGTTCTTTTAGGTGTAAACTGCTTGCACAAGTATATAAGAAGTGTCCGCACCACTATTGTCTCGTACGCGACCCTTTTGTGGTGCAGCTGCAGTAGGCACCATGCAACACAAATTAGGTGGTATTCCGGTGCTCAGTCGTGCTGTGCCCAATATTTAACATGCACAGTCTGTCTCACGCCCTATGTTAAAGGTGCATCACAAAAGGGCCAGTGCAGGGAAGCGCCAGATTCTTGATTTCTGGCACACATTCTTAATGAATTACACCAATCATTATACACAGCGAGTGCACTTTTAGTGAAGATTCCTACATCCTTAGTAAATGTGCCCCATTATGATTATAATAGGTCTGACACTCTGCATCAACCACAAATACCGATCTCTTAGGCCACTGCTGGTGAATAGACCTACATAGCTCACACATACAGCCAACACAGCAAACATTACCACAGGACCTAGAGGGCTTTTGTACCCTTTAGCCATGGCTCTTCAGTACGATAAAGAACTCCAGGACTACCTGCAGTAACTGCTGGAGCAGGATCTAATAGTCTAAGTGTCAGCAAAAGTGAGCTAAAAAGGTTTTCATTTTTCAAAAAGGTTGCAGTTCATTGTTGCAAACATAAACTAAATAAAAATTCAGTCTCCAATATCTGCATTAAATAGTCTTCAAAACATGAATTAAAGACACTCTAGATAGGGATAAATCCCAAAACAATGTCGTGAGTGCAAATCTTAAAAACAGAAAACAAGTAAAAATACTGTGAAATAAAACACATGTTTGAGCAAAGTTCAAGAAGGAACAGATCAACAAGACAAGTGAAACATCACTTGCAGTTTTAGAAATGCTGCTCATTTCTATTTAGGCGTATTGGCACAAAGACACTAGGATCCTAACCAACTTTTGTGCAATCATAACATTAAAGAAAACAGATGGGAATACAATGAAGAAGCCGAGGCGTCATGACACTGTGTTATATATGTGACTGATTCTTTATATTCTTTGCCAAAACTGCATAAACTTTGAAGATAAATATATCAAGTTGCTAACTCTAACTCCTAGTTTTTACTTTGGTGCAGGAAGGGAATGTAAACCATTTTCCATACAGCTTTAGGGCGTACTGTCCGTGTCTGTTCCCATCCATCCGTGTCTGTTCCCATCCAGCAGCATTACAAGGGGATTCCCATTTTCTACATATGCTCTGGAGTTGCCCCAAATTAGGGTTGTTTTGGGAATTAGTATATTAAAAGGTATTTAAAATTTCTAAAATTGAATTCCTTTAAAAGATAGAAATGTGTTTTTCTAATGTACATTATGCATTATTAGCTTTAAAGCTCAATAGAACATCAAATTTAAAGTTCCATTTCTAATTTTTAAGCCAGGTTAATTTTGAGAAAGGTTGGTCTTCTGCAAAGTTCCTTGTCATCATTGGATGGAAGATCGGGTAAACTGTGTTAACATGTTTGAAGAATTTTGTTGTATTAACAACTGCATGGCAAAGTGGGAGACTTTGTGAACTGTAAGGAAAATTGAAAAATTAATCCAGCACAAGCAGATCCTCTTTAAAAGTAGCAATTTTACTTTTACATCACAGGGTAAAAAACACAGTTACAGACTGATGCGTTTCAAGCAACCGCTCTTGATCATAGTCAACAACAGTTGATTAACACAACACTATGATTAAGAGCGGTTGCTTGAAATGCGTCAGTCTGTAACTGAGTTCTTTACCCTGTGATGTAAATGAATAAATGCTACTTTTAACTAGGATCTGCTTGTGCTGGAGGAATATTTTGCTTTTCCTTGGATTCAGTGCTAATTCTGTAAGCTTCCATGTCATACATTATGTATAGCATAATTGCTATAGAAGTTGCAGCTGGTGGTTACTTAGGTTTTTTGACTTTTTGGACAGTGGGCTGATGATGGGCTTAGATGGGTTTGATTTGTTGAACCTTGAACATAAGCAATGTTGTAAGCTTTGTAAGCAATGATTACATGAATAAATTTTTTAAAAAGTAGTTGGTAGTTACAGGTGATAATGGGATAAAAAGGGATTTATTATTCATAGAACTTGTGCTTATGCTCTCATCAGGTGTTTGACTATCTAACCCAGAGGAGAAATGTAACAATGTGTCTCAGGTTCCACCAGTCTCTAGATTGAAAACACTAGTCTTTTGCGCCACATTTATCCCTGCGATGATAAATTCTGGTGCAGTATAAGACTGTCAGTTCCTACTTTTGTATAAAGAATACCCAGGCACACAAAGTTTAAGTTGAAGTTAATGAACAAAGCTTTATTGCAGTAATCCAAACTATAAGAAGGAAGTAAGAAAGAACTGCAGTGCATAAATGTGTCTGTAGCGATGCGTGGTATTGCACATCTGTGCTTGTGGATGGGGCTCTCCTACTTTAGACCTACTTTTAGTTGGTCTAAACTGTGCGCCAGAACTTTGGGCACACGGACGATTTCCAGCAAACTACTCCCCTTTCTATAGAGGTCTCGCCCATTTTTCGAAGGCCACTCCCCCTTAATCAGACAAGTCAGAAAAGTGCCAAAATAAGTCTAAAAGCCTCGATAAATGTGGTAAAAGGCATTTTAGACAGTGTTTTTGGCACAAAACCACCAGAATTTTGGCGCATGTATGTTTATAAATCCCCCCCTCCCATTGTGGATCATGATTCCAGAGCAGCACTAATTTGAATTGAAATCTTTAATCTCAGATTAAAGAAAATATTGATACAAAAATACAGCACAAGTCCCAAGCTCAATAAATAAGCACAACAGGAGAAACAAGTTCCATACAGAGATAGAGCCCAGGTTACACACACACATACGAACAGTATATATACATATATACAGTATCCCAAATAATTATACCTCTTGATGACTATGGACAGAATGTTCGTCCTAAGTAGTGGTGACTTGCCGCATTAGGATGAGCATTCTTGTCATGGTGATCAGGCTGGTACTGTGAAAGTGTCAGTTCAGTCAGCAGCCAGGAACCATCTGTTATACACAGGCTGATCCATGCAGCCTCTGCTCTGACCTTTTCTTATAAGTAACTAAACCGTGTCTTAAAAGAAAAACACAAAATTGGTATTGCTGTGTCTGTAGCAATGTTTGCTGATATTATGTTATTAAATCTGTACTGTGAAAATATTGCTGTTTTAGTGCTTCTGACCTCCCCAAATTAAATAAAAAGAGACCACCCTGGACATATTGGGTGGAAGCTGGTACCTCAGCTCTATCTTTGCACCAGTGCCCATGAGCCTGTAGATTGCTGCAACAGCAACACACACACATATATATATATATATATATATATATATATATATATATATATATATATACTCTGCAATATGCTCTGTATTAATAGATTACCCTTTGTATCAAAAATGCTATATACTCTAACCCCTGTAAAAGGAGAGATATGTACTGATCTTCAAAACGTCTTTTCCTTTATTTCACATCATTAATAAGATACTAACCAATGCAGGAAAAGCTCTGAGTGTAATTACCTCTATCTGCCAAGCAATGTACTTCATCTTGTCAAATAATACCTTTAAATTTCAAGACAAATGCTTTGGACAACTAGATAGGAAAATGTTGGGGACAGTGGCTGCATGCACCTATGCTAACATTTTTTCTTTTTTGAAGATAAGTATGCATAAATGTCAGGAAACATATTTCTAAAATATATTTTAGAATTTAAATTTTTTTTTTTTCATTCTGCAGGCCCCGAGAAACCATTGCATATTTAGGGATGTGACCTTCAGCAGACCCTTAATTTTTATACCAACTCAAGCACATACACCTCCTCCAAGGGATCCAGCAGCAACTTACTGAATTACAAATTCCTTTTATGTCCTAGTGGGGCAAGTAGAACCTCCTTCAGTGATACATCATCCCCAAACGTATATACCTTTACCAAACGGTTACAATATGGCTGCCTAACTCTTTCTTTAATAAGATTCAAAAAGCATTCTCACTATTCCTATGGAAGAGCGAAAAAACACAGAATCGACGCTAATCTCCTCAGTCTGAGATCGATACATGGGGGCATAGGTCTCCCAGACCTTAAAGCCTATTATCATGCGTGCCAACTTTCGCGGCGGTTGTCAATCTCCCAATCCCGGACCATAGTCTAAACAACAACATTCCCTTTTAACTCCCGAAAGCAGAGACGTCACATGGGGCCTCAGACCCCTTCCCAACGACTCCAGGAAATATAGTATTCTACAGAGTGGTCTAGGACATACCATTTCGCAAATTACAAAGATCTCAATGGTCTTCTCAGATTTCAGCCCTCTAATACCACTAGATTTGTTACTTGTAAAAATACACCCCAATAAAGAGACAGTTCACACTTTCTGGAATAGTCTAGGTCACACCTCATTTGCCACATTTTTTCAGAAACAAGACACGATAGACAAAGCATGTTTACTTAGAGAGACAGGCCTCAAGTTAACATACTCCCTATTTTTAACACAGTGGTAAAATGATTTACAAGAAGTTTTTACAGAAGGAGATAGAGTAGCCATGTTGAAAGCCTCAAATGGTTTCTCTAGGTGTATCGGAATCAGGGAAAATGTGTACAAAATAGTATCAAGGTGGAACAAGAAGCCTCATTGACTTCATCAAATATTCTCACAAATAGAAGATAAGTGCTGGAGATGCAACACTTCAGTAGGCACCATGGCCCACATATGGTGGTCCTGCTGTCCATTACAAACTTTCAGGAAAGAAGTACTCAAAACAATAGAATGGATACCCCGGTTTCCCAGTGTTATATTGTTGGGAAAATCTGATCCTAACCTCACACTTCAGAAAAATGACTTAGCCAACATTCTTATATCAGCCGCAAAACTACTAATCCCACGAAATTGGGAGACAAACATGGTCCCCTCCCTCTTTTAGTAGAAGGGTAAAGTCTCGGAAATTTGTAGGTTCGAAGAAATAGCCCACTGGGAGTGGGGGAAAAAGGCATAGATTCCTGAAAATCTGGACACCTTGGTTCCAACACCAAAATAGTAAGTCTACACACCACGTCCCCTCCCCCCTTTCCCACCTTACAACTCCTTGTCTATCCCTTCCTATCCAAAATACCCTATTTACACTAGTTGAGAAGATGACTACTTCAGCCATTCAACTCAACTACATATATTACCTAAGTTCTTAAATTTTTATGTTTATATTTGTTGTAAGAATTATTGTAATGCCAACTTTTACAAATATGTAAAAATTGTACAATTCATAGCTTTGTATGTTCTAATCTGTATGTCTATATCACAATTGTACTAAATAAAAACAGTTTTACCTCATTCTACCTCATACCAAGAACCTGTTTTTTACACATAAAATTGATGAACAGAGAGTACAATTCTAGATATGGAGGTCATAATCGACAACAATCAGATAATAACCACCATGTACAGTAAACCGACAGCAACTGACTCATATTTGCATTATTCTAGCTAACATCCCAATCATGTAAAAAGAGCTGTCCCTTATGGACAATATATTCATCTAAGATAAATTGACGAAAATATTACTTAGACAAGGTTAGCGTAATCCCTTGATCAACTCTTAGATCAGATGAGAAAGGAAAAGGAAAGGAACAAGAGATTTGTTTTTGCCTTTGATTAGAGTGCCATGGCCCCACAGATCCACAGTTGAGGACAATAGCATAAAACAGACCCATAGTAACATTTAGGAAAAGTAAAACAATAAAAGACCATTTGGAACGGAGTAGATGGCTGTTTTCAATTGAGTACCACCACAGAAGACATTGGGGCACATTTACTTACCCAGAAAGTGCATTGTCTGACTATAATGCACTGTGCCGCGATTCACCAAGAACGTGCGCCCGATATCCTCCATGTGTCACTTCCCCAGTCAGGTCCTCCGGAGTTCACCTTCATCTTCCTGGGGCATGTAAGTGCATTGTCTAGTGACACAATTTGAATCTTAAATCCTTGGCATGCTCCTTCCATTTCTGTTGCATGGAAGTTAGTGCAGTGCAATGCAGTTGCAATGTGATCGCGTGCAAAAAAATCCTCAAAACGCTCATATTTGCATGGATTCTTTTTCTGGATTTAGGACTGTCGATAGTGCCCCTTTATTACAAGTTCCTTTTTTCTACAATAATATATACAGCATTCAGGCAGATAGAGAATATGCCCCTGTAGTGAATTAAAATATATAATGTGCCCCCTGTATTAAGGTAGCTATGTACTTTGGCCCCTGACTTAAGAGAGCAATATATTATGGCTCCTGTATTAAGAGAGCTGTATACAGTGCCGCTTTATCAAGAGAGCAATATACTTTGCCCCCTGTATTGGTAGAGCTATATACTGCACCCCTTGTATTGGTAGAGCTATATAATGCACACGACCATATTGGAGAAGCTAGTTCAGCCTTGTGAAGTCATCTGGGGCTGTCAATCTATTTCCATGATAACCAAATGCTTCTCCAGAAAAAGGCTGAACAATTAAGGGGTTCAATGTGGTTTGTAAAACAATTCATAGTAGAATAAGGAAAAGAGCTGCAAAATGTTTCTATTTTTTAAGTTTCTGCATGCCCTAAATCTATTGCAGATTTTATTATACATGTTCCTAAAACCCTGTTCACTTGCATTGCAAATTAAGAAATTCTAAATGAAACATCTGTGCTCAATAATTTCCATGTGTAACAACTTAACAAGCTTAATGCCACCATCTAAAGTGTCATCATCTCTTCATTTTGAGAAAATGCCATTGGATATCAGCAGTCTCCTGGGAATGTTGTAAGTCTTTGCTCTCCAAAGAATATCTTGTTGTGTTAAAAATAATCTCTGTAGTTAACATGGCTTTGTGTCCTACTTACATTAACTACAGTTAAAATTGGATTATCTCAATCTAATGATCTATGGTGCTTGAGCAGAATTTAAACAGGATGTTTTTAATTCTTTGCAGTTTGTGCAGAGTTCATGACTTAAGAATGAATTATAGAACACAGGAAAATAATCCTTAAATATATGCAACAGTATTTTAAATTGGAGCTGTAATGCAGTGTAAATATTCAAAGCGAATATTAATAATGTAAACTCTTAAACTATACAACTTCATCTGTGGGTTACTAGGGAAACTGGTTGATGATAAGGGGGATGTTTTTTTTACTTTAAACATGGGAACATAAAAAATAAATAAATTGACTGGGTCCTGAAAGGGTTAAAGGTAAATGGTAGAAGCTTCATAATGGTAGCATCTGTGTCTCTCTTTCTGCAGTAGGGAGGATCTACACAAATAAGATACTGTATATCTCACTGCTTTTGTAGAAATTAAATATGCAAATGGGATAAAAAAATGCCAGATGAATATCCCTGAACAGGGGCAAATCGGCCTCACAAATCTATAGACGTCTGTGTAAAAGTTAGTATATACGTACAGTGAAACCCCCTTCATACAAGCTGTCCCTCAAAATATCAAGTCTTCCATTCCATTTCTAGCTAGTTGAAACTTTGAGTTTTGTGACTTTTAGGGATTATTTGAAACCATATTTGTTGACATTTAGGATTTGTAGACTTACTTTTGAAAAGTGGAAAGTTGGCATGTTTGTCCTGTCTAGTTGTATGTGGTTTAGGACACAAGTTCCAGATCTATTGAAACAACTAATTTATCAAACATTGTTCGAATTCGGTGAATATGGAGCATTTTACATAGAAAGGCTTCAATGTAGATGACTGAAAAAAGCCCCTTAACAATCAATCTTCCTCTGTCAGGTCAATGTGAAATAGTATACCAGAGCAGGAGACATGTAATGGACATCACGGTAGAAAAGTCTCCAGCATTGCACTGGAACAGACAATGTGATATTCAATGTGTGACTACTGAACAATAGAGACTGCAATATGCTACTAAGATGCCAACCATACATATCAGTGGTCCTTATTTTGCTGTTAAAATTTCAAAAATTTAATTATGTAAACTCCACACACAGAAACTTAAATGTTCAGAGTTTAAATTGTTAGATTTTGGCCATTTATGTATCAATGAAGGGGGGTAATAGAGCAAAAGATAAGGACAATTATTGATTTTATGTTTGTCCCTTTGAACCATAAGAACACCACTGTGAGAAGCCAGCTTTTTTAGATTCTTGTACATTATTTTCTGCTGAAAATCCCAATTTAAAGGGCACCTACCACCACAAATCTACCTATAAAGGTAGATCGGGTGGTAGGTGAATCAATGGGACGTGAGGATAGCCCTTTTAAGGGCTAATCCTCACGTCCCCGCACTGTTTTATAAACTTTTATTACTTATATATGTTAATTTACTTATGCGGCTACCGGGGCGTGGAGTAGCCGCATCTGAGGTTACACGAGGCGGCTACTCCACGCCCCGGTAGCCACATTACCCCTCCTACTCACCATGTTCGGCGCGCAGCTGCTCGTAGCTGCGCGCCCTCGTCCGCCGATCCTGCCGTCTGCGCATGCGCAGAACAGCAGGCCCGCGCCTGCGCGGTCACTGCTCTGAAGCCGGGGCTGCGCAGGCGCGGGCCTGCTGTTCTGCGCATGCGCAGACGGCAGGATCGGCGGACGAGGGCGCGCAGCTACGAGCAGCTGCGCGCCGAACATGGTGAGTAGGAGGGGTAATGTGGCTACCGGGGCGTGGAGTAGCCGCCTCGTGTAACCTCAGATGCGGCTACTCCACGCCCCGGTAGCCGCATAAGTAAATTAACATATATAAGTAATAAAAGTTTATAAAACAGTGCGGGGACGTGAGGATTAGCCCTTAAAAGGGCTATCCTCACGTCCCATTGATTCACCTACCACCCGATCTACCTTTATAGGTAGATTTGTGGTGGTAGGTTTCCTTTAAGTGGACAAATGAATAGTGGATTACAAAATGGTCTATCTGGGCAGCCATCCAAGGCTCAGTGCTTCTCGCAGCCCATCACCACACAAACTGCCCACAAAATTTGATGCTGCCCTGCAGAACAATGACTTGCTATTGCTGACTTCCAAAGCAACATTTGGTACATTGGGGCTCAGTAAAGGCTTTATTTATAGTCCAAAGCTCCAATGGGGAAAAGGAGAGGGGTGAGGACTTATTTGTTTTTCCCCTTAAGCCTGGAGTTCCTGCTGTCCTCTTCAGATAATAAAGTCCTCCAGACTACATACATTTGTGTTAGCATCAGAGTATGTATAGAAGAATCATTTGATGACCTTTGAAAGGTTCTCCAAAGACGCTTAAATTGCAGTACTGAATCAGAGCCAATGGGGGTTATTTAACATACTCCAACGCTCGTGTGTCGACATATGATAGTCCGGCTGCTTTCTTGCGCAGCCGGATACATCAAGAAGCTCTTGCCTCTTGGTCTATCTGGCAGGGGCCAATTTTCAGACTGCAATGCCGCAAGCGGCCCGCTCCCCACTTCATGTCCAACTATGCCCCCTGGTGTGGAGGTGGTGGAAAGGGGAAAATAATCACAAGGGCTAGCAATAAGCTAGTAATTGTGATTATTTCATGGATGCTACACCAATGGCGTGGCACAGAAGCCCTGATAAATACCCCCAATCTGTCTATGTGTTTGCGAACAATCTACGTACGGTGGCCTGCACAGTATAATGTTTTGTAATATGGTTTTACACCTATCTAAGGTGCATTGTCCTAATCGGTAAGAGGTTCACAGGAACATACATTAAAAATGCCATACTTTTAGCTATATTCTACAGAAAACCCAAAATTAGGGCCCTTCCATTGTCTTTTTTGTCACTTAAAGAGGTTTCCCCTCTTCCCTTACCCCTTTTTAATCTATGATGCATGCTTGATTCTGGTCCAATGTGTAGCAGACTTTAAACTGGTCCATAATTTTCACACAGCCATGGGCTCCTCGCAGTTATAATATGTCCTTGGGTAGAATCTAATGACCTATCCTTATTGTCCATTGTGGGCAATCCCTTTACTTGTGTAATTAATGAGCACAAGGGACTTGCTAAGTCAGATAGTTGGGTTTTATGAACTCAATGTAGATGGCAGTCAGAGAAAGGGTTGTATGAAAATATAAGTGAGAAATTGGATGCATTATATCTTTATCATTGTGTATAATGACCCATGTGACACATACTTTAACCAGTATACATTGAAATCACAGAAAATATTCTGTTAATACTGGGTCCAGATAAGAACTGAGACTACAAATAGTCTTTATATGACTCAACAACCAAACCTTCTGAAAGACATTACAGAACTGGATGCCTTATACATATTTCATTCACCTGAAATTCCCTGACATTTGGAAGCTGAATCAAATAGTCTTGCTGTGTCTGAATAAGTCTCTTGAATGGCTTAGATTGTTACCGTTAAGTGCTGAAGAATGCTAAAATGTGAACTTTGGCACACACTTGGCTTGTGAAAATGATCAAGAACACAGAATTAGTAATTACAAATGCAATTACCATGAAAGATGATCTGAATGTGCTCTTTTTTCCCTGAAGATAAGGGTAAGAGAGCAGTCAGAGGTAACCTGAAAGCATAGTCATGGTTTAGACAAGCACTTCATAGTGGACTAGAGGACTTTTCACCACAGGAGCCGCAATACTATCTCTCAGTAGGAAACCTGCTTCTATTTAAATGCTGCACGTATCTCTATATCCTATACTGGATAGTTTCTTGTTCTGGCGTTTTTTCAAAAATATATGGCACCAAATATAGCAACTTATGGAAACCATTGAAAACTGCTAAATGACTTCGGGTTATAAAAACAATGCTGATTTTTAAATAAAATTTAATTTAAATGTAATAGTTGATAGAGTGTGAATTTGTCCAATTACTAATATGAATATGCAAATCAGCAATGCTATAGAAGAGGAATTCTTTGCATATACTCATTTTATAAAAAGAGAAAAATATCATTTGTTAAAACATGTTCAGATCCTCTAAGGAACACCTAAAAAGTTACAAAACATGCTGTGTGGTTCAAAGAGTACACAACCATTAGGAAAGATAAAAAAGATTGAAAAGATAATTTATAAAAACAATAAAATAATATAAAAATATTCCATCTTCCTCCTTATATACTATGCACCTAATTCACATTAGCTTTCCTTTTTATTTTTATTTAATCTTCTTTTTCTGTAAAATCCTACTAAAGTTTAGTATTAGATTATTCCTTCCTAATTTATATATTCAAATTTACTCCATTACTCCATTTATTTTTATTAATTGAGCAAAACAAACATGTTTAGCTATATTTAGATGTGTTTTTCACTGATTGTTCTTGTTTGTTTTTTTCAAATGAACCAATCACTAGTTGAGCTACTACATTTGAATGTCCCTATTTTTCTCTCTGAATAAGATCAACCAATTAAGATTTAAGATACTTTCATTCATATTTTTTATTTTTATCAATATTACATAATCTTTCTTTAACCAATAAAGAAGTAATATGGGTCATTGATTAATGGTTTTGCACCGTTTTTGTCAGGAAATCCCAGGGTTTTCTCATTTGGGTCTTTACAGATTATCAGTTCCACAAAAGCCTCATTTTTCCAAAGCGCACATCCTTTTTTTAATTTTTTGTTGCTCAACTTAGGGGCAGCTTTTGAATCCTGACACTTCTCTATGCCATCAGCATACTCTGACATATATAACTTTTTCTTACTTCTAAGTATGAAGTTGGCATAAGTTGTCATTTTTTGCAGCAACAGCTGACATTTTCATTGATACTGCATACAACTGTATGACAACTTGATCGATTGGGTGAAAAACTTTGACCTTTTTTTACTGCTGTCATTCACTGCATTTATTTTAGATTGTTTTGAGAGATCAAACATTTACGAAAATGTATTATTTAATTTGTATCAAGAGCAGTATCTCCCTAGTTCTGTCTCCTGTCTGTTATGGTGCCTAGACATGTGATTCTGCCATCTGTCATCTAAGTAGATGCAGGACCTCACTTTCATGGGTGAGTGACCATTGTCATTATTTTAATACTGCTATTTTCAACTACCAGTAAGGGCAATGCTCCCTACTTTGGGGACATTTGGGTTATTCTATGTTATACAGCAGTACATGCTTTGTGGCTCTTTACCTACTGGTTTCATAAACATGCACTGATTTGATCTCTGTGGTTTAGAAAATATAAATAATATTTATGTTTAGCCCCTCTTGATATACCCCTGTCTCCTAGATGTGTAGTTTGAGGATCCTCAATGTGACACACTCCTTTCCTTTTTTATTTCACATGTGATATCTGTGTACTACAGTGATTATTACTAAAAGTTTTAGATTTTTATCTGGGACAGGTTCTTTGTAGGTTGAGTCCTGATAATTCATTTATAGAAAAGAAAAACATAGGAAGCACGGCTTAATGACTCTGGATTGGCCAAAACACAAAAGTTCACCACATGGAGACTGGGGATCTCAGCATTTGTTCTCTATTCATTAAAGAAGAATCCAATAAGACTTACAATGGTAGACAAAGAGAATGAACCCCCCCCCCTTAGTATTTTCTAGCAATATTTATTGGAACATACTCACATACAGGCAATATACATGGTGGAGGGAGTATGTGTGTGAGCAAAACACTAAGGGGTGACTGCTATTCACTGAGTCCTGATAATATTTTGTATGTCTATATCCTCATGGAGTTTATTATGTGGCCCCAATTAAAGAAGAGTGTTCCGTAGGTTGCAGTGGGTAGATGGAAGATTGGCAATGTGTGTCATAATATCTACTGTAGGTTTGACATGTAGTGGTGCCAAAGCCTATGAATGACTTGTTGATAAGAAATGAGTTTGCGACACACTCTATTGATGAAAATATAAAGTACTATCCCCGTAGCCTCTTTAAAACAACTTTGGCTAAAATTTCTTTTAGACACACGATACACTGTAAAATAATTCTCTCATCCGTTACTAATCACCTCAGGAGTTCTGGCTGTCTCATCATAACAACACGTCTATAAAAAGCTTCATGTTAATACGCTTCATCAGCGATACTAATTTTGTCACATGTATGATTTCACAGTTTACCTCGATGTGAAAATTAATTGTGAGTTGGCTCTTCCGATGGAGACTTACTGTCACTCTGTTGGCTGCGTCATGCCGTATGAACTCATGGAAATGAAATGATGACTCTATGTATAAAGATAGAGCCTGTGCGGTCTAAAGATATTCTCTCTCTAGCACCCTCTCTGAAATATAAACACATGCTATACTCAAATAGCACTCTGTGAATTACAATGAATTCAGAAGTTGCAACTTTTATATTAACAATAGAAATCTGTATAGAAAAAAATTATATGAAAAGTCACATTCATAAAATAAATTAATACAAAAGAAAATATGGATATCCAAATATGTTTTTTTTAAACCTCAGTAGGAAAGTTAAGTTTGGGAGAAAGAATGTTTAAAACGATTCCCTAAATATTATTTTAAAAATATGCCAAGAATTCACTGAAAAAAATGGATAAGGATAAAACTTAACTTTATTTTAAAAAAGATGTCACCAGATTGGGAACAATTTCACTATTTGAATGGATTTATAAACTGGGACAGAAAGCTCTTTCAAGCATACACAGAAGGAGGTTGGTATCTCACAGTTTTGAAGACATGGACTTAGGGAAACGAGGTCAAGAGATATTAAAAACATTGCTGCACTTGGAGGGAGCTCAGAAATTGGTTGAAAAGTTATTTTGATTACAATTTTTTATACAGAAATGCTAAAGTCAATTTTTATACCATGCCAATAAAATGGAAAAGATGTCGTAACATAGACACAAACCATAAATAAATAAATATATATATATATATAAATATATATATATATATATATATATATATATATATATATATATATATATATATTAAAAGTTATTTTTTCCAGATAAATAATTTGCAACCCAACAACATTGGGCTGGCATCTTTGTCAGGCAAGGAGTGGATACATGCAGCTAGTCTGATGAAAGAAAACTTCTTATAATTGGCATTGTGACCTACCACAATGTTAATAGCCGTTACAAAACAAAATATAACAAAAAGAATGAAGTAAACTTTCAATATCCAGGGAACCATGAAAACCATAACAGTTACTTACGCTTGAAGACAATTTTGCTGGCTGTGCCCTCAAAAGCTGCATATTTCACTGCACATTTAATGTAAGGTACACAAACACAAATAATGTTATATGAAGACACAGATTTAAAAAAAAACATTTTTGCAAGAACGCAAAATGTCTATTTCTTACAGTCCAATTAAAGAAATTGCAGTTGGAGTTGGAGCAGGATCAAGGCCAAGACCTCTCACTAAAGCCTGTGTCAATTACCTACAGAAGATATATAGCTATGGACATGAGTCAAAGTACTAAGGGAAATAAAGCAAAAAGCAATCTGCAAATTTTAATGAAACAAATAAGTGTAGGTGCAAAGAAACTCCTGAATGTATACTTGGAAATGATGGCAAGAGCCTGAAGCAAAACAAGAAACTTAATCAAAAGATGCATACTAAGTTTACTTCCAAAACAACTGAACAAGCACAAGACAAGTTTTGGACCAGGGAATAATTTGATGTTGTTTGAAATGTTAATACGTAGTAAATTAGCCAGGCTGGAATTGGCTGTACAATTTCTTCCCTTTAAAAGCACAGTTCTTTTCTACAATATGAGCTGCTCCTTGAGAATGCTGTCTGCAAATTAGTACAAAAAAATAACTTATTTCATGTGTCTTTCACAACATTAATCTGATGTATATACTTCCCATCAACTTGGATTCATTGCAGAAAACATTCAAATTATCTCCAATAATAAAATATCCAAAAAGAGGTCCATAAACTTAACAAGTTGAAATAGTGAGAAACCAATAACAGTAGTATATTACTGTACAAAGTAGAGAAATATTAGTTCTCAAATCATAAAGATATTGGCCCATATATATTATTGTACCTGCGCCAGTTTTTTGTCTATGTTTGCATGAAAAAAAGTGTCTTTGGAGCTTGGATGTGTATTTATTATATCTTTGCGCCACAATTGTGTTTCGGTTGCATTTTATCTGACATTAGAAAACCTAAAGGTGGCGTGGTAATGCTTATTTATAGTTTGAGGCACATTTATGACCCTGCTGTATAACAAGTCGGGTCAAATATCCCAGCAACATTACAAATAGGAGACAGAGAATGAACAGTGAGGAAAAGAATAGATAATTTTCAGTTTCAGAATTGCCCTTTACAGAGCAGGTAGGGAGGGAGTTATAGCTGTGACGACAAAAATATTTGCAGTTTCAGGATAGCGTGAAAGTGAGTGAACCTTACTACATCATTATCATCATCATCTATAGAAATATCAGCACTCTTGCTGCAGCACCTTACAGAACCTTGCACATGCGTCGTCACATCAATTTTTTTTTCTTCAGTAGCAGCGTCATTTTTCTTCATAAGCATCCATCACAAACATGCATATGCATGTTTACAGCAAGAGTGTTTATATGCTAAATAGCAGTGTCACTTTCTCTGGTGTAACCAGATACCAGGGTGTGCGGGTGTACATGTAAACGTCAAAGGGCCACAGGAAACTGGTCAATTACATGGTAAACAGTGCCTCAACTTCCTTGGGATTATCTTCTCCACACTCAACCTCTGTTGAAAGTGCAGAACCTTCCACCTCAACCCCCTTCAAAAGAGCAAAGCTGTCTCAGACAAAAGTAATGGAGATATCACTCATGCTGCATGATGACTCTCCTAGCTGAGATGCCATGGCCCATCCACCTGCCACTGACCTAGTTTCAGAGGTAGAATTTCAAAATTCCCAAGAATTTGTGTTGGAGGATGAGTGTGTGACCATCACAAGAGATTTACAATGATGATGAAAATCAAATGCCTTGTGCTATGGTTTTCTGTTATGTGCAGAAAGGCGATAACAGAGAAGGAGGACAACCATGAGGGCTTGGTGACATGACGTAACAAAACCCCAGTGGCTCCCAGTGTGAATTGAGGATTTATACCTAAACCCTCGCTCTCAGCCCCATCCCGCATGTAATACTTTCCTGTGAGCCGCGTATGTGGCTGCACATTTCAGTTGTCTTGTGTGCTATCTTGTGCCATCTTATGGTTCTACGTTGGTGTCATGTCTAACACCCTGTTCATTTTCTACCTGTGCTTCTGCCTCATGTGTATCTGTGAGTCTGCTCATGTCCTGTATGTTGCACGGCTCCTGATCATGCCTCTGTGTTCTTACATCTTGGACTGTGGCTGTTCCTGAGTTTTCTTGTGGCTGTTGAGGTGGTGTGGCTGTTCCTTAGTGTACGTGTATCAGAGGTGCGGTGGTGTCTCTGGAGCCGGTTGGGAATATGGAGGTGTGGCTTCTCTGATGCTGGCAGAATGGTGGACGCATGCAGCTTCTATGCCTTTGGAGCTGTGAATTGGTGATTGCTGGCCTTGGCTGGCTGTCCAGTGGCCCAGCTGTGGAGTGAGATGCTTATTCTTAGGTGGAGTAGACACATCAGGCATTGCCAGCTGTGGAAGGGAGGGCCAGCGACTGCTCTACTCGCTGTGGCTAAGGAGACTGGATGTTCTGTGGACTGCTGCGACTGGGGACAAGTGACTGTAGCTGTGTTAAAAGTGTGATGTATTTGGGATGCTGCCAGGCTTCTTTCTGGTTCAGGGTGCCTATGCTTGGTGTGGATAATTGTCTGGGCTGAGTATGAAGAGTACTGGTGATGTTATATCCACTGTAGCTGTCAGGCCCATCGATTGGGGGTCTGGTCAGTGATTGACTTGGTTTTGGTGCCCTATGACCAACACTACATATTACATTATTGTTTATAAACTGTAACCTACACTGCTTTCACAGTGATGTCTATACACTTTGTGCCTTATTCCTTATTTTTGGTCCAATATGGGCAAGTGTGCAATGAATTGGTGGGTATATGGTTGTTGGGTTAATAGTATTGTCTGTAGGGAACACACTATGATAATGTGTTGGTATCTATTATTTTAAATGGTTTTTGGGTCTATGGGTGGTAACCACCATACAAGTTATTTAGGAGTTCCTTATTATGGTAGGATAAGAGGTATACTTGGTAGTGGTCATCTTAAATATTCCAGACAGGAACTTTTGGACCTAAGGAAAATCACTCATTACCTTAGAATTAAGTTCCCTGTTGAAGCAGTTTAGGGACTTCCTGGCGGGTAAGAAAAAAGGAGGCTTGGATCTGCTTTAAACCTGTGGTTCTGTCCGTTGTTATAGGTAATGTCAGATCAGTAATTAAAAAGATAGATGAACTAGGGGCTTTAGTGAGATATCAAAAGTTATATAGAGAGATTAGCCTGTTATGTCTTTCGGAATCCTGGCTGCGGGATGACTAGGGGGACAAGTTGGTCTCGATCCTGGGCTTTCAGCTAGTCAGGGCAGATAGGAATCTGCTATTGTCATGTAAGAAAAGTGGGGGGTTAGTTTGGTTTGTTAATCATCACTGGTGTAACCCTAGTCATGTCATACAGAAAAATGCTTGTAGTAAAGAATGTTAACTTTTGGTTGTGGCATTACATTCATACTATCTTCCACTGGAATTTGATCATGTCCTTGTCTTGCTGGTTTATGTACCTTCATCGGCAAATGCTGTTGCAGCAGGGGAACTAATAGGTTTCAAGGTGACTGTTTTGCAAACCAAGTCCCCAAACTCCCATGTATATCGGTGGTGGGGGATTTTGACCATCTTCTGGAGGATTACAATTCAGACTTTTTTAAGTGTACAACTTGTGGTACCAGGGGGAATAAGACCTTGGATAAAGTCTATGCAAATATGAGTGGGGTTTATAAGTCATTGGCCCTTCCACCATTGGGAAATTCCACATGGTTTAAGGGTCTTTAAACTGAGGTATGTTTAGTACTGACTTAATTATTTTATCATTGTCTCAAGAAATCTTGCATTCCTAAAATATGGAAAGTCTCTCATATAGTCCCTGTCCCTAAGAAATTGGTGGTGAATAGGTTGGACAGTTATAGTTCGATTGTGTTGACCTCCCACGACATAAAGATTTTAGAGCAGGATCTCAGGCGCACCTGTGTTCC
Organism: Engystomops pustulosus; assembly: GCF_040894005.1. Lineage (NCBI taxonomy): Eukaryota > Metazoa > Chordata > Amphibia > Anura > Leptodactylidae > Engystomops > Engystomops pustulosus. Next base: position 185,540,931 of record NC_092411.1, read on the forward strand.
TCTGTGTGCCCCCGCTCCTGTTTCTCTTACGAACTCAACCGCCCCGGCTCCTGCTCCCCAGCAGACTGCCGTGCATGCGTCCCCGCCTCCTGTCGGAATTTAAAGGGCCGCTGATTGGTGTGCTGGCTGAACTCCATCTCCTTATAATTCAGCACCTCCCTTCCTGCTTCGCGGGATCTTTGTTTCTCACAGCCTTAGAAAAAGCTCCTGCATTCTACTGCATTCTGTATCTCTTGGGTTCCTGTGTCTCCAGCTTTCCTGTGTGTTCCTGTGTATCCTGCGTTTCTGCTCCTGTGTGTTCCTGCTCCTGAGTTCCCATGATCCTGTGTCCCATGTGCTTGTGTTCCCGTTCCCATCTGCCTGGACCTCCCGTTGTTGACCCCGGATTGGACTTGATGTTGCATCTCTGCCGCCTGCCCTGACCACGAGACTGTCTCCTGCTAAGGTACCTCGACCTTGGCTGCCACTGTAGGCTAGTCGAACCTGTGGAACGACCTGGTGGTACCCTGCCGCAGTAAGTCCAACCCACTTTGCGTCAGGCTCTGGTGAAGACCAGGTGCCACTTAGACTCCGGTCCCAGGTGTAGTACCACCTCCCGTGGTGGTCCAGTGGATCCGCGGATCCAAAATCCTGACATTGAGAGGATGGCAATGTATAAATACCTTGTTTTAGATCTTGACACTAGTCTTGATTGGAAATTTAACTTTGGAAAGCTGTATAAAATGGGCATGTCTCGATTACCTTTTCTACGCAAGTTGAGGGCGTGTGATATAGGTAAGAAATAACTTCAGTTTGTTTTGGTACAGGAATGTGCATTAGGGACATTAATAAATTGGACAAGGTTATCAGAAGGACCAGTCATGTAGTTGGTACTATGCTTGAAAGCTTTTTTTTAAGTGTGACTGAGAGAAGGGTACTAATGAAATTTAAGGCCATTATTAATAACCCTGCTCATTCACTATTTGAGACCTTGAAAGCTAGGAAAAGTCTATTTAGTGGAAAATATCTTCAGAATAAAATTCACACTGAGTGTTATCAGAGGTTTTTTATTCCATTTGCAATTGCATTCAGTGACAAAGGAAGACATGTCCCCTCACTCAGCCTGCCTATGCTGACTATATGGGGCTATATGATGACATCATTATGCCACCACATCATACAGTGCGTGCAGGCATGCAAAGTGCGGGGATGTATCTCTGCTTGCTTCAGTGAAGACTAATGAGAAGAAAATGGAGTGCTGGACCAGGGATGCAAGGTATATTATTGGGGGGGATCCTGAATAGCATATCATTAGGAGGGAGGAGGACCACTAGACAGTATGTTATTTGGGGGAGGGTGGGGGGATAATTCCTGGACAGAAGATTCCATGAGTGATGAAGAGAACCTAGACTCAGACAAGCCAAGGAAGTCAAATTTTGGATGAAGAGGTTTTTTATGAAAGCCCCTGGCTGCCAGCAAAAAAGGAGAAAGGTTGTCAAGGGAGCCTGGTACTGACCATCGTGCTCCAGGGTGCAACACACACAAGTCGACCCACAGGGTGTCCACGGCATGGCAATTTTTCTGCCACAGTGCAGGAGACAGAGCATGTGTCATTTGCATGCTGTGCCACCAGTGCCTAAAGCAAGGACAAGGTCTCAAATATCTGAGCATCTCATGTATGACCAGGCATCTGCAAAGTAAACATAAGCTGCAGCTTCAAACACCCAAGCTCACTCTGCTGCTTCAGTTGGATCAACCTATACCAACACCTCCAAAGTGACAAGGCCACCTTTCTCCCCACAAAGGGATGATGTCACACCAGCACCAGCAGCTCCATCATCACCATCACCAAGATACTCCACACCATCTGCCCAGCTTTCAATCTCCCAAATTGATAGAAAAAGGGAATTAGGGGCCATCTCACTCATGCGGCACAAGCCGTGAATATGAGCATTTAATAATTGCTGGCCTTTGAAATGCTCCCAGTCAGAATGGTGGAGACGGATAGCTTTAAAGAGAATCTGTCAGGCAAACTAATCCCCAAAAATAAATATATTTTCATTAACTTCCATAAAAAAGCATTGTTCCTATCCCTTCATTGTCCCTCTACATGCCTGTAAATGTAAACAATCAGGTACTAAAAATGACCTGAGAGAGCTCCAATGAATCGTTATCATATTCAGCTGTCCAGCTTATTCATGAGTGGGAAGCACAGCCACACCCCCAGTGCTTGACTGACAGCCTGTGTAATGATGTGACACTCCTGGTGCTGACGGCCTCTATGTATTACCTGGTTATGGCGGCCATGTCCCGCAGCCTGTGTGTGTATTCAACTGCTCCAGGATGCAGCCATGTCTAAAGCAGAACACAGCATGTCAGGCACTTGTATAGCTGATGTCTGTGTCTCTCATGTGTATAGAAGAAAAGAACATGTCAGCAGATAAAGCACAAGAACTAACACTGTTTTACTATACATTATACACAGACACAAGCAGGGGCAGCAGAGGGGAGGGGTAAAAGGGTTGCCATCAACTTCTCTCTCCATGTGCCATTCCTCATTTACATAATAAAGAAAAGATAATTTTAGAGATTATATTTTTAAAATCCTTGCATGCAACAAACAGCAGGAAGGCACATGCAGGTAAAAATCTGGTCTAAGTGTACGTGTTTTGACATAGACTTACTCATGGCTCATTTGCTAAATTTAAATTAGAATTTTTTAAATTGTGCATTGCCTGCATTTATAAGAAAATTTTAATATTGCCCATTAACTGAATTTTAATTGGAAACTGTCAATTTGCACAGTAGCTGAATTTAAATTGAGAGAAAGAGTATGTGATTTTCTCATTGCTTCTTTAGAGAATTACTAAGTGGGTCGAAACACCTAGACCTTTAACCACACTGAGAGGAAGGGTGTGTGGTTTTCCATTGCCACTTTAGTCCTCTTTGTGTATAATTGGGTCTGAAACCCCAGAGCACCTTCAACCTCAATGAGATAAACATAATTTTATTTATTTTTTATTATTTCAATTTTTTTTATGTTATGTTATTAATTTAAGTACTTTCACTAGACCATTTTCATCAGGAAAATGGCCCTGTTATTGGCACCCTAACTGTCTCCATTTTAAAGCCATTCTGGATGTAAACACCCAGTTTCACATTTACTTCAGTGGGGTTCATATTTGGTTTGAACTCCGGCCCAAAGTCCTAGTACTGAGCCAAATATTGTCTCAAAATGCGAATGAACCTGTTAGACCAGGAATTTCGACCAACCCACTCAATACTAGTCTTCAGTTATTGCCTCTTCTAATTTGGTTCACAATATATAATTCATAATATATATATATATATATATATATATATATATATATATATATATATATATATATATATCATACTGGAATTATAGTATGCATACTCTGCATAACCCACCCTGTTATTATCAAGTAACATACAGCCCCTTATTAGCCTGACCACCTCAATGCAACATATTTCATATGCAAAAACAATTTGTTTCTTTACTAATTACTACAGCAGTGGTGGTCATATCCTAAGACAACAATCTAAGAGACCATATGAATACATTTATGGGAAATAGTCTTCACTCAGGTGCATTTTTTTACAAAAATATCAACAGCAGGCAATTCTTCTCCCTCCTGTAAAAGAACAAATCGGAAAAAACAGGCTTCTGTGAAGGACAAATTGGGAAAAAACAGGCCCTTTCACTCACTGCCCACATACAAGGACAAGCTTTCCTCATTGGAAGTGTCTCCTCCCTTGTCACACCTCCCCAGCTACGCTACAGTTGTGGTCAAAAGCTACGCTGGGTGTTACCCTGCTGTGAAGAAAAGTCCTCTTCCTCCCCTGGAACGACAGTCGAGTACTCGTCTGCTGTTCGGTCAGCAACAAACCTTATGAGTCAGGTGTGAACAGGCTCCTCCTCCTCCTACTGTCTCATTATTACATCCTCCATCATGGTCTAAAATGTTTCTACTTGCAGGAAAAGGATGGCGATGATAACACTGACAATGATGTTGTCAATGCTGACCTTACTTGTGGCGTTTTAGAAGCAATGTAGCATGGATTTAATGTCCTTCATAGCGGTCAACTCAATAGTGGTGAAGTGATGATGGTCATTATTTTAACTCCCCTGGGGGTTCTGTAACTGCTGCTGCTTATACACTCTTCACAGGATATGAAAAGTGAAAATCAACCTGGTTGGTACATCACATATAAGGTGGTGGGTGGGAAGCCCAAAGTTCCTCTGCATTGCAGGCGAGTTGCAGCATGGTGAAAACATCGAAAGTGTGCATAGATGGCACCCACTTTATGAAGCAATTGTCCAGGAAGCTTTGCACCACATTGAAGCTTTTCCCCACAAGTTGAACACATGCGCTAGGCACCTGGCTTGGCACAAGGCTACCATTTATCTCCGTCTATCAAGCCTTGCTAAGGCTTAAAGGGATATTCCCAATTCCGAATTCACAATTAATTTGTTTGTATTTGTTTGTAATTGTTTGTATGATGAAAAACAAAACAATTTTCCAATATACTTTCTGTATCAATACGTAACAGGTTTCTAGATCTCTGCTTGCTGTCCTTCTATAGGAATCTTCATAGTTTACTTCCAGTGGACAGAAATCTGACCATTGTCACACAGGTGCATAGCTCGTTACTATCAAAGAGAGTAAGCAGAGCTGTGTGACCATGGTCAGATTTCTGTCCACTGGAAGTAAATAGTGAAGCTTTCTATAGAAGGGCAGCAAGTAGAGATCTAGAACCCATGAGTGAGGAATTGATACAGAAAGTATATTGGAAATTTGTAAAACTGTTCATTATTCAAACAATATGTATTACTTGTTGAAATGGGAACACCCCTTTAAGTTTTAATGGCATGGTAACAAAACTTTTTGTAAATAGTTTACATTTTTCAATATATTATTATTCCAAGTAGCACTTGTGTAAGTAGCGGGTGCTCAAGACCGACCCCACTGTAATATTCAGCTGAAATCCAAGCACATCAGTTGATCTGATTTCCAAATGCTGCTTTTATTGCACCCCAAAACATGTGACATTTCAAATTGCTCTAAGTCTTCGTCAAACACAGAGTGCCACCGGGGTAAGAGCATTGCTGGATTAGGCACATCTGTGCTGAAGGAGAACAGCAGTCAATTGGTTCCTCTGGATAGTTTATGTTTTTGTAAATTGCTTCGGTTTTTTGGAATAGCTTCGGTTTTTTAAAAAGTTTATTTTTGTAAATAGTTTCAGTTGATCCAGACAGGTCCTTGTTAGGATCAGTGGATCCTCTGGACCACCGCAGGAGATGTAACTAACCAACACCCGGAACCGGAGCCTAGCGGCACCAGGTATTCACCAGAGCCCGCCGCAAAGCGGGTTGGACTTGCTGCGGCAGGATACCACTAGGTCGTTCCCAGGTGTGACTAGCCCACGGTGGCAGCCGAGGTCGAGGTACCTTAGCGGATGACAATCTCGTAGACAGGTCCAGGCACAGGGTCAGGGCAGGCGGCAGAGATGCAACGTCAGGTCCAAGTCCGGGGTCAGCAACAGGAGGTCCAGGCAGGTGGGAACGGGAACACAGGCACACGGAACACAGCAACACGGAGGAACTCGGGTAACACAGGAGCGGGAACACACAGGAATACACGGGAACACAGGAAAACACGGGAACGCAGGAATACACAGGAACGCAGGAATAATCGCTAGTAAGCTTTCTCTAAGGCTATGAGGCACAAAGATCCGGCAAGGGTAACAGGAAGAGGCAGGCTTATAAAGATTTTGGCAATATGGCCAGCGCCAATTAATGGCGCGCTGGCCCTTTAAATTTGGAGAAGGTGCCGCGCGCGCGCCCTAGCAGTCGGGGACGCGCGCGCACAGCGGAGGGGAGCGAGCCAGGAGCCGGGACGGGTAATATGCGCTGGCGGCGCGCTGGCGGGGGCAGGGCGGCACGGGTGAGCCCGCGACCCGCGATGTGGGTCGCGGGACCACCCGTGACAGTACCCCCCCCCTTCGGCCTCCCCCTCCTCCTGGGCTGGAGGAACCTCTGCAGAAGACTACGATCCAATATGTTGTCCTCTGGCTCCCACGACCTTTCTTCAGGCCCGAACCCCCTCCAGTCAACCAAGAAGAACCGCTTCCCCCTCACCGTCTTCATGTCCAAGATCTCTTTTACCTCATAGGTGTTGGTAGAGTCCGCCACTGGAGTAGGAGGAGGATCTTGCTTGGAGAAGCGATTCAAGATGACAGGCTTGAGCAGGGAGACATGAAAGGAGTTCGGGATGCGCATGGTGGGAGGAAGGCGCAGCTTATAGACCACAGGGTTAATACGCTTCAGCACCTCAAATGGACCCAGATAGCGAGGGCCAAGCTTGTAGCTGGGAATCTTCAATCGGACATATTTTGAAGACAGCCACACTTTATCCCCTGGAGAGAAGATGGGAGGAGACCTGCGTTTTTTATCGGCCTGAGTCTTGGTGCGGGCAGAGGCCTGAAGCAGGGACTGACGAGTCTGTTCCCAAATAGCTTTGAGGTCCGTTACCAACTCTTCCACAGCAGGAACATCAGCAGACACGGAGAGAGGTAGGGGTGGACGTGGATGTCTTCCATATAGAACAAAGAAGGGTGATGCACCAGCAGACTCCGAATCCAGGGAGTTATATGAGAACTCTGCCCAAGGTAGCAAAGTGGACCAGTTATCCTGACGGGCAGAGACAAAGTGACGCAGGTAACAGCCCAAAGTCTGGTTAACTCTTTCAACCTGTCCATTAGACTGAGGATGGTACGCAGAAGAGAAGTCCAGTTTTATCTGCAGTTGATTACACAGGGCTCGCCAGAAGCGGGAGACAAACTGGACCCCTCGGTCCGAGACAATGTGCAACGGAAGTCCATGTAGACGAAAGATGTGGGTGAAGAACTGGCTGGCAAGGTGTGGAGCAGACGGCAGGCCTGGCAGAGGAACAAAATGAGACATTTTGGAAAAGCGGTCGGTTACCACCCAGATAACGGTATTGCCAGATGATGGTGGCAAATCTGTAATAAAGTCCATAGCCACGTGAGACCACGGGCAGGTAGGCACGGGTAACGGCAACAGAAGACCAGCTGGTTTTTGTCGTGAGGGCTTATTACGAGCACAAGAGGTACAGGACCGCACAAAATCCCGAACGTCCTTGACCAAATCAGGCCACCAATAGAATCGGGAAATTAGGGCCACAGAGCGCTGCACCCCAGGGTGCCCAGCCACACGAGAGGAATGTCCCCAGGTCAGAATCCTCTTTCGAAGTCCAGGTCGCACATAAGTCTTGCCGGGAGGTAATTGCCGGAGGTCCACCGGCGCTGCCAGCACAAGTCTCTCAGGAGGAACGATGTATCTCGGGGCACAGTCCTCCCCCATAACATCCGAAGCACGGGACAAGGCGTCAGCCTTGATGTTTTTCTCGGCAGGGCGAAAATGGATTTGGAAGTCGAAACGGGAAAAGAAGAGAGACCACCGGGCTTGACGTGGGTTCAACCGCTGAGCCGACTGTAGGTATTGGAGGTTCTTGTGGTCAGTGTAGATGCTGACTGGAAATCTGGCTCCCTCCAACAGATGACGCCACTCCTCCAAGGCAAGCTTGATGGCCAGAAGCTCACGATCTCCAATAGAATAATTCCTCTCTGCAGGGGAGAAAATTTTGGAGAAGAAGCCGCAAGATAGAGTACGGCCCCTAGGCCCCTTCTGAGTAAGGACCGCTCCAGCTCCTACGGAGGAGGCATCAACCTCCACAAAAAATGGCTTCTCGGTATCTGGTCTGGTAAGGACGGATGCAGAAGAAAAAGCAGACTTTAACCTCGTGAAGGCCTGGTCAGCCGCTGGGGGCCAGGAACGAGAATTGACACTTTTTTTCGTTAGCGCCACCATAGGAGCTACCAGAGTCGAGAAGTGAGGAATGAATTGTCTATAATAATTTGCGAAGCCCAGGAATCTCTGAATAGCCCGTAGTCCCACTGGGCGTGGCCACTGAAGAACCGCAGATAACTTGTCAGGATCCATTTGCAAGCCTTTATCGGAAATAATGTAGCCGAGGAATGGAAGGCTTCTTTGATGAAACAGGCACTTCTCCAGTTTGGCGTAGAGATGGTTGGCCCTGAGGCGGCTGAGCACTTGCCGTACATGGGAATGGTGGGACTCGAGGTCAGCAGAATACACAAGGATGTCATCCAGGTAAACCACAACACAGCGGTACAATAAGTCCCTGAAGATATCGTTGACAAACTCTTGGAAAACGGCTGGCGCATTACAGAGTCCGAAAGGCATAACTAAATATTCAAAATGCCCATCACGGGTGTTAAAGGCGGTCTTCCACTCGTCGCCCCTCCTGATGCGGATAAGATTGTAGGCCCCACGAAGATCCAACTTGGTAAAGACTCTCGCACCCCGTAGGCGATCAAACAGCTCAGTGATCAACGGCAGAGGATAGCGATTCTTAACGGTGACTTTGTTAAGACCGCGATAGTCAATACAGGGGCGGAGAGAGCCATCTTTCTTGGTGACAAAAAAGAAGCCGGCGCCTGCCGGAGAGGTGGATTTGCGAATGAAGCCTCTTTGTAGATTCTCCTGGACATACTCGGACATGGCGGCTGTTTCAGGTACCGAGAGCGGGTACACCCGACCCCGAGGAGGAGAAGATCCAGGCAGCAGGTCGATGGGGCAATCGTAGGGACGATGTGGAGGAAGGGTCTCAGCTTGTTTCTTGGAGAACACATCCGCAAAGTCCTGGTATGGAGCGGGAAGCCCCCCCAAAGGCTTAGGAGACAAGGTTGAAGTCCCAACAGGGAGCGGATGTAGAACCTTCATACAGTGCGATGAACAATCCGGACTCCAGCGGAGAATCTCCCCAGAAGACCAGTCCAGAACAGGGGCATGATGTTGCAACCAGGGGAGGCCCAGCAGGAGAGTGGAAGTGCACTGGGGCAGCACAAAAAAGGACAGTCTTTCTCTATGTAATGCTCCAACTTGCAGGAGCAGGGGTTCTGTGCGAAACCGGATGGGCACGGAGAGAATTTGGCCACTGACAATGGACAATGGCTTCCTGAGACGAACCACCGGGAAGTGATGCTGGGCGACCAGGGCAGCATCCATAAAGTTCGCTGTAGAGCCCGAATCCAGGAAGGCGGAAACTTGGATCTGGGTGCCAGTGCCAACGCTGAGGAGTACGGGGAGAGTCAAGCGTGGAGAAGCTTTATTCTCACCTAGGGACGCTTCTCCTGAGAAGCCTAGGTGCTGGCGTTTCCCGGACGTTGGGGGCGGACAGGACAAGCCCCGATGAAGTGCCCTGGGCTGGCACAATACATGCACAGGTTCTCCTGACGTCGCCTGGAATGCTCTTGTAGAGAAAGCCGGACTCGGTCCACCTGCATAGGTTCATCAGCAGAAGATTCAGCCGGGGGCTGAAACGGCTTTTGGAATACAGGTGCCAGGCGAGGAAGACGTCTAACACGGCCTTGGGGGTACTCAGAGCGTAGTTCCTCAGCACGCTCCTTAAACCGCACATCAATTCGAGTGGCCAGGGTGATTAGACCACTCAGAGTTGACGGCAGGTCCCGTGCTGCCAGCACGTCCTTGACCTGCGCAGAAAGGTCTTTCTTGAAGGTAGCAATGAGGGCCGCATCGTTCCAGGCAAGTTCAGAAGCCAGGGTGCGGAACTGAACTGCGTACTCTCCCACAGATGAGTTACCCTGGCGCAGGTTCAATAATGCAGACTCCGCAGAGGAAGCTCGGGCCGGTTCCTCGAAGACTGACCGGAACTCTGCCAGAAATTCCGAGAGGGTAGCGACAACCGGGTCATCCCTGTCCCAAAGAGGAGTAGCCCAGGCCAGGGCCTTCCCGGAAAGGAGGCTGAGGACAAATGCCACCTTGGACCGCTCTGTGGAAAACTGCGACGGCATAAGTTCTATGTGCAGGGAGCACTGGGTGATGAAGCCCCTGCACATTTTGGGATCCCCGTCATACTTGCCGGGCAGAGAGAGACGTAGCCTGGGTTCAGCAGCAGGAAGATAAGCCGGGGTAGCAGGAGTCGCAGCAGCCACCTCAGGAGACTGTTGCTGATGCTGGGTTGCTAGCAGCTGTTGCAGCATGGCGGTGACTTGCTCCAGTTGATTCCGTTGTGCAGCAATCTGCCGGGACTGGTGGATCACGATGTTGGCGAGATCAGGCTGACTGGGAGAAGAAGCCTCGGCGGGATCCATGGCCGGATCTTACTGTTAGGATCAGTGGATCCTCTGGACCACCGCGGGAGATGTAACTAACCAACACCCGGAACCGGAGCCTAGCGGCACCAGGTATTCACCAGAGCCCGCCGCAAAGCGGGTTGGACTTGCTGCGGCAGGATACCACTAGGTCGTTCCCAGGTGTGACTAGCCCACGGTGGCAGCCGAGGTCGAGGTACCTTAGCGGATGACAATCTCGTAGACAGGTCCAGGCACAGGGTCAGGGCAGGCGGCAGAGATGCAACGTCAGGTCCAAGTCCGGGGTCAGCAACAGGAGGTCCAGGCAGGTGGGAACGGGAACACAGGCACACGGAACACAGCAACACGGAGGAACTCGGGTAACACAGGAGCGGGAACACACAGGAATACACGGGAACACAGGAAAACACGGGAACGCAGGAATACACAGGAACGCAGGAATACACAGGAACGCAGGAATAATCGCTAGTAAGCTTTCTCTAAGGCTATGAGGCACAAAGATCCGGCAAGGGTAACAGGAAGAGGCAGGCTTATAAAGATTTTGGCAATATGGCCAGCGCCAATTAATGGCGCGCTGGCCCTTTAAATTTGGAGAAGGTGCCGCGCGCGCGCCCTAGCAGTCGGGGACGCGCGCGCACAGCGGAGGGGAGCGAGCCAGGAGCCGGGACGGGTAATATGCGCTGGCGGCGCGCTGGCGGGGGCAGGGCGGCACGGGTGAGCCCGCGACCCGCGATGTGGGTCGCGGGACCACCCGTGACAGTCCTTTAGGGATCAGAAATGAATTTCCCCATCTTTGGCCGGTGAGTTGTCTTTCGTGCAGGAGATGAAACGTCCCTGCCCAAGCTTATTTGCCCATGTGTCAATTGCTATGTGCACCTTGTACCTGGTGGTATTGTGCTAGGCACATTTTCTCCACAGCCTGTTGGTGCAGGGCAGGGATAGCCTGCTGATAAAAGTAGTGCTGACTGGGTATGATGTGGTTTGAGAGAGCTGCCACTGCCAAAAGACTTTTAAGCTCTTCATCCTCACTAACCAGAATGGTAGCTTTTTAAAGGCCAACCTTAGCAACCATTTTGCAATGCTCCCTAGTCAGGACTCTAGTTAGCTTTTTCTGTATTATTTGGGGATACAAATTTCCGGAGGGAGTGGTAGAAGCTGAGACACCCGAAGCAGCAGAGAGAGCTTGAAATGTTTCCATGTTTATTTTGGTATGTCATCCACTTCAACTCATGTTTCAATGGGGGTGAAGTGGAGCAAGAAATATTCTTGAAGCACTCTTTGTGATTTCACCAATAAACAATTGACCGATGCCTCAACTTTGTCTGGCCTCTCCATTCTGATGGTATGAGAATATACATACAGTACTTCACACAGCCTAGTAAAAATTGTTTAACATTTCTAACTGCCTAATAGAGCGGGACAAGCCCACTCTTTACTACCCATACCATCTTCTAGTGCAATGACATTATAGGAAATTCGCCACATGATTTATCCCCTACAAAGCACCCAAACTGCTTTATAGAGGTTAAGCAGCTGTATGCTTCTTACAGATAGTTAAATGTATGATAAAATTTGGCCCACTGTGTTTGGTTAATGTGTTTTGTGTGAACAAATAGCTTTATCCTAATATAAATACATATAGTTAAACAAAAATTATATTTCAACAATAACTTTTCTTGCTATATGCAATATTAAAACGATTGAGGTTAGCATTCTGACTAGAGCAGCAACAGACAATATTTATTTATTGAAAAACATATTTTTCATTATAGCTGTATAATGAATTGTTAATAGAGATGAGCGAACATACTCGTCCGAGCTTGATGCTCGTTCGAGCATTAGCGTACTCGAAACTGCTCGTTGCTCGGACGAATACTTCGCCCGCTCGAGAAAATGGCATCTCCCGCCGTTTTGCTTTTTGGCGGCCAGAAACAGAGCCAATCACAAGCCAGGAGACTCTGCACTCCACCCAGCATGACGTGGTACCCTTACACGTTGATAGCAGTGGTTGGCTGGCCAGATCAGGTGACCCTGGAATAGACTAGCCCCTGCCTGCGCTGCTCGGATCATTCTGTGTCTGGATGCCGCTAGGGAGAGAGCTGCTGCTGGTCAGGGAAAGCGTTAGGGTGTTCTATTAGAATAGTGTTAGGCAGGAGTGATTCAACAAGAACCCAACAGCCCTTCTTAGGGCTACAATAACGTTATACTTTTTTTTTTTTTATTTACAGCTAGTACCATATTGTGAGGAATTTGCAGGGGGACTTGCGACCGTTGTGTTTAGCTCTTAGTGACACACATATCCACCTCAAACACCAAAGTGGGACAATTTATTAGGGGTTAGATTTCAATTAGGCACAGTCTGCCAGTTTCTTTTTATTTTACGTTTATTTTTTCATAACTCAGCGTCATCTCATCTGGCATAGCAGTGTGCTTTCATACTTGGCTAGAAAATAGCCATAGGAGAATCCAAACGGCTTACTTAGGCCTACAATAGCGTTATATATTTTATTTCTGGTTGAGCTGCTGGTGGCTGGCCTTGCTGTAGTGCATCTACTACCATATTGTGAGGAATTTGCAGTGAGACTTGCGACCGTTGTGTTTAGCGCTTAGTGACGCACATATCCATCGCAAAGACCGAAGTGGGACAATTTATTAGGGGTTGGATTGAAATTAGGCACAGTCTGCCATTTACTTTTTATTTTACGTTTATTTTTTCATAACTCAGCGTCATCTCATCTGGCATAGCAGTGTGCTTTCATAGTTGGCTAGAAAATAGCCATAGCAATAGGATAGCATCGTTTGGTTTTAAAAACTAAAAAACACAAAAAAAAAAAAAAAAACACAAAAAAAAAGTTAAAAAAAAATTAAAGTTATAACTTTCATTTTCAAAATGTTTAACCCGAGGGCTAGTTGTAGAGGACGAGGGCGGGGACGTGGGCGTCCAACTACTGCAGGGGTCAGAGGCCGTGGTCCTGGGCGGGGTGAGACCCCCACCTGCTGATGAGGGAGCAGGGGAACGCCGCAGAGCTACACTACCTAGGTTCATGTCTGAAGTTACTGGGACTCGTGGTAGAGCACTGTTGAGGCCAGAACAGTGCGAACAGGTGATGTCGTGGATTGCCGACAATGCTTCAAGCAATTTGTCAACCAGTCAGTCTTCCACGCAGTCCACCCATGTCACCGAAATCGGCACTCCTCCAGCTCCTGCACCTCAGCCTCCTCCCCCCCAGTCTGCCCCCTCCCAGGAAAATTTGGCATTAGAACCGGCATACTCTGAGGAACTGTTTTCTGGACCCTTCCCACAGTCACAAACCACTTGTCCGGTTGCTGCTGAGCAATTTTCCGATGCCCAGGTTTTCCACCAGTCGCAGTCTGTGGGTGATGATGACCTTCTTGACGTAGTGGAAGAAGTGTGTAAAGAGGTGTCGGACGATGAGGAGACACGGTTATCAGACAGTGGTGAAGTTGTTGTCAGGGCAGGAAGTCCGAGGGGGGAGCAGACTGAGGGATCGGAGGATGATGAGGTGACAGACCCAAGCTGGGTTGAGAGGCCGGGTGAACACAGTGCTTCTGAGACGGAGGAGAGTCCTCGACCAGAACAGGTTGGAAGAGGCAGTGGTCGGGCCAGACGGAGAGGCAGGGCCAGAGCTGGTGCATCAGCGCCAAATGTGTCACGTAGTGAAGCTCCCGCGAGGCGAGGGCTAGATTTTCAGAAGTCTGGAGGTTCTTTAAGGAAACACCGGATGACCGACGGACTGTGGTGTGCAACCTATGCCAAACCAGGATCAGCAGGGGTTCCACCACTACTAGCTTAACTACCACCAGTATGCGCAGGCATATGAATGCTAAACACCCCACTCAGTGGCACCAAGCCCGTTCACCTCCGGCCGTGCACACCACTGCTCCTTCCCCTGTGTCAGCTGATAGTCAGCCCCCTGCCCAGGACCCTGGCACAAAAACCCCATCGTCGCCTCCACGATCCTCCACAGCATCCACCAGCGTTCAGCTCTCCATACCCCAGACGCTGGAGCGGAAAAGGAAATATAGTGCAACCCACCCGCACGCCCATGCCCTTAATGTCCACATCTCCAGATTGCTTAGATTGCTTAGGCTAGTAGAGACCGAGGCCTTTCGCAACCTCATGAAGGCGGCCGCCCCTCAGTATTCGGTCCCCAGCCGCCACTACTTTTCCCGATGTGTCGTCCCAGCCCTGCACCAGCACGTGTCAGACAACATCATCCGTGCCCTGACCAACGCCGTTTCTGACAAGGTCCACCTGACCACGGACACGTGGACGAGTGCTGCCGGGCAGGGCCACTATATATCGCTGACGGCACATTGGGTTAACTTGGTGGAGGCTGGGACCGAGTCTGACCCTGCGGCTGGTCATATACTGCCGACGCCGAGGATTGCGGGGCCTACCTCGGTCCAGGTCTTTCAGGCCTACTATGCCTCCTCCTCCTCCCACCCCTCCTCCACCTCCTCCTCCAAACTGCCATCCGTGGGCATGGCACCATCAGTCGCTAGCTCTAGGCACAGCAGCAGTGCCATCGCTAAGCGACAGCAGGCGGTGCTCAAACTGCTGAGCCTAGGCGATAAAAGGCACACCGCCCAAGAGCTATTACAGGGCATCACGGCGCAGACTGATCTGTGGCTGGCACCGCTGAACCTGAAGCCAGGCATGGTTGTGTGTGACAACGGCCGTAACCTGGTGGCGGTTCTGCAACTCGGCAGACTGACACATGTGCCATGCCTGGCCCATGTGTTAAATCTGATAGTTCAGCGTTTCCTCAAGACATACCCCAATCTGTCTGATTTGCTCACGAAGGTGCGCCGCATCTGTGCGCATTTCAGGAAGTCCAGCACAGATGCTGCCACTCTCAGGGCAGCGCAGCGCGGCCTCCAACTGCCCGCTCACCGACTGTTGTGCGACGTGCCCACGAGGTGGAATTCAACATTAACCATGTTATCCAGAGTTTACCAGCAGCGCAGAGCGATTGTAGACTGCCAGATGTCAACTTCCACCAGAATTGGTAGTCAGGTCAGTCAGCTTCCTCAAGTCTACAATGAGGAGTGGACGTGGATGTCTGATATCTGTCAGGTGCTGAGTAACTTTGAGTAGTCAACACAGATGGTCAGTGGCGATGCCGCCATCATCAGCCTCACCATCCCGCTGCTTGGCCTGTTGAAAAACTCTCTGATCTGCATGAAGTCGGAAGCTTTGCGCTCATCACAAGAGACGGGGGAAGAAGATTCCCTTGTTGATAGCCAAAGCACCCTCAGGTCTGTTTCTCAGCGCATATCGGAGGAGGTGGAGGAGGATGAGGAGGAAGAGGAGGAGAATGTTGGCGAGACACAAGAGGGGACCATTGTTCAGTCCTTCACTGTTCAGCGTGTATGGGAAGAAGAAGAGGAGTTGGAGGAGTTGGAGGAGGAGGAAATGGGAAATCAGGCCAGTGAGGGGAGTGAATTCTTGCGCATTGGGACTCTGGCGCATATGGCAGATTTCATGCTAGGCTGCCTATCCCGTGACCCTCGCGTTCAAAGAATTTATTCCAGCACCGATTACTGGGTATTCACTCTCCTGGACCCACGGTACAAGCAAAATCTTTCCACTCTCATCCCTGGAGAGAAAAGGAGTGTGAGAATGCATGAATACCAGCAGGCCCTGGTGCACAAGCTGAAACAGTATTTCCCTTCTGACAGCGCTAGCGGCAGAGTGCGTAGTTCTGCGGGACAAGTAGCGAGGGAGAGTAAGCGAGCAGGCAGCTTGTCCAGCACTGGCAAGGGTACGCTTTACAAGGCTTTTGCCAGCTTTATGTCATCCCAACAAGACACTGTCACCTGTCCCCAGTCTCGGCACAGTAGGGCTGATCTTTACAGAAAGATGGTGAGGGAGTACGTAGCTGACCATACCATCTTCCTAAATGATCACACAGCTCCCTACAACTACTGGGTTTCAAAGCTGGACATGTGGCACGAACTGGCCCTGTACGCCTTGGAGGTTCTTGCATGCCCTGCCGCTAGCGTGTTGTCCGAGCGGGTTTTCAGTGCAGCTGGTGGCATCATCACCGATAAGCGTACACGCCTGTCGACTGACAGCGCTGACAGGCTGACGCTTATTAAGATGAATAAAGCCTGGATTTCTCATAATTTCCAATCTCCACTAGGTGAAGGAAGCTCAACCTGAATAATTTATGCACTCCTCCTCCTCATTTTCCTCCTTCTCCTCCTCTTTGTACACTAAAGCAGAGGAAACTGGCTATTTTTTGACAGGGCCCACTGGCTCTAGCTATAGTACTTTATGCATTTAATTTTTCTGGAGGGCCACCTACCCGGTCCTCTGTTTTAAACAATTTTTGGGACTGCCACATACAGGAACTCAATCTATTCAATTTTTCTGGAGGGCCACCTACCTGCTCCTCTGGTTTGAAAACTTTTTTGGACTGCCACATACAGGCACTCAATCTATTTCATTTTTCTGGAGGGCCACCTACCTGCTCCTCTGGTTTGAAAACTTTTTTGGACTGCCACATACAGGCACTATCCAAATTAAATTGTCTCCATAGCAGCCACCACACATTATCTCCATTGCTACCTCCAAAAGTCGTCCATATAGCTGCCTCCATACATCGTCCCCTTATCAAACGAGGTGTGTCAGGCAGAAATTTGGGTTGTTTTCATGGATTCCGCATCAAAGTTGTTAACTTTGTCGCCACCCTGCTGTGTTATCCACAAAATATACTGGCAAACTTTAATGATTAACCGATATTATTTCAGCGCTTCTTGCGCATCTGTTGATTACACTGCTGTGTAATCCACAAAATATACTGCCAAACTTTTACCATTTACGGATATTATTTCAGCGCTTCTTGCGCATCTGTTTACATTCCCCTCACCCGCCATATCCCAAACTTATAAGAACGCTACTACACTTAACTTGGTGGAGGCTGGGACCGAGTCTGACCCTGGGGCTGGTTATATACTGCCGACGCCGAGGATTGCGGGGCCTACCTCGGTCCAGGTCTCAAAGGCCTACTATACCTCCTCCTCCTCCCACACCTCCTCCACCTCCTCCTCCTCCGAATTACCATCCGTGGGCATGGCGCCATCAGTCGGTAGCTCTAGGCACAGCAGCAGTGCCGTCGCTAAGCGACAGCAGGCGGTGCTCAAACTGCTGAGCCTAGGCGATAAAAGGCACACCGCCCAAGAGCTATTGCAGGGCATTCCACATCAAACTTGTTAACTTTGTCGCCACCCTGCTGTGTAATCCACAAAATATACTGGCAAACTTTTATCATTTACCGATATTATTTCAGCGCTTCTTGCGCATCTGTTTACATTCCCCTCACCCGCCATATCCCAAACTTATAAGAACGCTACTACACTTGATCTTATACAAAAGGTTCTTAGAAGTGCTGTTTGGGGAGTAGCCTAGAGACAGGGGCTTGGATTGGCGAAAGCTCGCCTGGCAGCGGAGCGCCAGTTCCATCTCAAGATCCGACTAACATAGTTTTAACTGCAGCACCTTTAATCTACTACTAGTTCACTGCCTCCATACATCGTCCCCTTAACAAACGAGCTGTGTCGGGCAGAATTTTGGGTTGTTTTCATGGCTTCCACATCAAACTTGTTAACTTTGTCGCCACCCTGCTGTGTAATCCACAAAATATACTGGCAAACTTTTATCATTTACCAATATTATTTCAGCGCTTCTTGCGCATCTGTTTACATTCCCCTCACCTGCCATATCCTAAACTTATAAGAACGCTACTACACTTGATCTTATACAAAAGGTTCTTAGAAGTGCTGTTTGGGGAGTAGCCTAGAGACAGGGGCTTGGATTGGCGAAAGCTCACCTGGCAGCGGAGCGCCAGCTCCATCTCAAGATCCAACTAACATAGTTTTAACTGCAGCACCTTTAATCTACTACTAGTTCACTGCCTCCATACATCGTCCCCTTATCAAACGAGCTGTGTCAGGCAGAATTTTCAGGTTTTTCACCAGATACATAGTGGAACGCGGCCCATCTGTCGCCGCCATGCTGGAGACCTGAAGTTGCAATCATAGCAGCGCAATATGGATGCCCCATACTGTCGCTCTTAATCATGGAACCATTTCCGTAAAAACAATTAAAAATAGAACCACTATGCTATTCCATTATTCCTAGGTGAAATATTCAAACGACCCGGCCTGCTTTGAAAATTATAATTTTTTCAAAGTAAACGCTTCTGGCCCCCAGGCCCATTTTGGGTGGGGAGGAGCCGAGAGACAGGGGCTTGGACAGGCGAAATCTCGCCTGGCAGTGGACCGCCAGCTCCATCCCAAGATTAGGCAGCCTCAGAGGCATCCATGCATGCTGCCCCTGCTGTTTTCTGTCCATTTTGCCTCCACGATCCTCCACAGCGTCCACCAATGTCTCATTTCAACTCTCTATACCCCAGACGCTGGAGCACGAGAGCATATACAGCACATCATCCCCTTATCAAACGAGCTGTGTCAGGCAGAATTTTCAGGTGTTTCACCAGATACATAGTGGAACTCGGCCCATCTGTCGCCGCCATGCTGGAGACCTGAAGTTGCAATCATAGCAGCGCAATATGAATGCCCCATACTGTCGCTCTTAATCATGGAAGTCGTCTCCATGGCTGCCTCCACATGTTGTCCCCTTATCAAAAGAGCGGTGTCAGGCTCATTTTTAGGGTGTTTCACCAGATACGTTATGGAACTTGGTCACTATGTCGCCACCATGCTGTGTTATCGACTAAATATACCGTCAACCTTTTGTTCACATAGGAAATCATTTCACCTCCTTTGGTGAAACCTGAGTCCATTTAGGGTATGTCGCCATGAGACTCTCTAGCCTGCCACTGCTGCCGCTGCCTCTGCATGCCGTCCCCTATAGTGTCAGGGTCAATTATTGCATGTTTTAGATGCTATCTAGCCTCATTCGGTTACTCTGTCATGGCCATGCTGTTGCCCATAATTTTGGCATAATGGTGCGATTAAGCAGCCTCAGAGACATCCATGCATGCTGCCCCTGCTGTTTCCTGTCCATTTCCGTGGTGTTTCCATCCTTTTCTGAGGTTCCCAGGTGTTTGGCCAAGCTTCCCTGTGCAGAGCCTTGGTCCCCTTGAAAAATGCTCGAGTCTCCCATTGACTTCAATGGGGCTCGTTATTCGAGACGAGCACTCGAGCATCGGGAAAAGTTTGTCTCGAATAACGAGTACCCGAGCATTTTAGTGCTCGCTCATCTCTAATTGTTAAAAATTAGAAGAGCTCGAACTCTTACAGCCATCTTGATGGTAAAGTCTAATAGCCAATATTATTACATCATTTCGTTATCTATTATTCCTCGTTCTTGTAAAATAGATTCAAAATGACTGCCTGGAAACAAGCCCTAAAGGTAGCAATAGAGGTAAGGAGTGATGGCGTTTGTGATGATAGCTGGCTCCCTTGCCTTGAGGCATTTAGATATGTTCTCCACCAGCTGAACATTAGTTTAGGTCAGTTATCATATTTTTATTGTGCATTCACACTGTAAAGGTAAAATAAACAAGAACATTCAAACAAACCACATTTTTTAAATGTGCATAAAAATCTGAACATCGTTTCCAGCATTACATCTTTCTATTAATGTTCATGAATGGGCTGAGCATGTGCTTGCAATTCCTCAAATAAATATTGATGTTGTGAAATTGTGTGGATATCGGCAAAGATGTATAGCTAAAAGAGGGATGCTCTTTAAAATAAATGTAGCCTTCTAATGTATATTTTCAGGGACCGTATTCTTCAGGTCTTCTATATTAGAGAAAACAAATGATCCGGCAACAGACTGTAAAACTTTTCTCTTTCTTTTATCCCCTTGGGAAATATTAAAATAGTGAAACACCCTTGCTTTTACACAAAAATTCCATGGACAACCACTCACTCAACGCATTTTAGTGTACATGACCACCCTTATTCATGACCTGGTCATGAGTAGGGCCATTCATATACACGTGAAACATATTGACTGAAAGGTCCATGGGATTTCTGGGATAAATCAAGTGTGTTTCACTATTTAAATATTTCCCAAATGGATAAAGTTAAAAATAAACAAAACATAGCTTACAGTCGGAGTCTGGTGTCGAAAGGTCTGTTTTCTCTTCAAAGCATTGGGTCAGTGGTCCAAACATAAAGTGAACCTGTCAGCTAAAAAAACAGGACTAGCTACATACTAATGAAAAATTGTCCCTAACCTCAAAATTGTCTCTTCCATCAATTATTGAGGTAGCAGAACATACTGATAAGCTCTGCCATGCTGTGGCACTTAGAGGTCCGATCACCGTCCATATCTCGCAGCAGTACGGCATATTCATGCAGGGGCCATACAGACACTTTCCTCTCTTCTATCTCTCTGCCCCTCCCATGCTGGATGTCGGTAGTCACTGTAGCAAGCACCAGGCTTGATGCTGCAGTTTCCCCACCCTGTGCAGCCCCCTCATGAACCGCTACAAGATATGGCTGCCGATCAATCTGCTAAGTGCCACAGTGTGGCAGCGCTTATTGGTATGTTCTGCTACCTCAATGATTTTGACAGAGTTATTAATGGAAGATGGCTAGGGACAGATTTTCATTAGTATGTAAAACTAGTCCTGTGTTTTTGCTGTAAGGTGTCCTATAAGTTCTTCTGAACATGCCAAAGAACTGATACTCCAGGAGTTGTGAGCTGGTTTTTGTTTTAATTTTTGCATCTTATTTAGTGCTTGATATCTTTATTAGTGGCGGTTTCTGAACAGCTGTGTTATTTTTTTTAAACCCTAAATGTCATGTGCTTTTTATACACCTGTTCTCAACAGGCGACACTAACATCAGCCTATTTTAATATGCATCAACATGTTTACATTGGCAGGAATGCAAACAAATACTGCAGAACACAGAGGGATATGTAGATATTTTTGCCATGTTTTTTGAGTGATCTGAATATGTACCCTGAGGGGACCTGTACATCAAAGTAAAACTTCATAACTAAAATATAGCAATACCTCATGAGAAGAGAGGCTTACATTAAAGTTTATGTAATCGTTCACAAATTATTATACAAATTTTTTTACGTTCCTAAAATCCATAGTCAATCTGACATACTTTAAACTCAACTGTAAGTTAAAGAAGACCTTTAACCAAATGCCACCCTTTGAAAAGATAAGAACCCATTAATCGAATATGTGAATAAGTCCATAATTTCCATAGGAAATCCTTTTATTTTATGCAGTGCACAGAGACATCCTCAGGAAAAACAATTCCATTAGTATAAGTTGATTCACATTTAAACTTCAAGAAGTTATTTTTTTTTAGACGGTAAGAAAATAAGTAATTCTTTATGTGTTGACACTAGAAATAACCCTATTTATCTTACAAATCCATATATCTGTATGTTTTGTTATAAAAAATGTTAAATAAGGAATCAGACAACTGCAGCGCATGACCATGAGGTTGTTTGAACGTGCAGTAAATTAGTAAATGCTGTTAACTGAGTAGAGGAGAGATGTCCGCTCCCATAATCAAAAAGAGCAGAAGAAAATCTATAGACTAGAAAATAAGAACAGACTAGAACAAAGTTATAAATTTAAACTTTTCTTTAATTAAATAATTTTTCTTTAGCAGCAGTGCTGTACACCATTACCATTAGGTATATATAGACAACACTTACTGTATAAATCTGCCTTCTACCTCAAGGCAGTAGGCAAATGATGCATGGCCCCTCTTTGACCTGTGATTAAGTGACCTTGTGTATATTGTAAGTTTTTAGTTTTTCTTTTAGTATTTTGTTTCTTGTCTCCCAAGTGCAATCATGTTATTATTGTTCAATTTACATGTCTTTTACATATTCATTATCTTATCCTTCATGCAGATATCCTCCCAGCAGGCTCCAGCTCTCCAAACATCCCTATCTCCATCTTCATTATTGCAGCGTTGTCACAAACATAGTCCTCCCTTGCACTGCACCTTCTCTAGTGCATGTGAAATGGTCTAAAATATAAAATGCATTGCATAGCCACCAAGCACAGCACAGCTATGAGTTTTGCATTCTACAAGGGTGCAATTTGGAGTTGTTCAAGGGTGCATAAATAAAAACATGAACTTCACAATAGGAAGTCAATGCCAACGCAATTCAAAGAGTTGGGAAGAAGCTTTTCTGTTTTTCCATTAACCTTCCATTCCACATTCAAGATCTGTATATATATTGATAGACACAAACCTATATATAAACATTTATACTATATACATCATATATATAGACTGTACTTAAATTTGCACACCTTTTTTACTAAAATTTAAATACTTTTTGAAGCATTCAGAATGGAGAAAACAGCAGTTGATCGGCCTCCGGTCTCAACTGTCTCAACTCATGGTATTTTTTTTAAAAAGGCTCTTATTTGTCTACTTCATTCCATTAAAAATGAGAATAGACTGTTGTTTGTTTATTTCACTCTATTAAAAATTAAAAAAATTACAAAAATACACCATACATAGAGCATGCATGCTTATTGATAAAACCATTAAGCAGACCTACGCGTTTCAGACATTATAAAATATCATCCATAGTCGTGGGCTATTTGCTACTAGTGAAATTGCCATTTAATTTGATACTCTGTTTTGTCATCAAACAATGTGCATGCGAAATGAAGATAGACTTTAGGCTAATGTGCCATTCACTAGAAAGACATATCATTCAAAGTACATATTTATCACATTGTTCATATAAATAGAAATACTTAGTATCCGATCTTTAATTTAATCCTTTTGGTGAATGTGTATCTAAATTTAGAATCCAATATATTCCCCTATTATGAAGTTTGTGTGTTTTATCCCCACCTCTCCTTGGGGTGGTAACTTTCTCTATATCTGTAACCTGTAGACTCGGGATATCAACTTGGTGTGTTACTAAAATGACATGACATACCCCTACTTATTGTCACATCTGTTTTGCATGCATCCCGAATATGTTCAGATATTCTAGTTTTAAGTGGTCTTTTTGTACTACCAATATACTGTATGTTACAGCCGGTACAGGTAGCTAGAAACAGCTGTTGCAGTTGATTATATTTCCTGCTGCCTCATGGTTTTGTACTGTTATAGACTGATGGAGAAATCATGCCTCCTATTGTTGAATAGTGTGTAATTTGTCATCTCCAGTAAGTATTGGTAAATATCTCTTGACAATCTTTACAATATTATGATAGTCTTTATTATATGATGTTGAAAATACTAGGTGTTCCATATGATTATCTCTATCAAGATTATTTTCTTTATTTTCTGCTATGTCCAAAATATGTTTTTGTAGCCTCTATTTGTCAATTTTCTTTTCATATTTTGACATTCTTGTCTATTTAAATAATCATTACTGCAACTGCGTTTTGCGAAAATAAATTTGCCTAATGGTACATTTTGTATGACAGGTTCAGAGTGATTGCTTGTAGCATGCAATATGGAATTACCACTGGTGGGTTTCCTGTACAATGAAGTGGCAATAGTATTAGTAGATGTAGGACCTTCTAATAGTATATCCAGAACGGTATACTTTGTTTTTCCATAGTATACGTGAAATGGAGATTGTATTTATTATCATAGATATATTTGATGAAGTGGTCCATGTACAGCGTGGATTGTCCTGCCAGACAGTCAGCATCTCCTCTATATATCTTCCATAACATATTATATGGTGGTGGAAGAGGTAATCCACACTGTACATGGAACACTTCTCCCACATGGAAACAAATATATTCAGTATATAGATTTATTATTATTTATTTCATGGAGTATTCTAATGCATCTAATGCAAGAACAATATTTTATAATGTCCAAAATGAGTAGGTCTGCTTTATAGTTTTATAATTGAGCATGCATGCTCTATGTATGTTGTAGTTTTATATTTTAAAATTTTTTAATAGAGTGAAATAAACAAACAACAGTCTTTTTAAAAAAAAAATACCATGAGTGCCGATTCTTCAATATTTTCATTACAGCTCAACTACTTCTGCCTGCCCTTTGTCCCAGCCCAGTCTGTGCTGGTCTTCATCCTGGTGGACTCCTCACAGGTAACAATTCTTATTCATGAGGTCTAGAATAACCACTTCTCCTGGCCATGACTAAGGAATTTGCAGCCCAAATGTCTTCAACTCCATGCAGTACAACACCAAACTGCACCCCTAAAGGCCCCCTTATTAGTTAATAAAGATTTCAGCAGCCCCACCCCATTGATTAATGCAAGTTCAACCTCCTCTTTTCAATCAATGCAGAGTTCAGCAGTTTCCACAGAATTCCCCTGTCCTTCTTTAATGCTGGGGGCAGCAGCTTCCCGTAACACTCCCCTCATTCTCTGCAGAGTACAAGAAGGCTACCATAAAAAACAATTAACGCATTACTGAGCTTCGGCATTCCAGCTCCAGTAATCACATGCGCCAGGTGCCATGTGATTACATCATTGAGCGTGAAGAGGCAGATTGTACAGACGTGTCCTCGCCTGCTCCGCTCTGGTAATCAATTTTATGTATGTCTTCAAAATACACGTCAGGATTCAGGGATAGTGGACCCATTGTACCACAGTGAACAATGATGTAAGCCAATAAACCTGAGAGCGGAGTCTAAGGGGCACCCGGTTCTCACCATAGCCTGTCGCAAAGCAGGTAGGACTTGCTGTGGCGTGGTACCACCAGATTGCTCCACAGGCATGACTTTGTCAGCAGTGGCAGCCAAGGTGAGGTACAGAGTCGTCATGCGGAACCATGCCCGGGGACATGCAGGAGGTCGAGACAGGCAGCACAGGATAAACGTCAAAGGCAAAACAAGAGGTCAAGGCAGGCAGCCGAGAAGCAGGTCACGAACGGGACCAAGGCTACAATGGGAAATCAAGACTGGCGCACAGAAGTTAAACTAAGCTTACTATGAGGCATAGAAGCAGAAATATCCTTCAGGGGACACAGGAAGGGGCTGGTCATTTAACAGAATGGCCAGCGCCAATTATCGGCTGGCTGGCCCTTTAAATCTCCAGAAGCCGGCACACGCACCTTCAAAGAGGCAGGGACACGTGCGCTGGGCCTCCGGAGCCAGCGCTGGACCACGGGAAGGTAAGGAAGACAAAGGGGATCCCTGGGAGCGGAGAGCAAACAACACAAATATAATTGATTGTCTCTTCTTCCTCATGGACCTGAGTTCTGCTGCCTATCAGATACAGGCCCCCATTCAACTCTGGGCCCGGTATTGGTCTTGCTACCTGTGACCCGGATTATTATAATCCTGCGCCAGAGATTAAAGTACCTTACATACATATATAGACTTCAAGGTTTATATAGAAATTTAATTTCATATTCATTCTCAAAATCACAAAAATAGTATCTTACCTTCATCTACAAAACTACTGTTATGCAGCAAAACATAACAATAATAACTCTTTCCACCAAACAAATTAACCTACATAATATTGAATATAGAAGTGATCACCAGTGACTTATATCCTAACAATATCATATCCAAAGAAAATAATTCTTTTAAAAATAATTCTATGTCATGCTGAGGCAGATATAAATTTTTCCACAATTATTTTAATCAGAAAAGCTTCCTTTAAAATGTTTCTGAATCCAGATTTATAAATATATGAAGTATGTATGTCTGTATGTTTATAAAGAAGATTTATGTGTGTTTCTGGATTATCTTTCTGGAATAACCCCATAGCGCAATAAAATGTACCTGTACATATTGCTGCGCATGGGGAAGTATGAAGAAGGCTCACAATGAAGCAAACGCCTGTCGCTAAGACCCATGATCGGTGCTAGCAGCTTTGCCGGCGACATTAATGAGC
Organism: Engystomops pustulosus; assembly: GCF_040894005.1. NCBI lineage: Eukaryota > Metazoa > Chordata > Amphibia > Anura > Leptodactylidae > Engystomops > Engystomops pustulosus. The sequence goes on from NC_092411.1 coordinate 185,566,993, forward strand.
CGGCGGCGTGTGGGGGAGCGACGATCCATTGCCATGACAGCCTTGGGTCACACAAAGATCTGAGGCTATCATGTTTTATAATAGATGGGGTGCAAAATCCCCATGTATTGGCATACTGTAGTATGGCAATATATGGTAAGATCAATCAGACAACCTAGGGTTAAAGTACCCTAGGGAGTCTGAAAAATAGTAAAAAAAAAAAATGAATTAATTAAAAAAACTTGAAAATGCAAATCACCCCCCTTTTGCTAGAAGTCATATAAATAAACAGTAAAAATCATAAACACATTAGGTATCGCGATTTTGAAAATGCCAGATCTATCAAAATATAATTACAGATTTTCACTCATTAAACCCAGTAATGGAAAATAGCGCCCAAAGTCGCAAGTGGCATTTTTTTGCCATTTTGAAAAATATAAAAATTCAATAAAAAGTGATCAAAAGGTTGTACAGTCCTAAAAATAGAAGCATTGAAAATGTCATCAAAATTGGCAAAAATTACACCACCCACAGCTTTGTACATCAAAGTATGAAAAAGTTGTCAGCGCCAGAAGACTGCAAAATGAAGATTTTTTTTTTTGTACAGGAGGTTATAATTTTTGTAAATTATCTTACCGACCCAAAGAATAAAGTAGACATGTCATTTGCGGAGCACAGTGTGAGACGTAAAATCCAAGCCCACAAGAAATGGCGCAAATGTGTTTTTTCATCATTTTGCATTCAGAAATTTTTTACCGATTTCCAGTACACAGCATAGAATATTACATAGCACCCCTATGAAGTGCAATTTGTTATGCAGAAAACAAGCCCATACACAGCTCTTCACATGGAAAAATAAAAAAGTTATAGATTTTTGAAGTTGGGAAGTGAAAAATAAAAAAGCAAAAAACGAAAAAGGGTCTGGTCTTTAAGGGGTAAAATTAGTTTACTGTTTATTATGACATGTACATCACTTTAATTACATTAAAAACATGGTAGATTAAAAATAATAAAGAATAAAATTGACTTCCTTAATGGAATCTTTGTCATATAATTTTACCTGGATATGAAGCTAACAAATATAAATCTTAAATCTTTAATTAGAAAAACCTGAACGGATTTGTAAGTTATTTATTACATTGTGCAATCTTAATTTTGGCAGAATATTCAATGAATAATAACAAACAAAATAATTAATATGCAACTGAGCAGATTGAAATTGGAAATGGAGAGTTGTAAATCTCGGATGAACATTGAAGACACAAAATTATAAACTCCCAGGAACAACAAGCAAAAGTAACATTTTCAACACCAGGAGACCAAAGAATTTACTTTAGGATATTAACTGCTAGACTAAATAATATAACATGAGCCTATTTTTTAACCCCTTGCAACTGCAGATTGTTTCTAAAATTTCAAAACTGACCTGTTTTGCTTTAAATTGAAGTATCTTTGGAACAGCTTTACCCAGGTGATTTAGAAATTTGTATGATATGTTTTGCATATATTCATAAAAACAACATAAATATGTCAAACTTTTGAAAACAATTTGCAATCATCAATAATTTTGGTCCAAAATCAAAGTTCAAAGAACATTTCCAAAACCAATTCAGATGTGTGCTCTGAAAGTCCTACATATTGGAAATTCCCCATAAACCACCCATTTTGGAAACAATACCCCTAAAGCTTTGATGTTTGTTTATCCTTTAGAGATTTCACAAGATTTAAAATGAAATGGGGATGATATTTATACATTTCTAAAAAAAAATTAATAACATTTTCATTTAGCCCTAAAAGTAACATATTTAAAGGATATCTATCACCAGGATTAAGATAAAATAAGATAATCCTTTATTAGTCCCACAGTGGGGAAATTCACAGCGTTACAGCAGCAGAGAGGGTACAAAGAGTGAAGTACAAACTATGACAACAATAATATTAGGGATAAATGAACAAAAAGAAAAGGGGGTTAAAAAGACAAAAATATTTTTTTGTTTACAAAAAGGATTGTAAACCAAGCACACTGACATACTGGTGAGTACCTCCTCTGTCAGGATCTGCTCTTCTTGTAGCTTCTTATGCCCTTGTTTTTAAGAAATAAAGGTTTTAAACATTATGCAAATGACCCTGGGAACTCCAGACTCCATTGATATCTATGTAGCCTGGAGCCGCTCAAGTTCATTTGCATAATTTTTAAAACTTTTTTTTTTTCATAAAAACAAGGTCCTAAGAAACTAAAAGAAGAGCAAAATATGCTGGAGGGGGCACTTGGTTTACAATCCTTCATCCTGGTGGTAGATATAATTTAAAAGAGTTTAAATGAGGACCTAAAAGCCAGAGTTTGTTATGCAATTTCTCTTGAATATTTTAAACTACACTTTAGAGGCACACCTGAAGACTTGGAGCACTTTTTGGCTTTCAGACGCTGATTTGGTTGGTATCATTTTTCAGGTGCCATTTTTAACGACGATTTAGTACAATTATTATGAATAGCCACACAAAGCTGTCCTATGGCATTATATATTTTGTAACTGTTATGGGTGTTCTATTTTAAATGACACGCAATAATAAGATGTTTTGCTGCTTCATGGAGAATCATTGTTGGCTGAAACCATCATTATAGGTGAAATGTAGTTAACAAGTTAATTATCAAGGACATCCTATGTAACAAGGAAAGTGGCTACCATTTCACATTTTGTGTTTTTTTGCTGGACGTGCGTATGTGATGAGTAGGAAGTTAATAATATACATGTCCTTAGTGCTTTGCTCCAATCATACCTTTCTAGTTAGCGCTTAAGCACCTGAAAGGTTTTGGAAAACAAATCATTTGATGTAAATGTTATATCAGTAATTGCTCTGCTTTACTTCTGGTAAACCAAAAAAGCTTGACTCAAAAAGAGAAAAAAGACTTACACATTGAGGCACATTTACGCTTCCCCAATCAGGTCCGCTGGAGTTCACCTTCTTCTTCCCGGTAAATGTAAGTGCTTGACACAATTTTGAAGTTAAATCTTGCGGTTAGTCCGAATCCATTGGATCGTCTGACAGCCCGCCCCCGATTTGTGTCGCATGAAATCCGGCGCAACATCCGGTTGTGTATGCCAAAAACCCCTTTTAAATCCCTGTCCCAGCGGCGCAAAACGGAAAATGTTGGGATGTCTGACGAAACTGCGGTCCACAGGGCCCTGAGTAAAAAAGACCCATTATATTGCTAAAAAGCCATATACAGGCAGTCCTCGGGTTACGTACAAGATAGGGTCTGTAGGTTTGTTCTTAAGTTGAGTTTGTATGTAAGTCGGAACTATGTATTTTATAATTGTAACCCCAGACAGAATATTTTTGGTCTCTGTAACAATTGGATTTTAAAAATGTTGGATTGTCATAAGAACCAGGATTAACACTAAATCTTAATTACAGACACCTGTGATAAATATTAAAGCTGTTTATTGTAGCCTAGGAGTAAAGTACAGCAAATTACCAAAATCCAGAGGTCCGTTTGTAACTAGGGGTCGTATGTAAGTCAGGTGTTCTTAAGTAGGGGACCGCCTGTACTTTATTAATCTCAATATTACTATAGTAGCCAAACAATGGCAACACATATAAAAAACAGTGCATGTCATATCAAAGTAAAGTGCCAAAAGAAGAGCATCTAGAATAATAGGTATGGAATAAATACTACAATAGGCCAGCATAAAAAGTATGTATAAGTCACTACAAGAACCATAGGCATAGTTACCATACCAAGTAAGAAGGCATACACTGTGCAACATGTGTTTCGCAAGTAGCTTTCTCAAGGGGAGTGTCTGATGTCGATGTGCTAAGGATTATATATACATGCCCACCAATAACAGGAGAGAGCTAATTAAGCAGAGAATAACATACAGATGGACCCAAAGATAGAGGAACAAACGAGCCCGAGAATACGAGCTCTGCGGTATCGCGGCACTTTTCAGTAAGGCTCCGAGATATCGTGACACTTTAGGTGAAAGTAACATCCGCACATTAGCGAAGCCGCGACCAAATTGAGGCTATCGCGGGAGTGCCCAAGAGCTAGCCAATCCGCAGTATACGCTGGACGGAAGTGACAATTGTACAGTGTGTCTGCACGAGGAGGCAAGGCACAGAACTGATATCGGTGGCTCTAGAGAAAACCGGAGGAAGATCAGTACACAAAGAAGAGGACAGTATATTATTACCATTGGTGTATAATTAGAATTGCCATATAATTGGTATATTAGTAAATAAATAAAAAGAAGATAATGCATATATGTTAACATAGGACCCACAATAGTTAATAAAGTGCAGAAGTGCATGTACAGAAATAGATATACATTAATAATAATAATACATGCAACATTTAAAGCAACCAAGCTTATAAGAAAGTGACGATAAGACCAAATGGATTTAGCTGTTGGATACTATATCCCTGTGGGGACTAAATTGAAATGTAAGCTTTTCATCATTTTTTTAATCTTGTTTACAGATAACGTTACTATAACTTGTTGTTCTCTTTTATTACATGTATTTGTTTCTGTGTTTTTGTATGATTATACAAATTTTTGTGCTTTCTATGTTTCCTTCTCTCCTCTTCTTTCACCCACCCTCATAGGAATTTATCTTCTTTAGAACTGACATACAGATCCCTCCGTGGTTTCTTTGCCAGTCTATATATATGTACCTGGACCCTATATATATTTTTTTTCCATGTCACTTTTTGCACGTGTCATTACTGGGTTGCACTCAAGCACTTTGTTTTCTTCACCATTTTACTATTTTTGCTAGTTTGCTAATATTTTGTGTGTATTTATTACTGTATTATTTATTTGGCACTGTGCCACTTTATCCTGTGCCAGGTTTTTATCATATGATTGTATAATATATTACTCTTCCATTAGCTGGCTTTACAGTGGTATCTAATTGTACTGTAGCACATCGTCACTTTCTTATAAGCTTGGTTGCTTTAAATATTGCATATATTATTATTAGAGATGAGCGAACATGCTCGTCCGAGCTTGATGCTCGGTCGAGCATTAGGGTACTCGAAACTGCTCGTTGCTCGGACGAATACTTCGCCCGCTCGAGAAAATGGCAGCTCCCGCCGTTTTGCTTTTTGGCGGCCAGAAACAGAGCCAATCACAAGCCAGGAGACTCTGCACTCCACCCAGCATGACGTGGTACCCTTACACGTCGATAGCAGTGGTTGGCTGGCCAGATCAGGCGACCCTGGGATAGACTAGCCGCTGCCCGCGCTGCTCGGATCATTCTGTGTCTGGATGCCGCTAGGGAGAGAGCTGCTGCTGGTCAGGGAAAGCGTTAGGGTGTTCTATTAGCTTACTGTTAGGCAGGAGTGATTCTCAAAGAACCCAACAGCCCTTCTTAGGGCTACAATAACGTTCTACTTTTTTTATTTTAATTTGCATCTAGTACCATTTTGTGAGGAATTAGCAGGGGGACTTGCTACCGTTGTGTTTAGCTCTTAGTGGCACACATATCCATAGCAAAGACCGAAGTGGGAAAATTTAGTAGGGGTTGGATTTCAATTAGGCACTAACTCAGTGTCATCTCATCTGACAGTAGTGTGCTTTGATACTTGGCTAGAAAATAGCCATAGGAGAATACAAAGAGCTTACTTACGCATACAGTAGCGTTCTATATATTTGATTTCTGGTTGATCTGCTGGTGGCTGTACTTTCTGCAGTGCATGTACTAGCCAATTCTGAGCAATTTGTAGTGACGAGACTTGCGACCGCTGTGTTCTGCGCTTAGTGACGCACATATCCATAGCAAAGACCGAAGTGGGAAAATTTAGTAGGGGTTGGATTTCAATTAGGCACTAACTCAGTGTCATCTCATCTGACAGTAGTGTGCTTTGATACTTGGCTAGAAAATAGCCATAGGAGAATACAAAGAGCTTACTTACGCATACAGTAGCGTTCTATATATTTGATTTCTGGTTGATCTGCTGGTGGCTGTACTTTCTGCAGTGCATGTACTAGCCAATTCTGAGCAATTTGTAGTGACGAGACTTGCGACCGCTGTGTTCTGCGCTTAGTGACGCACATATCCATAGCAAAGACTGAAGTGGGAAAATTTAGTAGGGGTTGGATTTCAATTAGGCACTAACTCAGTGTCATCTCATCTGACAGTAGTGTGCTTTGATACTTGGCTAGAAAATAGCCATAGGAGAATACAAAGAGCTTACTTACGCATACAGTAGCGTTCTATATATTTGATTTCTGGTTGATCTGCTGGTGGCTGTACTTTCTGCAGTGCATGTACTAGCCAATTCTGAGCAATTTGTAGTGACGAGACTTGCGACCGCTGTGTTCTGCGCTTAGTGACGCACATATCCATAGCAAAGACCGAAGTGGGAAAATTTAGTAGGGGTTGGATTTCAATTAGGCACTAACTCAGTGTCATCTCATCTGACAGTAGTGTGCTTTGATACTTGGCTAGAAAATAGCCATAGGAGAATACAAAGAGCTTACTTACGCATACAGTAGCGTTCTATATATTTGATTTCTGGTTGATCTGCTGGTGGCTGTACTTTCTGCAGTGCATGTACTAGCCAATTCTGAGCAATTTGTAGTGACGAGACTTGCGACCGCTGTGTTCTGCGCTTAGTGACGCACATATCCATAGCAAAGACTGAAGTGGGAAAATTTAGTAGGGGTTGGATTTCAATTAGGCACTAACTCAGTGTCATCTCATCTGACAGTAGTGTGCTTTGATACTTGGCTAGAAAATAGCCATAGGAGAATACAAAGAGCTTACTTACGCATACAGTAGCGTTCTATATATTTGATTTCTGGTTGATCTGCTGGTGGCTGTACTTTCTGCAGTGCATGTACTAGCCAATTCTGAGCAATTTGTAGTGACGAGACTTTGCGACCGCTGTGTTCTGCGCTTAGTGACGCACATATCCATAGCAAAGACCGAAGTGGGAAAATTTAGTAGGGGTTGGATTTCAATTAGGCACTAACTCAGTGTCATCTCATCTGGCATAGTAGTGTGCTTTGATACTTGGCTAGAAAATAGCCATAGCAATAGGATAGCATTGTTTGGTTTTAAAAACTCAAAAAAAAACAAAAAACACAAAAAAAAAAAAAAAACACAAAAAAAAACAAAAAAAATTAAAAAAAAAAATAAAGTTATAACTCTCATTTTAAAAATGTTTAACCCGAGGGCTAGGGGTAGAGGACGAGGGCGGGGACGTGGGCGTCCAACTACTGCAGGGGTCAGAGGCCGTGGTCCTGGGCGGGGTGAGACACCACCTGCTGATGAGGGAGCAGGGGAACGCCGCAGAGCTACACTCCCTAGGTTCATGTCTGAAGTTACTGGGACTCGTGGTAGAGCACTGTTGAGGCCAGAACAGTGCGAACAGGTGATGTCGTGGATTGCTGACAATGCTTCGAGCAATTTGTCCACCACCAGTCAGTCTTCCACGCAGTCCACCCATGTCACCGAAATCGCCACTCCTCCAGCTCCTGCACCTCAGCCTCCTCCCCCCCAGTCTGCCCCCTCCCAGGAAAATTTGGCATTTGAACCGGCATACTCTGAGGAACTGTTTTCTGGACCCTTCCCACAGTCACAAACCACTTGTCCGGTTGCTGCTGAGCAATTTTCCGATGCCCAGGTTTTCCAACAGTCACAGTCTGTGGGTGATGATGACCTTCTTGACGTAGTGGAAGTGTGTAAAGAGGTGTCCGACGATGAGGAGACACGGTTGTCAGACAGTGGTGAAGTTGTTGTCAGGGCAGGAAGTCCGAGGGGGGAGCAGACTGAGGGATCGGAGGATGATGAGGTGACAGACCCAAGCTGGGTTGAGAGGCCGGGTGAACACAGTGCTTCTGAGACGGAGGAGAGTCCTATACCAGAACAGGTTGGAAGAGGCAGTGGTCGGGCCAGACGGAGAGGCAGGGCCAGAGCTGGTGCATCAGCGCCAAATGTGTCAACTAGTGAAGCTCCCGTGGCGAGGGCTCCTGCGGCGAGGGCTAGATCTTCAGAAGTCTGGAGGTTCTTTAAGGAAACACCGGATGACCGACGGACTGTGGTGTGCAACATTTGCCAAACCAGGCTCAGCAGGGGTTCCACCACTACTAGCTTAACTACCACCAGTATGCGCAGGCATATGAATGCTAAACACCCCACTCAGAGGCAACAAGCCCGTTCACCTCCGGCCGTGCACACCACTGCTCCTTCCCCTGTGTCAGCTGCTAGTCAGCCCCCTGCCCAGGACCCTGCCACAAAAACCCCATCGTCGCCTCCACGATCCTCCACAGCATCCACCAGCGTTCAGCTCTCCATACCCCAGACGCTGGAGCGGAAACGCAAATATAGTGCAACCCACCCGCACGCCCAAGCCCTTAATGTGCACATCTCCAGATTGCTTAGCCTGGAGATGCTGCCCTATAGGCTAGTAGAGACCGAGGCCTTTCGCAACCTCATGGCGGCGGCCGCCCCTCGGTATTCGGTCCCCAGCCGCCACTACTTTTCCCGATGTGCCGTCCCAGCCCTGCACCAGCACGTGTCAGACAACATCATCCGTGCCCTGACCAACGCCGTTTCTGACAAGGTCCACCTGACCACGGACACGTGGACGAGTGCTGCCGGGCAGGGCCACTATATATTGCTGACGGCACATTGGGTTAACTTGGTGGAGGCTGGGACCGAGTCTGACACTGGGGCTGCTCATATACTGCCGACGCCGAGGATTGCGGGGCCTACCTCGGTCCAGGTGTTTCAGGCCTACTATGCCTCCTCCTCCTCCCACCCCTCCTCCACCTCCTCCTCCGAACTACCATCCGTGGGCACGGCGCCATCAGTCGGTAGCTCTAGGCACAGCAGCAGTGCCGTCGCTAAGCGACAGCAGGCGGTGCTCAAACTGCTGAGCCTAGGCGACAAAAGGCACACCGCCCAAGAGCTATTACAGGGCATCACGGCGCAGACTGATCTGTGGCTGGCACCGCTGAACCTCAAGCCGGGAATGGTTGTGTGTGACAACGGCCGTAACCTGGTGGCGGCTCTGCAACTCGGCAGACTGACACATGTGCCATGCCTGGCCCATGTGTTAAATCTGATAGTTCAGCGTTTCCTCAAGACATACCCCAATCTGTCTGATTTGCTCACGAAGGTGCGCCGCATCTGTGCGCATTTCAGGAAGTCCAGCCCAGATGCTGCCACTCTCAGGGCAGCGCAGCGCCGCCTCCAACTGCCCGCTCACCGACTGTTGTGCGACGTGCCCACGAGGTGGAATTCAACACTGACCATGTTATCCAGAGTTTACCAGCAGCGCAGAGCGATTGTAGACTGCCAGATGTCAACTTCCACCAGAACTGGTAGTCAGGTCAGTCAGCTTCCTCAAGTCTACAATGAGGAGTGGACGTGGATGTCTGATATCTGTCAGGTGCTGAGTAACTTTGAGGAGTCAACACAGATGGTCAGTGGCGATGCCGCCATCATCAGCCTCACCATCCCGCTGCTTGGCCTGTTGAAAAACTCTCTGGTCAGCATGAAGTCGGAAGCTTTGCGCTCGTCACAAGAGACAGGGGAAGAATATTCCCTTGTTGATAGCCAAAGCACCCTCAGGTCTGTTTCTCAGCGCATATCGGAGGAGGTGGAGGTGGAGGAGGATGAGGAGGAAGATGAGGAGAATGTTGGTGAGACACAAGAGGGGACCATTGTTGAGTCCTTTACTGTTCAGCGTGTATGGGCAGAAGAAGAGGAGTTGGAGGAGTTGGAGGAGGAGGAAATGGACAGTCAGGCCAGTGAGGGGAGTGAATTCTTACGTGTTGGTACTCTGGCGCATATGGCAGATTTCATGCTAGGCTGCCTATCCCGTGACCCTCGCGTTCAAAGAATTTATTCCAGCACCGATTACTGGGTGTTCACTCTCCTGGACCCACGGTACAAGCAAAATCTTTCCACTCTCATCCCTGCAGAGGAAAGGAGTGTGAGAATGCATGAATACCAGCAGGCCCTGGTGCACAAGCTGAAACAGTATTTCCCTTCTGACAGCGCTAGCGGCAGAGTGCGTAGTTCTGCGGGACAAGTAGCGAGGGAGAGTAGGCGAGCAGGCAGCTTGTCCAGCACTGGCAAGGGTACGCTTTACAAGGCTTTTGCCAGCTTTATGTCACCCCAGCAAGACACTGTCACCTGTCCCCAGTCTCGGCAGAGTAGGGCTGATCTTTACAGAAAGATGGTGAGGGAGTACGTAGCTGACCATACCATCGTCCTAAATGATCACACAGCTCCCTACAACTACTGAGTTTCAAAGCTGGACATGTGGCACGAACTGGCGCTGTACGCCTTGGAGGTTCTTGCCTGCCCTGCCGCTAGCGTCTTGTCCGAGCGGGTTTTCAGTGCAGCTGGTGGCATCATCACCGATAAGCGTACACGCCTGTCGACTGACAGCGCTGACAGGCTGACGCTTATTAAAATGAATAAAGGCTGGATTTCTCAGAATTTCCAATCTCCACCAGGTGAAGGAAGCTCAACCTGAATAATTGATCCACTCCTCCTCCTCCTCATTTTCCTCCTTCTCCTCCTCTTTGTACAGTAAAGCAGAGGAAAATGGCTATTTTTTGACAGGGCCCACTGGCTCTTGCTATAGTACTTCATGCATTTAATTTTTCGGGAGGGCCACCTACCCGGTCCTCTGTTTGAAACAATTTTTGTGAGTGCCACATACAGGCACTCAATCTATTCCATTTTACTGCAGGGCCACCTACCTGCTCCTCTGGTTTGAAACATTTTTGGGACTGCCACATACAGGCACTCAATCTATTCCATTTTACTGGAGGGCCACCTACCTGCTCCTCTGGTTTGAAAAATTTTTGGGACTGCCACATACAGGCACTCAATCTATTCCATTTTACTGCAGGTCCACCTACCTGCTCCTCTGGTTTGAAACATTTTTGGGACTGCCACATACAGGCACTCAATCTATTCCATTTTACTGGAGGGCCACCTACCTGCTCCTCTGGTTTGAAAAATTTTTGGGACTGCCACATACAGGCACTCAATCTATTCCATTTTACTGCAGGGCCACCTACCTGCTCCTCTGGTTTGAAACATTTTTGGGACTGCCACATACAGGCACTCAATCTATTCCATTTTACTGCAGGGCCACCTACCTGCTCCTCTGGTTTGAAACATTTTTGGGACTGCCACATACAGGCACTCAATCTATTCCATTTTACTGCAGGGCCACCTACCTGCTCCTCTGGTTTGAAAAATTTTTGGGACTGCCACATACAGGCACTCAATCTATTCCATTTTACTGCAGGGCCACCTACCTGCTCCTCTGGTTTGAAACATTTTTGGGACTGCCACATACAGGCACTCAATCTATTCCATTTTACTGCAGGGCCACCTACCTGCTCCTCTGGTTTGAAACATTTTTGGGACTGCCACATACAGGCACTCAATCTATTCCATTTTACTGGAGGGCCACCTACCTGCTCCTCTGGTTTGAAAAATGTTTGGGACTGCCACATACAGGCACTATCCAAATTAAATTGTCTCCATAGCAGCCTCCACACGTTGTCTCCATTGCTACCTCCAAAAGTCGTCCATATAGCTGCCTCCATACATCGTCCCTTTATCAAACGAGGTGTGTCAGGCAGAAATTTGGGTTGTTTTCATGGATTACACATCAAAGTTGTTAACTTTGTCGCCACCCTGCTGTGTTATCCACAAAATATACTGGCAAACTTTTACCATTTAGGGATATTATTTCAGCGCTTCTTGCGCATCTGTTTACATTCCCCTCACCCGCCATATCCTAAACTTATAAGAACGCTACTACACTTGATCTTATACAAAAGGTTCTTAGAAGTGCTGTTTGGGGAGTAGCCTAGAGACAGGGGCTTGAATTGGCGAAAGCTCGCCTGGCAGCGGAGCGCCAGCTCCATGCGCATCATGCGCTTCTTGCGCATCTGTTTACATTCCCCTCACCCGCCATATCCCAAACTTATAAGAACGCTACTACACTTAACTTGGTGCAGGCTGGGACCGAGTCTGACCCTGGGGCTGGTCATATACTGCCGACGCAGAGAATTGCGGGGCCTACCTCGGTCCAGGTCTCAAAGGCCTACTATACCTCCTCCCACCCCTCCTCCACCTCCTCCTCCTCCGAATTACCATCCGTGGGCATGGCGCCATCAGTCGGTAGCTCTAGGCACAGCAGCAGTGCCGTCGCTAAGCGACAGCAGGCGGTGCTGAAACTGCTGAGCCTAGGCGATAAAAGGCACACCGCCCAAGAGCTATTACAGGGCATTCCACATCAAAGTTGTTAACTTTGTCGCCACCCTGCTGTGTAATCCACAAAATATACTTGCAAACTTTTACCATTTAGGGATATTATTTCAGCGCTTCTTGCGCATCTGTTTACATTCCCCTCACCCGCCATATCCTAAACTTATAAGAACGCTACTACACTTGATCTTATACAAAAGGTTCTTAGAAGTGCTGTTTGGGGAGTAGCCTAGAGACAGGGGCTTGGATTGGCAAAAGCTCGCCTGGCTGCAGAGCGCCAGCTCCATCCCAAGATCCAACTAACATAGTTGCAGCACCTTTAATCTACTACTAGTTCACTGCCTCCATAATAATAATAATAATAATCTTTATTTATATAGCGCCATCATATTCCGTAGCGCTTTACAAATCATAGGAAACAAATACAAATGTATTGTAACAGAGCACAACATTTGTATGGAACAACAGGAGTGAGGTCCCTGCTCGCCAGAGCTTACGGTTTATGAAGATGATGGGGTAACACGAGGTAAAAGAATATTTAACGGTCAAGCCATTCTTCTTAGGGAATAGAACAAAATATAATAAATGGAATTGCTGTCGCTTGAACCACTCAGCCGTCATCTTATATACCAGGTCCAGGGTGAATGGGACTGCAGAGAAGTCTGGTGCCTGTTGGTTGCTGGATAACAGATGGGAGGACGACACAGGACGGGTTAGTAGAAGAGTTAAAACTTCATGCAGTTAATGAGTGTTATAGGCTTGCCTAAAGAAATGGGTTTTAAGAGCACGTTTGAAACTTTGGAGGTTAGGTATTAGTCTGATAGTCCAGGGCAGAGCATTCCATAGAATTGGTGCAGCTCTAGAGAAGTCTTGGAGACGCGAGTGGGAGGTCCGCACTAGGGTAGAGGTTAATCTAAGATCACTGGCGGATCTAAGAGCACGGGTTGGGCGATAGACTGAGATAAGAGAGGAGAGGTAGGGGGGTGCAGCATTATACAGAGCTTTATGGATGAGGGTTATTATTATTTTAAACTGTATTCGAAAGGAGACTGGCAGCCAGTGCAGCGACTGGCATGAACTGTAAGCATACATGGTCCCCTTATCAAACGAGCTGTGTCAGGCAGAATTTTGGGTTGTTTTCATGGCTTCCATGTTAACTTTGTCGCCACCCTGCTGTGTAATCCACAAAATATACTGGCAAACTTTTATCATGTACCGATATTATTTGAGCGCTTCTTGCTCACCTCCTTTGGTTCCTCTCTGACACCCATTGGTTTGAAGCCTGAGTCCAATTAGGGTATGTCGCCATGCCACTCTCTAGCCTGCTGCCGCTGCCTCTGCCTCTGCATGCCGTCCCCTGTAGTGTCAGGGTCAATTATTGGATGTTTTACATGCTATCTAGCTTCATTCTGTCACTCTGTCATGGCCATGCTGTTGCCCATAATTTCGGCATAATGGTGCGATTAAGCAGCCTCAGAGGCATCCATGCATGCTGCCCCTGCTGTTTCCTGTCCATTTCCGTGGTGTTTCCATCCTTTTCTGAGGTTCACAGGTGTTTGGCCAAGCTTCCCTGTGCAGAGCCTTGGTCCCCTTGAAAAATGCTCGAGTCTCCCATTGACTTCAATGGGGTTCGTTATTCGAGACGAGCACTCGAGCATCGGGAAAAGTTCGTCTCGAATAACGAGTACCCGAGCATTTTAGTGTTCGCTCATCTCTAATTATTATTATTATTATTATTATTGTATATCTAATGTATATCTATTTCTGTACATGCACTTCTGCACTTTATTATCTATTGTGGGTCCCATGTTAACATATATGCATTATCCTTTTATTATATACCAATTCCAATTATACACCAATGGTATTTATATACGGTCCTCTTCTTTGTGTACTGATCTTCCTCCGATTTCTCTAGAGCAACCGGTATCAGTTCTGCGCTTTGGCTCCCCGCGCAGGCGCACTGTACCATTATTTCTTCCATCCAGCATAAACTGCAGCTTGGCTAGCTCCTGGGCACCCCCGTGATACCTCAGAACTCGTATTCTCGCGCTCGTTTGTTCCTCTATCTTTGGGTACACTGCACCATATCCTAGTAAGGGTCCATCTGTATGTTATTCTCTGCTTAATTAGCTCTCTCCTGTTATTGGTGGGCATGTATATATAATCCTTAGCACATTAACACCAGACACTCCCCTTGAGAAAGCTACTTGCAAAACACATGTCGGGGTTGCACAGTGTATGCCTTCTTACTTGGTATTGTAACTATGTCTATGGTTCTTGTAGTGACTTATGCATGATTTTTATGCTTGTATTCAGCTGTCCATAATGTGGCCTATTGAGATATTTGTTCCATACCTATTATTCTAGATGCTCTTCTTTTGGCGCTTTACCTTTATATTGATATGACATATACTGTTTTTAATATGTATTCCCATTGTTTGGCTACTATAGTAATATTGTGATTAATAAAGTGTATGGCTTTTTACCGATATAATGTGTGAGTCTTTTTCTCTTTTTGGGTCAATCTTTTTTGGTATTTGGTAATTGGAGTGGGGGATAATAACTGTATTTCAGTTTGGTACCCAGATTCCTTCTTCCTCATTTTTTTGGTTAATTCCAAAACAGATTTGGGGCTTTGCAACTGCCTTTCCCATGTCAGAACATAACAAGTGCCATGTTTAAGGCGGGCTTGCTGAGTGACTTAAAAATTAATCTTGACTCTTTTACTATTACATCTGAGAGGTTGATGTCAGAACTGATACTGAGCAGCTCTGTAGAACTTCTCATGGGTAGTATTGCAGCCAGAGCTTTGTGTTCATCTTACTACATCTCAGAGCTAAGGGTGTGTCTCAGCTTCAGTTGATGTGATGGACGGCCCAACCATTCAGCTTCTGGACCGCATCCAGGAACACCAAAGATACTCAATCCTCACTCTATTCAGTGCTGGTTAGACTTGATCTCTGGCCTTTGTAGTTCTACATTCTTTGTAGTGCTTTTGATGTGTGTTTGTACCTTGCCACCATCTTGGTTTTGACACGATGAGTCTGACCTTTCTTTTGTTTGTTTTATGTTTGTTATCTGTTCAATGCTTGTACCCATGGTAGGGACTGTAGGTCTTGGCAGAAGTTTTGTGAAGTGCAGGGCCTGCACCTCTTTCCTTTCAATTTACAGTGAATACTCAATATATGTAAAATGATTTCCATAAACTGTTCTTGTGTTAATTACTTTTAACAACGCATAGTCTCCAAAATAAGTCTATTGTTAGCGAAAGTTAAGCAAGGAAAACTACTATATTTATGATTCAAAGCAAGATAGTTTTTTCTCAATTTCCCTTTTTACTGTTTGCTTTTTTTGCAGATAAACACAGTTTTTTTTTATACTTCTGATTACAGCAATTTAATTACCGCCATGAAAAGATAAGAATGAGTGTAAGAAGCAGCACTGGTTAACATGACTTACAGTGAGTTAATTCATTTAGTTATCACAAAAATGGGCAGTTCTCTTTATTCACTACAGACTATGTTATCATTTCTGGTTCACGGGTTAAGCAAATCATACTATTCAGTTCTAGATATGTATTTCATGTCACAGCTTAATAGCCTACATTTTCGTTCACTTTTAGCAGAAGCCTTTATTGTTTCTGGCTTTAAGGTCACTAAGCACTATATTCAGATAATCTGATATACAACTAAGTATGAATTTGTCCTTCTTTACCTGTGCTAAGGCGATATACTGTATATAAAGGCACAAATTATTAAGATATCTGTATTTTTGTGACCTCTGAGGGGATAAGATGTTAATTGAAACCCTTCTGTTCTTTAGTCCAATTGATAATAGTTTCTAGTTTAGCTCTATCACATGACTTGTCATTAAAGTATTTAGCTAGAAACTCGTTATTGGTTGGAATAAAGCCAAGAAGGGTTGAAATTGGCTCCTTGCCTCCCACATCCCATACAAAAATTCAGATAGTGAATGTGATTTGTGTTTAGCTATAAAAATATCATATTACCTGAGGAAAGTATGTACATATGTACACTATGTAAGGGAAAGTATTCCTTGGACCATAGTGATATAATACAAGAAGTCCCTTCTTCTCGCTAAACAGCAACGCCCAACTCTTCATTGCACTTCAGCGCTGCTATAGCTGTCATGGAATGATTTGCATTAGACCCTGTCAAAGATGACCATCCCCCATAAGTAGAAAACACTCTAGAAAATATAAACAAAAAACAAACAATGACACCTTACCCAGTTACGGGTGTTAGAACATGGTGGTACTGATTTGTCTATTTTAAAGGTATTAAAGCATAAGATGCTAGTGTTTTCTACCCAGATATTTCTGTTTTTTTTTTATTCTTTTTGTTATTGTTCAGATCCATCCCTATTATTACTTTAAAAAATATACAGCATCAATGAGAATACTTTGCACAATTTTTTCGTTATTATGTTTGCTTAAAAAATAGGGACTTGCTGTGAAAATGGCCAAAGATCACAATAAAAATTCAGGATTGTTAGTGAAGAGATGACCAGTATATTTGGCCTAAACATATGTGATGTAGTTGCTATAAATACTAAAAAAAACCTGACAAACTAGAAAGGTCTAATCATTTAATGTGGTAACAAATGATCCACTAAAAGTAAGTACTTGGAGGCCAGATTTGTGCATGAAATGTGTTAACTACTAGTTTCTTGTAATGGTGTCCATTTTGGTCTCTAACTGGTGATTCTGTATACTGATTCTTGATGGTGACCTTGGCCTCTCTAAAACCAGTTGTCAAGTTCTGCCCCTGTTCACACAACCTCAGGTTCTCTAATGACTAATAAAATTCACAGAGTGAGCTCAAAGAAATCACACCAAGACAAAGTATGTTATAATATCTCAATCTCGGTGGAGCAGCAATGCCATGAAAGGCTAGGCAGATGTGAGATGCTTTGTTTGTGTCACAAAGGATTATACAGAACTTTCAGTGGGGCAGGACCTGGGCTTGGTTAGTTAAAGATAAGAAGTAATGTCCATAGTTCATTGGTTAGTAAATTATAACATAGGCATCATGGAAACAAAGGCTCTGTTTTCCTTGGAGTTGGTAATATCGTAAATCAGTCCGGGGAGCCTCACGTTCTTCTCTGTACGGAATTGTGTTGTCACACTGTTATCAATCTTCACAGTTAAGCATCCTCTTAGTTTCAGCATTTAGCAAGCATATAAAATAAAAAAAAATTTTCGTTAAGCATATATCAATACTTCACAGAGTAAAGGAACTTATTGGACGTAACTTATTAGAAAGTCACTGCATATGACTTATATATTAATAAACATTTGAAAATCAAGAACAAAATTTGATATTACATTACAACTCCCTATTCAATCACACAACTTGCTTGTAAGAGATATAAAGTAGCTTATGGGTTATTTTTTGTTCTTAGCAGCACAATCATGGGCTATAATGAGTTATTTCCGATTCATTGAGGGCACTTGGAAAGTTATTCTGCTGTTTTAAGAAATTGAAGAAGTAAATTCAACAATAAGCAGTGTTAAAAAACATCTATTCACCCATCCATGACCAAGAGCTTCACCAAACCGCTGAAGCATTGAACAAGATCAATACTTGCACTTACTCTGTAATATGTTATTTTCTGTGTTCAGGATTTGTCATTCCAGGCTTTGGTCTGGTCAAACTTCTATCATGCTACTCTTGTTGTGTGATGTTAGGTAATATCTTAAGTCTGAACATTATATACTGCTGATATGAACAGTCCAGTACAATAGAAACATCAGCTTTCAGCTTCTGTAACATGACAGGGACAATTATTCCTAATCTAAGCCTAATGGATTCCATATAATACAATGACAAGTATTACTATGGGTTGGGGAGCTCTAAAAATTGTATCAATTGTGATAAAACATTGATTTAAAACAATATATAAAAACATCAATTGTTGGTTCTTAAATATATAGGTATATGGCATACATAAGTATATATGTATATGACCAAGTTACCACATGTAACTCTAATATATAGATATAACAAGGGGGATTAATGAAACAAGGAGTGAGGTTTCTTGTAAAAATTTTCCCAACTGGACCATTTAAAGTCCAATTTTTATGTATGTGCTAGTATGGCTAGAGAGTAGAGATGAGCGAACACACTCATCCGAGCTTGATGCTCGTTTGAGCATTAGCGTACTCGTAACTGCTCGTTGCTCGGACGAATACTTCGCCAGCTCGAGAAAATGGCATCTCCCGCCGTTTTGATTTTTGGCGGCCAGAAACAGAGCCACTCATAAGCCAGGAGACTCTGCACTCTACCCAGCATGACGTGGTACCCTTACACGTCAATAACAGTGGTTGGCTGGCCTGATCAGGTGACCCTGGAATAGACTAGTCCCTGCCCGCGCTGCTCAGATCATTCTCTCTCTGGATGCCGTTAGGGAGAGAGTTGCTGCTGTTGCAGGGATAGCGTTAGGGTGTTATATTAGCTTACTGTTAGGCAGGAGTAAGTCTACAAGAACCCAACAGCCCTTGTTAGGGCTAGAATAGCGTTATATTTTATTTTTTTTTGTTTGCTTGTGGCTGGGCTTGCTGGCACTAGTAGTGCAGCTACTACCATATTGTGAGGAATTTGCAGGGAGACTTGTGAACGTTATATTTAGCTCTTAGTGACACACATATCCATCTCAAACACCTAAGTGGGACAATTTATTAGGGGTTTGATTGAACTAGACACAGTCTGACGATTTTTTTTTTCAAAACTTAAAGTGACTTAAAATCCAGTTGTTGTGTGCTGTCAGTGTAGGTTAGAAACTAGGCATACAAGAACACAACTGGCTTTCTTAGGCCTACAATAGCGTTTTATATATATATATACACTCACCGGCCACTTTATTAGGTACACCATGCTAGTAACGGGTTGGACCCCCTTTTGCCTTCAGAACTGCCTCAATTCTTCGTGGCATAGATTCAACAAGGTGCTGGAAGCATTCCTCAGAGATTTTGGTCCATATTGACATGATGGCATCACACAGTTGCCGCAGATTTGTCGGCTGCACATCCATGATGCGAATCTCTTCTGAAAGTGGTTTACTTATATTGTATGTGGTATTTTTGAATAAAGTGAATTTGTTTTCTATATTTGCAAGCTCTCTTGTTTTTTTGTTTTTTGGTTTACACCACCACCACCAGCCTGAACCATTGATACAAGGCAGGATGGATCCATGCTTTCATGTTGTTGACGCCAAATTCTGACCCTACCATCCGAATGTCACAGCAGAAATCGAGATTCATCAGACCAGGCAACGATTTTCCAATCTTCTACTGTCCAATTTCGATGAGCTTGTGCAAATTGTAGCCTCAGTTTCCTGTTCTTAGCTGAAAGGAGTGGCACCCGGTGTGGTCTTCTGCTGCTGTAGCCCATCTGCCTCAAAGTTCAACGTACTGTGCATTCAGAGATGCTATTCTGCCTACCTTGGTTGTAACGAATTGAGTCAATGTTGCCTTTCTATCAGCTAGAACCAGTCTGCCCATTCTCCTCTGACCTCTGGCATCAACAAGGCATTTCCGCCCACAGAACTGCCGCTCACTGGATGTTTTTTCTTTTTCGGACCATTCTCTGTAAACCCTAGAGATGGTTGTGCATGAAAATCCCAGTAGATCAGCAGTTTCGGAAATACTCAGACCAGCCCTTCTGGTACCAACAACCATGCCACGTTCAAAGGCACTCAAATCACCTTTCTTCCGCATACTGATGCTCGGTTTGAACTGCAGGAGATTGTCTTGACCATGTCTACATGCCTAAATGCACTGAGTTGCCACCATGTGATTGGCTGATTAGAAATTAAGTGTTAACGAGCAGTTGGACAGGTGTACCTAATAAAGTGGCCGGTGAGTGTATATATATATATATATATATATATATATATATATATTTGATTTGCTTGTGGCTGGCCTTGCTGGCACTAGTAGTTCAGCTAGTACCATATTGTGAGGAATTTGCAGGGAGACTTGCGAATGTTATATTTAGCTCTTAGTGGCACACATATCCATCTCAAACACCTAAGTGGGACAATTTATTAGGGGTTTGATTGAATTAGACACAGTCTGACGATTTTTTTTTAAAACTTAAAGTGACTTAAAATCCAGTTGTGTGCTGTCAGTGTAGGTTAGAAACTAGGCATACAAGAACCCAACTGGCTTTCTTAGGCCTACAATAGCGTTATATATATATATATATATATTTATATATATATATATATATTGCTGATTTGCTTGTGGCTGGCCTTGCTGGCACTAGTAGTGCAGCTAGTACCATATTTTGACGAATTTGCAGGGAGTCTTGCGAACGTTCTGTATAGCTCTTAGTGACACACATATCCATCTCAGACACCAAGTGGGACAATTTATTAGGGGTTTGATTGAATTAGACACAGTCTGCTTTTTCTTTTCTTTTTTTTTTTCAAAACTAAAAGTCATCAGGCACAGCACAAAATCCTGTTGTGTGCTGTCAGTGTAGTTTAGAAACTAGCCATAGCAATAGGATAGCATCGTTTTCTTAAAAAAACAAAAGCACAAAAAAACACACAAAAAACTTACAGTTTACACTTTAATTTTGAAAATGTTGAACCTGAGGGCTAGGGGTAGAGGACGAGGGCGTGGGCGTCCCACTACTGCAGGGTTCAGAGGCCGTGGTCGGGCGGGGTGAGACACCACCTGCTGATGAGGGAGCAGGGGAACGCCGCAGAGCTACACTCCCTAGGTTCATGTCTCAAGTTACTGGGACCCATGGTAGAGCACTGTTGAGGCCAGAACAGTGCGAACAGGTGATGTCGTGGATTGCGGACAATGCTTCTAGCCATTTGTCCAACAGTAAGTCTTCCATGCAGTCCACCCATGTCACCGAAATCAGCACTCCTCCACTCTGAGGAACTGTTTTCTGGACCCTTCCCAGAGTCACAAACCACTTGTCCGGTTGCTGCTGAGCTCTTTTCCCATGCCCAGGTTTTCCACCGGTCGCAGTCTGTGGGTGATGATGACTTTGTTGACGTAGTGGAAGAAGTGTGTAAAGAGGTGTCGGACGATGAGGAGACACGGTTGTCAGACAGTGGTGAAGTTGTTGTCAGGGCAGGAAGTCCAAGGGGGGAGCAGACTGAGGGATCGGAGGATGATGAGGTGACAGACCCAAGCTGGGTTGATAGGCCGGGTGAACACAGTGCTTCTGAGACGGAGGCGAGTCCTCGACAAGAACAGGTTGGAAGAGGCAGTGGTGGGGCCAGACGGAGAGGCAGGGCCAGAGCTGGTGCATCAGCGCCAAATGTTTCACGTAGGGCTAGATTTTCAGAAGTCTGGAGGTTCTTTAAAGAAACACCGGATGACCGACGGACTGTGGTGTGCAACCTGTGCCACACCAGGATCAGCAGGGGTTCCACTACTACCAGCTTAACCACCACCAGTATGCACAGGCATATGAATGCTAAACATCCGACTCAATGGAACCAAGGCCGTTCACCTCTGGCCGGGCACACCACTGCTCCTTCCCCTGTGTCTGCTAGTCAGCCCCCTGCCCCAGGACCCCGGCCCAAACACCTCCCGTGCGAAAACCACACCTTCGCCTCCACGATCCTCCACAGCATCCACCAATGTCTCCATGCGCAGCGTTCAGCTCTCCATACCCCAGACGCTGGAGCGCAAGAGGAAGTACAGTGCAACCCACCCACATGCCCAAGCCCTCAATGTCCACATCTCCAAACTGCTTATGCTGGAGATGCTGCCCTAAAGGCTGGTAGAGACCGAGGCCTTTCGCTACCTCATGGCGCCGGCTGCCCCTCGGTATTCGGTCCCCAGCCGCCACTACTTTTCCCGATGTGCCGTCCCAGCCATGCACCAGCACGTGTCAGACAACATCATCCGTGCCCTGACCAACGCCGTTTATGACAAGGTCCACCTGACCACGGACACGTAGACGAGTGCTGCCGGGCAGGGCCACTATATATCGCTGACGGCACATTGGGTTAACTTGGTGGAGGCTGGGACCGAGTCTGACCCTGGGGCTAGTCATATACTGCCGACGCCGAGGATTGCGGGGGCCTACCTCGATCCAGGTCTCTCAGGCCTACTATGCCTTCTCCTCCTCCCACCCCTCCTCCACCTCCTCCTCCTCCGGAGGCGCCATCAGTCGGTAGCTCTAGGCACAGCAGTAGTGCCGTCGCTAAGCGACAGCAGGCGGTGCTCAAACTGCTGAGCCTAGGCGATAAAAGGCACACCGCCTAAGAGCTATTACAGGGCATCACGGCACCACTGAACCTGAAGCCAGGCATGGTTGTGTGTGCCAACGGCCGTAACCTGGTGGCGGCTCTGCAACTCGGCAGACTGACACATGTGCCATGCCTGGCCCATGTGTTAAATCTCATAGTTCAGCGGTTCCTCAAGACATACCCCAATCTGTCTGATTTGCTCACGAAGGTGCGCTGCATCTGTGTGCATTTCAGGAAGTCCAGCACAGATGCAGCGCCGCCTCCAACTGCCCGCTCACCGACTGTTGTGCGACGGGCCCATGAGGTGGATTTCAACATTAACCATGTTATCCAGAGTTTACCAGCAGTGCAGAGCGATTGTAGACTGCCAGATGTCAACTTCCACCAGAACTGGTAGTCAGGTCAGTCAGCTTTCTCAAGTCTACAATGAGGAGTGGACGTGGATGTCTGATATCTGTCAGGTGCTGAGTAACTTTGAGGAGTCAACTCAGATGGCCAGTGGCGATGCCGCCATCATCAGCCTCACCATCCCGCTGCTTGGCCTATTGAAAAACTCTCTGGTCAGCATGAAATCAGAAGCTTTGCGCTCGTCACAAGAGATGGGCGAGGAAGATTCCCTTGTTGATAGCCAAACCCTCAGGTCTGTTCCTCAGCGCATATCGGAGGAGGTGGAGGAGGATGAGGAGGAAGAGAAGGAGAATGTTGGCGAGACAGAAGAGGGGAGCATTGCTCAGTCCTTCACTGTTCAGCATGTATGGGCAGAAGAAGAGGAGTTGGAGGAGTTGGAGGAGGAGGAAATGGACAGTCAGGCCAGTGAGGGGAGTGAATTCTTGCGCGTTGGGACTCTGGCGCATATGGCAGATTTCATGCTAGGCTGCCTATCCCGTGACCCTCGCGTTCAAAGAATTTATTCCAGCACCGATTACTGGGTATTCACTCTCCTGGACCCACGGTACAAGCAAAATCTTTTCACTCTCATCCCTGGAGCGGAAAGGAGTGTGAGAATGCATGAATACCAGCAGGCCCTGGTGCACAAGCTGAAACAGTATTTCCCTTCTGACGGCAGAGGGTGTACTTCTGCGGGACAAGTAGCGAGGGAGAGTAGGCGAGCAGGCAGCTTGTCCAACACTGGCAGGGGTACGCTTTACAAGGCCTTTGCCAGTTTTATGTCACCCCAGCAAGACACTGTCACCTGTCCCCAGTCTTGGCAGAGTAGGGCTGATCTTTACAGAAAGATAGTGAGGGAGTACGTAGCTGACCATACCACTTAAATGATCACACAGCTCCCTACAACTACTGGGTTTCAAAGCTGGACATATGGCATGAACTAGCGCTGTATGCCTTGGAGGTTCTTGCCTGCCCTGCCGCTAGCGTGTTGTCTGAGCGGGTTTTCAGTGCAGCTGGTGGCATCATCACCGATAAGCGTACACGCCTGTCGACTGACAGCACTGACAGGCTGACGCTTATCAAGATGAATAAAGCCTGGATTTCTCAGAATTTCCATTCTCCACCAGGTGAAAGAAGCTCAACCTGAATAATGTATGCACTCCTCCTCCTCATTTTCCTCCTCCTCCTCTTTGTACATTAAAGCAGAGGAAACTGGCTATTTTTTGCCAGGGCCAACTGGCTCTAGCTATAGTACTCTATGTATTTAATTTTTCTGGAGGGCCACCTACCCAGTCCTCTGTTTTAAACAATTTTTGTGAGTGCCACATACAGGCACTCAATCTATTTAATTTTTCTGGAGGACCACCTACCTGCTCCTCTGGTTTGAAAACTTTTTTGGACTGCCACATACAGGCACTATCCAAATTTAATTGTCTCCATAGCAGCCTCCACATGTCGTCTTTATAGCTGCTTCCACACGTTGTCTCCATTACTACCTCCACACATCATCTCCATAGCTGCCTCCCAAAGTCGTCCATATAGCTGCCTCCATACATCGTCCCCTTAGCAAACGAACAGTGTCAGGCAGAATTTTGGGTTGTTTTCATGGCTTCCACATCAAACTTGTTAACTTTGTCGCTACCCTGCTGTGTTATCCACAAAAAAATACTGGCAAACTTTTATCATTTACCGATATTATTTCAACGCTTCTTGCGCATTTGTTTACATTCCCCTCACCCGCCATAATCCAAACTTATAAGAACACTACTACACTTGATCTTATACAAAAGCTTCTTAGAAGTGCTGTTTGGGGAGGAGCCGAGAGACAGGGGCTTGGACAGGCGAAAGCTCGCTTCTTGCTCACCTCCTTTGGTTCCTCTCTGCCACCCATTGTTTTGAAGCCTGAGTCGATTTAGGGTATGTCGCCATGACACTCTCTAGTCTGCTGCTGCTGCCGCTGCCTCTGCATGCCGTCCCAATTATTGGATGTTTTAGATGCTATCTAGCCTCATTCGGTCACTCTGTCATGGCCATGCTGTTGCCCATAATTTTGGCATAATGGTGCGATTAAGCAGCCTCAGAGGCATCCATGCATGCTGCCCCTGCTGTTTCCTGTCCATTTCCGTGGTGTTTCCATCCTTTTCTGAGGTTCCCAGGTGTTTGGCCAAGCTTCCCTGTGCAGACCCTTGGTCCCCTTGAAAAATGCTCGAGTCTCCCATTGACTTCAATGGGGTTTGTTATTCGAGACGGGCACTCGAGCATCGGGAAAAGTTCGTCTTGAATAACAAGCACCCGAGCATTTTAGTGCTCGCTCATCTCTAATAGAGATTTTGAAGTTTTAGTTGGTACATCTGTCATGATCTTCTGCAGTTGAAGGTACTAAATTTCACTTGGTGCTTCTCAAGCAGCAGCCTGAATTTTGCTTTTCTCTATTTGCTGAACTGCTGGCTCTCTGCAATCATTGCTCAAAACTTGCTGTTTTGTTTTGGCTCTAGGTGTAGATTTGGTAAAACTTGATGCTCCATTTCTGGTAACAGGAGCTAACGGTTGGTGCTGGCACCTATCTCAGCAGTTATCCTGCTAAGTGTTGCAGTTGAACAAGACTGTGGCACCTAAGTTTCGATGGGCACCGCAATCTTGAATGGCTGTTTGCGCCCCCGTGAGGTCATTAGAGGGTTTTGATTGGTTCAAATAGCATCCTACAGTCTCTTAGAGACTTATAGGATGGCCATATGTAATGATATTCAGTATCCTGCAGATGACAGACAATTAGATATAATTATCAAAATTGCTATATACTGCAATACAGTCCACTAGAGGGTCTGAAAAAATTGTAAAAAAAATGTGCAAAAGATTTAAAAGTTTAAATCACCCCCCTTTCCCTAGATCACATATAAACATAAATAAACAGTAAAAATCATACTCATGTTAGGTATTGTCCCCTCCAAAAATGCCTGTTCTATCAAAATATAAAAATGAATATTCCTGGCCATGAACACCGGAAAATAGCTAAAAAATGACATCTTCAAATAGGTCCTTACACCAAAGTGTGAAAAAGTTATTGGCCTCAGAATTTGGCAAAATGGCAAATATTTTTTTGTACAAAATATTTTTATCTTTTTAAATCTACTAAAACCTAATAAAACATATATATACTCTTCTTGTTACGTTGCAGGTTGGGTCTATTTCCACTGAACTGGAATTTTATGTTTTCAATAGTTTATCTGCCTGTATTATCCTATGGCTGCATAATCCTGTGTTTGATTGGACCTCTGGTAAACTGGTAAAGTTCAGTCAAAAATGTTCTCATTGCACATCATTAATTGTTAGTGTTCAGGATGAGAGTGTGAATCTTCCTGTGAGCGGAGCTCACAGACAATGACATCCTGCAGCAGCAGCGTGAGGAGAGAGAAGCTACACCCAGATAAGTTCTTTATAGGGGGGGGGGGGAGGTCTAGTGTGTTGTGGAATAGCAGAGATGTAGGAGAGCTAACACTGTGTGTAATTGGCATCTCATGGATCTCATCACCTCAGATCTGTCTCACTTCTCTTTCCATGTGTCAGATACTAGTACAATGTACAGTAGGTAAATAAAAGTAAAAAATATATAAACCACTACCCTGATAATCTAGCCCCATTTTAAGCTCACAGAACGAGATGGATAATAATGGGACCTCATTTCCTTTGTATTTCGCGACTATTTCCCGACCATTTGTGCTGCATTCAACAGGGGTTTTTGGCGCACGTGATCAGATTTTTGCGTAGTCATGCCGACTTTTATGCGGCACAAATCGGGGGATTGGCCTGCGGACAACCTCACTGATTCAGACTAAGTGCAGGATTTAAAATTCAAATTGTGTCGCAAGACATGCACTCACATACACCGGGAAGAAGATGATGAACTCCGGCGGACTTCAGCGGGGAAGCGACACATGCACACGATCTTGGTGAATTGCGCCGGACTTCATCCTCATTGGACAGTTTGGATCGGGGATCGCGACAGGACCGGGTAAGTAAATGTGCCCCACTGTGTCTGTTTAGAGAGTCCCCAACCACACTCTGGAATTTTGCACTGACCTTTCCTGAGCGATAGGAGCTAAAACAGCAATAAAACTGAGTAAAAGTGTTAAAAATTATCTTTATTGTGTTAACATCACTAGGAGATTGAAATTTGAGAATCTTTCTTGGGAAAACCCATTTAATTATATTTTCCGGGATCTGTTGGGTCAGTATATTGTTATGTATTTGGATGATATCCTTATCTTTTCTCCTGCTTGGGATACCAAAAATGTATTATCTAAGCTCTGCATGAATCAATTATTTGCTAAACTGTCTGTTTTTTTGAAGTCCATCAATCCTTAGCCCATCAAGGTCACAGCTATTGACAACTGAGAGCATCCCACAAATCTGAAAGCCCTACAAAGATTTTTTGGTATTTTGAACTTTTATCGAAAATGTATTACATTTATTTTCTGCTAAGCCATTGACAGATCTTACTATGAAAGGTACTTATTTAACCTATTGGTTTCCAGAGGTGTTTGTACATCTAAAGAGGAGCTATATGAATGCCCTGGTCTAGATTTTACCGATTATACCATTTCCGTTCTAGAGGTTGATGCTTTAGAGGTTGGAATGGTAGCTGTTTGGTCCCATGGTCCTAAATCCCTTACCAATCTACACACAGTGGCCTTTTTCTCAAGGAAGTTCTCCTCCTCAGAGCTTCTGAAAAAATCCTTTCCCCTGATGTTGGTATTGCTGTCAATGATCAGGATTTGACCATGTCTATCACTATTGTCAGGATCAGTGGTAGTGGATCCTCTGGACCACTGCAGACGATGACATAAGCCGACACCGGTAGTCTAAGTGGCAACCGGTTTTCACCAGAGCCCGCCACAAAGGGGGTCGGATTTGCTGCGTCGTGGTGCCACCAGGTCGTTCCACAGGTTAGACTTTGTCTGCGGTGGCGGCCAAGACGAAGTACAGAATCGTGAGGCAGAAGCGTGGTCGAGGACAGCCTGGAGGTCGAGACAGGCAGCACAGGGTCAGAGTCAGGGACGTAGCGGAAGGTCAAGAAAGGCAGCACAGAAGCGAGGTCAGGAATGGAATCAAGGTCACAATGGGAAATCAGGCTGGGTTAAATAGAATTCTGGGTAAGGCCAGCTTCAATAAACAATGTGCTGGCCCTTTAAATCTTGAGAAGCCGGCGTCCTGGGACGTGGGGACACGCGCACACGCCCGTGGACCCGGAAGCAGGAGCTAGGACGGGCAAGTTGATGTGCTGCAGAGTGGCGGCACATGGGGGGGGGGGCTAATGCTCACGGTTCAGCATCTGAAATTGTTCCTAAAGGAAAGTTATTTGTTCTTCCTATTCTTGGTTTCCTTTACTGAAAGAAATAAATTGTTCGCAGTTAGCATGGCGGCCGGGCATTGCTGGGACCTAGTATCTATTGCCCAGGTCTTATTGGTGGCTGTCACATGGTATTCAAGGCTTTGTAGCTGCTTTGGAAAGGTGTGCTAGATTTAAGGTTCACCAGAGGGCTTCTACACCCACTTCCTCTTCCTAATAAGCTATGGACCTATATATTTTTTTATTTTGGACAAATCCTAGGATAACACAGTTATTTGGGTGGTATTTGACAGGTTAAAAACCATTTGATAGCCCTAAAGAAACTCCCCAATGCTAAGGGTTTAGCCCCCTTGTTTATAAACCATATTTTGCATATACATGGAATTCCTGAATATATCATTTCTGATCACAGTGTACAGGTTCAGGTTCTAGTTCTGTCCTCTAGTTCTGTACTACCACACTCATGGTGCTTGGATCTATGAGTAATTGTCCCTGTTTTATTGTGGTGGATTTTCATGATAAATTTCACATTTTCATTTCTTCTTCAGCCAGTAGGCAGAGGCTATCTGTTTTGACTTGGCTACTGTTTATGCCTTCTTTCTACTCTCTCAATAGAGGTGCATGACATTTGATACATATCTGACCTTATAGGCATATATTCCATAAAGAATACAGAAGACATTTTGAAATGAAAGTAAGTTAAGTTGGGAGGCAGAAAAAAGGTTTCTAAATAGAAAAAAAGGTATATTCCCCTGAAACAATATACAATTCATTCATCAATTCATTTGTATCATTAATATATGTAGAGTTTGTTGAAAGGTTAGTTATAATTAAAAATAACTTGTACGTATCTGACACTATGATGTTTATACCTACAAGATGAAATCACAGAGAATATTGTAAACGTTTCTGAAATCCACTCTTCCAATTATAATCACTTATGGTTTTTCTTTACTCTTTTTCTATTTTGCTGTGTAAACTTCATGGAACATGATCATTATTATGATTTAACAGTATATTCCCTCTGAGTCTTCACAAATGAATGAGACACAAATGATCATTTAATATCTGCAGTGTATATAGACTTGTAGTGGATTCCATCCAGCAAATATGTGCTTGTTTGTACATTGAGATCTAGTCTAACACCCCTCTTGAGACTGACACAATTATTCTACATCTGGTGTTACACGTCACTGTTAATTGCCACCAGACTTGGCACCATGGTGTTCTTGCACTTGGCTTACTGCGCTACCACTAAAGCATGGATGTTAAAAAATATGAACTGATTTGTGTTTTTATGTCGTAGACATTTTAATTGTTATATTCTCTATTTAATTTAATTAACCTCTGATTTACATACTTTATGCAGTCTCCATGACTCTGTGTACCAGTCATAAATATGAAAAAGATCTCTTACACAAAGATTCGGCCCTACATTATATGTACAAATACTGTGCCTAATATCATTTGTTCATTATAAAGGGAAATACAGGCGGTTCCCTACTTAAGAACACCCAACTTACAGACAAACCCTGGTTACAAACGTACCTCTGGATTTTGGTAATTTACTGTACTTTATCCTTAGGCTACAATAATCAGCTGTAACAGTTTTCAATGGTGTCTGCAATGAAGCTTTATTGTTAATCCTGGTTCTTATAACAATCCAATTGACACAGAGACCAAAAAAATTTGGGCGGGGTTACAATTATAAAATATATAGTTCCATCTTACATATAAATTCAAATTAAGAACAAACCTACAGAACCTATCTTGTACGTAACTCGGGGACTGTCTGTAATACATTACTCTTTTTAGAATTAGCTAAAAATTAGCTGATATATAAATACATTTTCATCAATTTTAATTTTTGTTTAATTTAAATTAATAATAAACCTTTATTTATAGAACATCACCATATTCTGAAGAGTTTATTTCAATCCACTGTTCTTGATGTATAACAGAAAGGGGCACATTTACTAATAACAGTGCAAACTATGTGCAGTTTTCCTGTGAAGTGTGCAGAGGGTGCCAGATTCAGGATTTCTGGTGCCCATTCTTCATCAATCTTGTGCTCCCTGCACTGCCCCGACAGAGGGCACCACTTTCTTTTTTTGGTGCACCTTTAACATAGGGCTTGCGGGCACTTGTTAAATGTGGCACACAGTCCGACTGAACACTGGAACGCCCCTTCATTGCAGAAATTTGTGTTGTATGAAGAGTAGTGCAGCATGTACCACAAAGTGTTGTGTGTCTTGTGTTGTGTGCACCAAAAATGTGTCTCAGAAACTTCTTAAACACCTGTGCAAGCAGTTTGCACTGAAAAGAACATGCAAAGCCTAGCAGGGAACTGACACATGCCCCTTAGTAAATGTGGGCCAATATGTTTGGCTTAGGCCAATTTGAATTTAAAAGGGTTTTCCCATAAAATAAAATTCTCACATTTCAATCCCATAGTGATGTTTACATGATAAAGATCATTTTAACCCCTTACTTTACAATTTTACTCAGTGTTATTGTTGTTTTAGCTCCTGGGCGGGACACTGTAAGCAGATACATTATATCCATCTAGTTCTATGGGGTGATAATGTGGTTACATTATCAGGGTAAAAGGTTTATATATACGCTTTCATCTGGCTTCTGACATTGTACTAACACACTGACACATAGAAGGAGAGATGAGGCAGATCAGAGAAGATGAGATGCATGATATGATTACACAGAGGCTGACAGACTTTTACACAGTCAGCTCAGCTGCATTTCACAGATATGTGCCTTCCCCCTTCCCCGAATCACTTATCTCCTTGTAGTTTGTAGTTTGTATCTTCTCTCTGCTCAGGATGTGCTGACAGGAAGTGAAATAGTATATGTGTCAGTGTGAACTCCGTGCAGGGAGCATGGCTACAGGCATAGAGCAGAAAGACTCAGCAGCGCAAGCACGGCTGTCACACAGGAATTCAAGATGGCGGCCCGACCCTAAAGTCAGAAGTTACAGGGTCATGTCTGGGGGCAACTAAAATTGTGTACACCAGGATTGGAATTATTTCTGTGAAATGCTGTAATTTTGTTAATAACAGTGAATTAGAGAATATGTTATTTTGTTATCCTGAGTACATTTACGAACTTATATTCATGGGAATACCTCTTTAAGAGTCAATATTTTTAAATTGTATTTTTAGGGTAGACTACTAAAATCAGACAGAGGATCTAAATGAAAGGGAAACAATATTGGGGGTCATATGTAATGTAAACAAATGCAGTATTTCTAAATGCTATTTTAAAGAATTTTTTTCAGTATTTAAGACTTAGGCATCTAACCCAAAATACATTTTGAGAGCTGTCTTCCATTAAATTTCCATATGAGAAATTCTTTAACAACCCTCATACAAAAAAGGAATTAATAGGGGATACAAAGAAATCCTTTTCTCACCAAGAAAGATTAACTTTCCAAGACAAATGGGAACAGGAATTGTGCCAACCATTTAAACGAGTTGCCCACTTTAAGCAAATACTTGATATTTTTTGTGTAATGAAAAGTTATACAGTTTTCCAATATACTTTCTGAATCAATTCCTTGCGGTTTTCTAGATCTCTGCTTGCTGTCATTCTATAGAAAGATTTTATGTTTAATAACACTGGACAGAAATCTGTCCCTGGTCATGTGATGTCACACAGGTGCACAGCTCCTTATAACACACAACTCAGATTACTCTCTGTGAAATGTGCCCCTGTGTGATATCACATGACCAGTGTTTATCCACAGTCCCAAGGAAATTCCTAGGGACTCTAAAGTAGCTGTAGGCATACCAGCACTAGGTAATATGCTAAAGGTAGTCCACAACAATTACAAAATGGAAACAATGGGGGTTATTTATTACTGAATTACTGTTGTAAAAAAGGGGCAAAATAATCACAAAGGGTTTTTTTTGCAGTTTTTTTGGGACCCGAAAAATTGCAATGGCCTTTTCCCATCACTCAGAAATAGTGTCTTAAAGGAAACCTACCACCACAAATCTACCTATAAAGGTAGATCGGGTGGTAGGTGAATCAATGGGACGTGAGGATAGCCCTTTTAAGGGCTAATCCTCACGTCCCCGCACTGTTTTATAAACTTTTATTACTTATATATGTTAATTTACTTATGCGGCTACCGGGGCGTGGAGTAGCCGCATCTGAGGTTACACGAGGCGGCTACTCCACGCCCCGGTAGCCACATTACCCCTCCTACTCACCATGTTCGGCGCGCAGCTGCTCGTAGCTGCGCGCCCTCGTCCGCCGATCCTGCCGTCTGCGCATGCGCAGAACAGCAGGCCCGCGCCTGCGCAGCCCCGGCTTCAGAGCAGTGACCGCGCAGGCGCGGGCCTGCTGTTCTGCGCATGCGCAGACGGCAGGATCGGCGGACGAGGGCGCGCAGCTACGAGCAGCTGCGCGCCGAACATGGTGAGTAGGAGGGGTAATGTGGCTACCGGGGCGTGGAGTAGCCGCCTCGTGTAACCTCAGATGCGGCTACTCCACGCCCCGGTAGCCGCATAAGTAAATTAACATATATAAGTAATAAAAGTTTATAAAACAGTGCGGGGACGTGAGGATTAGCCCTTAAAAGGGCTATCCTCACGTCCCATTGATTCACCTACCACCCGATCTACCTTTATAGGTAGATTTGTGGTGGTAGGTGCCCTTTAAACATAGAAGCACTGCTAGTGCAATGTCGTGTGAAGCCATATTTGTGGGGTTTTTTTTAATCGTAAAAAAGTCACAAGGTCACTCTACTCCCCTCCTTGAGTATGTGCTGTTGCGATTATTTTGTGAATATTTAAAAAAAATCCCAGAGAGATTTATTAAAGAACCAATGCCACTTTAATAAATCTGAAAAGCAGCAGAGCTCCGAAGGCAGTCATAGAACTATCGCAAAGAGCCTGCATAATGATAAATCTCCCTCTATGAGTATGTTAGAATTCAGATTGGGAACATGAGAAACAAAGGATAAGAAGTTATCCAGTTGGGAAAATTTATATGAAATCTCCCTCCCTGTATTAACCATTTCACGCCCTGCGTCTGATATATCGGATGCTGAGTGCATTGACTTAGCACTCAGCGTCCGATATTTTGGACGCAGAGCTGATGCCACCTCAGCTCAAGATAGTAGCTGGACTGGCATCGGGATACATTGGATGTCAGCTGCAGCCATAAGCTGGGACTGTCCTCAGGCAGTAAGATGCCATCTGTGACAGTCATGTGCATAGGCTGACACAGCTAATACCCTGAAATGCTGTGTGAAAAGAAGGATGACACAGAGACATGAGCCATGTGAAAAGGGTGGACTTGGAGGCTCTGGATATTTGAATAGGAGTGAAGAGGAACATGGGATTGCATAGTGTGTGAGAAAGAGTGAGACATTAGGGAGTGGTACCCACTGCTGGTGAATTTATAATGATCATCATCCATTACTTATAAAGACCACTAGTGACATTCACATTAAAAGGAATGTAGGAAAAAGTGTTTCTGGTTACTTTATTTTCAACAATTTGTCAAGCAGGTTACAGAATAAAAAGCCAAAAAATCCAGCAAAGCATCACCTTGTAGATACAGTAAGGTACTGGCCTACGCGTTTCGGGTGTAATGTCCACCCTTAATCATTACCACAAAATTAAGGAACCTGTCAGCAGATTTTCCCCTATTCCTCCTTCAATGAATAACAAGTCTCATAGTATACTGTGGGCAGGGATAAGCCGGAGAGAAGCCACCCTTGAACTTTTCTTAAATGAGTTGTCCTGAGTTTAGTAGTTATAAATAACAGTGGTTAAAGATAACAATGTATTTGGGAGGGTCCAATTGCTGTGACTCCCACTAATCACAAGAATGGAACCCCTGTATTGCATGATCCCTAGATCTATTATGTGGACGGCCGCTGTACTCTATCTATCTATGATACTCACACAGTGAATTGAGGGTGCATGCTCATCCCATTTAAACTATCGAAAGATCAGACAAATATTTGCTTTTTTACTAGTACAATCTTTAGATTAATGCATTATTTATGTCTGTGGTTAATGGTGCGGATAACAACTTACCCTTCTGTATTTCTATAACTTTAGAGAAGCATAGCATAGAGAATTAGAATAAAAAAAAAAAAATATATATATATATATATATATATATATATATATATATATATATATATATATTTTCTCCCTAATAAAAGGACAAAAGATGTTATTTTGTAGAATACGAGGGGACCCTGAATACAAGGGGATTTTCTGAAACATTTCTATGAAGATATTAGTTACAAATGAAATAAATATCTCCCTGGGGTGTGATAGGGGACATGATTTATCTCATAGATTACACTGGCCACTTCTATTAGTTCTGCTAACACTTCACAGCCTATGAATACATAACCTATATTATCCCACAATTTTGCTATAAAGAACACTTTATGAAATGTTATCAAGGCTGGAGCACAAGTCCCATATAAATACAGCATTCATGGATCCAGGATACATAACATAATATGACTGAAAATTCAATATGTTCTATGACCTTTATGAACAGATATAATACAATAGATTTGTCATATTCCAAATTAGCAGTTAATCTTGGTATCTTAAAGAATCAATAGGGAAGAGCATTTAGACCTTCTATTACAGCTGTGACTTTTGCCTGGTGATAACAGTGATTGCTTGGATGATCAGTGGCTCACCAAAGTGCCTTCATTCTAAAATATTATGTTCTTCATGAGCCCACCTTATGCATTGATATAGATGTCGGAGCTCTGTTAGTCCTAATATGGCAGTTCAAATCCTCTACCTTGGCTAGGAATGGATGGAAGTGCATTTTATCCTCATTTTTTAAAATACATTTTGATGTACTGACAATTTAAAGGTCAAAAAAGGTTTGGAAGATATTGCCATAATGGTAAATGACATGACAACTTAAAGAAAATCTACAATTATAGAACACTCAAACTTAGGCTGCATTCACACGGCAGTATGGGGGACGTAAATATAGCCGACGTATATACAGCATATATACTTCCCCCATACACAGCAATTGGCGCACGGCACTGTACGGGAACGGTACAATGCCGCACACATGCGGCACTGTACCATTCCGTAGCCCGTAGAATGTCCTATCTTTTGCCAGAATACAGTGCCGTGTGCTGTGTATTTCTATGAAAAGAGGTGGGGTTGAGCAACGTTCACCCCCTCCTCCCGGGCAAACGTCAATGTGAATGTAGCCTAATCTAAACATATGCACCTCCTCTTAATTTTAATCCTGATGGTGGTCTTCTTTAAGCTTCACTCCTGGGGATGTGATTTTTAAGTCATGACTTTGAAACTCCCTTTTATTTAAAGGTCTCTTCTCTTTATGCTTGGGAATCCAGTAGACACAGTTAAATATTAATAAACTAAATGCTGGATAGGCCTCCAGGTTACTATATATACTAAAATGGCAAATCTTGAAACACAAAACTAATCATGAAAAATGTGAACTGAGTCACATCTTTCCAAATGTTCTGCACCTCAGCTTTATTTTGTTCCGCTTATGGTACAGAGAATGTCAATAAATTTCTGAATTAAGTTTCAGAGGACATTTCACCCTCATCATACAATATGCCAGGACTTTATGAGGTTAAAAAATTCTTTTGTGGATGATTTCTGACAGTGTTACATGAAAGAAAAAAATCTGAGTAAATGTGTAAATTATTTAATAATCCTACGTGCCACGAAAAAAAAAAATTGTAACCTGGTCCCCCTCAGAAATTTTGAGACTGTTATACCACAACCTTTGGTTATTTATGACTTTTTCAGTCCTGATCACCTTTACTATGTGTAGAAAAATGTAATCTATAGTCCAGCTGTATCCCAGGTGTATAGTACCTTTATGGTACATGAGAAGTTTTACCATTTGTAAAATAGTTTACATAACAGTTACCGCTTTTTTTGCTTAGAGAGAGTTCTCCCCATTTTGATTTAGAAGTATTCATGTTTTTAATGTGGCAGAGTCTGGACACCATGCCAATATCAGTTCATATTGCATTGCACAAAGATGATACTCTAATGTGTAGTAAGGATCAGGTATCACTGGAAATCTTCTATTTCATAAGCCTGACAAGTGAGATTTATTATGCAGATCCCTTCCTCCTTCTGTGGGTTTGTTAGGGTCAGGCTGCTCATTTACTGTCTGCATATTGTGTTTCCTGCATGTGTCTAGCAGAGAGTCTGCAGTAGCTGTGTGTACCCTGCTGACATCAGACACAGCATGGCATTAGCATCCATCCTGTGATGCTTCTTAACTTCACCCTGACTCCATCCCTTCCTCCTGTAGTGAGCACAAAGTCCCTGGCAGCAGTCAGTGTGCTGTCTATCTGCTACTTGGTGCCCTCCATGGCTGTGCTGTGCTCCATCTAGCTGCTGCCTGCTGTCACTCACCATCTCCCTGTCTGCCAGCCTTAATGTGGACATCATTGCTAGTTGCAATCCCCCCAGCCTTGTAGCTCTGCTCCCCTCCCTGCATTCACCTCACCTAACATGGTCTGACTTCTGGTGGGGAGAACTAAAGTGTGTGGGGGCTGCTCCTGTCACATCCCACCACCCCCATCATCCGGAGGCTTCATCATCATCACATCAAAGTGGAGAAGAGGAGGCGAGAAGAAGGACGCACATCAGGGTTATTTGTAGAAGAGGAGGAGGAAGGAGAGAAAGCCTTACACCTGA
Source organism: Engystomops pustulosus (assembly GCF_040894005.1). Classification (NCBI taxonomy): domain Eukaryota; kingdom Metazoa; phylum Chordata; class Amphibia; order Anura; family Leptodactylidae; genus Engystomops; species Engystomops pustulosus. The sequence continues at coordinate 185,603,926 of NC_092411.1, forward strand.
TCACATCCCGGGAAAGAAGGAAGGGACAAGTTCTCCATCAGCTCTCGGATTCACCAGGATTGTGTGACTGGACCTGGAAGAAGAAGAAGAAGAGGTCCTCTGCTGCTGGGAGAAGATGCTGCCCGCTGCTGCTGCTGCTGCTGCTGCTGGACTGCCCTGCTCTCACACTGGATCTTCCTGGACTCTGCATTCTGGATTTGCCTCTGATTTAACCCTTTGGATTTGGCTTCTTACCTGCTGCTGCTGCATCTCTGGGATCTTCCCCAGTCCAAGTAATGAAGGTAAGTGAAGCCTCTCCTGCCCTTTCCCTATATAATCTCAGTGCCATCTCTGTCCATATATATAAGCAAAGTGTGTGACATCTCATACAGTAAGTCATATATATATATATATATTAGATAGAAGTATGCACAGTATATATGTGTACTGTCTCCACAGAGAACCAGTGATGCTGCTTTATGCTGTGTACATCAGGAAAACATTCAGTGTTATTATATGAAAGAACTCACTTTGGTCTCACCACCTGCTATTGCTTGAAAGTGACAGTATAAATACGAATATATATACCATACATCCATATATGCATATTTATGTTCAAATAACACTGAAATACTTATGCTGTAATAACCCCCTCTTAATGCACAAACTTGCTGGCATCTGAATATATGTCTCTTCTTCCCCAAAGAAGTGAGAGGTCTGACATTTGTTACAGAGCTTGTGATGTGTAAGGAATGTGCATCCATCCAGGTTTAACGATGTTACAGAAGGTCTTTTCTACAGCCTTGCTTGGCATACCCCTGATTTAAGAATAATAATTTATAGTTTTTTCTTTGTATCAATAATTTCATGAACCTGATCATGATCCTTGGAAGTTGAAAGTTGGCCAGCTGTGCTGATATAGTATGTGTATAGATAGAAAATATGCATTTATTGATTTTGTCAATATTTTTCTAACAACATTAACACCCACAAATTTAATTCATTTATTAACTGTGATCACTTACTTAATCTGCTATATTTTTGCATTGGAGAAACCTATGCATAACCTTACTGGTAAAGTCACTCTATATAGTGAAGGACACTAAAGCAATATCATGCTGTGCAGCCCTGATAATATTGTGGAAGAGATGAGAATAGAGTTGACTCCTGGGTCATAGCAGTGCTGCAGGGTTTATGCTGATGTCTTGTTAGGAAGTTGCTCCTTGAGCCTTGGAAATGAGTCAAGAGATGTGGAAGTCCCTGACTTTATTAGATTACTATTGCTAGTGTACATGATACTACTACATTCACCATGTATATAGGACTGCTTGGATATTATGAATTGAATTATGGTTGTGGCAAGTAAAGATAAGTCCATGTACTAAATTTTATGTACATAATATGTAACTATATTGTTTAACTATCCTGTGTTCAACTGTATCAGTAGGCCTGAAGTATATGTGAAAGCTACGAATACAAGAGGACTCCTCCATTTTTAAGCAAGATGATTAAACCAAGTTATGTAGATTCTCATAATCTAAACTCACAGGGATCTCACACTAAAAGAGTTAAAAAGGACTAGGAAGAGAAAGATGTTATTTTCTGTATCCATAGTGTATGAACCAAGTTAATACCATCATGTTACTGTTACATAGTACTATTTGCTACATCAGATGCCTTCAGCCCATAAACAGATACAAAAATAAATAAATAAATAAATAAATAAAAAATAAAAATACTTTAGAAGTAATAAAGACGAGACTTTTCTATGTAGGTGACACGTTACCAAATTCATAGCTACTAAAACGAAATTCATAAAATATTAGACATTTAAATACACCATTACCACCATAAGTTCCATAATTTAGAATTACACTGATAGGAAGACTGGTCATAACAGCAAGCAAGATATACGGTAACATTTAAAATATTGAGTTAATATTTTAGTCTATATGCATTTTTCACTTCTGCGCTGAATTATGGCCTTTCTGACTGAAACTGGAGTAACAGTAGTAATAGTAGTAGCACAATTATAAAGCTAAAACAACCACTAACACTGTATAATATAAAGGTATAGAAAGATAGAAAGATATGTGATGGGCAAATTAATATATACTTTTTCATTATCCAAGGTTATAATAGTATTTTGTAAAAATTATCTAAACCAAAAAAATGTGTAGCCATTTTTATTTGAAAAAATAGAAAAAGTCCTAGAATAAATATAGATTTATTTATATATTTATATGTATATGTAATTTCAGAATTTGTCAGCTATGTTATAACGTTCAGAAATAAGGGCATGATTGCCGTAGTGCGACTTGTATGGAGAGATGATTTGTCATACTAGACAACTGAAATAACTGTCCTATGTTTCATCCTGAAACAAGTAATTGTCTTGTAAAAAAGTTCCCTTGCTTGAGTTACTGTGGTACGGACCTACCTTCTTAGCAATTCTAAGGTCCAAAAAGAATTTTGGAGCCACAATTAGCTCAGTGCTTCAGTAAAAGTCACCAAGTAAAGTCTTGGTTACTGGGTAAGTTTTGAACCAATTTCTTCCTATACAGGCCATCCCCTACTTAAGGACACCAGACTTACAGACGACCCCTAGTTAAAGACGGACCCCTCTGCCCCCTCTTACCTCTGGTGAAGCTCTCTGGATTCTTTACTATAATCCTAGATTGGAATGATCAGCTGTAAGGTGTCTGTAATGAAGCTTTATTGATAATCCTTGGTCCCATTACAGCAAAAAATTGAAACTCCAATTGTCACTGGGGCTAAAAAAAATTGTCTACAATTATAAAATATACAGTTTTGACTTACATACAAATTCAACTTAAGAACAAACCTATGGACCCTATCTTGTACGTAACCCGGGGACTGCCTGTTTAGTAGTATCAGAACACAGATGAATTTATAAATAAATACATCTGAAATGGAAATGAGTTAGATGATATATTTATACACTACAAATAGATATGAAAAGAGATAGATTGGTAAATTTGACATGACGATCATTGGTAAATAGTTATGAGATAGATAGATAGATAGATAGATAGATAGATAGATAGATATGAAATAGATATATATGAGATAGATAGATACATAAATAGATAGATAGATGAATAAAATGACGGCACACCAAAAGATTCAAACAGTGGTTACTTTATTCCCATAGTGCAATGTTTCAGCTCTTTAATCAGAAGCCTTTCTCAAGCAAAGTGGTAATGTTTAATACTGTTGTACATAAAAGGGAAATTTGCATTTTTACATGTGTACATATCAAGCTATATACAATGCATCACATAGTAAATTATGGTAAATATCAAGTAAAATTCTTTCTAATTTTAAAGATTTATCTTTTATGGATTGCTATTGCTATTCATCTGTTGGTTAAGGCTTTAGGCCTAGACTAGTAATTCTTTGCATCTACAGATTTATCAGATGTTAGGAAGAAGACAGGATGCTCTTAACAAAACTGTACACTTTATAACACTAAATCAGCTTTAGCATCCAAAGTTCCAAGTTATATGTTCCTATAAATAGTAATAACTTCCTTATCCTGGAACACAAGCCCTAGTAGACTGGTAAGAATGGAATCCAGGTGCTGGTATGCTCATTCATGTCCGCTCTTAAATCTTTAGTGTTTTTTAGAACAGGAAGACAACTGACAAGTAACAATGGTAGACTGAAGTAAGTTTACCTCTGTATCAGAGCATATAACAATAGGAGCTCTTACACTGCCTGAAAAGCCATTATTATCTTTTATCCATCTGTAAATGTAGAAGTGACCTACAAAGCCTCCGCTGGTGAAGGTGGCTTCTTGAAACCGTCCAGGAAATGCTTGTTTAGTCATCACGTTGGTTGAGTTTATTTTTGTTGTGTTGCTTATGTAGCTTTGCCGATTCCTTATAATCATCTCCCTAATAACTGTATAAATGTATATGGACAACTATGTAAATATTCTATTATATGTGCAGGCATGTGATGAAAATAACAATGTTAAAGTATTTTTATGTAGATGCTTACAATTAATGAAAGCAGAACCATCTGCCAATATTGTATTAGTCAATGATATGTGGTTGTAAGTGTAGACACCTGCATAAGGATCTCCATTTACTCAACATTGCTTTATAGCAAGAGCACTATAGTTAGGTTGGTAGATCAGTTCATTTTTATTGTTATTTATTTATCTTACTGTGTTAATAAGAATGTATTATTTTTTAAGATACATGTAGATTAATGAATATGCGATAGATAAGTACAGAAACAGCAGCATCAACACGACGTCAGTGAACGATAAATGAGCTACATGAAGAAGCCTCATTGTTGGAGCAGAAACGTTGCCTTATCCCTGAGATACATGATATTTATCTATGAGATTAGACAAATTAATGATAGAAAGAGAAATAGCTCGGCATATAGATACATGGATATATGTATAAAATAGATAACAAGAAGATACATGGATAGATGGACAGATAAATAGACATTGTATATTGATAAATAGATAGATATCACACATTACTTGGTTACTGCATAGACATTACATACATAATAGATAAATAGTACATACAAAGCAGTCCCCGGATTACAAACAAGATAGGGTCTGCAGGTTTGTTCTTAAGTTGAATTTGTATGTAAGTCAGAACTGTATATTTTATCATTGTAATCCAGGCCAGAACTGTTTTGGTCTCTGTGACAATTGGATTTTAAAAATGTTGGGTTGTCATAAGAACCAGGATTAACAATAAAGCTTCATTACAGACACATTTGATAACTGTTACAGCTGATCATTGTAGCCTAGGACTAAAGTACAATAAATTACCTATATCCAGTGGTCCGTTTGTAACTAGGGGTCATATGTAAGTCGAGTGTTCTTAAGTAGTGGACCACCTGTATTTACTCCATTTAAGATTGATTGATGATAGAAAGACATAGATAGATAGATATATAGATAGATAGATATTTGGTAGCTGAATGACAGATATATGAATAGCTAGATAAGTAGATAGAGTTTTGAGCATAGGGATAGTGACCATTTTTATTAACATTTTCATAATTTCCAACATACAGCTGTTGTTATTTTGCATTGTACATGTCTTTCACCATTACACATATCCCATTTGCACCATAGGAGAATAAACTCATTATTGCTGGTACTTAAGTGACTAAAGGTTAGGGATAGTAAAAGTAATTTCCACAGAATAAACCTTACAGTGAAAGTTTCAGTATTTTGTTTTTGTTGTAGATATAAAGTACAATGTGAGAGATGTTTTGTAGCTATTAGACACCTGTTTTAGTTTTCTTAAAAAAATAGATTAAACAGGAAAACCTTATTGAGCGGTCATATGGTGAATATAGACATGTAATACTCCCTGCAGATCACTATGTGATCTTTTAGACATATGGCAAAGGTAAATGGTGTAAGCTAGATACCAGTAACAATACTGCAGCTAAACCAGTTCTGGCTTTAAGAGCGTCACTTTGATGAGCCACCTTAGAATAGTGTTTGACAAGAATCAGATAGACAAACAATAGGATGATAGACTAGAAGTCACAACATATGTGTGAGCTGGAGGAAGAGTCATAGTATAGAATTACTGGGTGGAACAGCATTTCAGGTTTTTCTGACATTTCAGATTTCTATGAATGTGGCTGGAGTGCACATAAATAAACATCCAGAAATGATCTGATATGCAGCCAGTTATTCTGTAATATTAACCAGCATTGTCTATAGAGAGTATTGTCACTGTATTGGGGCCCATCTGGAACTAATGAGGTTAAGTAAAATCCCTGTGTTACAAAACTCCCCTCTAAGCCTATTCTTTCTTCCCTAAACCACACAACACAAAGGCTGTCCTTTTTACTGCCAACGTCTCTGCCCTCTCTGACCCTTTCCTGCTAAAATCAGGGGAACTCCACAAAGAGAAGAGGGTAGGCACATGAGGCCAGAAATTTCAGATATTGTTTGAGATTTTTCAGCTGTTTTCAGGAATGAATATGGGAAATCTTTGTTATGGTAAATAGTTCATACATACTAAATGAAAGGAATAGGCCTGCTATCATTTGACGACTTCCTCTGCCATGGAGTCACTTGTAATAAAAGGCTTGGATTTCCTTCTCTATGCAGTATGCATTGTCAATGAAGTGTAGCCCTGAACCTGCAGAAGTTTATGTGTCTGCATGTGTGTGGTGTCAAACCTTTAAATATACAACTATATCAACAGAAGTAGGTTTACAGTATTTACTTAAATGTAAGTACAAGAATAACCATACACATTTCAGCATTATAACAAAAAACAGTAGAAATAAACTTTTTATTTGTTTTTAAAATATATTTTTCATTATAATTTAAATGAAGGGTGGGCTGCAAATGAAATAATTCAATGGATGTACTTTATTTAAGAGTACTGTATACGATATATTACCTGTTAAACAAATTGAAATCTATTGCCTCCATCAAAATAAAATGATCACATATGGCAGTCATTGATTTAACCTAAGACTTGGAATGTGCAGGGGTGTCATTTCCCTGAGCCTTATACGAGTGGCAATGGATTTTTCTCTTGTGTAGAATATCTATATATCTCTGGTATTGCATAATAACAGCACATAAAACCAATTAAACAGTACGGTATGTATAGTACACGTGATACAGCCTGTGTGTTCTCCTCTGTTGCTTTGTAAATCAAAAAAGTTTTTAGAAACTGCAAGATCTGTTCATTACATGACATAATCCGAAAACAGTTTATGGGAAATTTTCTCAATACAATAATAGGCTGAGGTATTATGTGTTTTTTCCTTATTTACTTTTACAAGTGTATGTTTTCTTTTGTCACCACAGTTGAATTATAACACTTTCAATTAAGTACACTAATTCTGATTAATACTTTTACTACACCACCGTGCATTATGGACTCCAGGTTTACTACCCTTTTTTTTAAATTTCACAAAGAGTTCTACAAGTCTAACAGCAGCTACTACAAATACAATATTACAATATTATGATTATGACCAACGTTAACAGTTATGCTACTCTACACTTTTTTATTATACTAATATTACAGCAATTAATAGAAATATTATACAACTACTGTAAATATTAAAGATATATTTGTTATTATTGCTACTAGAAAACCCTAACTGCTGATTGGTGCTGGATCTGGTTACCGACCTCAACGATTATGTACAAATTTAAAAAATTGAGGTTTGGAAAACTAATAGCTTGTGCTATTAAATGGGCTGTTGTGTCTTGACATCCACTGTCCATACCCTATATACCAGTGATGGCAAACCTTTTAGACACCGAGTGCCCAAAGTACAACCAAAACTCACATATTTTTCGCAGAGTGCCAATGCGACAATTTAAGCAGTAACTTATTACTACCTGCTTTATCACAGGTTTAAATTGTATAGGCACCAAAGTACACCAATACAGTAGAAAGAAGGAGAAGAAGTTTGGATTATCATTGTAGCTTCCTTCTGGGGTCCTGGGCTGCCTGGGACTGCAAGACAAGTTGTTGAAATAAGTGGGATGCTTAATGTTAATAGCTCTTTGTTCTCTTTACCCTCTTCAAGATGGCAAAACAGACCAAAGCATGTCTCTTGGCTTAGGCCCCATTTCCTTCTAAATCGTGAAGGACTTTTCTGCAAGTACTTTGTACTTTTATAGTTTGTAGAGCTGGAAAAAACATCTATTACTGACCCAAGACTCCTTAACTAACGACGAGCAAATCCGACAAAGTTCAGGTTCACCCGCGTTAGACCAAACCCAAACTTCAAAATTGGGGAGGATCGCCGCTTCTGTCTGTGACGTCATCCCAAAATAGGAGTGCATATAATATATATATATATATATATATATATATATATATATATATTCTTTGATTAATCTAATATTGTCTTGCATATTTCTAATGGGGCATATTTATCAGGATCCTGAAATAATCGCATATGCCAGCTTATTGCTAACACTTGCGATTATTTGCCCCAATCCGCCACCTTCACAACAGTGGGGCGTGAAGGGGGGTGCGGCCGACCGAGCGGAGCGCGTTGCCATTCGGGAGTGGGCCGGGGCGCGGCGTTACTATCCCCGCACTGCGCACTTGCTGCCACCGGCGACTTTTCGTATGTGAACAGTAGCCGGCTGAATTTTTTACTACGCCTGGCGTAGGATAAACACTTCGCAGTCTCCCGCCCCGATACATCAAGAGGCGGCGCTGCGCCAGCGCATGATAAATATGCCCCAATGTGTATATTTAAAAATGAAATGACATCTTTATTATAAAAACTGTATTGAAAAATTAATTATTACTGGAGTAGGATTATATTTTAATGGGAAGTTTTTAGGTTTTTGAGTAAACATTTATGTACATGGTATTTGGCTGCAGCTTGCTAGCAAGTCTTATTTTACTTAGAACTAATGTAACCTGACAATGGATAACAAATTCATAACATTATATCAGTTTACATTAGTTGTTTTCTGTGCTTTTTTATTATTCTTGTTTACATGCTCAATGATGTGATGCTTCTTTGGTTATCATGTTCTGCTATGGCATATTTTCTACATACCCATTGTATGGTTCCTAGACTTTCATAGAGATGTGGATTTTCATTGTAAGCAACCGTTTTTCCTGACTTTTCCTGACTTTTCGAGTCCATAAAGTGGTCACTTGAGTACATTAGTGAGGGGGGTAGCATGCTTCACAATACTGTAGCAATAATATGTGGAAATGTAAGTGTGAAAGGTTAGTGGTCCCTACTGCCTGCTTTGTGTGCTAGTTGTATACCATATGTTGGAAAAGCTTTTTAAGCTCAGATTTAGACATTTGGTACATCCCATGCTACAAAGAGCTGGTGGAGGCTGCTATAACCCATGATGGTCTTAGTGATATAAGCACTATGTAGTTTGAATACCAGCCCATTCAGCAGAAGGCCCAGACTAATGTATGTATAAAATGCTGGGTTTACTTTAGGACAATTTCGAGGTTTAGTTCTCTCAAGTTGCTCTCTTTTCACCTATTTTTATTACTGTTATTTCACAATCTACAACACTTTCTATGTTGAATCCTTTCTTTGATTTATGCTGCAGAATTGTGACACCTCTTGCAGTGCCCTGCTCTTTTGCCCCCTAAAAAATGATTGCCTTTGTATCCATTAGAGGTGAAAACTAAAACCTGTCATCTCAGTGCCATGACATCTGCAGATGGTGATCCATTTCTGTTTTTACTAATTCTGCTTATGAATCATTGCTTCAAGGAAAGAAAACTTCAGAACAGCTGAAAGTATATTGAGATACTGATTGTGTAACCCAATACTATTGGGACTGTATTGACATTCATGTGCTGTGAGATCTCATATTGGCTGCAGGTAAAAGATAAGTTTGATACAAAACAGGGAGTAGGTTTCCTTGGTTACACACCCTGTCTAGATAAGAGGGGATGTTTGCTGAGCATTTGGTAGGGGCTGATTGGGATGACCGTGAAACAATGAAATAATTTGCATTTCTATAACAACTCAACAAAGTAATAAGATTTTTAGTACTAAAATATATTGTTTTGTCCAACTCTTTTTTTAGAGAACCCAGCTTTATGCTATTGTAAACATTAAACCCTCCCACTTTCCACTTATGTTTTGACACTTAGGCGTCCATATTTTCATAATCCAAATGGTTCTACACCTACAATATTCACAAGGAGAATGGGACCAATCACGATTAGGCTATCTTCTCTTTGGGCTGAATTCATCTTGTATATCATAAAACGTACTTGTACACATTGTCCATCATTATGTATACTATTATATTGTTTGGTGGTTTATATATATATATATATATATATATATATATATATATATATATATATATATAGTTATGCAAGCCATTTAGCAAAAGTCTTCCTAAAGGGATCAACAGTACCACCCTGGAATGGTCGTTTTGCATTCATCAGATCCAAATACAATTAAAATTGCAGTATCCTTATGATAGAGGGTAGTTATAACCCTGAATATAATATATACTACCTTTTTTTCGTGTTTTATATGAACACAATACACAGACCGATATTCACAGTTAGACAGTCCTCTTTTTCGTTAATAAGTTCTACTAGATAAAGATGTAGCAATACAATGAACATAAGCCCAAGGCAGCCTTCTGGGGCCGAAGTCAAGAATAGAAAGAAGGAGTTAGTATACAGTGTATTATGCCCTTTGTACTACTGTTGTAACAAGTCTATTAGAGGCGGCAGACTGAAGGCTCACTGCTTAAGATCTGTACCACTCACACTCAATAAAGACATGCATAAGGATGTAGATGTACTCACAAAATACATATCAATGCAGGCTCATAGTCCAAAACATGGACTATACTCACCATGTAGATCTGTGCGGTCTGTAACACTAGTCCATCAAGCTTAACCAGAGGAGAGTATATAGATGAATGCAAGGAGAAGATTACATTGAAACACTTTTGCTTCCCACTTAACCCAGAGAAAGGTAAAATAAGTCAGAAGTTAAAATATTCTCAAAGAGAATGTATCCTCATGGGCTGACCTCACTGTAAAGTGAAAATAGATAACACAAATTGAGTTGATGTGAAAATAAAATAATTAGGTTGTTGTGGATCAATTTTGTTTGGGTTTTTCACATTTGCTTTAAGTCTAAAGAATCGGATACATAGTAATTGACTTTTTTTGGTTCATTGCATTTATTCATTTGCTTAATAGAAATCTGTTGTTGCTGAATTAGAAAAAAAACACGCTGGTTTAGGATATTAAAAAGGTTGATTTGTTTCAGTATTGTTGTAATTAAAGCCATTCTTTATCCTGCGGCCCATATTTTCACATCTAAATGGTATTTATGTTATCTAGTTATTTCTCTAAGAGGATAAAGGGGAATTTCAGCATAAAATGTATAGAATATGAAAATATGTTATATATGTTGAAAAAATACATATTGAAAATATGTCAACATATAACTCAGTTCAGTAGATCAATTATCATTTCCATTTCTTCTTTTTATAGGGAGTGATTCTTTGATCAAAAATTCTTTAAGAAATAAGAAAACATTGGAGGAGTCCAACTTCAGGGCGCCCTGCTGAGATTGCTAATGATGCAAGTCCTTGCAGTCATAAAAGTGTCAGGACCTCTTTGTCACTGCCTATAGTGCATCATAGTCCCTCAGAACATGTGATAGTGTGGACTCATGTATGTTCTCATAGAGATAGACTAATATATGTCCCCATGGAGATAGACTCCGTTATATAAAAAATGGATGACATCCATATGCGGTTGTTTTTCTTTTGCTAGGTTACCAACTGGGTTGGGCAGTAAGTAGATTGGAAATGCATCTTTTTTTTGCAGATGTGAAAAAACTGACACAGATGTAAAAAAAATGGATGCGGATATAATATGTACTTCGCATGGACACCATATGTCAAAATTTTTGCGGACATACTGCTCTGAAAGAAAGAAAATTGTGATCTACCTATATAATATTTCTTCAAAATCGTTGTTGTCGATAGAGGTACTAAAGAATTCATATGATCAATATACCTGTTGTAGTAGCCATGCTTGATATTATAGTCTCATTCATTTCAATGAGACTAAGCTGCAACAAGGCCATGGATATGACGTCTCAGGCTTGAGATCAGCTACACCAACAATAAACCGAATCTAATCATTAGGGGTAAAAGGTGTTTGTCCCCCACTAATTTATTATTGAAGAGCTATACTTAGAATGTTCCATCAATATTTTAATTCTAGAAAACCCCTTTAAGAGAGAAAGATAAGGTGTAAAACTTAATATGCCGCCTTGCCTGGTTATGCCTTTAGTTCAATATTAGAGATGAGCGAACACTAAAATGCTCGGGTACTCGTTATTCGAGACGAACTTTTCCCGATGCTCGAGTGCTCGTCTCGAATAACGAACCCCATTGAAGTCAATGGGAGACTCGAGCATTTTTCAAGGGGACCAAGGCTCTGCACAGGGAAGCTTGGCCAAACACCTGGGAACCTCAGAAAAGGATGGAAACACCACGGAAATGGACAGGAAACAGCAGGGGCAGCATGCATGGATGCCTCTGAGGCTGCATAATCGCACCATTATGCCAAAATTATGGGCAACAGCATGGCCATGACAGAGTGACAGAATGAAGCTAGATAGCATCTAAAACATCCAATAATTGACCCTGACACTATAGGGGACGGCATGCAGAGGCAGCGGCAGCAGGCTAGAGAGTGTCATGGCGACATACCCTAAATGGACTCAGGCTTCAAACCAATGGGTGGCAGAGAGGAACCAAAGGAGGTGAGCAAGAAGCGCTCAAATAATATCGGTACATGATAAAAGTTTGCCAGTATATTTTGTGGATTACACAGCAGGGTGGCGACAAAGTTAACATGGAAGCCATGAAAACAACCCAAAATTCTGCCTGACACAGCTCGTTTGATAAGGGGACCATGTATGGAGGCAGTGAACTAGTAGTAGATTAAAGGTGCTGCAGTTAAAACTATGTTAGTTGGATCTTGGCATGGAGCTGGCGCTCCGCTGCCAGGCGAGCTTTCGCCAATCCAAGCCCCTGTCTATAGGCTACTCCCCAAACAGCACTTCTAAGAACCTTTTGTATAAGATCAAGTGTAGTAGCGTTCTTATAAGTTTAGGATATGCCGGGTGAGGGGAATGTAAACAGATGCGCAAGAAGCGCTGAAATAATATCCCTAAATGGTAAAAGTTTGCAAGTATATTTTGGGGATTACACAGCAGGGTGGCGACAAAGTTAACAACTTTGATGTGGAATGCCCTGTAATAGCTCTTGGGCGGTGTGCCTTTTATCGCCTAGGCTCAGCAGTTTCAGCACCGCCTGCTGTCGCTTAGCGACGGCACTGCTGCTGTGCCTAGAGCTACCGACTGATGGCGCCATGCCCACGGATGGTAATTCGGAGGAGGAGGAGGTGGAGGAGGGGTGGGAGGAGGTATAGTAGGCCTTTGAGACCTGGACCGAGGTAGGCCCCGCAATTCTCTGCGTCGGCAGTATATGACCAGCCCCAGGGTCAGACTCGGTCCCAGCCTGCACCAAGTTAAGTGTAGTAGCGTTCTTATAAGTTTGGGATATGGCGGGTGAGGGGAATGTAAACAGATGCGCAAGAAGCGCATGATGCGCATGGAGCTGGCGTTCCGCTGCCAGGCGAGCTTTCGCCAATCCAAGCCCCTGTCTCTAGGCTACTCCCCAAACAGCACTTCTAAGAACCTTTTGTATAAGATCAAGTGTAGTAGCGTTCTTATAAGTTTAGGATATGCCGGGTGAGGGGAATGTAAACAGATGCGCAAGAAGCGCTGAAATAATATCCCTAAATGGTAAAAGTTTGCAAGTATATTTTGGGGATTACACAGCAGGGTGGCGACAAAGTTAACAACTTTGATGTGGAATGCCCTGTAATAGCTCTTGGGCGGTGTGCCTTTTATCGCCTAGGCTCAGCAGTTTCAGCACCGCCTGCTGTCGCTTAGCGACGGCACTGCTGCTGTGCCTAGAGCTACCGACTGATGGCGCCATGCCCACGGATGGTAATTCGGAGGAGGAGGAGGTGGAGGAGGGGTGGGAGGAGGTATAGTAGGCCTTTGAGACCTGGACCGAGGTAGGCCCCGCAATTCTCTGCGTCGGCAGTATATGACCAGCCCCAGGGTCAGACTCGGTCCCAGCCTGCACCAAGTTAAGTGTAGTAGCGTTCTCATAAGTTTGGGATATGGCGGGTGAGGGGAATGTAAACAGATGCGCAAGAAGCGCATGATGCGCATGGAGCTGGCGTTCCGCTGCCAGGCGAGCTTTCGCCAATCCAAGCCCCTGTCTCTAGGCTACTCCCCAAACAGCACTTCTAAGAACCTTTTGTATAAGATCAAGTGTAGTAGCGTTCTTATAAGTTTAGGATATGCCGGGTGAGGGGAATGTAAACAGATGCGCAAGAAGCGCTGAAATAATATCCCTAAATGGTAAAAGTTTGCCAGTATATTTTGTGAATAACACAGCAGGGTGGCGACAAAGTTAACAACTTTGATGTGGAATCCATGAAAACAACCCAAATTTCTGCCTGACACACCTCGTTTGATAAAGGGACGATGTATGGAGGCAGCTATATGGACGACTTTTGGAGGTAGCAATGGAGACAACGTGTGGAGGCTGCTATGGAGACAATTTAATTTGGATAGTGCCTGTATGTGGCAGTCCCAAACATTTTTCAAACCAGAGGAGCAGGTAGGTGGCCCTCCAGTAAAATGGGATAGATTGAGTGCCTGTATGTGGCAGTCCCAAAAATGTTTCAAACCAGAGGAGCAGGTAGGTGGCCCTCCAGTAAAATGGAATAGATTGAGTGCCTGTATGTGGCAGTCCCAAAAATTGTTCAAACCAGAGGAGCAGGTAGGTGGCCCTGCAGTAAAATGGAATAGATTGAGTGCCTGTATGTGGCAGTCCCAAAAATTGTTCAAACCAGAGGAGCAGGTAGGTGGCCCTGCAGTAAAATGGAATAGATTGAGTGCCTGTATGTGGCAGTCCCAAAAATGTTTCAAACCAGAGGAGCAGGTAGGTGGCCCTGCAGTAAAATGGAATAGATTGAGTGCCTGTATGTGGCAGTCCCAAAAATTGTTCAAACCAGAGGAGCAGGTAGGTGGCCCTGCAGTAAAATGGAATAGATTGAGTGCCTGTATGTGGCAGTCCCAAAAATGTTTCAAACCAGAGGAGCAGGTAGGTGGCCCTCCAGTAAAATGGAATAGATTGAGTGCCTGTATGTGGCAGTCCCAAAAATTGTTCAAACCAGAGGAGCAGGTAGGTGGCCCTGCAGTAAAATGGAATAGATTGAGTGCCTGTATGTGGCAGTCCCAAAAATTTTTTAAAACAGAGGACCGGGTAGGTGGCCCTCCAGAAAAATGGAATAGATTGAGTGCCTGTATGTGGCACTCACAAAAATTGTTTCAAACAGAGGACCGGGTAGGTGGCCCTCCAGAAAAATTAAATGCATGAAGTACTATAGCAAGAGCCAGTGGGCCCTGTCAAAAAATAGCCAGTTTCCTCTGCTTTACTGTACAAAGAGGAGGAGAAGGAGGAAAATGAGGAGGAGGAGGAGGAGTGGATCAATTATTCAGGTTGAGCTTCCTTCACCTGGTGGAGATTGGAAATTCTGAGAAATCCAGCCTTTATTCATTTTAATAAGCGTCAGCCTGTCAGCGCTGTCAGTCGACAGGCGTGTACGCTTATCGGTGATGATGCCACCAGCTGCACTGAAAACCCGCTCGGACAAGACGCTAGCGGCAGGGCAGGCAAGAACCTCCAAGGCGTACAGCGCCAGTTCGTGCCACATGTCCAGCTTTGAAACCCAGTAGTTGTAGGGAGCTGTGTGATCATTTAGGACGATGGTATGGTCAGCTACGTACTCCCTCACCATCTTTCTGTAAAGATCAGCCCTACTCTGCCGAGACTGGGGACAGGTGACAGTGTCTTGCTGGGGTGACATAAAGCTGGCAAAAGCCTTGTAAAGCGTACCCTTGCCAGTGCTGGACAAGCTGCCTGCTCGCCTACTCTCCCTCGCTACTTGTCCCGCAGAACTACGCACTCTGCCGCTAGCGCTGTCAGAAGGGAAATACTGTTTCAGCTTGTGCACCAGGGCCTGCTGGTATTCATGCATTCTCACACTCCTTTCCTCTCCAGGGATGAGAGTGGGAAGATTTTGCTTGTACCGTGGGTCCAGGAGAGTGAACACCCAGTAATCGGTGCTGGAATAAATTCTTTGAACGCGAGGGTCACGGGATAGGCAGCCTAGCATGAAATCTGCCATATGCGCCAGAGTACCAACGCGTAAGAATTCACTCCCCTCACTGGCCTGACTGTCCATTTCCTCCTCCTCCAACTCCTCCAACTCCTCTTCTTCTGCCCATACACGCTGAACAGTGAAGGACTCAACAATGGTCCCCTCTTGTGTCTCGCCAACATTCTCCTCCTCTTCCTCCTCATCCTCCTCCACCTCCACCTCCTCCGATATGCGCTGAGAAACAGACCTCAGGGTGCTTTGGCTATCAACAAGGGAATATTCTTCTCTTGTGACGAGCGCAAAGCTTCCGACTTCATGCTGACCAGAGAGTTTTTCAACAGGCCAAGCAGCGGGATGGTGAGGCTGATGATGGCGGCATCGCCACTGACCATCTGTGTTGACTCCTCAAAGTTACTCAGCACCTGACAGATATCAGACATCCACGTCCACTCCTCATTGTAGACTTGAGGAAGCTGACTGACCTGACTACCAGTTCTGGTGGAAGTTGACATCTGGCAGTCTACAATCGCTCTGCGCTGCTGGTAAACTCTGGATAACATGGTCAGTGTTGAATTCCACCTCGTGGGCACGTCGCACAACAGTCGGTGAGCGGGCAGTTGGAGGCGGCGCTGCGCTGCCCTGAGAGTGGCAGCATCTGGGCTGGACTTCCTGAAATGCGCACAGATGCGGCGCACCTTCGTGAGCAAATCAGACAGATTGGGGTATGTCTTGAGGAAACGCTGCACTATCAGATTTAACACATGGGCCAGGCATGGCACATGTGTCAGTCTGCCGAGTTGCAGAGCCGCCACCAGGTTACGGCCGTTGTCACACACAACCATTCCCGGCTTGAGGTTCAGCGGTGCCAGCCACAGATCAGTCTGCGCCGTGATGCCCTGTAATAGCTCTTGGGCGGTGTGCCTTTTGTCGCCTAGGCTCAGCAGTTTGAGCACCGCCTGCTGTCGCTTAGCGACGGCACTGCTGCTGTGCCTAGAGCTACCGACTGATGGCGCCGTGCCCACGGATGGTAGTTCGGAGGAGGAGGTGGAGGAGGGGTGGGAGGAGGAGGAGGCATAGTAGGCCTGAAACACCTGGACCGAGGTAGGCCCCGCAATCCTCGGCGTCGGCAGTATATGAGCAGCCCCAGGGTCAGACTCGGTCCCAGCCTCCACCAAGTTAACCCAATGTGCCGTCAGCGATATATAGTGGCCCTGCCCGGCAGCACTCGTCCACGTGTCCGTGGTCAGGTGGACCTTGTCAGAAACGGCGTTGGTCAGGGCACGGATGATGTTGTCTGACACGTGCTGGTGCAGGGCTGGGACGGCACATCGGGAAGAGTAGTGGCGGCTGGGGACCGAATACCGAGGGGCGGCCGCCGCCATGAGGTTGCGAAAGGCCTCGGTCTCTACTAGCCTATAGGGCAGCATCTCCAGGCTAAGCAATCTGGAGATGTGCACATTAAGGGCTTGGGCGTGCGGGTGGGTTGCACTATATTTGCGTTTCCGCTCCAGCGTCTGGGGTATGGAGAGCTGAACGCTGGTGGATGCTGTGGAGGATCGTGGAGGCGACGATGGGGTTTTTGTGCCAGGGTCCTGGGCAGGGGGCTGACTAGCAGCTGACACAGGGGAAGGAGCAGTGGTGTGCACGGCCGGAGGTGAACGGGCTTGTTGCCACTGAGTGGGGTGCTTAGCATTCATATGCCTGCGCATACTGGTGGTAGTTAAGCTAGTAGTGGTGGAACCCCTGCTGAGCCTGGTTTGGCAAATGTTGCACACCACAGTCCGTCGGTCATCCGGTGTTTCCTTAAAGAACCTCCACACTTCTGAAGATCTAGCCCTCGCCGCAAGAGCCCTCACCACGGGAGCTTCACTAGTTGACAGTGGCGCTGATGCACCAGCTCTGGCCCTGCCTCTCCGTCTGGCCCCACCACTGCCTCTTCCAACCTGTTCAGGTCGAGGACTCTCCTCCGTCTCAGAAGCACTGTGTTCACCCGGCCTCTCAACCCAGCTTGGGTCTGTCACCTCATCATCCTCCGATCCCTCAGTCTGCTCCCCCCTCGGACTTCCTGCCCTGACAACAACTTCCCCACTGTCTGACAACCGTGTCTCCTCATCGTCGGACTCCTCTTTACACACTTCCACTACGTCAAGAAGGTCATCATCACCCACAGACTGTGACTGGTGGAAAACCTGGGCATCGGAAAATTGCTCAGCAGCAACCGGACAAGTGGTTTGTGACTGTGGGAAGGGTCCAGAAAACAGTTCCTCAGAGTATGCCGGTTCAAATGCCAAATTTTCCTGGGAGGGGGCAGACTGGGGGGGAGGAGGCTGAGGTGCAGGAGCTGGAGGAGTGGGGATTTCGGTGACATGGGTGGACTGCGTGGAAGACTGACTGGTGGTGGACAAATTGCTCGAAGCATTGTCAGCAATCCACGACATCACCTGTTCGCACTGTTCTGGCCTCAACAGTGCTCTACCACGAGTCCCAGTAACTTCAGACATGAACCTAGGGAGTGTAGCTCTGCGGCGTTCCCCTGCTCCCTCATCAGCAGGTGGTGTCTCACCCCGCCCAGGACCACGGCCTCTGACCCCTGCAGTAGTTGGACGCCCACGTCCCCGCCCTCGTCCTCTACCCCTAGCCCTCGGGTTAAACATTTTTAAAATGAGAGTTATAACTTTTTTTTTTTTTTTACTTCTTTTTGTTTTTTTTGGTGTTTTTTTGTGTTTTTTTTTTTTTTTTGTGTTTTTTGTTTTTTTTTGAGTTTTTAAAACCAAACAATCCTATCCTATTGCTATGGCTATTTTCTAGCCAAGTATCAAAGGAAGCACACTACTATGCCAGATGAGATGACACTGAGTTATTGCCTAATAGAAATCCAACCCCTACTGAATTTTGCCACTTCGGCCTTTGCTATGGATATGTGCGCCACTAAGCGCAGAACACAGCGGTCGCAAGTCTCACTACAAATTGCTCAGAATTGGCAAGTACATGCACTGCAGAAACTACAGCCACCAGCAGATCAACCAGAAATCAAATATATAGAACGCTACTGTAGGCTTCAAGAAGCTGTTTGTATTCTCCTATGGCTATTTTCTAGCCAAGTATCAAAGGAAGCACACTACTATGCCAGATGAGATGACACTGAGTTATTGCCTAATAGAAATCCAACCCCTACTGAATTTTGCCACTTCGGCCTTTGCTATGGATATGTGCGCCACTAAGCGCAGAACACAGCGGTCGCAAGTCTCACTACAAATTGCTCAGAATTGGCAAGTACATGCACTGCAGAAACTACAGCCACCAGCAGATCAACCAGAAATCAAATATATAGAACGCTACTGTAGGCTTCAAGAAGCTGTTTGTATTCTCCTATGGCTATTTTCTAGCCAAGTATCAAAGGAAGCACACTACTATGCCAGATGAGATGACACTGAGTTATTGCCTAATAGAAATCCAACCCCTACTGAATTTTGCCACTTCGGCCTTTGCTATGGATATGTGCGCCACTAAGCGCAGAACACAGCGGTCGCAAGTCTCACTACAAATTGCTCAGAATTGGCAAGTACATGCACTGCAGAAACTACAGCCACCAGCAGATCAACCAGAAATCAAATATATAGAACGCTACTGTAGGCTTCAAGAAGCTGTTTGTATTCTCCTATGGCTATTTTCTAGCCAAGTATCAAAGGAAGCACACTACTATGCCAGATGAGATGACACTGAGTTATTGCCTAATAGAAATCCAACCCCTACTGAATTTTGCCACTTCGGCCTTTGCTATGGATATGTGCGCCACTAAGCGCAGAACACAGCGGTCGCAAGTCTCACTACAAATTGCTCAGAATTGGCAAGTACATGCACTGCAGAAACTACAGCCACCAGCAGATCAACCAGAAATCAAATATATAGAACGCTACTGTAGGCTTCAAGAAGCTGTTTGTATTCTCCTATGGCTATTTTCTAGCCAAGTATCAAAGGAAGCACACTACTATGCCAGATGAGATGACACTGAGTTATTGCCTAATAGAAATCCAACCCCTACTGAATTTTCCCACTTCGGTCTTTGCTATGGATATGTGTGCCACTAAGAGCTAAACACAACGGTAGCAAGTCCCCCTGCTAATTCCTCACAAAATGGTAAAAGATGCAAATTAAAATAAAAAAAGTAGAACGTTATTGTAGCCCTAAGAAGGGCTGTTGGGTTCTTTGAGAATCACTCCTGCCTAACAGTAAGCTAATAGAACACCCTAACGCTTTCCCTGAGCAGCAGCAGCTCTCTCCCTAGCGGCATCCAGAGACAGAATGATCCGAGCAGCGCGGCCAGCGGCTAGTCTATCCCAGGGTCACCTGATCTGGCCAGCCAACCACTGCTATCGACGTGTAAGGGTACCACGTCATGCTGGGTGGAGTGCAGAGTCTCCTGGCTTGTGATTGGCTCTGTTTCTGGCCGCCAAAAAGCAAAACGGCGGGAGCTGCCATTTTCTCGAGCGGGCGAAGTATTCGTCCGAGTAACGAGCAGTTTCGAGTACCCTAATGCTCGACCGAGCATCAAGCTCGGACGAGCATGTTCGCTCATCTCTATTCAATATCCATTTACTTTAGCTTATTGACAACATTTAGTTTATAGGCAATATATTTCTTACCACCTGTAGTCTAACATGTCAGCTGTTAACTCCATCACTGACCCTGCTCAGCAGCAGTAAAATGGGGTAGTAGCAGACAAGTGGTGCCTATACCCATTTTAGCATTTATTCAGAAAAACCTTCGGAGAAAGGAACTGGGCACATATATCTAAATGGCGTATACCCATTTTAGCAGATAACTATTATTGTTTATTATTGACCTGTGTGTTATAACGCTGTGCACCTGTGTGATGTCACATGATTTCTCTCCACTGGAAACAGTGAAAACTGTGAGGAATTAATACAGAAAGTATAACTGAAAATTCTATAACTTTTCATAACAGAATTAATCATATAGAGTTCCTGAAATGGGAACAACCCTTTAAGTCAGGCTTTGTGCGCCTTTTTTGTTTGGCTTTTCTGCTTGTCAAATGTATATTAGTGGTTCTTTCTTATTAATATTTGAGGAGTTGAGGTGTTTAGTGAATATGCAAGTTTTTAAACATCTATAAAAAATTTCCAATGCTTTGTAGGGGGTAGGTAGGTATAAACATCTTTTAAACAAAAACTGTCCACATTTTCACATCTGGAAATAGGTGACTGCAGAAAACTTGTGCATGGCAAACTTTGAAGGGAGATTATATTTGGAGCAAAAAAAGTCACAGAAATCCACATGTGCCATGAAAAGTTAGAAATAAAGAAAATGCCAAACCAAAAATTAGATACATGGACCATCTTATCACAAAGACACACCACATTTATATGCCATGGATAATGCACTACTTGTGACACCAAGCCTCTATTAACTAAAACTCTCAGAATCAGGACCAGAATTCCTTTCAATGGTAGCATACTACATTTATTTTTTATGACAAGTCTGCAGGAGGTAGAATTCAAGCTTAAATTACCCATCATTCCTTGCTGTAATGCCTGTGCCTGTACAGTGGTTTCACATTATTCTACTGCGAATGAGATCAGCTACATTTACAGATTGTGTATGTGGACAAGCTTGAACAAACTTATTTTAACCAAAAGCAGCTGAATTCTGAATTCAATAATTTACAATCTATTTACCATGTTACAGGAGGTCGGGGAGATAGATGCACACACTCTGCTCCTACTGCTTGTTCCACCAAAACATTCTCTCTAGTCAACGTCAGTGAACACAGCTACAAGAATGGTGACATTCAGTAGTGAAGTGTTGGTTGTTGTTGTTTTTGGATACTTTTTAGGCAATAAAAGTTTGTTATCTTGTTGCCCTTACAGAAGTGGGTTTATATAAATATAGCTTAATTTATACATGAAACAAATCACTACTGTTTTAAGGATTTTATGCGGGCAACTCTGTGCTTATGGAATATGATAATGGCCCAACCCACCCATGGCTTTGACCTCTTCATTTTTCCGTTGGGTTGCTGTGCTACCGGGCAAAACTACACCATGCGTACAAACCTGCAAACATTCAATGGTGCAGACACAAAGCACAAATACACTCTGCCGGCCCATTCCACTAGCAGTCACGCCCCCTTCACACCCCCTTCATGCCCACATGACATGTAGTTTGGCGAAATTGAAAGAATAATCTAAATTTCTTCCACACTGCAGTGCTTATTTCAGAAAATTGTCAAGATATAAGGTTGCTATCAGTGAATGAGAACACTTGATTTGAGTTAGAAGAACATAGTTTTAGTCTCTACTAAGAAGTGGATACAGTCATATCTTGTCTAGGCTCCAGGCTGATCTATGTTCTAGTGGCAAACTACACATTTATACATGTATCTATGTTCTATCACAAAACAGTGTCTGTGTTTTACTCTATCTTTATGTCTTTCTTGGACTGAAGACTGCTGTATGGCCTAAACTCACAGCATCCATGTATATACTGTCTACTATACATAACAGCATAATATTTTTAGTATAGCCCAGTCATTTTCAACCAGTGTTGAACACATGGTCGGGTGTGCCATGGGGAAAGTTCCCCAAACTATGGTGCCCCTGTATTTTGTTTCCCGGCAATGCACAGCGATGCGCAGTCACGGCTTCTTACAATGTAGGAGACGTGTACAATAACACATGTGCAAGCTTTGAACCTTGCGCGACAAAATGACGTCACCGAGGCCGGGGCATCATCCCGAGAGTGGAGAGACTCTCGCATTTGCCCACCGCCAAGGTAATGCCCACCAATAATGCTGACTATATGAGCTTTTGCCTGAGTATATGAACTGTTGGCAGAATACTCAGTATATGAGCTGGTACTTTTAGTACTCCAGCAGTATACTGCATATAACAATGAGAAATACTATAGTCATATACTCAGCATATGAGCTGGCACTTGTACTCTGGCCTCATGGCCATAGTACTTTTCATTGTACCCCTTTATATTGCAGTATATGAGCCACATAATAATCAGCACCATATACTGTGACCCTGTACAGTGCACATCACCACAGTATATGATGCTTATAATCATGTGCTCATATATGTGGGACTGTATTTATGAGGTTACATTGAATATATGAGGGGGTTATCCTTTTTTATTAGAATCTATATTATTAACTATATGTATAATATGACATTTTAGTGTTTTAGTGTCATTTTGTACTATTTTGGTTGGTGGTGTGCCCCAGGATTTTCTAAGTGGGGCGGCACGGTGGCGGAGTGAGTAGCACTTCTGCCTTGCAGCACTGGGGTCCTGGGTTCGAATCCCACTCAGGTCAACATCTGCAAAGAGTTTGTATGTTCTCTCCGTGTTTGCGTGGGTTTCCTCCGGGTACTCCGGTTTCCTCCCACACTCCAAAACATACTGTTAGGCTGTTTAGATTGTGAGCCCCTTGGGGACAGGGACCAATTTGACATGCTTGTGCAGCGCTGCATAATCTGTGTGCGCTATATAAATAAAGAATTATTATTATTATTATTATTAAGTATAAAAAGTGTGCTGCGGCTCAAAAAAGATTGAAAATCACTGGTATAGCCCATTAGTATCTTGGTGAGGAACACAAACAGAAGAGGAATAACCATCCTCTTGCATTCCGATGATTAGTGGTCTTAGAAAACCCCATTTTAACAACTTATGTGCACAATATTAACTTACAAAGTTGCAAATTATGCTCACCAGTGGAAAATTTTATATTGAGATCCTAAACAATGACATTACAGTTAATTATATGATCCATTGATTTATCTTCTCTACTTTGTAGTCTCATGACAGCTCCTGCAGGGCAACCGCAGGGAATTTTAAATGCCTTCCAGGCCTACATGTTATTAGCACAATGTACTCCTGGCTAAAGTAAGCAATCTTAATAATAAAAATGCTATATTAGAAATAGTTATCTTTCAATAGGGCACTGTATAACATAATTCATTCCTTTCATCCATTTTATCAAATCACAGAAACATTTCTTGTAGGTTGCATAATTTTTTGAATTTCAGAG
Source organism: Engystomops pustulosus (assembly GCF_040894005.1). Taxonomy (NCBI): domain Eukaryota; kingdom Metazoa; phylum Chordata; class Amphibia; order Anura; family Leptodactylidae; genus Engystomops; species Engystomops pustulosus. The sequence continues at coordinate 185,627,749 of NC_092411.1, forward strand.
CAATATACTCATTGCATTACGATATAAAAGGAGAAACTTAGTACAGGACAAGTACAGCAGTTAAACCAAGATAAGGACAATGAAGCCAGAAAATATTTCCTCTAATTACATTCGCTTGTTGAGTCTAATAGATATGATTTTATTTTAAATGATGGGCTGCAGTGTAGATCAATACACAATGTGCATCCATTATAACTTACAAGAAAAATATACTGATCAGAAGCACTTAATTACAGTAATTGCCACTCTGAGAATTCTGGGTGCGAGTGCCACCTCCTTGCCAAGAATGTTTATATTACACATCACAATCAATGAAATATGTCAAATTCTTAAAGTACAGGCAAATACAAAGATGTCTAATTATTTAGAATAATTATTTATAAAGGAAAAATATTCAGATATAGCTTTTTCAAACTAAAAAAGAGATAATTATCTACTGCGCATCACTGCAATAAAATTGTGAAAATTCTATTTATTCTCGGAGCAAATTTGGCTTTTTTTCAGCTTCCTGGTACATTGCATGGAATATTAAACAGTGATGCTAGAAAGTTGAATATATCCCACAGATAAGAAGCCCTCATATGACTCTGATAAAGAAAAAGTACATTTATAGCATTCAAAGTGTGCAGATTATGTAGCTGTGACATTAAAGAGTTAAGCAGACGTTTTACTCCAGTTTTTTAAGTGGGTTAGGAGTATTTGCAAATTAAATATATTATAATGGTTTCGACAACTTGATAAATATTGTTTTATACTGGCACCAGGGGTGTTAATGTTTCGAGTGAATTTGTGACTTTTAGGTTAACAAGTTGGTTCTGGAATGCTGGGATGGATTTGCACCTAGATTTGAACCTTTGTGAAAAGTTACAATTTGTAGATCTGTCAACCACCTATAGATTCATGGAATAAGTTGTTTGAAGTTGAAAGTGGAGCAGGTGGCTGCATTACAAAAAGTCGCAGATTTGGATCAGATCTGACAAGTTAAAATTTTAAGGAAAGCTATTTCTTTTGTTTAACTAAGTCTTTCTTTTCAAAATCAAGTGACAAAAATAACGCTTCCTCCTGCATATGAAATTTACCACATTGAAAGAATGTTACTCTGCATTGTACCAGGATATATTTTTCATCTTTAATGTAAAAATGGTTTTGATAATGAAAAGTAATAATGAACAAAGGAAAAATCCATCAAATCCTTTTCAGCCTGGCCCTGACCCAATGGATATCAGCTTCTAGGCCAAATGCCTGCTGTAGGCAACTTGTTCTTGCCTAATCAGGACCTGGAGTTCATCTTCATTAATTTGTTCAGTTTTATTCATCTGGTTTTTGAGGATCTCATATTCAGATCTGGGGAGTTTCATGGCTGAAAATCGCAATGTTATCAGTTATGTCTTGTGAATTGGTGGTTCACTATACTCCAGAAGGATTCCATTGCTCACTAGATTGTTCCAAGACCTTTTGGAGAAGTTTCTCTTGGAAAATGTTCAGATATTATCCTTTATTCACGTGTTCTTGAAAAAATGTATGAGTAAATGTGAAGCCTCCAAATCCACCCCCTCGCCATGTGGGCAGATGATCTGAAAGCTGCCTACAACCATTCCTGGGCAAACTGAGCACCTAACTGATTCTCATTAGGACACAGTCCTGTACCTTGGTGAGCTTGAAGCATTTTTTTAACTGCAAGTGAACTGTTCTCCTTTAAGTTACCCTTACAACATAACTAATATCATTGCTGGACTAGAGTCTGCTTTAAAACATGATAGTCAGCTAAAGACTGTATGATATTTGATTTCACAGAAAATCTTGTCTACTGTTATTGGCTTTCACTATTATTAAGAGTTGTAGGCATGGTTGCACTTTACTTGTTTCTGAGACTTTTTCTAAACTCTGCTTCTTCACTATGCTACAAAATGCACCTTTGAAATAAAGTAGGACATGGCCTATGCCCTAATAGAGGCATAAAATTATTTTATGTGAAATCTCATTGGCTTACATATAAAAAAAATCCCCTCCAAAGTCACATGAGCAGATTACTGTTATCTTTTGTAGGAGATTGTTAACTTTTAAAGGCTAAGGGGGAGAGTCTCTGCTGAAGCCTCTCTGTGCGGTGCTAGAGTACCTACAACCATGTTTATGGTGTCATATTAAAGATAAGACTCATCTCATCCAAAACGTCTTCTCTGCTAGTTTTCATGTGACTTTGAAAGTAATTTTTAATAGGTAATATTACATGAAAGAAGGAATAATGTAAAGGATATTTCATTCCCGACTTGAAGGTGATGTGAGTTTATTAGGAGTCAAATCAGGTGACTGAGTCCCTTTAAGGGTAACACTGTAGCCTCAGCTGTCATCTTATAGTTAGAATCAAGTGTTAGCTGTGCAAAGATAGACTAGACCGTTATCTGTCTGAGGTTTGGCGCGTAGACAATGTGCAGGCAGTCCCCGGGTTACATACAAGATAGGGTCTGTAGGTTTGTTCTTAAGTTGAATTTGTATGTAAGTCGAAACTGTATATTTTATAATGGTAGATCCTGACAAAAAAATTTTTTGCCCCAGTGACAATTGGAGTTTAAAATTTTTTTGCTGTAATTGGACCAATGATTATTAATAAAGCTTCATTACAGACACTTTACAGCTGATCTTTGCACTCTGGGACTATAGTACAGCATTCAGAGAGCTTCACCAGAGGTCACAGTGGGCAGAGGGGTCCGTCTTTAAGTATGGGCTGTCTGTAAGTCGGGTGTTCTTAAGTAGGGGACCGCCTGTACATGCATAGTATGGTAGTGGACTTGATCACAAGAAGTGATACACTTCCCAGGTAGTATAGTAATATGCACCAGTTTTCATATAGTGAAACATGACAGAGAGCAAATTCTATACTGAAGAGTTGGAGCTCTGTATCCTAAAAACAAAGATATAAACTAATAAAGGTTCATCATCCCAAAAGGCAGGACTTGAAAACAACATGATAATATAGATTTTAGTGAAAGTATGTTTATAACATGGCAGGCAATGATGCTTTGCATTTTTCTAAATAAAATGTTGGTAATCCACAGATGTCTAGGAGAAATAAAAATGGTGTAATCGTCTCATGCTAAAATCTATGCAGCATTCATTGACCCCTTCACTTCCTTTGAGGCTACTTAGTAGATGGGGGTCAAGGAACATCCAGACTTTTATCTATCTGAGATTAATTCCTCATCTCTCACATTTTTCTGAGCTTTGGGGCTGCAATCAATTAGAAGATTTCTTTCCTGACACTTAAAATCCAGGGTTTAATTCCAAGCTCAATGATATTTCCATATCTCCGCAAGCTACAGTATGAAGTCTCTGTAACACTAGCAGCTATTTTTTACTTTGTGTTTAAATTTTTACTTTGTTCATTGTGTACTATGTTATATTGAATATATTTTACTTAGTGCATTGTGTCAGGGAGCTGTAAACAAATTCATGTTTTAATAGATCAGTATTGGAGTCTGCTAATACTTATAGAGAAGAGAGGGAGATTCTAGATTGAGCTATTAGATACATAGGCATTGAAAATTATACCAATGTGTGTCTTCACTTGACATGATAGCTATGTATGTCCCACCCTGAAGCTCCATAATACTTCCTGATGCACAATGAATTAAATAAATAAAATATTAAATCAATTTTAAATTCATTTTGGGCATACATTTTGTTTCTTATTTGGATCAATTTAAAATTAACAACAAAAGTTGATGTTTTAAGAGGGGACATAAAGGGCCAGATGGTGTTTTTGTATATGCTATGTTATGTTATCTTCCACAGTTTAATTTTAACATTGGGGATTATCGTATATACATTAGCTTTCATATTAAGAAACAGAATAATGTAACTGAGCATACTTACAGGGTCCCTCTTTGTTATTGGTTTTGATCTTATTGTTTGGCCTTAAACCTAACAGGGAGAGTGGATCTGTTATCTGTGTAGTAGTTGATCCAGGTAATTAAAACTTAGCTCCCTTTCAACTAAAGTGGTTTTATTTTTTTAAGATTACTTGCTCCTCAGTAGAAGGAACTTTTTTTTACATTGGCATAATGCTGGTATATGCAGATGAGGACTACACTAAAACACTTCTAAAGATGAATAATTTCACCACATAAAAATGACACAACTCCATGGCCTTTACTGTAATTCACTTCAGTGTAATGAAAACAAATGGCAGAAGGGAGCCACAGGCTACGGGACACGTCGCAAGCTGCCCATCAGTAAATAGAGAATATGAAAGATGCAAAACATCAAAGAAAGAATCTTTCAAGTTAGGGAAAATAATGTATAACTCACTGCACCAGAAGAGATAACTTAAGAAAATACTGCACAATAATTACAGGAAACCTGCCATATTGTATATGATGTTTGATCTGAAGTCAGTGTGTTATAGAAAAGTTTATAGCTTAGCAGCTTAAAGTAAAAGATTCACTATAAATGTATTACTTAATTCACTTAAATATCCACTTTTATGGCCTTAAGAGATCCATGGGGTGGTCCTATTTTGAAATGCTTTGCTTAGAATAATTACATGTCTTCTATCTTTATTGTATAATTATAAAATCAGTACTGTATAGCACTATGTTCCCCAAATGACACAAACAAGATATGTCAACAGTTTAGCCCTGAGTACTGACTAACTAAAATGCTCCAAACTCATGAACAATGTAGGAGTACAATGTGGGCGTATATTGGGGACAGAGAGATAACAAATGATGAATGCAATGAATGCTGGAACATTGTTTGGGGTTCTTGGTTATGCTGGTATAAGGCACTATTTAGATCTTTGTTCCTAGACATGATCAAATTGACCTCCCCTTTGTACCAGTGACACATATTGTAACTCTTATCTTTTATATATAACACAATACATGCCATATGTCAAGTGTTACAATTCACAAGCTTTTCCTTATCAGCTCATGGCCAATTTACAACTCCTACACACATTCCAACCAGTTTTCTGCAAGTTATTGGATCAGAGTAGGGAAAATAATTGTAGTGAGTCAGTGAGAGAAACCACAAACAATATGACCTGGAGGGCAAAATTATGGTATGACCCTTATTGAGTATCCCATCCATCATCATGTAGAATCAGACAAGCAACTGAGAACATGGCTTGTTAACAGGCAATGACATGGCTATTCATGACTGAGGACTGGGTGTGACGATAAGAACTTATCTTCCTACAGCCATTTTCAAATTTGCCTTTTCTATAATTCAATTAATCAGATATAACTTGTACTATATAGTAATTTAGATGGTCTTAGGATCGGAGGACTGTCAAAAGTAATACAGGTAAGAACTGGTGACATAAACATTGGAGGTCAATCACTATCTAAAAAATGTCTTCTACCTGTTTGCTGCTCATTTGTAGATAACGAAATGTGGCCCTTTGGGTCGTGTACCTTGTATGTTAATACCTTTGTTATGGTATGCAATTCAATAAAAATTGTTTAAAAAAAAAAAACCTCCAAACCCTTTACAACAATCTAATGTCTAAAGTAATTAGCTGGACCAAAAGCACCAACCAATTCACTACAATATTGGGGCATGCCCACATGTTTAAAGGACATCTACCACCAGGATCAAGAATTGTAAACCAAGTATACTTACATTTGGTGTGTGTCCCCTCTGGAAGGATTCACTTTTCTATTAGCTTGTTATGCCAATATTTAAACTATTTTAAAAGCATTTTTTTGTAAAAAAAAAAAAACGGAACATAAAAAGCTAAAAGCAGAGCAGAGCAGATCCTTCCATATGGGGGCAACAGGTCGTGTACTTGTATAGACGGTGGGCCCAGGCAAGAAGAAGCCAATACCAAAAAAACTGAGCTGCACGTACAGCTTTTAGACTAGGGTATAATATTGTATTCAACTCTGTATGAAACAGAATAAAATTGTACAAAACATTGTCTTTTTCTTTTACCATCTGAGGCCAATAACGACCAGGCTGACACAACAAAACCGGGTGTCTGGTAGGGTTGTTTTACAGTTATACAAACCCCTATTATGTGAACAACTCACAATCACTGAGTGACGAACAATAAAGTTTTAAGTCCACAAATGAAATATCAAATATCAAAATAAAGTCTTTTCTTTTTCAGTAAACTTACTGGATTCCCGGTCTGTGATGGGTGATCTTGGATGGGTAGCGTATCCAAAAAATGGGGTAAGGCATCTTATATAGAAAAATGAGCTTATGTAAATGTCTACATACAATAGGTTAATTATTTTGGCTATAACCTGGAATGCTTAATTTGACTATGCCGTGATTCCCATAATTTGCAATGTTCCCATTGTATATGATGTTTCTGTCAACCATTGTCAGATGCTTTTTCTTTGACTTTTTCTATGTTCTGAGACAAATTACTGGTTTATATCCTCGGTAGGAAAAATCAGTTTCTGCTGCATTTGTTCCATGATGGAATTTACTTCTTGCTGTGAGACAGAAAATAGTATTGGACAAAGAGAATACATCACATTTATTCTATTTTTATATTACAGGAAATGCAGCCATAGTGTAGTCCTACAGTAAATGTTTAGCATAATGTTCTATTTTTCATATTTATATGTTCTATGCTATATCCTATTTATATCGATCTATATTAGTGATACTGCAGAGATATATATTGCACTAGGGGCCAACACGCCTATGTGCACTTGTGACACCATACTACATGGAGCACAAAGGGCCACCACAACAAAAATTTTATTTTTCCTACTCTCGAATTGTTGGGGATAGTATGTTGTGATCTGAAGACAAATATTTACTATACCACAGATTGGGGTTAATGCCATCCACAATGTTTGCTGCATCTGTATCATAGAAGAAGTTTTTGAAATTGAATAACTTTAAAAATGCTCCTGTGTCTAGTTGTAGCTGTTACATCCCGGTGTTCTCTTGATTCCCTCAGATCCTCCCTCAAAATATGCACTTAGTGTGCCCAGTGTCAGGGACATATATAGTTTCTAGTGTGCCACTTATTGGCTTTCCATTTCTTTGCTCTGTAAGATGATACAGTCTATTTGCTCATCTCTTTGACTTTCAAACAAATGACAGTATATACAATGTGAAATGTTCTGCCCACAGATAGGTCTGCAAATATAATGTGGCTAGTTCCCTTAAATCCCCTTAAATAAACTTAGTAAAGTTTATGATAACCCTAGTAAGGCTCCAATAGGAAAAACTTTTCCCCATAGTAGTCACTGTGCCCCCACAGATGCCAGAGGACCACCAACTGCAACCACAGTGCAACCCATATGCACCCAACTGCTCCCCATAGTAGTCACAATACCCCTAAACCTGTCATAGTGCTCCCCATAGATGCCATAGTGCCCCCACAGCTGTCACTGTGCCCCACAAAGTAGCCAACAGCCTCCGTCCCTCCTCTGAAGCATGTCTCTCTGTGGAAAAAAAAAACAACTTTACTCACCTTTCCCTGGTCCTCTGATGCAGAAGATGTCATCTTCTTTACTCCAGTGAACATCATCATCACGTCTGCTGGCTTCAGAATGGTGGGTTTAGAGGAGTAAAAACATGAAATCTGCTGTGGTGAGTATAGTAGTTACCTTTCCCCTATTCTGCGTTCCTGACTAGTGCAGCCAAGGGGAAGGAGCTGGGTCACATAACACAAGGCTGCGGGCCTGATTTGGCCTGCGGGCCTTGTGTTTGACACCCATGATATAGACTGTACCCAATAGTCCTCTATTCCTGAGATGATAAGCATGAAATATTTGTAAGGGAGGGTGGCAAGGGGGCACAAGATGACAGACATGACAGGGAGCCCTAAGCTGAGCCCCCCAAAGCTGTCACCTGCCTACTTGCCTCACATGCCCTAATATGGCACGGAACAACCACCAGAATGGTACCTCTCTAAACCACTGTGCAGACACAAAACAAGACACACAAGCAAATAACACACAAGAATCACAAGCGGTCCGGGTCACAACAAGATAGCAGATACAGAACAGAATTGGAGTCCAATAGGGATAGCCGAGGGTACAAGAGTCTAGATCAAAAACCAGAACAAACGAGTAACAATAGCAACAGCACAGACAGAGATATGGAGCTGAGGTAATCCTTTAAGGTCTGATGGCACTGTGAAGGTATATAAAGGAACACATGGACACACCTTCCACAGCAGAGTGGAAATGCTGTCCATCAAACCCTTTGCTTGATAGGTCTAAGCTAGAGGGAACCAGGTGTGGCTAAATAAACAAAAAGGCCAAAACACAGTTCACACATGGGAGACTCCAACAGATATTAACCTCTTAGCTGGAATCTGCGGACAGAGGATGATGCCAGCACAGATATTACACTGCCCCACCTTTAAGAGGGGCCACTAGACCCTCACTATGCCCACCCAGCTTGGAAGGGTTTTGGCGGTGGTGCATTTTGAGGAGATGTGACGCATGGAGATCTTTTCCAGAGACCCATCTCCTGTCCTCAGGACCATAACCCTCCCAATATACCAGGTATTGTATGGAATTTTGGACCATGCATAAATCCATAATCTTCTCCACTTCAAATTCCAATTTATCTTGGGTCACAACAGGGGACAGCAGACACTAGGCTTTCCAGATTTCAACTGGCGCTGAAGTTTCCTGGCTGTGCCCTCAGCCTGGTAGGGCAGTCCAGCAGAAAAAGTCCAGATCCACCACAATAAAAAAAAAACTCAGGAAGTTCTTCTAGCGATGCTCTCTGGTGACCCAGATGATCGACTAATGTATAACCGGATTTGTGTCTATCCCTTAAGTGGCGGTCAATCTGAACTGCCAAAGCCATGGCTTGCTCCAAAGAGCCAGTATCAGGATGACCAACCAAGGCATCCTTAAGAGACCCAGAAAGTCCTCTTTTAAATAGCAAAAGCACAAACATGGAGCTGAGGTTAACCTTTAACTAGCAAGGTCTTATGGGACTGCAAAGGTATATAAAAGAACTCAGTACAGTAAAGGGAGTGTAGCTGAATATACAAAAAGGCTAAACCACAGTTCAAACATGGGAGACACCAACAGATATTAATGTCTTCTTTTTTGTCTAACATTTCTGTGGTTACTGGTGGCAGTACATGAGAGCGTTAAGAGGCTGTAATCTTTTTACACTTAGACTCACCTCCCCCTTTACTTACTTATATAGAACAGAGAAATAACACTGGGGCCCTTACCACTCACCAGATCTAGGGTTCATTTTTCCCTTTCAATTGGCATGGTTGGCAGACATAAAACACAACCTCTTATTTCATGCTCCATAGGAGGACATTGATAGTCAAATACACTGAGGTGATTTAACACACAATGATGCATGATGTGCTGCTCAAGAGTCTATAATGGTCAACTGAATGGGTACAGGCTACAGCTAATGCCCATTTCACAGCTGGACACATCCCCTTTCATGCCCTTCCATGCCCACTCTGCGTGTGTGGTTGCATAAGAGGGAAAATATGCACAATTTCTGGAGGTGTTCAACGTATTGCAATTATTTCAAGGCTTTGTATTCTAGAAAACTTGCGTACGTGCCTTGATAAATCTCCCCCCCCCACCACAGTTTTTATAGTCTACGGGACTAATAAAATATACAAAGAGATAAAACTACCTAATTTCAGTGGAGGGCCTATCATAGCAAATGACTCACTGTGCCCCAACACAGACACTGTGTGGTGCATAAACTAAGGGTCAAGCTGTCCACTTTTGTTGGGCTGTGCTCCTTTTTTGGGGCTAACGGCTTGAACAGGTATTTAAGAGGTGTGTGCTGTAATTGTGGCACAGCTGTGCTGGCTTTTATTGGGGGCATGCAGTCGGACGGTCCGACTGATTTGGACCGATCGCCCTATTTAACTTTCAAATTGTGTCGCATGCCCTATGTTAAAGGAGCACCACAAAAAGATAGTGAACTCTGTTGAACCTGTGTGGAAGTGACACATTCATGATTTCTGGCGCACAATCTTAGTGAATCGCCGTATGCAGCATTATGTATGTACAATGCAGCATGTACAATCCGCTTTCAGTGAACTTGAGTGACTTTGTAAGTAAATGTGTCCCAACACAGACACTTTATAAAATAATAAAATCACTTACATGTCACATGCTCCCGTGGCTGTCTCCTTCCTGCTTCTCCTGGCTGCTGCTCATGAATCATACAGTCATCATCACACAGAGTAACAGAGAGTGCACTACACCAGTGATTTTCAACCTGTGTGCCGCGGCACACTAGTGTGCCGCGACACAAGGTTGAGTGTGCCGCGGGGGAAAGTTCCCCGAACTAAGCTGCCCCGATATCGAGCTGCCGCCGCGCCCCCTTATTTATGCCCCATACTTACCTCCAAGCCCCGCGTCGGCGATCCGCCCATCTTCTGTAGCTCCTGCACCGCGCGGCCCATGTCACGTGACTGACGCGACCTGACGTCAGGTCGCGTAAGTCACGTGACCAGAGGCGCGCGGTGCAGGAGCTACAGAAGGTGAGCGGATCGCCATTAGGAGTGAAGGTACGCGGAAGAAGACATCAAGGGTAAGTATATAGGGTTATTATTTGTATAGGGAAGGCAGCTAGGGTCTTTGTTTTTATTAGTAAAGGTAGGCTGGGGCTTTTTATTTGTTAAGGGAGGCCTCTAGGGCCTTTTAATTAGTAAAGGGGGGGCTCTAGGGCCTTTTAATTAGTAAAGGGGGGCCTCTAGGGCCTTTTAATTAGCAAAGGGGGGCCTCTAGGGCCTTTTTATTAGCAAAGGGGGGTCTCTAGGGCCTTTTAATTAGTAAAGGGGGGGCTCTAGGGCCTTTTAACTAGTAAAGAGAGGCCGCTACGGGCTCTTAATTTGTAAAGGGAGGCCGCCACGGGCTCTTAATTTGTAAAGGGAGACCGCTAGGGTCTTTTAATTAGTAAAGGGGGGCAGCTAGGGGCTTTTTATTAGTAAAGGGAGGCTGCTAGGGGCTTTTAATTAGTAAAGGGAGGCTGCTAGGGGCTTTTAATTAGTAAAGGGAGGCAGCTAGGGGCTTTTTATTAGTAAAGGGAGGCAGCTAGGGCCTTTTTATTAGTAAAGGGAGGCAGCTAGTGGCTTTTTATTAGTAAAGGGAGGCTGCTAGGGCCTTTTTATTAGTAAAGGGAGGCAGCTAGGGGCTTTTTATTAGTAAAGGGAGGCAGCTAGGGCCTTTTTATTAGTAAAGGGAGGCAGCTAGGGGCTTTTTATTAGTAAAGGGAGGCAGCTAGGGCCTTTTTATTAGTAAAGGGAGGCAGCTAGTGGCTTTTTATTAGTAAAGGGAGGCTGCTAGGGCCTTTTTATTAGTAAAGGGAGGCAGCTAGGGGCTTTTTATTAGTAAAGGGAGGCTGCTAGGGCCTTTTTATTAGTAAAGGAAGGCAGCTAGGGGCTTTTTATTAGTAAACGGAGGCAGCTAGGGCCTTTTTATTAGTAAAGGGAGGCTGCTAGGGCCTTTTTATTAGTAAAGGGAGGCTGCTAGGGGCTTTTTATTAGTAAAGGGAGGCAGCTAGGGGCTTTTTATTAGTAAAGGGAGGCAGCTAGGGCCTTTTTATTAGTAAAGGGAGGCAGCTAGGGCCTTTTTATTAGTAAAGGGGGGCAGCTAGGGGCTTTTTATTAGTAAAGGGAGACCGCTAGGGCCTTTTTATTAGTAAAGGGGGGCAGCTAGGGGCTTTTTATTAGTAAAGGGAGGCTGCTAGGGCCTTTTTATTAGTAAAGGGAGGCAGCTAGGGGCTTTTTATTAGTAAAGGGAGGCAGCTAGGGGCTTTTTATTAGTAAAGGGAGGCAGCTAGTGGCTTTTTATTAGTAAAGGGAGGCAGCTAGGGGCTTTTTATTAGTAAGGGAGGCATCTAAGGGCTTTTTATTAGTAAAGGGAGGCATCTAGGGGCTTTTTATTAGTAAAGGGAGGCAGCTAGGGGCTTTTAATTAGTAAAGGGAGGCAGCTAGGGGCTTTTAATTAGTAAAGGGAGGCAGCTAGGGGCTTTTTATTAGTAAAGGGAGGCAGCTAGGGGCTTTTAATTAGTAAAGGGAGGCATCTAGGGGCTTTTTATTAATAAAGGGAGGCAGCTAGGGGCTTTTTATTAGTAAAGGGAGGCCGCCAGGGGCTTTTTATTAGTAAAGGGAGGCAGCTAGGGCCTTTTTATTAGTAAAGGGAGGCATCTAGGGGCATTTTATTAGTAAAGGGAGGCAGCTAGGGCCTTTTTATTAGTAAAGGGAGGCATCTAGGGGCTTTTTATTAGTAAAGGGAGGCAGCTAGGGGCTTTTTATTAGTAAAGGGAGGCAGCTAGGGCCTTTTTATTAGTAAAGGGGGGCATCTAGGGGCTTTTTATTAGTAAAGGGAGGCATCTAGTGGCTTTTTATTAGTAAAGGGAGGCATCTAGTGGCTTTTTATTAGTAAAGGGGGGCAGCTAGGGGCTTTTTATTAGTAAAGGGAGGCAGCTAGGGGCTTTTTATTAGTAAAGGGGGGCAGCTAGGGCCTTTTTATTAGTAAAGGGAGGCAGCTAGGGGCTTTTTATTAGTAAAGGGAGGCATCTAGGGGAATTTTATTAGTAAAGGGAGGCAGCTAGGGCCTTTTTATTAGTAAAGGGAGGCATCTAGGGGCTTTTTATTAGTAAAGGGAGGCAGCTAGGGGCTTTTTATTAGTAAAGGGAGGCCGCCAGGGGCTTTTTATTAGTAAAGGGAGGCCGCTAGGGCCTTTTTATTAGTAAAGGGAGGCCTTTTATGACTGTTTTTGTGTCATTTTGTGCTATTTTGGTTGGTGGTGTGCCTCAGGATTTTCTAAGTTTAAAAAGTGTGCCGCGGCTCAAAAAAGGTTGAAAATCACTGCACTACACAGACACTTATTATCAATAGCGTGGTCACTTATCCCACCCCGTAGTAAAAACAGCCCTGAAGATAGATAATACTATAGATACAGAGATGGATTCATTTATGTATCATAAATAGATGCTAGCTATGTAGATTAATTACATATGTAGAAGATAGATAGATAAAATTCCTATAAAATAAATGTTGAGTTTATTTTGTGCGCACAGATACTTGAGTGGCATTGCAGTCTTGCGGTACGTAGTGCCAATAACTGTTGTGTGGTACAAGTTTTAATTAAGTCATCTGGAGTAATGGAGCTATCAAGCAGTCTCCTACTTTCTAAATCTCTTTGACGTTACAGAGGGTGCATAGCGTTACACCCATGAGTATAGACTGATTTAATCATTCTACAGCAAGCTCCCACCCTTATGACCCATTTACTGTGCTTATCATGCTGATTTTATTTTCCACTATTTACATTTCCGTAGTACAATTGCTTTCTTTAGGAAAATACACATCTGCTTACTGTAGGCAGTCAGATTCCTTTGAAGGATTCTGGGAGTTTTCTGCACAGTATGGAAGCTAACCCTCTTTAGTCCGCTGAGAATATTGTGTATGTGGTGTGGCTAGCTGCACAACATGTTCCCTTTCTGTCTCTGCTCAAACAGCATTATAAGCATTCCTTTCGGCAGTGCTGCGATGGGATGTCTAATGCTGTCAGAGACATATCTAACTGCATAAATGAAGCTTCATGATTTCAGAAGATAAAAGATAGGGGGTATAGAATCCTGTGTTATTGGTGTAATGTCAGCAAGGGGAGATTTCTATGAAACAAGGACTTGAACAAATGGCCAGAAGATGACCCATATCATCCTAACTCTATTATTCTATGTGATTCAGTCTTTTTTTTATCTAACTGATGTAAAGAATATGTATAATTGACATGTCTTACTTACCCACTTCAGAACCAGCTTTGTATTTCTGCCATCATGATATTCATTTATAGTAAATATTACCTCTTTCCACATTTACTTACATCCATGCAGGATTTGGGAGCCTTACAGGCTATTCATGGAATGTTCTTTTGCATTATCTTATCTCCAGAGGTTAAAAATGTGTACAGTTTAGATTAGTCAGCATGCTTCATGAGCACATTAGTTCTGTGCTGGCCTCACTAGCTAGCGACTAAGGAGAGATGGCATAACCACTCAGCCAATGCGTTGTGGGCTTTATGGAGCATGGGACCCTAGGGAGATAGAAACAAATGAAAAGCAAAAGAGGATTTTTGGCACCCTGAAGTCATGTCACATTGCTGTCTTGGTAATTGGCATATCCAGGGCACCAATGGTAAGAATATATGCCATCCAGCTCATAGCCTTTTTATGCAAAATAGCATACCTGATTATTTTTATATTGCAACCTACATACAGAATGTTATACATATACCAATTGTGTAAGCAGAGAATATAATATGGAAAAATAACAAAAATGCATTGTCTTAAAAGAAATATACAATTAAAAGTAGTGACATTCATAGACCCAGGCATCATGGCTGTGGTGATCTTATATTTGTTATCAATGGCTTCTTTGCCCAAAAACCTTCTGGGGACGTTACCAAAGCCCATGGTGATGCAGATTCACTGATTGTCACACTTTCTCAACCCCACCTCCCCCTCAGTACTTCAGCAATCCCTTTGCCTGATGCAATCTCAATGCTGCACAGGAAGTTTCAGCACACAATGGGAGGGGGGAAGTGCTCCTTGCTAATCGCATCCTTCCTGTCCAATGCAACTTACTATATGGACGTACATTTCTGTTTCAGAGCTGATATACTGTCCTTACTGTGTGCTTGTAATATAAGAATAGAATATATTAGTCGGGCGGCACGGTGGCTGAGTGAGTAGCACTTCTGCCTTGCAGCACTGGGGTCCTGAGTTCAAATCCCACCCAGGTTAACATCTGCAAAGAGTTTGTGTGTTCTCTCCGTGTTTGCGTGAGTTTCCTCCGGGTACTCCGGTTTCCTCTCACACTCCAAAACATACAGTTAGATTGTGAGCCCCATAGGGACAGGGACCAATTTGACATGCTTTGTGCAGCGCTGTGTAATCAGTGTGCGCTATATAAATAAAGAATTATTATTATTATAAGAATATATTTATGATGTGTACCATCAACTCAAAAAATTTGAATGAAGTGGAAAAACCACTTCATTCGAAAAATATCCCAACATATACATCATCCTACTTCTGCAACACCCATGTCAAACATATGGCCTGCAGGCCTATAAAGATCTTTTTCACCTTTGAGTTATAGCCCCACAAGGGCAGCATCTTCATTAGAGGTCCTGCCCCAAGCCCCCTAAAGTCTCTAACAGATAAAGCTTGGAATTTGGAATTTAGGAATAGTTTAGAGGAGAATGTTATTTATACAGTCTTACAAGTACAATTGGTCCTTTTGACGAAACCATTTCACTGTGTTCCCATGTAAAAGTTTACAGATTAAATTTTACTATGACAGGTGGATCATAATGGAGGAGGGCATATTAATGAGAGAGGATACGGTACATCTCCTCCTATTTTACTACATTCTTAATTTTGGCTTCATTAAACCTAAGGATGCAAACCCAACCTTAGAATACTTGCACACAAATGTGTTTTTGCATCAACAGAAAAGGAATTGTGTTACCTGGTCATGTAATCGTCCATGGTCACTGAGATAACATAGGGCATAGTAAGAGCTATGTTAGTGTTTTGAGCTTATATTTATGGACATATTATCCTAGCAAGTATATGCTAGATTGATACAGAAAGAACAATAGAATATTAGGCTGATGACACTTATTATACAGTAATATACTTTAAAGCAAATTCTTGTCACCAGGAATTCATACACTGCTGCAGCTGTGCCCCTCTCCCGGGACTCTCCCCATGCTGCTGGCAGGGAGCCATGTAGTGTGAAATAAAGTTTAATAAAACACTGAGATGTTCAGAATGCTGACAAAGGCATTTTTAAAATCACCATATCATAGGCTATTGGAAGCTGTCACCAGCTAAAAATGACATTCCTGGCGACAGGTTTTCTTTAAAGGAAATCTACCATCTAATTCATGCCGTACAAAGCAGCATCACTGACTGCAAGCTCCTTTTTTAATGAAAAGGAGTATAACCTCTGCATATGCAAAGTTGATCCAGGGTCCAGGAGCCTTTGAGGTCATAAAGGAGGAAAGTTTTGGCGGGTGGATTGGGTGGCCATGGGACCCCTAGAAGGCCCGGGCTACTGCCCAAACTGCCTATGTTATAATCCACTGCTTTCTAAGCCTTCTGAAATAAAGGAATACATATGCATTAGCCATCTTGTGACACAACACATGTCAGCTTTATTAGATTAGATCTGGTGACAGCTGTAGCTCTTTCCAGAAGGCAGGAAAACACAAAACAGTATGAAAAAAGGAACCAGAGAGTCAAGTAGTGGCTGCTGTCCAGTGACTTAAAAGTAATTGTACAATTCTCGGCGGTCTGCACTGTGCTATGATATATTTTGAAGTGAGTGTTCAGCTTGCTTATTCCCTTCTGTGAGAAAAATGGCAGTGCTGGATAAGTGTCCTTTGATGAAAGATTTCTCAAGTGTTTTCTGTCAAAACAACCGGCGACAAATGAACTCTGTACAGAATGTAAGATTTGTTTTATATGTTTTGAGCGTACAAGGAATCTTTAGAGTGTACATGTATATATGTTCTTGAAAGAAAAGTATTGTGTCCCTACAGACATCCCTGTCAATTTACTGGTATATGAGATCCAGCCTCTTCTAATATAGATACAAAGGAACCTCCTGAAAGCACAGAAGTTGCTTATTATTTTATACTTTCTAAAGGTTTACCCTCATCCACCATTTTGCATACAGCTGTCCTTATAGACCTCCTTTTTCATGGACAATAGAGGATATCCCAAGGAGTAATAATTTGCATTATGGCATTTATATACATTAGCTAAAACATCAATATCAACAGAAAGTAGTGGGGTCTCTTAACATTAATATTCATTTATCAAGCAAATATCTTACCCTTTAAGGCAAGAGGTGCATGTTGTGAAATTACTGTGGGTTGGATGCTTCCAAATCACCGTGAATAATGCACAGCTATTTACATTAACAGTATAGTTATAGCTACATGCTTCATAAAACAAATTAATAATTTGCACTGTAGTAATGTAAATTTTTGTTGTGGGTTTTCAATGTGGAGTACAACCTTTGCTACCCAAGCTGTCAGCTGTAGAGATATGACAACTAATCTGCAGCAGAAACATAATTTGGTGAATTTGGTGAAACATAAGGCTGTGTTGAAGTCCTATGTGTGCTATATTCACATTACTATACAGTAATACTATTACAGTATTTTTGTAATATTTCCTGTCCCAGTACTTTTTGATACTTTACTTTCATTGCTTTAATTCACTTTTCTCCGTATAAAAAACCTAAAGAGGTTGTCCACTTTAAGCATTGTTTCTATAGTGGACAATTATACAATTTTCCAATACATTTTCTGTATAACTTCCTCACAGTTTTCTAGATCTCTGCTTGCTGTCATTCTATTACCTTCCTTTTAATAAACACCAATCCATGTTTATGTTACACAGCTGAGTAATCATAGCTGTGCGTTATAACAAGCCATGCACCTGTGTAACATCACATGACCAGGAATAAAACAAGCCATGCACCTGTGTGACATCACATGACCATGGACCAGTTTTATCCATGGTATGTAAACAATGAAGCTTCTTGCTAATGACCGCAAACAGAGATCTAGAAAACTGAGGAATTAATACTGAAATATTGGAAAATTGCATAACGTTTAATTAAACACTGCTAAAGGTGCCCAGCCCCTTTATCCTAATCTTTTTTGACATAATGGCTTTTCCATTGACCAAATTCAGGTGAAACCTGCTTCTATTGTTGACAAAGTGTAACATGTACTGTCATTCTATGGTATGAGTGTTTTGGGGTCTTTTTGAACTTTGCCATGCCTTACACTGATCATTTGCTTATGTCTAAAGAATGTAAATTATGAAACTTTATTGAATTCCCTTGAGTGAATCTCATAACTGTTTATGAGTTGACACGCTTGGTTCTTTTCGCCTATTACATTATTGATTGAGATATCGACCTTTGGATAGTGTATCTTATGCATTATTGTAATACTGCTGCATCAGTGTTGTAAGAATGCTTGAAGAAATATAAATAATGCTTATTTCTTAATCCAAACTTAACTCAAGTTGTACTTGCCAATAAAAGATTTTAAATTTACAACAAAGTATATGAGTACTGTATATGCTTTATAATTTAGGGTGCTGTTGAGAATGGGAAACACTTTAAGGTTTTCTGAACTTGTAGCATATTCTTGCAATTGACACTGTTGTGGTCATTACAGCCTTTAAATACAAGGATATACCTTTACAGAAGAACTGCCAGCATTCTTCACATGTAAATATTTGCATTCCCCAAACTGGCTCTCTTCATAGTACTGATGGGATTCAAAAACATTTTAACAGCACTGTCCACACTTGAACCTCTGTTCCTTATGGAAAAGACAAAACTGGCTTTGTTATTATCCCGCATTATGTTATGAGGCTTCTGGTAAGTCATACATTAATATAGAATGTCTTCCTTGTCCCAGCTTGGAAAACTTATTTGCATATTTCCTTACAAGATAAGAGTACATATTACACACAAGGTCTTAGAGTCTGGTTTGGCAGTGTTAAACACAGTCTTTGGAGAAATGGAATGACACGATACATAGGAGGAATAACAAAGAAATGGCATAATGTAGGGCTTTAAGAAAACACGTCCAGATGTATCACTGTTTGTAAATTAAAAGTAAGTAAGGTAATTTTGTTAAGGCTGCAATTCACATGACTATTGTCCGTTTGCAAACTTGTGTATATACATCCCCATAAATGGCCACACAGGTATGGCACTGTACCGTACATGGAGAAAAGATAAAGCACACTCACTCTATCTTCCCCCGTGTCTATGGCCATGTGACCAAGGAGAGAAGAAGGGAGGGGTGAGAAGTGCTCCCCCTTCCTTTCCAGCAGGCGGCCGTATGCTCATATTCTCACCCGACTATCGCCAGGCAAGCATACGTGTGTCTGAATGAGACCCAAACTCTGAATGTCTACAATTACAAAAGAGGATATATAAATCAGGACTCAAAATATATTCAACTAAAAATTCTATAACAATTACATGTTACTGACATACTGAAAGAAGAAAACGATGAGTGCTATATCCCACGGATCTCGTGATCTATAATCTATGAGCAATTATTGAAAGTGGTAAAACAATTAAAGTAATGATAACGACCCAATAATAATTGTTCCTTATAAGTGATAAATTCCTTATAAGAATCTCCACACTTGAGCACAGGTGGCTTAATCAGCAGCACATTCATCTTGTATGACATACATGCTCAATCAGGGATATCCTGAACACCTGGCCTATTAGGGCACATGACTGGCGCTGATGTAGAATAGATCACAGATGATTGGCATGAATGGTAATCCATACTATACTATAATGAAGAGCATAGCACTCTATGCTTATAGCAGCGTCTTGGAATTCTTATCAGCTTTATGGATATATTCTATACTGTACTGTTTAATTTAACTAGCAAATATCCATTAGACCAGTAAGTCTCCCCTCCGATAGGAAATCATTACAATAATAGGATATTACCATTTAGTGTCACAAATCCTCCTAGATGACACAATTAAAGTCATAACCACACAAATAATCCTCCAAGTTGGAATCAGTTCATTGCGCAGTGCAAGCTCCTTCTGGTGTGCTATCAGCTTTGTGTGGATGCCAAGCTGAACAACTGGCACTCCTTGTGTGATTAACTTCATTGGTGTTGTGTCTGCTCTGTGCCTCCTGGCTGATTCGAGAGTACATTTTACTCTCTCAAAACATAACATTTGGGAAGAAGCTTCCCAAACAGAAGCCAATCAAATCACCATTAAAGTCATGTAGTCAGATTGGGGATTCTCTCTGCCAAGTTACATTTTATATCCAAATTATGGTATATTAGTTCTGTCAGTTAGATGAATTTACCTGAATGGCGGGTAATCAAAACACAATTCGGAGATGAAAGTTAAATCGGGGGAATTACACTGCATAATCCTCACAAAGGGGCTTTTCATGTGTCATTAGTATTATGGAGTGAGAGGCATAATAATGCATGAAATATATTGAATAGATAGTCGGGAAATGAAATGTCGACATTCTGAGGACAATAGCGATCCTAGACAACTGTTACATTGCAAAAAGTATTACTGAAGCTGCACTATTTGGTTATTAAAAATGAACTATTGTGCTATAGACACAATAGTTACACCAGTGCTTTTGTTTCTTTCTTGCATGCTTTTACAGGAAAGCTAATTCAACAACCATACAAAAATCTATTACAAGTTAAAAAGATACAAGTCCAATGGATTCTAAAAACAAAATGAAAGGGAATCTTTGCTAAAGTTCCATTTTATTGAGATTATTAAACACAAAACATGTGAGAGACAAAAGTATGAAAACTCATCCTACCATTAAACTCATTTTTTAACTTTTCTGTCTGACTTTGTACTGAAAAGAATGTGCAACCTGCCTGCATATGTATTTATAAAGTGTCTGCACCAGTTTTGTTTCGCGGCTGCACTGTATATATGACAAGACAAAAAAATGGGCCCTGAGAGTCAGAGGGCCCCAGCATCAGACCGGATCCAGTAAAAATGGAGGATATGTACTGTTATATACATATTGGAGCACATTTACTTGGAAAGTCGGAAACTGCACTGAAAGTGCTATTTCCATGTATAATCCTGGGTATGGCGATTCACTAAGATCATGCACCAGAAATCATGAATTTGTCGCTTTCCCGCACTGGCCCGACAGAGTTCACCATCTTTTTTGTGGTGCACCTTTAACTTACGGCGTGCAACACAATTTGCAAGTAAAATATGGTGCTCGACGGACTGACGGCACGCCCTCTAATTTGTGTCGCATGGACACTTCCCCAAGTGGTCAGCAGCGACTGAGACACAAACCACATGCTTATACCTCATTTCTGCCTGGTGATGTAACAGATTTTTAATCTTTGGATGAAATAAAGAGGACTTCTTTTAATCGGTGTGTGCCGATTAAGTGTATAAATGTAAGAGTATAGGAATATGTATCTTTTGTGATAGGTTATGGGGCCCCATTTAGAAGTTTTCTATGCGGCCTTGTCTCTCTTAGTTACAATCCTGAATATACTGTATATTGTACCAATATATTGTATAGAGTCTACATATACAACAGGTTGGGCCTGTTGTACTTCTGGCAGCTGGAGCTGTGACATATCTTTGAATGGTTACAAAACATCTCAATACCATAAAACAGTTAATGGTATTTCTAAATAAAAGCAAACCTGATCTGCAAATTGCACAATTATTGCAAGACTGTAATGTGTCTATTTCTATAATTTTCAGTAACATTCTGAAATCAGGTCAACATGACATAACTTGAGATGAGATTAAAAAATACTAATAAATCTCCATTACTAACTGGTTTATAGAGGTGCCAGTCTCTGGTGAAAGACTAAATTCATCTGTGACCTATAATGTGGATATAGGGTACTGCCAGGCTCTTTCTATCAGTTTTGTTGAGTGACTTTAGTTACTCATCCTTAACGCTTTCATCTTCTGGCCATGTCAGATTGCATCTAATGGGACCAGGAATGAATGTACCATGTGGCTAATGCATGTACGACAGTGCTCCAGCATATCATTGCTGCTGACATGAACGCTCAACACTTTCTACTCCTTCTGCACTTTCCAAACCAAAACATTCCAGACTATAATCATGCCTATCAAGGCATAGCTTGCCAGATGCGATAACAGAATTTTCCATTTTGCTGCTTTCTCTGTTGCAGCTCATTGTTATATTTAGTATGACATTTCTTCCGCAGCTTAGCACTTTTAGTTCTTTTTGTGCTTAATAATTTAGGGATGAGTGCACACATTATTAGAGAGCGTAACGCATTGTACGCCATGCTGGCAATTATTCATTCTTTGAGTGACATTTCTCCATGCATCCAATCCTTCATCTTTTTAGAATGCAAATTAATTAAAATGAATTATTAGGAATAGAATCCAGTTTACACTAATGAGACATTTTGCTCATGGATAATTATTCTATATTCTTTAGGAATAGATCTAAACATATAGTATTTTGTAATTATACGTTAATGCATTTTATTAAAATGAAATCCTGCATTTCACATAGGGTTTTATTTAATCTACTTTACTGTGAGTAATGAAACAACAATCAAATCATAATTAATGGAAATGGTTTATCATAATATGAAGGGAAGTTTTAGGCCATTTTAAGACACAGTGGGGAGAGTTCATTAAGGCTGGTGTTTGGAAAGCTAGTCGCAAAACTCCCCTCGCCGGTGCTCCGGCCCCTTGGTGGCTAAGGGCGCAAACTCCGCTGGTTCCGATCTGTAGCCAGGTATGAACTGGTTGAGTTTTTTTGCTATAGTCTCTAACAGTAAATTTGTTGGGCTGGGCGTTCACATCCCTGCCCACCCTCCCTTTCCTCTCTAGCTACTACTTTCTAAAACATTTTATACAAATCATTTTCTGTCAAATAGGTGGAGCAAGGCTCCTTTTTAACCCAGAGCCACTCATTTGACAGTTCAGAGCCTAGATTAAAGGGGTATTCTGGGCATTCATATTTAATTTAATTAATTTGCCATATGTAAATATTTCTTCAATTGGATGAAAAAAGTTCCAGACAGCCTATTCAGATACGGCCACCTCGCACTATAGCAGCGATGGCCAGACCTGTGCTATTGAGCCCTGACTGAACTCCTGGATTCAGCAATCATTAACACAGGACGTCTGTAGAATATGCAGTAACTCCTGAACATTTCATATACAAAAACTTAAATTGGATGTAAACGCCCAACAAGAATACCCTTTTAAGGGTAATTTCTGCACCCAATATTCTAATTTGACTCTCTTCGACATATGGGTGGTCTTGGGTGAAAGCAGCAGCCTAGCACTGTCCATCAGATGTTAGAGATCCAAACATTTTGATATTGATTACTAAGGGATGGTGAAGCCCAGAGGGAATGGAATCACTGGAATGCCACCAATGAAAGGGTGTTGGAGTAGATGGAGCTGCTGAAAGGTTCTCTTTAAATATAATTCAACTAGCTTCAATTTATATTGAATAAACATACAGGATAATAATGATGCTCTGTTTCTCTCGTTCTTATCCATGCTAGTGATAGTTTAAACTGGATTTTCATGGTGACAGGTGTTCTTTGAAAGCTTTACAAAAAAGTCATACATATTTTAAAATTCGACCCTGACTTAAAAAGTTGGGGAAATGCAGCCGATTTTCACTGCAATGTCACCATTTGTCATGCATTTCTAGTAATAAGGATTAATTTGTTGAGATCATGGGATGGCTCCTCTTCCCACTTGTTCCAGATCTCTGTAGTTTCTGTATTTGTATTTGCATTTGTGCTTGTCTTTATATAATGTATTTGAATAACTTAAAAATTATTAAGCACTATGGAATTAATGATGCTCTATAAATAAATAAAAATTGTAAAGGGGTATTCCCAGTATGAGAACATTGATCATTTCATCCCTGGCTCAATGCTGCAATAAGCAGAATGATATCAATACATGCAGGTCTCTCTCTATTTCCTTTAATAGACCTTCCACATTTTATACCCGGTGCCTATTTCTCTGTGTTATCCAACAATTTTGCTAATGCCAATAAAGACTACCAGATTTTTAAAAGTCTTCTTTATGCTATTGTTTTAATCCATGGAATTATCCATAAAATCTACTTTACTACTTTTAAATCTCACAATGTATTTATGTGGACCATTTAATCCATTCTATATTAAAATTAATTCCAGAGATGGCATGTTCTTTGGAAATCCCCTTCCATGAAGTAAAATGAAATGAAAAAGGTACATATATTCCACTTATAGCAAGCAATGGCATATAATTAACTATGATAACTATGCTATTGTTTGCTATGGTTAATTATTTTTTTAGGCAAGGGTCACACAGGCAGCAAGTAGCAGCATAGTGAATGAGATATAACAAAATGTTATACTTGCTGTAGTTTTTGCTTGTGAATAAGACTTCAAATCCAGCTAGTGATATTTATTTCTATAGGTATACACACAGTTACTGATTGTTTATATATGCAAAAAAATACAGCAATGTGCTGCACACCTCTCTTGCAGAGCTACAAACCGTCAAGGGTTGATCCAGTAAACCCAAATAAGTTCTGACCGGAGCTCCTGATTCTCTTGCTTCCGTGTATCCTTCTTCTTCCAATATGCCACTCACAAAATAGAGTAGTTCACACTCTTCCAGAAAAAATTCCTGAATTCCTCCCATAGGAATATACCGCCATTCAGACCAACACTCCTGCGTTTCTCTGGAGAAGGTCACAGGAGAAATACAGGAGTGTTGGTCTGAATAGTGGAAGCAAGAGAATCAGGAGCTCTGGCAACTTATTTTCTAGTTTATATATACAGTATGTGTGGCAATAATGAACGCATAAATGCTACGTCCAGTGACATATACAGTAAGTATTTATAAAAACTTGAGCTTAAATGTATCCTGCAACTTGAGGTATATTTGTATATACTTAACAGAACTTTCACGGGACTTAGAAAACTCTACTGTGCTATGATACTGTCTGGGGATAAGCAGTGAATGAAGTGCAATGATATAGTTCAGTAGAGCGAAAGGTTGTTCTACTTGAGAAGACAACAAATAATACTGCCGTGTCTCCCCTCCTGAAGCAGGAGCAGCTTCTAGACTTCAAATTAAGCCCTTGATTTTTCTAATATGATTCTTCTGTCATTCTGCCTAATAGAATCAATGCCAATAGTGCCTATTTCTTGTTGATAACATGTTGCCATGTGGCGGAAGAAGGCATACTGTTCCTCAACTTATTGTTTAGATAGAAAAGAAAAACCATCAGTGAGAGGGTTGAGCAATCTTTAAATCATGAAAGCAAAAGAAGCCAAGATAAATTCATTCAGCATCTTGGCACTCAAAGCCTGACAAGCGCTGGGGATGTGCACTTAATATTACAAGTATTTCAAAGGACAAAGCAGAAACAACATATACCATATACATGGTTAAGGATTACAATGGGAATTGTGCCAGTAAAGCTGGATAAATGCTCAATTTCCTGCTTCGGTAAGGATATACATCTGATTTAGTGTTCCCCTTTTGGTCCTTTGTTCCCCTTTTGATTTAAGTTACTCATCTCAAGCAAAAGGTGTCTCTTTTCAGCTCATAGTGAAGTGATTTATAATAGCTATATGATTTAATATAAAATAGGGAATTCTCAAAAAGGTATTTCATATTCTAACTGAGGGTGCTGGTAGTTTAGCGATGTAAAAGCTTTTCAAAAATGGTATAATGGGGAGAGATATGTTGAAATCATAGTATATTTCTCTACACTATGCTGTCAAAAGATGTTAGTGTTTTGGGGGAGGTTGTAGACTCCCCATAGTGCTCTTGTCATTTGTTAGTATAATAATATTCTCTTTTGCCCTGAATTGCCCCGGGTTTTTGGCGCACATGATCGGATTGTGGCACATTGGCGCCAGCTTGCACACGACAGAAGTCAGGGAGCGTGGCCGTCGGACAACCCGACGTATTCAGACAAACCGCAGAATGTAAAAAAGGAAATGTGTCACAAGATTAAGCACTCACAATCACCAGGAAGAAGAAGGTGAACTCCGGTGGAACTCGAACGCAGGATCTTAGTGAATCGCGCCAGACCCGAATCCTCGACAGACAGCGCATCGCGGGATCGCGACGGGAATGGGTAAGTAAATCTGCCCCATTGAGTACTTACTGCTAGTAATTGAATCAGGTCTTGTGCTTAGAGGTGTTGTCCATGTGTGAAAAATTGATCATCTATTCTTTGCATAAATCAATTTTAGTTGAGGGAAAATCTGTTTGCTGATTGTCTGAAGCAGTTAAGGTGCACTACAGGTCAGGGACATCACATACATTTGTCTCTGGCCTGTGTGCTGCTCAGTCCTAGGGCTCATACATTGATTTGGCTTTAATATGACCATGCCAAGATCATACCTGCATTATGTTGTAAATGGTTCATAGAGCATCTAAAATAGAATTTGCTTGTTGTGTCTGTTTTCCAAGGTTAATGAAGAATCATTTGCATAAACCTGTTTAAATGTGTTCAATATATTATAAATATTCATCATGAACTTTGTGTAATTGTAAACTAACCTTTTCACACCTGCTAGTTTAGGACTGAGGATTTCAGCTCTGTGTAGCCAATACCATTAAATGTTACCGCCTGCAAGTTTAAAATGTCTGATATTGTCAGGGGCACACATTGTCAGTAAAGCAAAGCTTCCTGAAGGTCACTCCAAGTCAAGTTTAGCTGTGCTCTCCATGTATGGTATTTAGGCTTTGCGCTTCATGAGCTTGCAATTCCTGGCCTTATTTGTGCTAATTATCACCAATCACAATGCTCAATATGCATCAGGATAAGCAATGACCTTAAGGGTCTAGCAGCCATGTCACATCTTGACAAAGATATCTCATTACTGAATTAATAGTGTTTCCTGGCGTATTACTCAACTGATGACCAGGACAGACAGTATTTAAAGATGAACCTGTAATATGTGTAGAGCCTAGAAGTACACACAAAGGCACTGAATGTGTATATACAATACACATGGGTGGTCATTTATCTTAAGTTTTTCTTGTTTATACTCTTATATTTGCCACTCTTTTTGTCGCATTTCCATATTTGAGCAAAATTTTTTCAGTTTCTCACCTGATATAGCTTTAAAAATCCATATGTGGACGTATGAAAAATTTGCATATCATGGTTAAAAAGTCGAAAACAAACTCCAGGCTGGAAACTCCAGTCTTAATGAAAAGTCTGGAAATCCCCACGGATTCAGCTGCTTGATATATACCTGTAAGATAAATCAAACAAATCCAAAACCAGAATTACCAAAAAAATTGTAAAAAAACACACACCAAAAGATAGATGATCCCTATTGACTTGTCATATAAGGTGTGGTCTGCCATAGACATTGAGATTTGCTAACTTTTTAACAGTTTTTGATTGTATTACTATAGCATTCGGCTGATAAAGAACAGCATTACATGACTTCAGAATATCAGAGGGGGTCTGTCCTGGGAACAAATATAGTCCTTTGGTATATATCTTCAGGTTAGGCCACCAATATCTAATGGGAAAGGGTCTATCACCTGCCCCTGTTGTTGATCCTGGCATAAACATGTAGCATGGAACAGAACTGAGAGTAGCTGGCTCCGTTTCCTTTGTAATAATTTTCACTGCTTCTTTTTAATAGGAGCTAAAGCTGCTGTTACAGTTTTCGGCCACTACCCTGAGCATGGAGTCATTTTCTTCTGACTTTACTGGCCATTAAACCCATTAACCCATTAAATGCAGCTGGAAAAGCTGGCAGCAGCATTTTAGTCCTGACGGTGCACTAGCGTATTGGGCTGGGCCGGGTGCTGGACCGTCACCAGTCAAATATTTAAGTGGTTGTCCGAGTTCTTGAAAAAAACTAAAAGTGGCCGGGAGAGGGCTGCTTAAAAAAAATAAAGTCCTTCTTACCTTCCAGTGCCCTCCGGTATCCAGCGTTGCTGTCACTCCGGTCCGGGCGCCATGTAAACAAACATGGCCGCCGGAGAAGCACAGGACTCGCCTATCCGTCCCTATACACACCATTGTGTATGGGGGCTGGAAGGTTGTCGGGTCCGGCCGGAAGCTGGATACCGGAGGGCACCGGAAGGTAAGTAGGACTTTATTTTTTTAAGCAGCCTGCTCCCAGCCACTTTTAGTTTTTTTCAAGAACTCGGACAACCCCTTTAATGAATATTCTTAAGGTACATCAATTAAGGAACAACAATATGTAGAAAGATTTAGTTCACATACACTATACTTTCACTTTACAATGTAGTGGGATAGCTGACCATGGCTGCTACCTTGTTGGTATAACATCAAGGTCTTTTTCCTGCATGTTAGTGGACAGATGTGTCGTCTTTTTGCATATGTTTTTGTTTCTTTTTGCATTTTTTTGTATTTGCACATTTTTTGCTACTTTTTCATGCGTTCTCTGAAGTTCACACTGGTTTACTGCTCTAGACCTAATACAAGTTTGAGCTGCGGCTGGTGGCAGATTTTTGCACATGATGTATCACTGATTTACACTTAAAAAATTAGATAAAAATGTGCAAATACACTCTAGTCCACACCAGGCGTAGGCACAACTGTTTTGTTTAGGTTTTGCACATTTCACAATATTGATTAAGAAAACTTGTTACTGCTTTGTCAATTCTGGGCTTCAAGCAGGGAGCATTTCCTGCAAAAGTTACATAGTAATTGGAGCCAATCACAAGAATGATAATTGAGACAAAACTTTAAAGGGGTTCTCTTTACAAAATCCTGTGACCCTTCTGCTTTGTGACTGTTAAACACCAGTGATGGTTGGAGCTGGCATTGAAATAGCAGAACAGTTCTCCCATTCAATGTCCCTGCCACCAACTGCACACAATGCTGACTTTGCTCAGCCCCTGTTCCCAGATCACATTAATGCAGATCACAACATCCAGACTGAAAAGGCTTCAGTGTTTATTAGGGGAATGTAATCGTTTAAGCCTGAATAAGCTTTGGAGGCCTAATGTGGCAGTTTGGTCAACAGAAATGAGATGTAAATTTGCAGTGAATAGCCCCTGATTACAGAAAAATGATTAATGCAAGATTCTAAATTGATTTATGGGTGCAGTTGTCAAGGCATAATTCAGGTTGGTAAAGCTATCTTCAGGAAATGCTTTGGACAGATTACAGCCTAGGGAGCAGGAATGATGACAGGCTCTGCACTATCACATCCATTCACCCTCTTGATCAGGATGCAGGTTGATTAGATTGATCCTCAGTGTAGCGTTGAGCACTTCATATTTACAGATTTATATAGTTTAATTGCAGACCGATTTCTTATATATATATATATATATATATATATATATATATATATATACCTCTCTCTTTCTCTCTCTCTCTCTCTCTCTCTCTCTCTCTCTCTCTATATATATATATATATATATATATATGTACCTGTGTTAAGTTAATCCCCCATAAATGTAATCAGAGGGCACCTTGCATTTGACTACCGAGTGATTTCATATTATGCTGTTTCCCACAGAATAGTATTTCCTTGACTATTTTTATTAAAATATCACATTTAAGAATTCAATTAACAGTATATCTTTTTCCATTAGGCCTTGTGCACATAACTGTAAATGGCGGCCAGCTCATGGACGGTCTATGGGGGTCTATTGTGCACAGTCACTGTGCAGTGAGCACAATAGGGTACATTTACATAAATTGTCGGGATCTGCACTGGCTTGGTTACCAACTTGCTCTCAGAAAGGAGATACATATTTAATATTGTGGTGCTGTGCAAATACATTTCTGGCACCAAGACCAAAATCTGTCCCGAGCTCTAAAAAAGTGTTTAGCAGTCGGAGTACAGGCTGAGCACCCTGCCCTGTAGTGGAGCAATGGTCGCTACAGGCAACACGTCAGTGGCTGACCTCGTCTGACAGCTCGTCCAGTCTGAATTGGACAGCAGAAGACAGACAGCAGACATCCTAATGTGGGTGTGTTTTTCTGGGTACACTAGAGTAAGCTGAGTGTAGTAACATGGTTTTGTGTCCCTGCTAGACCTTTCCCTTTTCTCCCCATGCTGCATATATACACAACTTCATGTTTCTCATTCCTTTAGTCAGTCCTCATGGCGAGCACCACTGTGTCTATTTTTCTCACAGTGGGGCATATTTACTTACCTGGTCCCGTCACGATCCCGCGGTGCGTTGTCCGACGAGGATTTGGGTCAGCCGCGATTCCTCCATGTGTCGCTCCTGCACCAAGGTCCGCCTGAGTTCACCTGCTTCTTCCTGGTGCATGTGAGTGCTTGATCTTGCGACACAAAACCTTTTTTAAATTCCGTGGTTTTTCTGAATCCGTCGGGTTGTCCAACTGCCACACCGCCTGATTTCTGTGGCGTGCAAGCTGGTGCCGATGCGCCACAATCCAATCGCGTGCGCCAAAATCCCTGGGCAATTTGGTGCAAACCGGAAATATTTGGGAAACCCAACGAAAGGGTAGCATTCGGACCCTTAGTAAATGAGCCCCAGTCTGTCTTACTGACAGACACAGGAAGGGGGGGAGCAGGTTAATTCATAATATCCTGCTGCAGCCCCTCCTGTTCATCAGAGCTCAGACATTTAAACAAGAATCCACAGAGAGTTTATAGACAGCATTAAAGTATTAAATCAGGGAAGATTAATTGATTGAGGAACATTCAGGGATTATTATTAAGGCAGTAAAAGCACATGGGAAATTTATGTAAAAGAGTGGTCAACCCCCTTAAGGTATATGTTGATTTTTTTTGTCAATATATTGGTAAATATTTTACCTTAGAAACCAACCATCATGCAGTAAATAGTATAAATGGCCACTTGCCAAAAGCAAGCTGATTTTTCTAAAATGTTCACTTGCTAGAAAAATGATATAATCGTGTAGTAGACAGATATAATTAACTTACTGTTTTGCTCTTCAGTCTAGGCTGGGTTCTCACTGTGTTTTTGTTTTTAATGAATGCAACACAATAAAGCAATGTATGTCTCAATAGGCATTCATCCACCTAAATGAAGAAAAGCATGTTAAAAGTGTTTTTTACAACAGCAACAGAATAAATAAGTTATTTAATGATAAAGTTGTGACCAATTCAAATAATTTGAGATGTCATTGAAAGGGGTGAGGGGTGAGTATGAGGGCTCCTCTCCCTCTGTAATGATTAAACAGGTTTTGGTGGAGGCTGTGTAGTAGTAGTACAAAAAGTCTTAGCACTTCAGCTTCCAGTGAAATTATGTTTTTCCTTCAATGGCTCTTAAGTGCTAGGATTGGTACCATTGGGCACTTATCCTGCTTAGACCTTTTGTGCACAACAGACCAGGTAAAATTATGGAGGTACATGTTTTTCATGTTCTGTATTTATAATTTCTAAAAGTTTGGTCAGTAATGTTACTGTTAATTAATTAATAGTGATGGTCCTGCAAGCTTTCTGTTCCTCTATTTATGACCCAATGTGGCAGTACATGGGACCATCATTCTTGTATTAATGGTCCAACCTCCAGCAATAAGGCAGTTATCACCTATCTTGTGTTAAGGAGGTTATTATTCAACAGTTATGGTTTATAATTTTGTGTTAATTTTATTCTTGATGAAGCATCATCCTTTCAGTTTACCATTAAAAAAAATCTGCAAGTAACTTTTCTAAGGTCAGTCTGATCCCTCCAAAACCGCACTTCAGAAACAATCCAATATCCATTTGCATCACTTGCAGTAGTCTAGGATTGTATGATCTGTAGACTATGAAATCACATTCTGTACTTGGCATTGACAATATAGTAACAATATAGTCTATTTTTTTAAGGTTGTTCAAATATTCACTCTCTGATTTTCACACACACATGTAAATATAAAACAACATGAATATGTTTGTAAATATATGCACCTAATTGTCAGAGATTACCAGCACAGCTCTTTGCTAAAAGCTGCCATTGACTTTGACCCCGTGTACTCCACTCTCATTTCCTTGCAGTATTTGTATTCTGATCACCTTCCTGCTAAATACTTTATGTTCACCAGCCCCCTGAGTCTCAATAGATAATATTGACTTAAGTTTGTATTTGCTACAAATGAAATAGAAAGTTAACAAATAGAGATGAGCGAACATGCTCGTCCGAGCTTGATGCTCGGTCGAGCATTAGGGTACTCGAAACTGCTCGTTACTCGGACGAATACTTCGCCCGCTCGAGAAAATGGCAGCTCCCGCCGTTTTGCTTTTTGGCGGCCAGAAACAGAGCCAATCACAAGCCAGGAGACTCTGCACTCCACCCAGCATGACGTGGTACCCTTACACGTCGATAGCAGTGGTTGGCTGGCCAGATCAGGTGACCCTGGGATAGACTAGCCGCTGGCCGCGCTGCTCGGATCATTCTGTCTCTGGATGCCGCTAGGGAGAGAGCTGCTGCTGGTCAGGGAAAGCGTTAGGGTGTTCTATTAGCTTACTGTTAGGCAGGAGTGATTCTCAAAGAACCCAACAGCCCTTCTTAGGGCTACAATAACGTTCTACTTTTTTTATTTTAATTTGCATCTTTTACCATTTTGTGAGGAATTAGCAGGGGGACTTGCTACCGTTGTGTTTAGCTCTTAGTGGCACACATATCCATAGCAAAGACCGAAGTGGGAAAATTCAGTAGGGGTTGGATTTCTATTAGGCAATAACTCAGTGTCATCTCATCTGGCATAGTAGTGTGCTTCCTTTGATACTTGGCTAGAAAATAGCCATAGGAGAATACAAACAGCTTCTTGAAGCCTACAGTAGCGTTCTATATATTTGATTTCTGGTTGATCTGCTGGTGGCTGTAGTTTCTGCAGTGCATGTACTTGCCAATTCTGAGCAATTTGTAGTGAGACTTGCGACCGCTGTGTTCTGCGCTTAGTGGCGCACATATCCATAGCAAAGGCCGAAGTGGCAAAATTCAGTAGGGGTTGGATTTCTATTAGGCAATAACTCAGTGTCATCTCATCTGGCATAGTACTGTGCTTCCTTTGATACTTGGCTAGAAAATAGCCATAGGAGAATACAAACAGCTTCTTGAAGCCTACAGTAGCGTTCTATATATTTGATTTCTGGTTGATCTGCTGGTGGCTGTAGTTTCTGCAGTGCATGTACTTGCCAATTCTGAGCAATTTGTAGTGAGACTTGCGACCGCTGTGTTCTGCGCTTAGTGGCGCACATATCCATAGCAAAGGCCGAAGTGGCAAAATTCAGTAGGGGTTGGATTTCTATTAGGCAATAACTCAGTGTCATCTCATCTGGCATAGTACTGTGCTTCCTTTGATACTTGGCTAGAAAATAGCCATAGGAGAATACAAACAGCTTCTTGAAGCCTACAGTAGCGTTCTATATATTTGATTTCTGGTTGATCTGCTGGTGGCTGTAGTTTCTGCAGTGCATGTACTTGCCAATTCTGAGCAATTTGTAGTGAGACTTGCGACCGCTGTGTTCTGCGCTTAGTGGCGCACATATCCATAGCAAAGGCCGAAGTGGCAAAATTCAGTAGGGGTTGGATTTCTATTAGGCAATAACTCAGTGTCATCTCATCTGGCATAGTACTGTGCTTCCTTTGATACTTGGCTAGAAAATAGCCATAGGAGAATACAAACAGCTTCTTGAAGCCTACAGTAGCGTTCTATATATTTGATTTCTGGTTGATCTGCTGGTGGCTGTAGTTTCTGCAGTGCATGTACTTGCCAATTCTGAGCAATTTGTAGTGAGACTTGCGACCGCTGTGTTCTGCGCTTAGTGGCGCACATATCCATAGCAAAGGCCAAAGTGGCAAAATTCAGTAGGGGTTGGATTTCTATTAGGCAATAACTCAGTGTCATCTCATCTGGCATAGTACTGTGCTTCCTTTGATACTTGGCTAGAAAATAGCCATAGGAGAATACAAACAGCTTCTTGAAGCCTACAGTAGCGTTCTATATATTTGATTTCTGGTTGATCTGCTGGTGGCTGTAGTTTCTGCAGTGCATGTACTTGCCAATTCTGAGCAATTTGTAGTGAGACTTGCGACCGCTGTGTTCTGCGCTTAGTGGCGCACATATCCATAGCAAAGGCCGAAGTGGCAAAATTCAGTAGGGGTTGGATTTCTATTAGCCAATAACTCAGTGTCATCTCATCTGGCATAGTAGTGTGCTTTGATACTTGGCTAGAAAATAGCCATAGCAATAGGATAGCATTGTTTGGTTTTAAAAACTCAAAAAAAAACAAAAAACACAAAAAAAAAAAAAAACACAAAAAAAAACAAAAAAAAGTAAAAAAAAAAAAATAAAGTTATAACTCTCATTTTAAAAATGTTTAACCCGAGGGCTAGGGGTAGAGGACGAGGGCGGGGACGTGGGCGTCCAACTACTGCAGGGGTCAGAGGCCGTGGTCCTGGGCGGGGTGAGACACCACCTGCTGATGAGGGAGCAGGGGAACGCCGCAGAGCTACACTCCCTAGGTTCATGTCTGAAGTTACTGGGACTCGTGGTAGAGCACTGTTGAGGCCAGAACAGTGCGAACAGGTGATGTCGTGGATTGCTGACAATGCTTCGAGCAATTTGTCCACCACCAGTCAGTCTTCCACGCAGTCCACCCATGTCGCCGAAATCGCCACTCCTCCAGCTCCTGCACCTCAGCCTCCTCCCCCCCAGTCTGCCCCCTCCCAGGAAAATTTGGCATTTGAACCGGCATACTCTGAGGAACTGTTTTCTGGACCCTTCCCACAGTCACAAACCACTTGTCCGGTTGCTGCTGAGCAATTTTCCGATGCCCAGGTTTTCCACCAGTCACAGTCTGTGGGTGATGATGACCTTCTTGACGTAGTGGAAGTGTGTAAAGAGGTGTCCGACGATGAGGAGACACGGTTGTCAGACAGTGGGGAAGTTGTTGTCAGGGCAGGAAGTCCGAGGGGGGAGCAGACTGAGGGATCGGAGGATGATGAGGTGACAGACCCAAGCTGGGTTGAGAGGCCGGGTGAACACAGTGCTTCTGAGACGGAGGAGAGTCCTCGACCTGAACAGGTTGGAAGAGGCAGTGGTGGGGCCAGACGGAGAGGCAGGGCCAGAGCTGGTGCATCAGCGCCACTGTCAACTAGTGAAGCTCCCGTGGTGAGGGCTCTTGCGGCGAGGGCTAGATCTTCAGAAGTGTGGAGGTTCTTTAAGGAAACACCGGATGACCGACGGACTGTGGTGTGCAACATTTGCCAAACCAGGCTCAGCAGGGGTTCCACCACTACTAGCTTAACTACCACCAGTATGCGCAGGCATATGAATGCTAAGCACCCCACTCAGTGGCAACAAGCCCGTTCACCTCCGGCCGTGCACACCACTGCTCCTTCCCCTGTGTCAGCTGCTAGTCAGCCCCCTGCCCAGGACCCTGGCACAAAAACCCCATCGTCGCCTCCACGATCCTCCACAGCATCCACCAGCGTTCAGCTCTCCATACCCCAGACGCTGGAGCGGAAACGCAAATATAGTGCAACCCACCCGCACGCCCAAGCCCTTAATGTGCACATCTCCAGATTGCTTAGCCTGGAGATGCTGCCCTATAGGCTAGTAGAGACCGAGGCCTTTCGCAACCTCATGGCGGCGGCCGCCCCTCGGTATTCGGTCCCCAGCCGCCACTACTTTTCCCGATGTGCCGTCCCAGCCCTGCACCAGCACGTGTCAGACAACATCATCCGTGCCCTGACCAACGCCGTTTCTGACAAGGTCCACCTGACCACGGACACGTGGACGAGTGCTGCCGGGCAGGGCCACTATATATCGCTGACGGCACATTGGGTTAACTTGGTGGAGGCTGGGACAGAGTCTGACCCTGGGGCTGCTCATATACTGCCGACGCCGAGGATTGCGGGGCCTACCTCGGTCCAGGTGTTTCAGGCCTACTATGCCTCCTCCTCCTCCCACCCCTCCTCCACCTCCTCCTCCGAACTACCATCCGTGGGCACGGCGCCATCAGTCGGTAGCTCTAGGCACAGCAGCAGTGCCGTCGCTAAGCGACAGCAGGCGGTGCTCAAACTGCTGAGCCTAGGCGACAAAAGGCACACCGCCCAAGAGCTATTACAGGGCATCACGGCGCAGACTGATCTGTGGCTGGCACCGCTGAACCTCAAGCCGGGAATGGTTGTGTGTGACAACGGCCGTAACCTGGTGGCGGCTCTGCAACTCGGCAGACTGACACATGTGCCATGCCTGGCCCATGTGTTAAATCTGATAGTGCAGCGTTTCCTCAAGACATACCCCAATCTGTCTGATTTGCTCACGAAGGTGCGCCGCATCTGTGCGCATTTCAGGAAGTCCAGCCCAGATGCTGCCACTCTCAGGGCAGCGCAGCGCCGCCTCCAACTGCCCGCTCACCGACTGTTGTGCGACGTGCCCACGAGGTGGAATTCAACACTGACCATGTTATCCAGAGTTTACCAGCAGCGCAGAGCGATTGTAGACTGCCAGATGTCAACTTCCACCAGAACTGGTAGTCAGGTCAGTCAGCTTCCTCAAGTCTACAATGAGGAGTGGACGTGGATGTCTGATATCTGTCAGGTGCTGAGTAACTTTGAGGAGTCAACACAGATGGTCAGTGGCGATGCCGCCATCATCAGCCTCACCATCCCGCTGCTTGGCCTGTTGAAAAACTCTCTGGTCAGCATGAAGTCGGAAGCTTTGCGCTCGTCACAAGAGACGGGGGAAGAATATTCCCTTGTTGATAGCCAAAGCACCCTGAGGTCTGTTTCTCAGCGCATATCGGAGGAGGTGGAGGTGGAGGAGGATGAGGAGGAAGAGGAGGAGAATGTTGGCGAGACACAAGAGGGGACCATTGTTGAGTCCTTCACTGTTCAGCGTGTATGGGCAGAAGAAGAGGAGTTGGAGGAGTTGGAGGAGGAGGAAATGGACAGTCAGGCCAGTGAGGGGAGTGAATTCTTACGCGTTGGTACTCTGGCGCATATGGCAGATTTCATGCTAGGCTGCCTATCCCGTGACCCTCGCGTTCAAAGAATTTATTCCAGCACCGATTACTGGGTGTTCACTCTCCTGGACCCACGGTACAAGCAAAATCTTCCCACTCTCATCCCTGGAGAGGAAAGGAGTGTGAGAATGCATGAATACCAGCAGGCCCTGGTGCACAAGCTGAAACAGTATTTCCCTTCTGACAGCGCTAGCGGCAGAGTGCGTAGTTCTGCGGGACAAGTAGCGAGGGAGAGTAGGCGAGCAGGCAGCTTGTCCAGCACTGGCAAGGGTACGCTTTACAAGGCTTTTGCCAGCTTTATGTCACCCCAGCAAGACACTGTCACCTGTCCCCAGTCTCGGCAGAGTAGGGCTGATCTTTACAGAAAGATGGTGAGGGAGTACGTAGCTGACCATACCATCGTCCTAAATGATCACACAGCTCCCTACAACTACTGGGTTTCAAAGCTGGACATGTGGCACGAACTGGCGCTCTACGCCTTGGAGGTTCTTGCCTGCCCTGCCGCTAGCGTCTTGTCCGAGCGGGTTTTCAGTGCAGCTGGTGGCATCATCACCGATAAGCGTACACGCCTGTCGACTGACAGCGCTGACAGGCTGACGCTTATTAAAATGAATAAAGGCTGGATTTCTCAGAATTTCCAATCTCCACCAGGTGAAGGAAGCTCAACCTGAATAATTGATCCACTCCTCCTCCTCCTCCTCATTTTCCTCCTTCTCCTCATCTTTGTACAGTAAAGCAGAGGAAACTGGCTATTTTTTGACAGGGCCCACTGGCTCTTGCTATAGTACTTCATGCATTTAATTTTTCTGGAGGGCCACCTACCCGGTCCTCTGTTTGAAACAATTTTTGTGAGTGCCACATACAGGCACTCAATCTATTCCATTTTACTGCAGGGCCACCTACCTGCTCCTCTGGTTTGAAACATTTTTGGGACTGCCACATACAGGCACTCAATCTATTCCATTTTACTGCAGGGCCACCTACCTGCTCCTCTGGTTTGAACAATTTTTGGGACTGCCACATACAGGCACTCAATCTATTCCATTTTACTGCAGGGCCACCTACCTGCTCCTCTGGTTTGAACAATTTTTGGGACTGCCACATACAGGCACTCAATCTATTCCATTTTACTGGAGGGCCACCTACCTGCTCCTCTGGTTTGAAACATTTTTGGGACTGCCACATACAGGCACTCAATCTATCCCATTTTACTGGAGGGCCACCTACCTGCTCCTCTGGTTTGAAACATTTTTGGGACTGCCACATACAGGCACTCAATCTATTCCATTTTACTGCAGGGCCACCTACCTGCTCCTCTGGTTTGAACAATTTTTGGGACTGCCACATACAGGCACTCAATCTATTCCATTTTACTGCAGGGCCACCTACCTGCTCCTCTGGTTTGAACAATTTTTGGGACTGCCACATACAGGCACTCAATCTATTCCATTTTACTGGAGGGCCACCTACCTGCTCCTCTGGTTTGAAACATTTTTGGGACTGCCACATACAGGCACTCAATCTATCCCATTTTACTGGAGGGCCACCTACCTGCTCCTCTGGTTTGAAACATTTTTGGGACTGCCACATACAGGCACTCAATCTATTCCATTTTACTGCAGGGCCACCTACCTGCTCCTCTGGTTTGAACAATTTTTGGGACTGCCACATACAGGCACTCAATCTATTCCATTTTACTGGAGGGCCACCTACCTGCTCCTCTGGTTTGAAAAATGTTTGGGACTGCCACATACAGGCACTATCCAAATTAAATTGTCTCCATAGCAGCCTCCACACGTTGTCTCCATTGCTACCTCCAAAAGTCGTCCATATAGCTGCCTCCATACATCGTCCCTTTATCAAACGAGGTGTGTCAGGCAGAAATTTGGGTTGTTTTCATGGATTCCACATCAAAGTTGTTAACTTTGTCGCCACCCTGCTGTGTTATCCACAAAATATACTGGCAAACTTTTACCATTTAGGGATATTATTTCAGCGCTTCTTGCGCATCTGTTTACATTCCCCTCACCCGGCATATCCTAAACTTATAAGAACGCTACTACACTTGATCTTATACAAAAGGTTCTTAGAAGTGCTGTTTGGGGAGTAGCCTAGAGACAGGGGCTTGGATTGGCGAAAGCTCGCCTGGCAGCGGAACGCCAGCTCCATGCGCATCATGCGCTTCTTGCGCATCTGTTTACATTCCCCTCACCCGCCATATCCCAAACTTATGAGAACGCTACTACACTTAACTTGGTGCAGGCTGGGACCGAGTCTGACCCTGGGGCTGGTCATATACTGCCGACGCAGAGAATTGCGGGGCCTACCTCGGTCCAGGTCTCAAAGGCCTACTATACCTCCTCCCACCCCTCCTCCACCTCCTCCTCCTCCGAATTACCATCCGTGGGCATGGCGCCATCAGTCGGTAGCTCTAGGCACAGCAGCAGTGCCGTCGCTAAGCGACAGCAGGCGGTGCTGAAACTGCTGAGCCTAGGCGATAAAAGGCACACCGCCCAAGAGCTATTACAGGGCATTCCACATCAAAGTTGTTAACTTTGTCGCCACCCTGCTGTGTAATCCCCAAAATATACTTGCAAACTTTTACCATTTAGGGATATTATTTCAGCGCTTCTTGCGCATCTGTTTACATTCCCCTCACCCGCCATATCCTAAACTTATAAGAACGCTACTACACTTGATCTTATACAAAAGGTTCTTAGAAGTGCTGTTTGGGGAGTAGCCTATAGACAGGGGCTTGGATTGGCGAAAGCTCGCCTGGCAGCGGAGCGCCAGCTCCATGCCAAGATCCAACTAACATAGTTTTAACTGCAGCACCTTTAATCTACTACTAGTTCACTGCCTCCATACATCGTCCCCTTATCAAACGAGCTGTGTCAGGCAGAATTTTGGGTTGTTTTCATGGCTTCCATGTTAACTTTGTCGCCACCCTGCTGTGTAATCCACAAAATATACTGGCAAACTTTTATCATGTACCGATATTATTTGAGCGCTTCTTGCTCACCTCCTTTGGTTCCTCTCTGCCACCCATTGGTTTGAAGCCTGAGTCCATTTAGGGTATGTCGCCATGACACTCTCTAGCCTGCTGCCGCTGCCTCTGCATGCCGTCCCCTATAGTGTCAGGGTCAATTATTGGATGTTTTAGATGCTATCTAGCTTCATTCTGTCACTCTGTCATGGCCATGCTGTTGCCCATAATTTTGGCATAATGGTGCGATTATGCAGCCTCAGAGGCATCCATGCATGCTGCCCCTGCTGTTTCCTGTCCATTTCCGTGGTGTTTCCATCCTTTTCTGAGGTTCCCAGGTGTTTGGCCAAGCTTCCCTGTGCAGAGCCTTGGTCCCCTTGAAAAATGCTCGAGTCTCCCATTGACTTCAATGGGGTTCGTTATTCGAGACGAGCACTCGAGCATCGGGAAAAGTTCGTCTCGAATAACGAGTACCCGAGCATTTTAGTGTTCGCTCATCTCTATTAACAAACAATAATGGGAATAAGGTTTGAGATGCAAGCATCCCATGAGTTATGACTCATACTCAATATATCTGTATTAGAAATTTGCTAGCCAAAAGTATGTGTCAAATCGAATGTTCTATAAAGGTTTGGTTATAACTCCTCCTTTAAGATTCTGCTGACAGACACTCTTTATGATGTTTCAGTGACATTTTATCATTTTAAATCCTATGAAAGTAGATGAGATCACTTGAACATAAAGATGTAAACCCAGCCTGCTGAAAGTCCTCTATCTGGTATAGTCAGGGCTATCATCTGGGAAGTGCTAGCAGTAATGTGGTCCAGAGCCCATGAAAAGGATTTCACAGTAAGTGCTACACTTTTACACATTTAGATTTACACAGTAGCTAATTTCAGTACCTCATTTTACCTCCAAGTACATCAGCTTTATACTAGGTAAAGGCATAGCTCAACTCTCCTGGCTCCTATTGTTAAATATCTAATACCCCCCCTACCTACCACAAGTGCCTTTTTATGTAGAATAGTGGACTTGCTATAGCATGGTTGTCATGGTGTAGAGAAGAATGATCTGCCCCCCACACCTTGTAGTTACTTGGTGACCCTAAGACTGGGGGAAGCACATCCATCTGCATACCTGGCAGCAATATCTGGGCATTTTAAAATTGAGCAATAATTTATTGAGCCTCAATATTTTCTAAAGTAAAAAAAAATGTACTAATTTTCAACAGTGCCACCTCAGCCCATTGCTATCTCTTCTCAGTGGGACAAAGTAAAAAAATCAGCCACAGTCAGGAGTCTTAAGTGATGCTTCATCTGGGCAACAACTTTTAATGTTGGTAATCAAATGAAATACGTTGTCTCCTATATTGTTGTGTAGGAAGCTTAGCTACAACTATGATGCCTCATCATACTGTATTGCATTATGAGCCAGAGCTTGGCACAGTGCAACATACAGGCAGTCCACGGGTAACATACAAGATAGGTTCTGTAGGTTTGTTCTTAAGTTGAGTTTGTATGTGAGTCGGAACCGTGACAATTGGATTTTAAAAATGTTGGATTAACAATAAATCTTAATAACAGGCACCATTGATAACGGTTAAAGCTGTTTATTGTAACCTAGGACTAAAGTACAGTAAATTCCCAGAATCCAGAGGTCCGTTTGTAACTAGGGGTCCTATGTAAGTCAGGTGTTCTTAAGTAGGGGACCGCCTGTATTATATACTGGCTACTACATTCTATGAGATTTTCTTGTTGGAGTGAAGATTGTTAATGTAACATAACTATGGCCTAGAGAGCCTACATACAAAAGCTTATTCTTCTCACAGAAGACTTTCCCGCTGCAGGATAACACAACTATTATTAATATCTTCATTCTACTCTTACAAGCTTTACACTTTGCTTTAGTGGAAATGCACTGGCTTAAAAATAATGCTTTCATAAATGATTGAGCACTGCAAAGTCGAATCACATTTGTGTTTTGCTTGGTGTGGCTAACAGAAGCTCAGAGGAATTTTTAGCTCACACAGTAAATGCAGAACAGCAAATTCCAGTGTAGCTTTAGACTTGAAATATAGCACAAATTTCCATCTGAGGCCCTGCAAAATGGAGCAATATATAGCTCTGAAGTATTGTGCTCAGTAGATACTGTATTACTGTAATTGTTTTAGATTTGTCATCTTAGCAAAATGCTATTTTTCATGTAGTGGAATGCTTTATCTAGTTTTACTTGCTTATTAGCTTTGCGAAACTAAGCTGTATGCCTGGTGTATGCACTGCTTCCTGCACTCAGTGGGCCAAAAGGAAAAATTATGAGAGAAGGAGAGAAAAGAAAGGAAGAGAGGAGGGTGAAAAGGGAAACACAGGCGGTACCCTACTTAAGAACACCTGACTAGATGACCCCTAGTTACAGACGGACCCCTCTGCCCACTGTGGTGAAGCTCTCTGGATGCTTTACTTTAGTCCTAGGCTGCAATAATCAGCTGTAAGGTGTCTATAATGAAGCTTTATTGATAATCCTTGGTCCAATTAAAGAGGGAAGGATAGAAGGAAGTACTTATGGCAATTTGTATCATTTAATTGACATAGTAAATTAATAAAATTAAAATAAATAAATACATTAAATAATAATAATAATATAAAAAAACTTCTATGCAGCCCATTTTTAGTTTATATGGAGATTTTTCTCCTCCTGCCAGGAGAAAGCAAGATGGGAAGCATCCATTGGACACACCCAAAAAACTTGAGCAGGAAGTATAGACCATCATTGTTGGAAGGATAAGACTATGGTCACCAGCAATGCTTGATGGATAAGATTATTTATGCCACCACTGCTTAATGGATAAGAGACTATGGTCACCAGCAATGCTTGATGGATAAGATTATTTATGCCACCACTGCTTAATGGATAAGAGACTATGGTCACCAGCAATGCTTGATGGATAAGATTATTTATGCCACCACTGCTTTATGGATAAGACTATGGTCAGCAGCAATGCTTGATGGATAAGATTATGTATGCCACCACTGTTTAAT
The DNA here is from genome assembly GCF_040894005.1 of Engystomops pustulosus. Classification (NCBI taxonomy): domain Eukaryota; kingdom Metazoa; phylum Chordata; class Amphibia; order Anura; family Leptodactylidae; genus Engystomops; species Engystomops pustulosus. The sequence continues at coordinate 185,670,282 of NC_092411.1, forward strand.
GGATAAGACTATGGTCACTAGCAATACTTGATGGATAATATTGTAATCACCACCATTGCCTAATGGATAAGACAAGAGTCACAATCAATGCTTGATGGATAAGATTATGTATGCCCCCACTACTTAATGGATAAGACTATGGTCACCACCAATGCTTGATGGATAAGATTATGTATGCCACCTCTGTTTAATGGATAAGACTATGGTCACCAGCAATGCTTGATGGATAAGATTATGTATGTCACCACTGTTTAATGGATAAGACTATGGTCAGGTCACCAGCAATACTTGATGGATAAGATTATGTATGTCACCACTGTTTAATGGATAAGACTATGGCCACCAGCAATACTTGATGGATAAGATTATGTATGCCACCTCTGTTTAATGGATAAGACTATGGTCACCAGCAATGCTTGATGGGTAACATTATGTATGCCACCACTGTTTAATGGATAAGACTAGAGTCACAAGCCACGCTTGATGGATAACATTATGTTTGCCACCATTTCTTAAAGGATACGACTATGTTCACCACCATGGATTCCACCATTGGATTCCACCATTGCTTGATTGTGGTAGCTAGCTCTGTTTTATAGATAAGATTATGGTCATAGGCACTTCTTGTGAGATAAGTTTATGGTTGCCACCACTGCTTAATGGATAAGACTATAGTCTCCAGCAATGCTTGATGGATAAGATCATGGATGTCAACATTGCTTGATAGATAAGACTATGGTCACCACCATTGCTTGATGGGTAATAATATGGTAGCCAGCATTGTTTGATGAAGACAATTATAGTGATAATAGTACTCTTTATTTATATAGCATCATCATATTTTGTAGCACTTTACAAATTATAGGGGACATATACAAATAAAATACTACATTACAGAGTACAAACAGTCATACAGAACAATGGGAGTGAGGACCTTGCTCACTGTCTATGGGGATGAGTGGGTAACACAAGAGGTATAACAGCTTATATAATGGTCCAGCCATTCTTTATAAGGGAACAAAATAAAATAATTTAATAAATAAAAAATCTGCTGCAATTTTATATACAAAATCCAAAGTGGGACTGCAGAGAAGCCTGGAGCGTGGTATCTTGTGGTATCTTATATATATATATCTTATATGGCGGCTGATGGCTGGTTCAAGTAGCAGAATTTTTATTTATTAAATTATTTTATATTGTTCCCTTATAAAGAATGGCTGGACCATTATACAATCTCTTTTACATCTTGTGTCACCACCTCATCCTCATAGTCTGTAAGCTCTTGTGAGCAGGGCCCTCACTCCTATTGTTCCATATGACTGTTTGTACTCTGTAATGTAATATTATATTTCTATATGTCCCCTATGATTTGTGAAGCGCTACAGAATTTGATGGGGCTATATAAATAAAGATTATTATTAAAGATTATTATTTATATATATTATTTGCTGGATAACAGATGGGTAGATGGCATAGGATGGGTTATTTAAGAGAGTTGACATATAATTCAGTTAGGAAGTGTAATGGTAACCATTTTTTTTAATGGATAAGATTTTTGTCATGAGCACTGCTTTATGGATAATATTATGGTGGTCCGCACTTCTTGTTGGATAAGTTTATGGTCACCAGCGCTACTTCATGGATGTGGATAATGTATAGATGAATTAAACATAACATACATATTGTATCATAAGGAAAGTATAATACCCAAGGCGGAAAACATAAAATACTGACAAAATAAAGTACTGATTCAAATAAAGGCCAACATAAAGACATAAACTGGGATATCCCAGGATGTCTTGAAGAAGCAGAATCTTTGGTACTTGACAGCAAGTGTTACTTCACTGGAATCTCCAGTGATCAAAATTAATCTATTTGGACAACTGGTAGTAAGTATTACACTGTGATCTTTGGATTTTCTGTAAAATTCAGGATAGGTCCCCACCAGAATGTATCATATTCCTCTTTGGCCAAGAGACAGGGACCCCCCTCCTCTTCATCTACATATTTTCTGTGTTTCTACTTCAAAATACACTTATAAAAATGTAATAGAAAGTATGATTTTGCTTTAAACCATTGTATCAGAAAAAATGGTGCAATCTTCAAACTGTTGGATATAATACAGGAATCACACTTAGTAACAAATCACATCCTGAATTTAAATCGATACACAAAAATAGCTGCCAGATGTTTTATATCTATTGTTCATATTAAAGATCACAATACATTTCATGAAAATTGACCTACAGCCAATCTTTTATATACCTTGATTGGCTGTAAATTATCAAAAAAATAAAGCATTTTTATTAATATTATTTTTCTAATGGAACGCTGCTTAATTTTTTTCCAACAGTCTGTATTATCTGATGGGCTGTTTATATGCGTGTGCCGGGTTTATTTATTGTTAGAAGAACAAATGAGTCTCGGCCTGAAGTCTACAGGCCCCTTGAGAATTGAAAGAACCTCCAGGGCCTTCCAAGTCAGGTTGTGTTAATCACAAAATAAATAAGAGGTTGTTATACAATTTCTAATACAGATCACAGAGATAAGATTAGGAGGCTGGACAGAGCTTTGTATAGAAAGCACTAAGCATGTGCCAAGATATGATTGTCCCGTCCTTCCCTAGTGAATTTCTAGAGATAAGCAGCCTTAGCAAATTACTATTTAGCACATCTTTTTCTGCTGCTCTTTCAGCGCCTGCATTAATTTTAATGAAAGTCTATCTCATGATTTGTATTGGATTAGCTGGCTACTTTTCTCCTTCTTTTGTTTGCTTCATCCTTTGTGAATAACGGCTGAAGCATGATGGCATAATTTCATCTCAAATAAGTATTGATATACAAAGTCTATTACATCAGGAATGGAAGTGAAGCATGTACAAAGCAGATAAAAGCTAGGTCATATTCTATGCAATACAAAAAGCTTTATATACTTTATATACTTGTTGTCAGAGCGTCAAATGTTACCTTTTGTTACTGGTGTTTTATTTCATATTAGGAATGACCATTGGTTGGTTTACACAAAGTGAATTGTTAAATAGAGCTGTAAAATATTCTTGATGTGTGGCTGAATTCAGTGTTTTCCATACAAACTTATTCAATCTAACTGGATGTACCATGAACACTCTTGGGCTCTATTCACATGGCTGTAATTGTGGTCATGAACTGGATGCACAAATTGAGGCAAGATCATGACCACAACAGAAGTCTTTGGCACAAACTCATGGTACGGTGGGCATACATTTTAATAAATTAGGATTTATTAATTGCCCTGACATGTCTTTAAGTAATTAATTCTGGGGCATATTTTCTTGCCGCTTCCATCAGATGGGATATACCTCTGTTATGCCTTCTAGAAAAATATATTGGAATTGACAACTTAGTGTTATCATCACCGTTACCAATAGGTTGCAATTTTCACAACTTCTAATTGCTCCTGGAACATTGATGTATTTTAAGACTTGATGAAGACAAGCAGTGGACGCTGTGGCCAGGTTGACATTGTCCAAACTTTTAGTCACTGTGGTTTTATTTTATAAGTATTGCAAGGTCTCTTTGTCACATTATTACCTTATTTATTAAAGTGATAACATCATGGATATCTAGGGAGAGAACACAGACCTATTGAGAACACAGACAGAAACATAAAAAACAAGAGGTTTCTTCCATGTTGGAAAACCTATTTTTACTACACTCCACCAGAAAAATCCTAAATACAGCATACAGAATATACACGTTCAATAGCAAATAGAGTCACTGGGATATGGGATTTTAGATGTGTTGTTTCTCAAAGACTTTCATGCTGCTTAATGTCCCCCAGTACAGCACTTTTCTCACCTACTGAAAGTAAAATTTAATGTGTGCAAATAAAGAACAATAATAAAGAATGCTATAATTACCCTCACCCATAAAAGGTATATTGTTGGTTTAGATATTATAATTGACTTATTGTAATGGGACAAATGGGGATTGATAAGTCATATTAGAAATGAATGATGGCATCCGCTTGAATAAGCATCATTTTCCATTTTGTTACTTTTACATTCCCAAGTGAAGTGAAATTATTTTCTGTTTTCTGTGGCTCCTTTTCAAGAATTTTGGGGTCCCAATGTGAAGATTAATTGCTCTATAAACAGACTTTCTATAGAGTCTACCTGTCCAGTTCTGTTACGGGGCTTTACAGTCTGACATAAGAGTTAGCTTTTCACTCAAAAATTGAGGTACCATTCATGCATCACTTGAACCACATAATGACCATATAAATAATATATTTATCTAACTTACAATGTTTCCTTCAAGCTGTCTGAGAATGTTTAATCATGCAATTTCTTTTCATTATATGTAGCACATCATTCTGCATAGATAACATTTCCATTGCCGTCATAGCTTTCCAAGAGTCACAAAACAAGGATTTTGGTCAGCTATTATTCCTCTTTATAATAACAATTTAAAGGACATCTTTCACCAGTTTAGCAGTGTAAGATGCTCGTTACCTGTACGGGGTGATTACACTTCTTTTGGCTCAATATGGGGTTCCGTAATAATGGAGAAAACAGCGGTTCTAACGTCATCCGACTTGTTTGAAATCTTGCACAGGCGCGTGATGGACAGTGCAGCTGCGTAATGGACATATTTGTGTACCTATGCGAGATTTCAAACAAGTCGGATGACGTCAGTGACAGGCGGAAGACTGCAGCCGGCAGGAAAGCTGAATATGAGTTAATCTAGCTATGCAGGCATACATTCGTGTAAATGCAGCCTAGCACTGATAAACTGGTGATAGATGTCCTTTAAGATCTAATATTCAAAAGTCATCTAAATGCAACACAAGTAACTATTTGGTAAACTGATTCTGAATCCTCAAATTATTGCCAGAAGATAAAGAGAGAATTGTATGGCTTGATTTCCATTTAATAACTGGTATGAAACCAGGGGAATTGTTGTAGCCTGCTTGAGAGGTGTGCTTAAACTGTGACCATTCTATCTACAATTATCGGGACATATGACTTGACAAAGAGAGTGTTACACCCCCAAAAAGCATACTTTCAGCAACTGGACACTATAATCTTCAAGCTTTTACTTTTGTGATTTGCCAAGTCTAATGAGTATGGCTCATTGAATTCCCATCCTTAAAGTGAACTTGTCACCACACTAACCGCCAAGTTTTCAAACAGTAACCTCTTCTGTAATATTTACATCCCATGGAGGTGCTTTTAGCATATTTCTAGCAGCATGAATTAAAAATCATCCTTTATTCTTTTGTAGTAAACACTCAGACAGTTAGGTGATCCCGGCGCCCACAGTCAGGTAACTCCTCGTCCTGCAGTCAGGTAACTCCACCTCTTGCAGTCAGGCTGCTCTGCCCACTCCATGGATCTGCAACAGCCCTCCTAGATCTTCAGGTAGCCAGAGAATGACATCACATTTAGAAGCCAGGGCTTGGGACACCAGATGTATGGAGTGGGCAAAGCAAACTGACTGCAGGAGGAAATAATAAAAGGTAATAAAAATATGATTTTTCAATCATGCAGAAACCTAGAAATATTCTAAAAACACCTCCATGGAATGTACATATTAGAGAAGAAGTTGAGGTTTGTGGGCTCTGGGTGGTTAGTGCGGTGACAGGTTTGTTTTAATTGTTTGAAAATTTTTTAAAAAGGCTCATTTTATGTACAAATCTTATGTAAAATATGTATCAATGGTATCTGTGGTCCATGGTTTGTGACTGAGGAATTGCTGATTTTGTCTCTGTATTTCATTGTACTTTGTTTGTGTGTTAGCTTGCTGGCTGGTTAGGGGTTGATTGCACCTACAGTCTCCTCATCCAAACATGCTTAACAGTTGTGACTGACAGAGCTTTGCTCCAATCAATTCTGGAGCAGAAGCTCTGGTTTCCCAGTATTTTGTTCCCATTCAGTTGAGTGCCGGTTATCTTGACCAGCTCCAAACCTTGAGAGAGAGACACTGGGGGAGATTTATCAGAATTGTCTCAGAGCAAAACAGCTATATTTGGTCATGGTAACCAATCACAGCTCAGCTTTGATTTTTTTAAACTGTTGTCGGAAAATGAAAGCTGAGCTTTTATTGGTTGCTATGAAAAACTAGAGCATGTTTGCTCTTAGACACTTCTGATAAATCTTCCCACTGTTTTCTGCATGCCTGGAATTTTAATCTTGACTTCTGTTATAGATTACCCATCTATTTCAGTTATTTTGCACTTCATTACTATCTCTTTTGTGACTCGGCTCATCAACTATTCTACTCTGTTTGTGTTGGTTGTCCTGTTACGTGTTTGCTGTTTTAACTTTGTCACAGGGAGGGACTTCCTTCTAGTTGTCCCATAACATTTGAGCAAGTAGTTAGGGCCTTTTGGGGGGGGCTTGAATTTAGGGCTCACTGTCCTGTTTGTGTTTCTGAACCTGGTTCTCTCATTACAGCTTAATGCTTACAAGTGATAAAAACAATCCATAAAAGCAGGATAAGTATTCCACTACACAGCAGAATCAATTAGTTGTTACAGTAAACATGGAAAAATGATAATTAAAGGAGTGTTCATGTTTCAACAAATAAATGTTATGTTTGTACAATACAAAGTTAAATATTTAAGTCCAATATACTTTCTGTATCAATGCCTCGCTATTTTCTAGATCTCTCCCTGATGTCATTCAGTCGTAAGCCTCGTTGACTTCCAGTAGATAAATGTCTGTCCATGGTCATGTGATGTCACACAAGTGCACAGCCCATTATAATCATAAAGAATAATCAGAGCTGTGTGTAATAAGGAGCCATGCAGCAATTTCTATTCACTGGATGTAAACATAGAAGCTTTTTATAGAATGACAACATGCAGAAATCTTGAAAACTATGAGGAATTGATGCAGCAGGTATATTTAAAAATTGTATAACTTTTCATTACACAAACAACAACACTTATTTTCTAAGATGGGAATATCCCTTAAATCTCAATTGCTATATGTAATGTTCACTACAAAGACAGCATACACAGTAATGTAAAAGGAACTGGTCCCTAAATATATCTGTGATTGGAAAATAAAGTATTGTATCACAAAAGGAAAAAAACTATTAGTACAGATACTAAAACTACATTAAACTCACATACTGTAACTTCATGTTGCCATCCTGGATTAGGATGTGGGAAAAATTGTACTAAAATAGAAGCCAAGAAAAAACTCTACTATTTTGCTTTATTAATTGTATAATATACATATATTTTCCCAGATATGTTACGTAAAATATTATAGTGGTCTTTGTGCATGGAGAAACCTTATTTCCTCCCTAAGATCTTCTGTACCACCTCAAGTTATACCCTTTTGCTTATGTTTTTCATTATGTTTATCCTTATGTTTGATATTGTGCATGTTACAGCTAAACATCCCTTCCATAAATATGTTTTATAGTTTTAAGGTCTCGCTAAGTGAAGTAATTCCTTGTGATTTTTCTTCTACAGTGGGAAGAAATTGGAGAGGTTGATGAGAACTATGCTCCAATACATACATATCAAGTATGTAAAGTGATGGAACAGAATCAGAACAACTGGCTCTTGACTAGTTGGATCTCAAATGAAGGAGCATCAAGAATCTTCATTGAACTCAAATTCACTCTCCGGGATTGCAACAGTCTTCCAGGAGGACTTGGTACGTGTAAGGAAACATTTAATGTACATTATTTTGAATCAAATGAAGAAGATGGCAGGAATATAAGGGAAAATCAGTATATTAAGATAGATACCATTGCAGCTGATGAAAGCTTTACAGAGCTGGACTTGGGAGATAGAGTCATGAAGCTAAATACAGAGGTGAGAGATATTGGACCTTTGACCAAGAAGGGGTTCTACCTTGCATTTCAAGATGTTGGAGCATGTATTGCCCTAGTGTCTGTTCGGGTGTACTACAAGAAATGCCCATCAGTTGTGCGTAACTTAGCACTTTTTAAAGATACCATAACTGGAGCAGATTCTTCACAGCTTTTGGAAGTATCTGGAGTGTGTGTCAACAATTCAGTGACAGAAGAAGCTCCAAAAATGCATTGCAGTGCTGAAGGGGAATGGCTTGTTCCCATTGGAAAATGCATGTGTAAAGAGGGCTATGAGGAAAAGAACAATACTTGTCAAGGTAAGACTATTTTCTAAAACTAAATAACCATTGCACCAAAACCCTTTGGAATGTGGTCGGAGGTTGAAGCAAAATTATAGTGGAAAGAATCTGATATCAAACTAAACTGAAATCTATCTTGGAAAAAACTGATATTATGTGTGAGTAGTTATATATAGCCGTTTAAAAAGATTTAAAGAAAAAAAATTAAATTATGTACCTGTTAAGCTATACAGTATGTATATGTATATATACTGTATTCATTGCATGAGGAAGTTATTTATAAAAAAATATGTTGAACATAAAATGAAATGTATTGAATAATAATGACAAAAAATTGAACAAGCAAATACCAAATAATATACAAGTATAACTTGTGCATTTTGCTGTCGCATCACATTTGATGGAATTAAAAAGCTTATTACATTTGCTTCCAGATCGGTGGTTCTCACCTTCACTCTTCATTGTTTGTAAACAGGTCAAATATTTTAATTATAGCTGCTCCAGCAGAAGTCACTTCATCAGGAAGACTGATTTAGACACAACCTTGTTGGTTTTGAATTATTTTGATTTACTCTCGCTAATAAAATAACTCCAGCTTACTAACAGTGGAATAGAATGCAGTGATTTAGCATAATTAATCTCTTATCTAATCTTTTGACTATAACATTCCATTAATAAATACAAGCTACTCAGAATATACAGTACTTGCCACATGCCTGTGCCTATTTTCTATTGCTCCACAATATGCAGTTAGAAATTATTTTGTGCAGGTGTGCCCATCATGAAAGGATCCACCACCAGGATGAATTATTGTAAACCAATCACACTGACATACTGATGTGTGTTTTAGCTTCTTAAGCCCTTGTTTAAATGAAAAAAAAAGGTTTTAAAAATTATGCAAATGTGGGGATTTAGACGTCAATGGAGCCTGGAGCCCCTTAGGCTCATTTGCATATATATTTTTAACTTTTTTCATAAAAACAATGGGTTAAGAGGCTAAAAGAATAATGGATCCTGCTAAAGGTGGCACACACCAGTATGTAAATGTTCTTGGTTTACAATTCTTCATACTGGGGGTAGATGCCCCTTAAAGAGAACCCATCATGTAAAATAACCCCCCTGAACTAAATATATTTTCATAGACTGCCATTAGAGAGCATTGCCTCTATCCCTTCATTGTCCCTCTACATGCCTGTAAACTTAAGCAATGAGGTCCTAAAGCTGTATGCAAATGACCTGTGAAATGTCCAATGAGTCATTAGCATATTCAAGCTGTCCAGCTTATTCATGAGTGGGAGGCACAGCTACAGCCCCAGTGCCTGACTGAGAGCTGCTCCATGCAATGGCTGCTCCATGTGCTTGCTGGTGGCCACGCCTCCTGCAGCCTGTGTGTGTATATGAGAGATACAACAGCTCCAGCCAGCCATGTTATAGCAGAACATGTCAGGTACTTGTGTAGCTGATGTCTGTGTCTCACACATGTGTATTAGGAAGATGCAGCATGTTAGCAGATGCAGCACAGACACCAGCAATGCTTTACTATACATTACACACAGACATGAGCAGGGGGAGGAGAGGGGAGGGGTAACAGGGGTGACAGCACTGCCTCTGACCATGTGACCTGCCTCATTTACATAATAAAAATGATGATTTTGCAATGATTAATGTATGAATTGACTAGATAAATGCTGATATGGATCCTTTTGATCTGCTCCAACAGGTAGTAGTGACAGGACTAGTGACAGGGACCTGATGACAGGTGTTCTTTAAAGTACAGCTGTAGAGTATAAAAACATTTGCTTAGCTTTGCAATAAGCCAAATTAAGCATTTCTCTAATTTACACTTATTTATCTATACACTTTTGTCATCTAGCCAGATTGCAGCTAACAGTTACCTCGTCCCTTTGGTTGTCTTTGAACGATTGGTTGCCATGGGAATCTATAGCTAGATAAAGAAGGGTGGGTGTATGTTGTTGGGAGGGGTTACTAGCACATGTTCGCTCATAATCAGTAGCTGCTGGGTGCAGAAAAAATGAGTCCCATCATCATGTAAAAAGCTCCAGGACCTGCAGGGATGTCATAAGCATATGACTGATCACATGCTTCAGGTCATCCAATTAGACACCAGGAATGTTATGTAGCAGAGCTGTTTGTGTTTGAAAGTTTGAATATAGTAGAAATGGGTATGTATCAAAGTATGAATGCACAAATAAAGACATACCTCAGGCTCCCCATCAGTTCAAATAAATGGCATCAGATCCTTCATGCACAGCACAGTGTATATGCAGTGCAACCTCCTTGCACAGTAAAGTGATGGTCTGCAGATAGGGGGCAGCTTCCATAGAATATAATATATAAATAATTCAATAAAGGTCTTTATAATAACTTATTCATAATGTGGGTATTTATGTGGTTAATGCCATGTTTAGCCTATTTTATAGTATAATTTTTAAAGACAGTACAGTACTCATATAATAAACATAAACTAAATGGTAAATACCTAATTAGAGAATTGATGTATATATGATTATATGTATTTTTTCAAATAAAATAAATCACATTATGGAAACAGGAGAAAGCTATATATATATATATATATATGTTTTAGTAATGTAAAGTCTGTCAATTTCAAGGACACCTGAAATATAAAGCCTTGTTGATGGTTATGATGGTTATATAAATAGGAAGGGTTGAAATAAGAAAGAACAGTAAAGGTTATTTTTACACTGTGAATCTGAGTACATTCATGAAAAAAGAAATGAACTCAATGAGAAAAAAGACTTGAATTTTCTACATTTGCACATGAGTGCCCTTTTCTTTTATTCACTTCAAGTGTGGTAATAACCCTTATTTAAAAGAAAGGTCTTCTACACTATATTAACTCATGTTATCAGTTGATAATAGATATAAAGAATTTAAAGATGAGAAATGACCTGCCGCAATTATAAAAGTTCTGATAAGGTAAATCTAAGGTTTCAATGGAAGGAAGTGTATACTGAGCAAAAGTAAAATAGAACAGCTCAAAGTATACAATTGTGACCAAAATAATATACAGTCTGAGTTTTTTATGTTTCATCTTGTTTACATTATATATTAAGAGTTAGAAAATATAACTAGTTGTGTTTTTTTAGTTAAATATATATCTTTATATTTTTCATGGCGTAAAATTAAAAACATATAACTAGTAACCCTCCCTTTCAGTAGTTTAATATTATTTTTATTATTATTATACTAATAACTGGTAACAAATCAGAGAAGGATATGGTTAACTTCTGATGTTTACCATTACCCATTCTGCCTCATGGATAGACATGTATTGCCCCTTAACTCTGTGCAATGCTATTATTTGCCAATTCTTTTTGTCCATTTATATTGGGGGGTATGTCATGCACAGTCTAAAATACTATTGGATCAGTGCTTACAAAATCACACAGAATGTCAACAAAAGGAAATATTAACAACCAGTCGGCAATTTATTAATACATTTTAAGAATAGCAGTGGAAACAAGATAAGAAGGTACGGCTGAACCAATTTTTCATTAAAAACTTACAGGAAGTCCCCTGGGTTACGTAGACAGGTAACTATGTTCTTTAGTTTAGTACTTTAGTTGAATTTGTATGTAAGATGGAACTGATACATTTTATAATTGTAGCTCCAGAAAAAAATGTGTGACTGTTATGGATATGACTACTTATATTTCTTGGTTAAAGTTATTAAAAAAGAGTTAACATTTGTTATGGACATAACTTAGTTTCATATTCTGAAACTATGCAGGACGACATTTGCGTTCTACGACCTCCAAGACAACCAACATCATCTCCAACACAGCCTTGAAGGGGTACATCATGTTCCTCCTCCATAAACTGTGAGGAAGACTGGAGCCTCATGTATATCAATATCACATGATATGTTGTCTATCCTATGTGCCTTACTCAGTATAGATGGAAACATGACCAACATAGGATAAGCCAATCAAAACCAAGCACTGTGCCTAAGAGTGCTCCTTTCTCATATACTCAATAACATACCCTGTAGTTCAATAATAAAGTATGAGTTGTGATACGGCTCTCATCCCAGTACTGGATTAACTGATAAATCACCAAGTTGGAATTCATTCTACAACTTTTACAGAGGGTTTTGAAGACCCTGGCCTCGAACATCTCTTACATGATAATCGGATTTTAAAAATTTTGTGCTGTCATGGGAACAAGGACTATCAATAAAGCTTTATTACAGACACCTCACAGGTGATCATTGCACCTTACCAAAGTTAAGCATCCTGAGAGCTTCACCAGAAGTCTCAGTGGGCAGAGAGGTCTGTCTGTAACTAGGGGTCGTCTGTAAGTCAGGGGACTGACTGCCTGTAAGTAGATGAGTCATAAAAATGCCTGCTTTTAATGTCCATTTTAAAATGGCTCAATGATTAAATGAATAAACTTGTACAGGATAAAATTCTAGGAGACACCAAAGTTTCCTATTTGGGAAAGGGGTCTCTGGGAAAGGAGTCTCTGATTATTATGCCAGTGACCATGTGTGATATAGGACACAATTTGCTATTATTTCTTCACAATTACTACCCATGACCACTACCAGCATTACAGGCCCCTAAAAATTATTTCAGCAATGACTTAATCAACAAATTTCCAACAAAAATATTATAGCAAAACTATCATGCACTTTTCTTTATCACGGAATGTTATTGTCTGAGACAGCACTATTTTTATCAGCTTGGATTTCCCAGTTCACTTACTAGCTCATAAAGCTGAATTGCTCCATTAGAGTCGAATTTACCAGTGAGGTCTATTACATAGGACACTTGCAAGCTTGTGCAGCTGTACCATGGTAATGTTCAATCCGGCAAGGAATTACCCTATTATTTGTCAACAAGGGCCTTACTCAAATTGATGGATTCACTCTATTTCATGGATGTTATATTTTATCTGAATCTCATTCTTGCATATACTACCTAAAAGGAAATGCTGTTATCAAAAAGGCAAAAAGAATAGATCCTCATAATAAGGTATTTCTCACATTGGTCTTGTTTTTCACATCCGTGGTTCAGTGATTTCCACGGATACCTCACTGAGCCATTGTTTTCAATTGTTGTTTTAGTTATTTTTTTACTCGTCCTCTGTCCGTGGTAATCATGTCCGTTCCTTATAACTAATGTGGATCATGGAAGGCAATATAAATCTATGGGACCGCAAAAAAAAAACTAATGAAGTATCAGGTTTTTTTCACTGATGAGCCTTAGAAATCAGGTGTTATGTTTTCTAGGCAACTTAAACCTTCAGTATTTTTGTTGACAAAACAGAAGCATAACAGAGACAAAATGCTATGAAAGTGCAACAAATTCGCTTTACACAGAATAAATTATTATAAATATATTAAAAATACATATTAATCTAGAAAAAATATGATAAACATTAAATGATAGAGACCCGTGCCACTTAGGTAGCACACTACTATAAGTCCCAGTACTAACAATATATATATATATATATATATATATATGTATGTAATCCTTTTATTGCCACAACTAAAATTTAATTTTAGCATAAATTGGAACAGAAAAACTAAAAGAAAAGACTTAACGTAAACCAAATTTTTTGGCCCCAAAATATCTACAAGTCTTTACTTTATAAACCAAAATGTATCATTCTTTTTAAACCGAAGTATATACTAAATATATTGCATTACCTTGAAAATGCTTTCATATAAATTTCATGCTGATTCAATTACTTCACTTTTCACATGAGGTTATAGACTCTGCGTTTAGGTCGTTTTCTGATGCCCATTTCTTTCCTTGGGGACATAGACTTTGACAAGTTTCTTAAAAAACATCAAGTAATAATAACGCTTTCTTCCCTGAGCTGAAGTACATTTCGAGAAATGATTAAAAGGTCATTTACTATTTGAGAAGTCAGTCTATTGAGCCCACACAGACCCCAGTGTAGGATTTCAAGGGCCTGGGTATTTTATTTTCCACTTTATATTCTGATTTACTGATTGGTTTTACCCTTTCAACCTGCTGTGTTCATAGTCAAAATATCCTACCCATATGCTTTTCATAAAGAGATCAGAGATCACAGAAATTAACTTGATGAGTCCTACAAAGCAGGGTTATTCTGATAGAATGTGGGAATACTTTCTATGGTAATCAAATGGAAATGTGCAATTAGTGCTGTATAATTATGGTTTCACTCCTGACAAATGATTCCAGTTTTGGCTAGGTCATGAAAAGCCAGATAGATTTTAATGATATCAATGAAGGCGTGTGACACCAAATGTAACTCTTGCTTGCCTATGTATCTCCCATTGACTGTATAGCGGCAACATAGTCTGCAGCATTGTATTGAGTTTATCTTAATCCTTCATTCTCATGCCAGACCAACATCATGGGAACTTAATCTCACTTAATCTTTCAGAGAGTAAATCAAGATTCAGCAGAATTTTCAAGCATTTAATAGAAAATGTTGACAATGTTTAACAATTTTTGACAATTTTAGGACAAAAAGCCCATGGTATTGCTTAAAAAGGCATGATGCTACCATGTCACTATTTTCTTATTACATATATATTTTCATACTTGACCAAGGCACTAGTACAGTGCCGAAAGGTGTTATATGTACTTTTTAACTATCATTCAAATGAAAGAAGTGGATTTTATCGGAAGACAGGTGCCCATTGTGGAATTTCTCTACTTGCATGTACTCCACCATGATGCTATCATGGGCATGATCTAAGTTTGAACGCCCTACACACACAAAAAAAAATCTATGAAATTTCGATGCAAAGCAAACTAACATTGGGTTAAAAGTAAAGCCCTCAATTACACCGGATTTACTTTCTAGCATCAAATGTTTAATAATTTGGTAAAATATTAGTCTCACGTTACAGAGTTTTAGTTTATCTACTCCTGTTTTTGGAAAGAAGAAGGAAACTGTAGGAACAGTTTTTAGGGATATCACTGTAAACAATATACACGGCTACATACCGTATTTTTTGGACTATAAGGCGCACCGGGGTATAAGGCGCACCATAAATAAATGCCTGCTAAAATGTCTAGGTTCATATATAAGGCGCACCGGATTATAAGGCGCACCTGATTATAAGGATGAATGACCAGCAGGTGGCAGACCTGTGCACAGTTCAAGGCAGCTGTTGTCTGTAAGTACGGTTCATATGTAAGGCGCACTGGACTATAAGGTGCACCTTTGATTTCTGAGAAAATCAAAGGATTTTTTGTGCGCCTTATAGTCCGAAAAATACGGTATATGAGAATTCTTTTTGAGGTTTATATATATTTATATATAGAGATTGCAAGATTTTTAGGTCATTTGAACACTTAGCAGAAAAGGATATTATTGATAAACAATATAGCCATAGATGCATACAGTATGAGAGAGAAAGGTACCGTAGATATGCAGAGCAGAAAACATATATTATCCAAAGGATAATCTTTTATGGATTTCTTTCTCCTTGTATTTCCACATAGATGTTTAAGATTTAGGTTTAAAGATTTCACAGCGAGCATTTATTGTTAGTTTCTATGATTTTCTCGGTGTGTGGGGCCTCAAGATTCATTGTAAAAAGTCTCTATAGATTGCAGGAGTTTCAATACTCTAAGACACATAATGACTGCAGGTGGAAGCACATTGTAATCTTTGTCCCATGGGGCCATCTTAGCTATCATTTAAGAGTTAACCAGAGCTGAGTTTGTCATTTAATCCTCTAAATGGCATTTTATTTGTGCTCTGTGACAACAGTGGTCCAGGGTCTTGTGATATAGTATTCCCTATATTACATAGATTTTCATCCATTTCTTAAGTGATAATGTGAGTGTAAAGACTAAAACAAAAATAGCATATTATGTATACTATAAGGAAAGTAAAATTTATAGTAAATATAAAATACATGGGATATATAGTATATAACTTTATAGTAATGCTGTAAAAACACTTCAATAAAAACATGTACCATAGTGAATATGCATGTACACCTTATAGTACTTACCATATACCGTAATGCTATTTAGTAAACCTTATACTACATGATATTTATTGCAATTTACAGAAAAATAAAACTTCATTAATGCATTTATTTGTGCACAAAACACATATAAATAACAGCATGCTGTAAGATAATGCAACATATTTAGAATCCTAGACGTGCCATTTTTAATTTTAATAAAACTATGAATATTACATCCCATCATGAATATTCTATGGCATAGGAAGTACAACCTACACGTGCATTATATAGCATGTTTCTAAAACAAAGCTTTCACTATGCAATGCCATGAGAGGGTTTCTATGGAGCACATTATTTATTTATTTTGCTGGTCTTTCAGAGTTGTTTCTACATTATTTTTGCTCTCAGAGTTCAAGCATGATTTAATATGTCACAACTGCTTTGCCTAACTGGGTCTGATTGTCTGACATACTTCCACTAAAACAGGGCAGCCGTCCTTTCAAGCATGCGGCTGCCCAGACAAATGAAGTGTCACAACAGTTAGAACTTGTTCTTGTATTGTGACAGCAGTAGCTTCCTCTGACAAAGCCAGCAGCAGGGAATTTGGACAGTAGTAATACCAACAGACACATCACAGGTCATTGTAGACCTAGGCCACACACATTGCCACGCTGACAATCCTGTTCTTGAAAGAACTCATTGATCATTCATGTGAAAGTTTATTGGAGTTTTGGGAAAGAGTATTAGTGAAGTGAGAAAAACTCCACTATAAGGAGAACTGCACTGACAATTCTATAACGTGGCATGGGGGAGTGGAGTTCACAGAGGTCTATGCAATATTTTGCAGGTGGTTGACAGTTGCTTCCAAGTTTGTTAGATGGGTTAATCTATAGAGCGTAGAATTCCTCACAAATATTCAGTCAAGATAATGGCTTGATCTGACTATAAGCTATAGATCATATATATCACCTCAATTCTCCAGTAATGTGCATGTTAACCTTGAACCGGACAGTAAATCATATAGGCTGCATGTAGAATACTATTATTGTACCACCAATCTGTTATTGTAGCTTACGTCCCATGTATTCATGGCCTAAACCGCCTGGTGGTTGTTTTATGCTGAAGTCATCAATAATAATTTCCTTCCTTTTAGAAGAAGCAGAAATTCACACATTAGAAATGTATTTAATGCTAGAGCATTGTGACTATCACCCAACAGAAAGCAACAGACCAAGCAACGATAACCTACTGTGTGACAAGATTAGTTCGGAATTTACTACACACAGTACAATACATTATTTGGCCTTATAAGTTGGTTGTAGATTTATTTGTCATTGTCAAGTGTAGGACATAAGGAGTTTCAGAGTATTAGGGTCAGAGGTTTTATAATAGAAGGTGACAGTCACACCCAGTCCTTGTGTATGAGAAAGCCCAGCGGTGCATCTTTCTTACATGATGACACCAGTATTATACATGACATACCAGAAATCAGAGACTGGTTACCAGTATTGGAGAGAAGTAAAATATTTAGTTGTTTAGTCTTTTCTAAATTCTTCCCTTTTCCTGTAGACAGTTGTCAAGAACATGAAGAAGGACACTTAGAATCTTTATAGAAAACTGACAGTTTCGTGTCAAACCAATTTTATTTTTCAGTAGTCAGAAGATTAGATGAGTGAATGGCAGAACCTCTGCGACTCTCTACGACTCATATGTGTTTTGAAGTGTAAGAAAATATAGTAAAAAGTGTTCATATTTTAAGATTCAACTAAACAGACAACAAAAAGAAATTTTCATCCAATTATTCATGTTTTTTGTTTTCATATTGTTTATGATGTGGCTTCTTCGAAGAGCGAGTGATGTAAAATACATATGTGAAAAGCTATGGGGAAAAAAACACATTAAGAACAAGGATCATGAATGAGAACTAGTGGAATGAATGGGTTGGCAGTATTACAATTAGTAACCAATCATATGCCAGCCTTTACTCACTAATCTGCATTTGGCAAAACCTTGTGATTTATTAAAAGGAGCAGTAATGTGGAATGAGTTGATCTATTTAGGATGTAACTAGAGTACAAAAGTTATATCAACCACAAAGAAGCTCTTGAGATTTCATGTTTCGTTTTTTACTGTTAGAACCCATTACAAACCATCTATTTTCTTTTTCTGATTGTATTTTTTTCATTCTGTTTTCTGTACATAATCATTAGCGGTAGCCATCTTGTCTTGGTATCCATGGC
Source organism: Engystomops pustulosus (assembly GCF_040894005.1). Taxonomy (NCBI): domain Eukaryota; kingdom Metazoa; phylum Chordata; class Amphibia; order Anura; family Leptodactylidae; genus Engystomops; species Engystomops pustulosus. Next base: position 185,688,610 of record NC_092411.1, read on the forward strand.
TTACATAATAAACGGAAGCAGAAACTCATATGAAAAAAACCTTGGCTGTCAATTCTATCGAACGTTATGGTGTAAAAGGGGTTTTAAACAATGATCTTGATGACCTTTCCATTGAATAGCATTTATAGTGCAGTATATGTTGCCTCAACAACTGAAAATTAAGAGTTTAGGTCTTGATTCTGCAGCTATGGGTGTTTTACAAGAAACAAAAATACCTTTCACATATGCATATGTAGGACCTCTTCCTAACTTCGTCTTAACAGATACATTTAACATTTTCCCAAAATTGTCTTGTATAAACAAAGCCCTATGCCTTTGTGAGCTGTTCATCTTGAATGCCTTGATTTTGAAGCAGTTTCATAAATGAAGGTGCTTCCTATGAACATGCTGTTATTTGTCAAGAGCTGCTATTAATTTCCTAGGCTTCTGGCAGTGTCTGTCCTTGAATGTAATAGCAATTTAACAGTGGGAATTAGCTGATGATCCACATCGGAGCTTGATGAATAGATCTGTTAGTTTTGTTCTGGATGGTTAAGGAAGGCTGGGCTATACTATATTATTTGTATACTGGTGGCTTCATGCCTCACTAAGGTCATTAACAGGATATTTCTCAAACTGATACATGACAGACCTTGATTTATTTCTATGCTCTCCTTCATGGGGCCTGTAATCTTATCTTCCTTGCATATGTTGCCAATTTGTCTGTGAGTGCTCCTACATGATATAGGAGAAGCCATGGCTAGAACATATAGCATTATGTGATACTAGCTGCACCTGTTACACAGACACTTGGCTATAGTTTATCATATTAATATTGTGGAAACCACATGCCAAGAAGATATACGGTAGGTGCTTCCAAGTATGTGTTGTTGTGAGTAAAATATACTTTCATTTTATGAGATTCCAAACCTTTGTGCGTTTTGGTGCCGTGCACAGATGCTTATCAGCCTGCGAAACATGCTGGCAAAAGATTATACCAGTATTGTTTTAATCTCCATTTGCAGGCACATAGAGCCACAGGAGATGGATTCTGGAAGCTAAGAACTTGAGCAAACAGATGATCCTGACATTTGTTGATAAATTTAACTCTCAGTTATTATGGAGATAATGCAGTCAACAACCGATGCTTTAGAAAGTGCTCATTTAATAATTCTCCATCTTGGGACGTCTTTTCATTATTAAGTGGCCTCCGCCCCATATGGCAGACTGTGCTTCCCACAGTTATCTTAAATGGACACCTTCCTCATGAATTTAATACTTTTTTGTTTCCTGAACATAGAAGTGCACAAATAAGAATTGGGTGATGCAGAGTAAGAAAAGAGGGGAGGACGTGATGTTGAGACCTATATTATGACCACTAGAAAATGAACACAGTGTTTTATGTTTCCTATGAAATCGCTCCTCTGATATTATCTTCATATAGACAGGATGTTAGATCCGCTGGGACACCGTGTCTGCTGGTCCTTCCACTCTCCGTGCTGACAATGCTAGTGGTCTTCCCCAAGTTTCTGCACCTCTCCGCGCTGGCTCCGCCCCTGTCTGCAGCGAGTTAACCCTGCTGCACACTCGGGGCAGCGGGCATCCAGGACTCGTGCGCTTTAGGGAAGTTAAGGCTGTCTGTCTTCAGCCTGGGTTACTGCTCCTATGGGATTCTAGGGGAGGATCTGAGGCTGCATAAATTGGATCTGGACCTTCCCCCTGTGCCAGTGTTTGTCCTTTTGGAACTCACAGCCTAGCTGGATTCCTGGTCTCCTTTGTCCCCTTAGTGTTGTTGCTTTACCCCAGTATTATATTCGCCAGTTAGGTTACTTCCCCTTGGTGTGACCTGGCGGTTTTGCTCTCTCTTCTATGTTCAGTGTCTGTAAATCTTTAGTTCTCTTTTCTTGCGTCTGCTTTAGTTTCTTATGCTGTCTTGAATCCTGCTTGTTTCTTCATTGTTCGTCCTGTTTTTTCCCTCTGTCTGAATACTGTCCTAACGCCCACACTGCAGTTTTCTGTCCGTACCACCTCACAGCGGCTGACAGACCTATTTGGGTTCCTCTCACCTCCCAGGGCCTTGCAGGGTGGTTCCTGTGGCAAAGGTTCCCTACCTTCAAGGGGGTTTCTGCATTGGCAGGGTCTAGTCTGTAGATCAGCGCAGGGTTAGTTCACCCTCTTGCTCTGTTCAGTCAGCCTGCACTCGGACTAGCACACAGACTAGTGTGGTAGTTTGTTTTGTGTACAGTATTCCAGTCGTGAGTTTTTTCTAACATAGGAGAGCTCAATTTTCAATTCATGTCAGTTGGTTGTCTTTGTTTTGTCCTTTTTCTTATGTATTCTGTGTGACATCACATGACCATGGACAGATTTCAGTCAATTGGAAAGAAGCAAAATATCTCCCTTTTGAATGTCAGCAAGTAGAGAGGTAGAAAACTGTAAGGAATTGATGCAGAAAGTATGTTGAAAAAAATAACTTTTCATTTTAACAAGAATAACATTTATTTGCTGAAAATGGATATTTAGTCAGATTATTTTTTTCATGGATCACTCAAAAGTTTTGTGTAAAACAGATGATAGTTTGATGCAAATCATCCTTGAAAAAAATCTGATATTAAAGTCAGTTTTCCACGTAACATTCATATGTAGGATATGAGAAAAGTGGAGTCTACTAATTATGTCAAAGTTATTTACTAGTAAAACTGTAGCAATATGAAAACCTTCTATTTCCAGTTGTCTCCTACTTGCCATTGGAGGAGCACCCAATGGCATGGGTACCAGAGCCCTCTCTGTGAACATCCAAGCCATCCATCAAGCACCGAGTTCACCAGACAACAATTGTCCTACAGTCCCAGGCAACTCAAGATTTGCTGATCTCAGTGCTATTTTAAAGCAACACATAATTGGATGCTTGGGACTGGATTATTTTTGGAGCTCCTGCTGGAGCTCCTCTGAAACTTAAGGCCAGCAGGATAGTCCAAATGTCGTTTTCTTCTTTCAACCATATTGGTGTCCTCAAGAGGCTGATACAAGGAAAGTTGTGGAAGAACAGATAGCAATAATTTACAGCTTAAATTGCTGTGTTGGCAGTCAGCTATGAATAAGTGGGCTTTCGTTGTAGTTTGGGCACTTGGACTGTAAAAGGTTTGCCATCACTGTTCTAGACTATGGGACAGATTTATCAAGCAGTCTGAAAGTCAGAATATTTCCAGTTGCCCATGGCAACCAATCACAGCTCAGCTTTCATTTCACCAGTGCTCATGAATATTTTAAAGGGGAGCTGTGATTGGTTGCCATGGGCAATTGGAAATATTCTGACTTTCAGACTGCTTGATAAATCTGCCCCTATGTGTGTATCTATCATTTATATTAAAAGCACAAAATAGAAAGGCTTTAAAAAACATAATAATAGCTGTTTATTTTTTGACATTGTAAATGCTGTGATTCATAGCCGCCAACAACTTGTGATGCATGTGATAAAACCGAATATGTCATTGTCTTCCGGAACTGTAACCTCTGTAATGTAATTCCCCCTCGTTTTTTGACCATAATGTCTGATGGAAGTGTATAATGTGCTTAACTGAATGAGTAATCTGTGTGGTTCATGCTGGGAGAGTGTCAGCACTTTTTAATGCACTGGTTGAACCTGTCTGCAAACACGCTCCACTATAATTAAATGTTAAAAGACTGATGACAGATCCGAGGGGGGATAACACTTATATATAGATAGATATAGACAGTGTGAATGACACTGACGACGTCAGCTAAACAATACAAATAAGGAAAAGCTGTTATGAATGGGCAAGTAAAATTGTGGTCTCATTTAGATTTTTATGATATATATATATATATATATATATATATATATATATATATATATATAATATATACACACACACATATTGTGTGTGTATATATTCACACATATATTCACACACATATATATATATATATATATATATATATATATATATATATATATATACTGTATATATACATAGTCCAACTATACAATGTTTTCTGTGCAAAAAAACAGAGATAAAGCCTAAGGTAAACTTACAGTGGTTTCCATCTTACAATAATTGCGGAATATGAAATCAGACAAAAAATGTTGAGATGTCAAGTTGTTGATAAAGATATTTTGATTATCTTAGGAGCAATGACATGGGAACAATCTCTCTCCCTGGGTACTGTCTTCCTCGCCCGGCTGAAGCCATCAGTGAAGTGTTTGTCAATTTACAGCGTCTGGGTTTCAGTTTGCCAGCTGAAAGGGAATACAAATATCTGTGGAGTAGCTCCTCATGCCTAATAATTAGCGCTCTGTCACAGTGGCTGCCTCCTGTTGAATGCATCTTTCATGTGCAGTACTGAAAGTCCAATGTTCACACATCTGACAGGACTTGGCATTACTAACTGGCAGATGTTTCCAGCCACTGAAGTGCTGCAGGGTTACGGACACCCAGCTTTACCGCTGTGAATTAAATTGGTGTGGTGCTGAGCCGTCTCAAGGGATTTCACTCAAAGACAATTTTTAACACTGAGTGAATAATACTTTAGCAATTGCCGACTCATCCAGTCATTCAAGTCTTTGTATTGTCTTTCTAATTGTTTCCGATATGAGGCCCTTTCTTTGTATACATTGGATTCACCTGTACATTTTGCATCATTAATGTAAAATATATTATATATATATATATATATATATATATATATATATATATATATATATATTACAATGTGTGTATATGTGTAATTATACGTGACAGCCAAACCTCCTTTACTTATAATCAAAGTCAATCCTAAAATGCCTGCAAAAATAATATGTACCATAGATTTCATATGTTAATGTTTTTACCTTATAAAGTATATCAATTTATGACATTCTTTAGTACAGAATTCTGAAAGGTTTGACGCTGAGTTCAAACACAGAATACCTTTCGGATTATATTTGGCAGTTGAATTTTGCATAATGTATTTTTTTAAGTTACGGTTGAATTTTTATGTAAAAGATAATGATTGAGAAATTTTTAATATAAATCTAAGTAATGATCATAGTTTTATGTAGTAATAGAATACATTATACATACTTTTTATAGTAGCAGAAAATATTGTTTATTATTAAGTGCACATCCTGAAAACCATGATTGTTGAATGTTGATTTGGCTAAGGCCATACTCATTTGGGTACATTTTTTTTTCTATATTCTATTGATTTATGTGAAATGTTAACAGTCACCACTTTTAAAAGGGTAACCAGCTTTGAACAATCCATGCCTGTTTCAATAAATGACTTTCATTAGACATGCCTCTGCATGTATATGTGTCTTTGCCTCCTTTCAAAGCTTCTGAGCTCTGAGATGTAAACAAAGAATCACGGAGAGTCTGCACAAAGTGTAGAATTGCTGAATTACTTGATGAACATTCAGGAATTATCTACAAGGCAGTAGGTCACATGGACAACTTATATAAAAGATTGACCAACTGCGTTAAAATAAAGCCTTGACTGTAAGCTGCTCACAAAGTATCTGACAGCTGGTACTCAAGCAATCATCTGTGATCTGTGGAGAAACTTGTCAGTAACAGTTCTCTTTCCACAATGCTCACATTGAGCATTACACAGTAAGAGATGCTCTTGGCCAAGAGATGAGGCTCAAGAACCAGGGGCCGCTTTTAGCACCCACTCTAGTAAAGTATACAATAAAGATCTTTCTAAACTATATACCCATTATTTCACATCAATGCAGCTGGAAATTATTATTCAAGATCCGTTTCTCTGAAGCTTTCGATCCTATATCATTAATCTCTAAAAGGATAATAACGTAAAGGTTTCTCAAAAAACATAATAACGGAACCAAACTAAAGTTGTACAGTGGAAATCAACAAAAGTCAACATTTCTCCAAAACAAATCAGAAAATAATGAGACTTGATTTGGTGCCACAAAATACCGGATTTCTACAAATTCATACAACTTGACAAAGATTTGTTCATTTCCAACCAAAAATAAGTGTACATAGGTCCAAAAGAACACAATTATCTCTTTACCCATATTTATCATCATATCCCGTAAAAGCATTTTACCCTATGAAAAGATCTTCATGAAAAAAAATATGAGAGATTGGACCTGTTGCCGGATACATCATGGATGCTGCAATGTGGCTAACAAAAGACAGTAAAATGATGTGATTAGTAGCCATTTAGATGGCGCTCATGGAAAGAATCAAATCATTTTATTTTGTTAATCATTATTTGTAATTATTATTGAAATAATAGAAAAAACAATTTTATGCAATTAAGTAAACACAGATCACATTTTTTTTCCTCCCCTTGTTGAAAGTAAGTAACAAATTGCTAAGTAATTTTAGCAATTGAATACACGTTCATAGAAGCCATGAATGCAAATTATACAATACATGGTCCATTGTGTCTCTACATAACACCTTGTTGGTAGGTAATGAATATCAGAGAATAGCAATTTAATTGTACCATAAGATGGGAAAACCAAGACAATATATTTGGAATTGAATGCAATTATCATGTGTAGTGTAATTACAAAACAATTACAGAGTTGTAGAGTAATTATGTGTTTGTCCCTTAAAAGAAAGGGTTTTCTGCCTTCTTTGAAAAGCTTAAAATAATTACTTCATGTTTTTTTAAAAAAAAAACATTAGCACAATATCTATATAATTTATTGAAAAAGGGCTCCCAAAGGGTAACATTTACCTTACATTAGGAAAATCACCAGTGCCGATCCGAGTACTGTATGTTTGTTATTCATGGCCCTTTTCCCCTTTAAAATCAACTTTTGAAATTATGGTAATGAGGCTGAAGGCCTGCAGATTCATAGGCCGTTACAATAAGCAGAGCGTATCTCCCCTCCAGCTGCTCTGCTCATTGTAACAGCCTGTAAAGCTACTGCACTTATCAGTAGGAAACACTTGGGAGAACTATTCTGGCTGATTAGCATAATTTTAAAATTTGATTTTGGAAGGAAGGAGGCCATGGATAACAAACATAAAATGATTACCACAGTGTCTATGGATATTTTAGGTGTTTCTATTGAATACACAAACCATCTAACACTAAATTGACATCTCTTTCTTGGAGGCCATTTCCCAATTGATAATTAGCTAGTTTTATATATTATATTTTCAAAAAATTTTCCCCAAAAATTGTGTCAACCCACAAACTGAGATAGAAGAAAATTGTGGCATTGAAGCTTGTATCCCCTTTCAGATTTATGACACTTGCCTTAGGCAACCTGATTTAAGGTTAGATATGTTCTAGGAGTGATTCAACTTCTTGGGTCTCTTATGGAGAAGGAAAATTGTCAGCAGTTAGAAAATTGGTTCATAATTAGTATTTCATAGCTGCAAGGTATGAATAAATGGAGTCTACAGAATATACTCAGACTTGGGCATTTTCTATATTTGTGAAGGTATATTGTTTCATTCTCCTGTGCACAAATATGTATACAGTAGGGAGATTGAATAAAGCAATGGGCATAGCATTTTTTAAAAATCAATAATGTGCAATGGATATCATAAACTAGTCTATGCTTTCTGAGAAGCCCTTTGGGATTATTGCACCGCCATTCCTTATTTCTTAGGTTGTTTTATAACATAAGTATTATTGTAACCATTCCAGTTTAGTCCTCTCTGGGCGTCATTTATCTTATCTCTGTGTTCTGGCTAGTTTTTGCCTGTCATTTTTCAGTCTGCTTCTTTGGTAATTTATCAATCTCACTTTTTCCTTGTGTTAAATGGGGATTCTTATATGCTCTCTTTTTGAGACATTTGATACAAATGTCGCAAAAATGTTGCACAAATGTCGCAAATCATTCTTTCTCATTTTCTAAGTTTTTCTCATGTATGGTTTAATCTGGAGTTTTTTGTGCCAAAAAAATCTCGCAAATTTTAGACAATTTGTAAAGATAAATGTCACTTGAGACATTTAGCACATCTGGAAAAGAAGATAAATGTGTCTTACTGACGAAAAAACAAATGCCCGGTGCACATTTCAAAATGTCCCCAAAAAGGCACAAAAATTGTAATGCGTTTATGGGAAGTTTATGGGATGGATGTTGTCTTTTGTGTAGAAACTTTAAAAAGTTGACACTGAGATATCCCTAGTAGCTAAGGAATGTCCCAAGAGAATTACCTTCTTAATAAGATTTTAAAAAATGTTATTTAAGTAAATCTGTCATCCTTTTTGAGATGTTTCAGTAAATGCTTGTTTTGCCATTCCTATGTTATTTTTTTTGGAAACATATGAATAAATTGAATAAATTGGACAGCTCATATATAGTTAGACATGGTCTAATAAGGACAAGCAAACAGGTTCTTTTATGACAACACCCTGTTTCTGGTTGCTAATGTCAGTTGTATCATCTTTGGAACAGATAGAGCCGGTGAAGAAGTTTTTTTTTTAATCTAATATCATCCGGAATATTAAGATCTGAATGTGTTATATTTATATTATATGTGTCTATTCTTACCCCCTCATTGGCTCAACTTGACCAGAGATGTCCATTAAGAGATGACAGACTTAAAAAACGCGATTTTGCTAAATTCTATCGCAAGATGTTTATTCTATGTGTATCTTGTGCTGTATCTTGCCCAGTGGTTGTGCTGTGCCTTGCATGTTGTATGTTTTAATATTATATTTAATTGGTAAACTCATGTTAAGGTTGTGGTGAACACATCTCTTTTTGTATTTTATTAATGGCTGTATCTTTTGTATAGAATTACTGGGTGAAAAAATAAACTTGTATCGTGAAATTGTTAATTATTAATTTATCACCATGCTGGATTTTAAAATAGACGTTTTATAGAATATTGCATTCTGCTTGAGGATTCATTCTTTTCTTGGATTCACACAGCCATAGGGTTATAGATTATTTTTCTAAAATCTACCATAGGGAACAGCTTCAGAGCCTACAGAAGATATTGGAGCGTGTAGCTATTGTGCTCCAGTCTTGATCAACGGCTCACTCGGTGCAGAACTAATAAGGGGTTCTTAACAGTATTGAAATCTATCCCAGGTACAAGCTGTATAACTGTACTAACTGTGCCCCCTTCTTCCCCCACATGTAAATATTGGGCGTGGGTGCAAAAGGGGCACAAAAATGGGTACACTTGCAGCTTTAATCTGATCATGTGGATTTCCACATGCTTGCTAATTATGTAGTTATTTTTTTAATTAAATTTGAACGTATTGCACTTTGTAAGTTTTATTTAACATATAACATAGTTGGCCTACATATTTTGCGGAGGTTTATAGGCCAGTAAGCTACCACAGAATTTTGATATTACATACAAGAGTCATTATTTGATTAAGACATTAAAGTAATTTAACCAAAGTATGGACCATTAAAATTATAGTTGTAGAAAGCTATAGTGTGATGAAATGAGTTCTCCGCAGTCCAGAATGTTGGAAATGAATGTCAGCAGTGTCACAGGAGGCAGATGGTCTTAATCACCAGACAGTTTCTCATCCTACCGGCACATCGCACAATAGGTGCAAATTACCAAGGATTCACTTGCATATTAATCACATTTCAGGCAATCATTCTCTATTCAGAAATCAGCTGAGAACCATCATTTTGTGAACTGCAACTTATATGAAACATAGAATTTCTTAACCATCATCTTTGTGATGTGAATTGAGAAATGGCCTCAACAATCTGTACCTATCAATCCTTTTCCCTCAAGGAGACTTTGTCTAACTTATTCTGTCATATTAGTAGATGGTACATTACTAGGTTTTATAAGTGTAGACAGTAGAAACAGGGGTGAAAGAGTTAAACATATACTGATGATGACCTTAGAAGGATGTTGGCATGTGTTAGAGAAAACATTGCATAATGCTGTACAAAAAATATTTCTGCTGGACTATATAATTTTATAATTGGTTACAGGGATAGTGTGTTGGATCACACATTTGCTTTAGAATAAACAATGGCAAATATAAAGAAAACTATCTTTTAAATATGAGGACTAACAATATTGCTGTTAGAGTAGTTCAAGACTAACAGTGCTAGTGGACTAATGGTGGTACTAGGCTAACAGTGCTAGTAGACTAATAGTGCTAGTGGATTAATAGTGCTAGTATACTAATAGTGCTAGTAGATTAATAGTGCAAGTAGACGACTAATAGTGGTAGTTGACAGTGATACTAGACCTACAGCACTAGTAGACTAACATTAGTACTAGGCTTACAGTGCTAGTAGACTAATAGCGCCAGTAGACTAACAGTGCTAGTAGACTAACAGTGCCACTAGACTAACAGTGGTAGTTAATTGTGGTACTAGACCAACAGCACTAGTAGACTAACATTGGTACTGAGCTTACAGTGCTAGTAGACTAATAGTGCCAGTAGACTAACAGTGCTAGTATACTAATAGTGCTATTAGACTAACAGTGGTACTAGACTAACACTAAGGAAGAAAGGCAGCAATCCAAAACCGTAGAAGAGAGAGTTCAAATATAAGGTGCACGCAGCCAAGGGTCCTGGCAAAAGATTCTTGATAAAGATTCAATGGGAATCGAAACGTCGCTGTTTTATGCCTGGATGAATTGTAAATAAAGGCTCGTTGGAATTTAACTCCTCTGGTGCTGTGGTCTTCTCCAATTACTAGGCTAACACTAGCACTATTCGTCTACTACCACTGTTAGTCTATTAGCACTAACAGCGGTACTAGGTTAACAGTGCTAGTAGACAAATAGTGCTAGTAGACTAACAGTGGTACTGGACCAACAGTGTTAGTAGACTAACTAACAGTGGTACTTGGCACAAAATGATAGTAGATTTTAAAAAGAAAAGAGAAGATAAATTGTATACCCAATGTTTTCACTCACAAACAGTGACACAATTCTTGGTAGCAACATTATATTTATCCATGTAGGAATACACTAGGACAGTGTGGCGAACCTATGGCACGGGTGCCAGAGGTGGCACTCGGAGCAATCTCTGTGGGCACCCAGTCCATCACCCCTGCACAGAGTTTCCAGACAGGACTCAAAGCCTCCTTGTGTAGTCCCTGGCCACCCAGGATGTGCTGTGATCAGGGCTATTTTAAAGCTACACATAGTTAGCTGCCCAGGACTACAGGAGGAGCAAGGAGGTGCAGACAAGGCTGCGTTATTGTTGGAGCTCCTGCTATGGGCACCGCAATTCTTTCTCTTCAGGGTACCATGGAAGGAAGCAGAAAAAAAAGAAAAAAATGCGGCACTCACCGAAGTAATGTAGGACAAACTTCTTTTTATTGTGGCAGAGGTAACAGGACAGAGCGAGGAGCTGCCTCGCCAAGGTGACGGGCCGTTTCGCAGGTACACACACGCTTTCTCAAACCATGGAAGGAAGCTACAATGATAATCTGAATTTCAGATTTGGGGGTACAAAGTGGCTGGTCCCCATCTGTCTCTCTTATCTCTGTCCTCTTTAGACAGACTTTAAGTACAATGCAATATTTAAAATAAATGTCCTAATTGTTTACATAGCCTTTAAAGGACATCTACCACCAGGATCAAAGATTGTAAACCAAGTACACTGACATGCTTGTATGTGCCCCATCAGGCAGGATCTGCCATTCTTTTAGCTTCTTATACCCTGCTTTTTACAAAATAAAGGATTTAAAAACTATGCAAATGAGTTTGAGGAGCTCCAGGATCCATAGGTTTTAATGGAGCCTGGGGCCCCTCAGGCTAATTTGCATAATTTTAAAAATCTTTTATTTGTAAAAACAAGGGCATAAAAAGTTTAAAGAAAACTGGATCTTGCTACGTGGGGCACATGCTTATATGTCAGTGTGCTTAGTCTACAAGCCATGGTCCTGCTGGTATATTTCCTTTAAAGCTGGTGATACATTTCAGATTGTCATCATGCCATATGTGTACCTCCTAAGTATTCCCCCATTCACATGCATGTGTTCTGCATGAAAGAGCGAAATACCAGACACCTCTATGAAGAATGGCTAGGTCAGGAACCTTTAAATAGCCCAGCAGATATTTCTCTTTGTTGACTTCTGACACCAGAAAATAGATCTATATGAAATATATTTATATTTTTTATTTTTATATATATATATATATATTTCTGCTATATATATATATATATATATATATATATATATATATATAGGACTCCATACATATGAGATCATCAGCCAGTCTGCAAAATTCATTGTCTTTGGCCTACTAATCTAATACCTTTAAGTTAGCTCACATACAGCTAGTACATTACATGCTACCATTCTACATGTATATATTTGCATGTATTTACAAAATTGAGCCAGTTATCAGCTTTATATGCGATGCACTGAAACAAAATGTAATAATTCTAATAATGAACTCAATAATTAACCTATATTAGGATATTGACGTATTGGGATAAGTCAATGGGTCGTGCAGGTCACCGCTTGTCTTTGAAACACTTCCATATAAACATGGATGTAGATGAAAGGACTAGTGACCAGATATATCATAGTCTTCATGAGTTTGCTAGTGCACAATGGGTTGCTTTGGAGGAGGTTGGGTTTAGTGACCTGATGACCACATGCTATTCCATCTACTCTCATATTACTGCTGGTAGTGCCATTCAGATTAAAGGTGAAGGGTAACATCAGAGCTAGTGAAACTGGTGCATAAAACTTTTATTAGTGGTTTCATTAATATAATTTATAATATTAACATTCAAAATAATAATAGGCTGACTCTAAAAAATGAATTGTGACTCTTTTGGATGTACTGGCCATGATTCAATTATATTGTTCCTCAATTCATCCCTCTTTATTAGTTGTAACACAGATTGCAAAATATCAAAGACCTATCCGACCATGGCATTCCTTGATTTGATGAGTAAACTAAAAATAGTTGGCTTTTGATAAAGAATTCCAGACTGGACTATATGTCATTGTTTCCCATGTCATGCTTGACATTAGTATAATGAACATGTGGATCAGATAGAGCTGTGTTTGCAAGTGCAGATTCCCTTTACTCAAGCATAAAATTAAATCTGGCTATCGGCTTCTGGGTCCTGCATGATGTGGATGGACATTTCTGGCTATGGTTTATTCATCTCTATTGCCCTTTTCCAGTGACCTGTTAAGGTGAACTTTATAATCGCTAACTAAGCAAATGTCTTTTGGTGTTAGACTAAAGAAGTTCAAAAGACTGTGATATTCAAAATGCAAACTATTTTTCCATATGAATCTTTTAATCTAAATTCATGTTTTCTTTAAAATAGGTCTACAAGTAAAATATTCTCTCTAGCTAGAATCATATTATACAGCCTTTTATTTAGAATTTTCTGAGCAGTGTTTTTTTAATGCAGCTGAGCGAGAATATCATTTCATCTATCATTTAATATTTGATATTGTTATGGGTTATTAGTAGTTTTATTTACATATATAGCCTATACTGAGTTTTGCTTGTTTCATAAGATAAGTATCATACTTATCCAAAAAAGGCACAGTATGGTGACACAAATAGTGCTATGGAGCTTTAGCTCCTCCATACACACTCCAAGCACATGGGTAAGCAGGAAACCTAAGGTGGACACTTGTTCTCCATCACTGGATTCTGCAGGTATTAAAATATTCTTTTGTCTGTAGACAATCTGCTGTGTAAAAGAACCTTCAGATTCAGTGGAAAGGCTTACAGCAGAAAACTGGTGGAGACGGCACATGAATTTCCCCATCCACACCAGTTTTCTAGCTTCTATGACTAGCATGCTTGGGAATATTTGGGCAAGGAGCGGATGGATAGCTGGGTGGGCAGAGGGTAGGCAGAGGCTTGAACACATGGTACGCCAGATTTATTATAGTCTACACCGGTAAACCATTAGAGACTATAGTGAAAAACTCTGAGACCTGGTCATTCTTATGGCAAGCGAAGGAGCACAATGTTTGCTCACCATACCCTGCCAAGCACAATGCACTCCTATGGCGGCCGCCTCCGAGCTGGCATTTGTACAGCTAGCATACGAGCGCCATACACATTTGTGTGCAAGGGGCCTGAGGTATGAACTGGCAGAGTTTGTGCATGTATTTAGTATGAGGCCAAAGGCCAGAGAGTGAGTTCACCCCTCTGATTGTAGATAAGTTTTGTAAAATTTTACAAAGCTCTAAAGTAGTCCATGAACAGGAACGGCGCCAACACTGGGCATACCCGGGCAAGTGCCAGGGCCCAGCTGCTGTGGGCCCACAGAAGGCTGTACATAAGTAATCTGTGGCTTTCAGGGGGAGGGGGGCTGTTTCCACTGAATCCATAGGGTATGGGGGGGAGGTAATATAAAATACCCATGAGAGGGCTGTTTGGTATGATAAACTAGGGAATATTTTAGGGAAGAGTAGACTCTTTTGGTTTCTGAATTTTTAATGCCGCCATATGAGTTTATTGCAAAGGAGCTCACTGAGGCTCGATCTCCCAAGGGTCTACTGAAACCTGGAGCCGAACCTGGGTTAAAAAACACTTCCAGTTTAATGTTCCTCCTTAATTTACTTTGCCAGTGTTAGCAATGTTATGTTTGGTTGTGTGTGTTTTCAGTTTATTTTTGATATGTTTCCAGTGATTTTCTAAGCTAATAGTGGGAAGAAGGAACCTCAACTCAACATCTATTCCCTTAATTGAAACCAAATGATCACTTTTTCTGTTGTATGCGAACACGGATAAAACAAAATCATTTTCTTTTAGATCTGATAAGATATTAGCATGTTTGTATTTAATGTTAATTTTATATATTTCTTCACATTACCACTACAGTTGGAAGCAATATTAATAATAATAATAATAAAAACAATTTCTTTATTTATATAGGGCACACAGATTACGCAGTACTACACAGAGCTTGCCAAATTGGAACAACAGAAAAATGATTCAGCTATGAAATACAGGATGATTCATTCATACATACACATATAATGGAAGCAGATTGATAGTTGCACCACATTTGGTAAATAGTTATTGTGCCCATACAACCATAGAAATGTTAGTCCGTATATACTTTTATATTTATTTAAACAGGCTTGGTGACATTGGGATAGGACAAGCAAGCTGTTAATTGATATAGATGGCCATATGATGACTATAGTTCAATTTTTAATTTCACAAATTACTGTTTTGCTTGTAATCATCCATTTTTAAACTTGTTTGAATTCACATTAAAGAGAACCTGTCAGCCTCTCCGACACCTGACATGTCTGTTTCAGTACGCAATTGCATTCCCCATGTTGTTCATCCTGGGTGTTACCAGTCGGAGGTGCGTCTCTGCACTGTCAAGAACTACACAATAGAAAAAAGAATGTAATGGTGCACATCCCATAGTACAAAAAATGGACGGCTCTTCTAGTAAAAATAGGAAGGTATGCATAAAAGTGGGGTCATTAAAAAATTGTCATTCAAATGATGGAAGAATAATAGTCTGGGTCATCATCAGATCGAATTTATCCATCGTAGTAGGGAGCCATTCCCATGGAATAAATTGAATATTTATAGGTTAAACAGATACATGTTTCAACGCTGGAATGGCTTCTACTTTAGGCCTGTTTTTTTTAGAGATGTGACAATGTCAGCAAGATTGAAATGTGTCACCATTTTATTAATACAGAACATTTTACTGAAAGACTACCCCTAGTTACAAACGGACCTCTGAATGTTGGTAATTTACTGTACTTTAGCCTTAGGCTACAATAAACAGATATAACAGTTATCAAAGGTGTCTGCAATTATGTTTTATTGCTAATCCAGGTTCTTAAGTCAACCCAACATTTTTAAAATACTATTATCCCAGAGACCAAAAAAAATTTGGCTGAGGTTACAATTATAAAATATACAGTACCGACTTACAGACAAATTCTACTTGAGAACAAACCTACAGAACTTATCTTGTATGTAACTGCCTGTACATATTAAATTTACTCCACCGGATTGGCTCCTTACTATGATTTGTTTTCAAATCATTACTGACCATATCGAATTTTCCAGGGAGACAACTTAAGCTTATAATTGTTGCTGATGGTTATTGACTGTTTTTAGGAGGAGTAATAAAGGAATGGTAAAATACAGAGTTATAAAGAAAGATGAAAGAATTGAAAGAATTGAAGAACGAATTGTTATGCATTTCATGGAAAATACACAAGTTTGCTAATACAGTAGTGCGACTCTTTAACACATAATGGCAGTGATTAAACCTATACTGCTCCTGTTGCTTGAAAAAATTGCTAAAACATAATAGGGTAACACTTATGAATTTATTTATTTTATCTAGATAATTAAATTTACAATGGTTAGTTGTTTTACACTTTACAGGGGAAGGGTGAAACTTTTTTGTGACCGTGTGGTTTTTGCTTTACTATTCCAACTGTGTACTGTATAATTTAAGTTTCCTTTACATCCTTCTCAGTAAAAGTCTGGAAGTATAGATGACACAAGCTGTGAGCCAGCAATAGTAGCTTTCAGTAAATAATAAAATTGAGATGTGGCAAAATCTAGTGTGTATGTCAACATTTATATACAAGGCTTTAAACTTTAAATAGTTTCCTATGGCCTGGAGCTTGACCTTTAGAAATGTACTCCGTTGTTTAAATAAAAGACCGTTAGTAAAAAGGTTCCTTAGCTTGGCGTCTACTTGAGGTGGGCGTATTGTTGGATTTTCTATTGTCTCGTCTAGTGGTGAGTTGTCAGCATGATAGTTACACTATCTGTTAGGGCTTGGAGAAAAGGAAAGACGAGTGAATGAAGCAAGGAACAATTCTCTGATTTCCCAGCATGGGGAATTCTCTGCTGCAGTGTTTCTCTTGTTCTATGAGATACTGAGATTAAGAGCTCAGTCCTATAAGCTTTTCATTTGAAATCTTTCAACCATTATTTTTTTTTATGCAACAGAAATTGTAAAATGATAGTAACAACTTTTTACTTTCACGGCAAGACCATCTTAGTAATCTGAGATTCTGGCTGAGCGGCACTGTAAATTTAATGATGAAAAGATCTTGCGATGGTTGGAGGATTAGATACATTAATATCCTGTATTGAAGAAAACTCTGGTTGAATAACTTTCTGTTTTTCATTTCCTTGCATCTATAATCTCTGAGATTTGTTTTTATTAGTTGTGATATCACTTTGTCGCTTTCATTTTTATTGTTCTGCTACACAAATGATCCATAAAACAATAATGGAAAGGACTTGTGTGTGATCGCCTGTAAACAAGTATTGGTACTAATGCCAAATGTGAATGGAAAAATTAGAAATATAACATGTAACGCTAGATTTATAATAACATGTGATTAACTGATATCATAAGGACAGCTGTTAGTTCTGGTAAATGAAAAATCATGATGTTGTTTATTCAATCTTCATACAAGTGAATTGTTTCACAGTGCTTTTTTTTTTATTTTGTTCAAACCCAAAAATGGCTCTTACCTGTTTGATCCAGTTTTGTACTTGTATCATTAGTTGCCACAAATCCAGCATTTGACTCCCTCCTTACACTTTGATGGCATCAAATTTTGCACATGGCCCTCAGTAGGCGACAAGTAAGGAGGATGCTTTTCCCTGTCACCAGTGAGGAATAATTCCTAACCACCAATGGATTACAAATTGTCTTATATAAAGGTATCTTAAGGTTAGGTTGCCACTGGTTATCAAGTCTGCTGAGTTTACATCAGGAACAGTCAGCAGCCGCTTTCATCAAATCCTGTTATCAATCTAAGCCATCAATCTATGAGATTGTATTTCTGTTGCATTGCAAAAGTTCTGTTGTGGTTTGATGTACACTGCAGGAACAGTAGCTAAAGCATTGACACTATGTACAATGGGTGCCAAGCCTTTAAAAATGTACTTTTACAACAATTACGTTCATAACATTGCCCAAAATACTCTATTGACAACAATTGGGAGCCACTAGAATTCGATCAATTTGAAAAGTGAAGCACTGTTTTGTCTGGCCTTTTAAATGTAAATATGTGACCCAGCACAAATGTGAAGCTAGCCTTAACCTGACATAAAACTTATCTTAAAGCATAGTTTGTCAGTCACTGAGGTAGCCACAATCTTTTTACTTTCTTATGAGAGGTATCACTGAAGTCACAATGTTTGGTTGGATACAGCAATTTTTGACCATGAACTATACATTACTTGCATTGTGTTATAAATATCTTTATTTGTCTAGCATCAGATAGACATTCTGTAAATAAATTGCTGTTGCCCATCGGAAAGTAAAGGTTGTCTTTAAGTTAAAAAGCAAATGATTGAACTGTTACTTAACATGTGAATGAGCTGAATGAGTTTTTTTAATGGACAGCACATGGACTGATAAAAGAGGAGAGAGCAAAACAGTTTTCGTTTCCACAGACGTTGTGTGTCGTCTGAAAAACTCATTGCATGTCTACACATAAGTCTACACATGCAAGATCACACACCGTTGTTTTTCTAGAAAACACATGAAATATTACTGGCAAGCCCATGTGAAAACCTGCATATGTGATTTACATGAACGCAAATCAACATTTTAACATACCATTAATTTGTATGTTTTAGCAGATCAATGAGGGAAAAAATACAATACAGCAAATTAACTTTGTCGTTGAGTGGCACCTTTTTTGCTTGAGTAGTTTAGTTAAATGTCCTATATCATCATTATCATTAAGTTCATATGTAAGGCACACCGGATTATAAGGCACACCTGATTATAAGGATGAATGACCAGCAGGTGGCAGACCTGTGCATAGTTCAAGGCAACTGTTTTCTATAATTATGGTTCATATATAAGGCGCACTGGACTAGAAGGTGCACCTTTGATTTCTGAGAAGATCAAAGGATTTTTTGTGCGCCTTATGGTCTGAAAAATACGGCAGTACTGAAATGTGATTAAAGTTCAGGTTTAGGGTTCTTGAATTTTATTTTTGTCATGCTGCTTTTCTTTCCCTAGTGGAGCAGAAAGTCAGCACACCATATGTACTGAAGGAATTTCCAAAGTTACCCCATCTACCAATGCTCAAGATCCTTCTGCTTATTAGAGCAGCATGACACATGACACATATTTCCTAAAAGTGATTTAGCGGGATATTTGCTCACTTTCCATTTACTAGAAGCCAATGGGGTATCCTGAGAGAGTTGGCAAATATTTGACATCCTATTCCTATTCTATTGTACATGTTTGCCCCTGATTTTACTAAATACTGTATGTGTGTGTTTGGGTATATTTGATAAAGTAAAAAATGGGCTACCGTATTTTTCAGCCTATAAGGCGCACCGGACTATAAGGCACACCTCTAATAAATGTCTGCTAAGACATCTAGGTTCATATATAAGGCGCACTGGAGTATAAGGCGCAGGATAAAATGCAGTACCTAAAAATGACCAGCAGGTGGCAGACCTGTGCACAGTTCAAGCCAGCTACACTTCCCGGGAAACTTGTCTTCAGCGTGTCAGAGAGCTCAGATCTCAGAGGTATGGCTGCTGGGGGTTAATGCAGGGTGATGCAGCAGGGGTTAAGCTGTCTCCCTCTGCCCCTTCTCCTTCCCTCCTCAGCCAGGTTGTTATTCCTGTGGGTTCCCTGTGGCCCCTTCTCTTTCCCCTGTTACAGGGATATGTCAGGTATGGGGGATTTCTTACTGATGATGATGATTGCCTCATGGTCGGCACTATGGCAGCTCCGGTCTCTCTGTGCTAGGGGAGGGCAGGATGGGCACAATGTTAGTTGTGGTGCCAGGGCACTTCAGGAGCTAGGGACCCTGTATACTGTGTGGGAAGGTGCAGGAAATTTCTGGGGATGGAGCTATTAAACAGTTGTACAGTACAGTACATCTTGTCTGTAGTACATTTCTGTATAAGTTCATATATAAGGCACACTGGCCTAAAAATACGGTACTTTCTTTACTCTAACATATAGTAAGTCGCGAGGGGTTTGTCAGGAGACCCTAATAAACAATAGAAGGTTCTTTTAGTAAACTTGAAATGAGAGTCCAACATACGGCCTACCTTACTATACACCTTTACCTATACTATTACCTTTTATAAAGCCCAAGGGAATAGTTTATCCTATTACTTCTCACTAGAAGTAGACCATCCCGGCAAACACCTTTATAAATAACACCAACTTTATTAACTTGTTTCTAATAATTTGTATACAAGCTAAAATTTTTGTTATTCCGTTTTACACATTCAGTACCAGGGTTCCCCAAGCATGCATAGAGAAACACGCAGCAAATATCTCTAGATTGATTTGGATTCCTTACATCCCCTGGTTAGAAATTTTGTCACGTGGCCTGTGCGTTGCTAAGGTAACAGCACGTTAGCTGAATAGATCAACAGTGAAAAATATGAAACTGACATTGTCTTCTTATTTAAGGCTAAAGGAGATACTCAGAATATATTGTTCAACAGCAAAACCTTAAGTATAAACGGATCTTATAAGAGCTGTGGATTGGTAAAAGCAATGCAAAACAATATTCTACCTTCCAAAGTTAATTTTATCTATAGCTAAGATGATTGGGATTCTTTATATATTGGGGCAGATTTATCATGTGTCTGAAAGTCAGAATATTTCCAGTTGCCCATGGCAACCAATCACAGCTCAGCTTTAAAATATTCATGAGCTCTGGTTAAATGAAAGCTGAGCTGTGATTGGTTGTGTAGCCCAGTGAAAACAGGGGTATCATCATCTCTACATCCTTGCCTCACAAACACAGCTAAACTGTGCACATACACATGTGTATCACACTACTACACAGCAACTATAGAGGTAACTAAACAAAGCTGCTGTAGTGACATCACACAATATTGTTACATTTTGCAGAGACCAGTGCAGACCAGGCCTAGTGTCTGAGTTGTTGTAGTGCAGAGCAGGTCCAGTGTCTGGGTGGTAGTGTAGAGCAGGTCCTGTGTCTGGGTGGTAGTGCAGAGCAGGTCCAGTGTCTGGGTGGCAGTGTAGAGCAGGTCCTGTGTCTGGGTGGTAGTGCAGAGCAGGTCCAGTGTCTGGGTGGTAGTGCAGAGCAGGTCCTGTGTCTGGGTGGTAGTGCAGCAGAAGACACCTCAGCAAAGCTGGGAAGAGATTGCACATTAGTTGCACATTAGAAAGAGCTGGAAGCACAAGATATTCCTGTACAGGACAGAGAAAGAAGATATGTAACTGCAGAAGCTACAGAGGATCCAGAGACATGTGCAGAGGGAGGACACTGGAGCACAGAGACACCTCAGCCTCATACATCAGGTACTGAAGTCACTGCCCCGGCCCCTAGAACTTGTCTTGGATTATTATTACTGTGATTGCTGTCTGAAGTGTTCAGACTGCTGAGAATAAACTGTTCAAAGAGACTGTGGAACATGTGCTTATCTATCTGGGCCTAATATCCCCTAAACTACACACCCTCAGAATCCTAAAAGAACTCGCCCCTGCTAGCCCATCGTGGTCTGGCGTGTGGCTGTTACAGTTGCCATGGGCAACTGGAAATATTCTGACTTCCAGACACTTGATAAATCTGCCCCATTATATATATTCCGTACCAAATATTTTAAAATCTATATATCTGTCTATTTCTGCATCCACCTTTTAAAAGGCTTGTCTTCAGGTGCTACACTGGACTATCTATCAATCAATCCATTATTTTTATTATTTCGGAAATGAATA
The DNA here is from genome assembly GCF_040894005.1 of Engystomops pustulosus. Classification (NCBI taxonomy): domain Eukaryota; kingdom Metazoa; phylum Chordata; class Amphibia; order Anura; family Leptodactylidae; genus Engystomops; species Engystomops pustulosus. The sequence goes on from NC_092411.1 coordinate 185,710,207, forward strand.
AAGCAGCTGATAATAGTAATAGTAATTTTAATATACTTCATTGATTAAAGCAGCTTCTCTGTGGCATTTTGTTTGCTTTTTCTCCTGCAGTGAGCAGTGTATCTGAACGCCTTCGGAACTCAGTCCACTTTAGCGTGATAAAGGGGCTAATAATTAACTCTTTCCATACCTAGAGCAAATTTCCCTTGATGATTCAGCTCTCAAAGGAGATTAGACTATGCAGAGACTGTCTGTATGGGTATTATCAGGCTTCTTTTTCGGGTCAGCTGTCAGTGGATACAGGTGAAAAATCTGATTTGCACCAACTGCTTAAAAAAAGGAAGTAAGGCAGAGGAAAAAAGAATAACAGAGGGATATATTTCTTTATTAAAGTATATTACAGAGTTTAGTTTTATCATCTACACTCTTGAATTATGTAAGTTTTTTAAAAATTTGTTCTGAAACATGTTTCTGATACTTAGACCAAGTGCAAAATACTTTGTACCTGGCATTATTTGTGTCTAGTAACTTTCATCTGTCAGCCCTGTTGACCAATCAGATGTAATTGGATTAAACAAATCATTAACTATTATTCAGAAGTAGAGATTCCTTTTTATGGTCCGATTATCTCTATGTTTATATAGAACATGGGTATATTAGTATACCTTGTATCAGGTTGTTTCTAAAAGAATGAGTGTTTTAATCTCACAAACAACATTTAAACAGAAAAAATGAAATAACTTCCCCCTGTGGATCAGAAGCAGAGTAAATATTGCATTTCATCATTAACCCCATCTTGACATTATTGTGATCAGCCTATAGGATGTTCAAACAAGAAAACAATGTACAATACCAAAGTGTTCCTAATCACTAAAGCAGCTGCTGGATTGTTCTCAAGATGTTAATTCCAGGCAATGACTTGGCTTTCTTAATGGTAAAGTGATTTAGTTATGTAAATCAGACCCCCTTAGCTTCTCTTTTCATGCCACAGTGTGTTGTCATAGTAATAGTATCCAGTAATGGAGAATCAGAAATAACCAAAATAATTTCACAATCTTCATAAATGTCAGAAATGGGGATTTCTGATTCACTACGGTTCTTAAGAATGTGAAGGAAAGTTGAAAGGTTTTCTGTCGGTCAGTAACTGTTTATTATGTAAAACATGGTATACTATATGACAAGATGTCTTAGAAGAGTTTAGAGTGTATGTTATGTCTGATTACAGTCTCCTACTACTGTTATAATCATTATTGCTCCCAGGGTTCACATAATTTTCCATAGCTTCTAGGATGTGACTGGAGCATAGGAGAAGGTGGATATAAGACTGCTGCTCTGGATGTGAATGGAGTGTGAGAGATGACATGATAGCAAGGATATTGCAAGGATAGCAAGGATAGGTCTGCCGCTCTGCATGTGACTGGAGTATCAGAAATGATGTAAAAACTCAAAAACAATGTTGGCTAAGCATATGGCAAGGATAAGACTACAGCTTTGGATGTGATGGTGTATCAGAGATTTTTTAATGGCAAGGATAGGACTGCAGCTCTGGATGGGACTGGAGTATCAGAGATGATCAAATGGCAGATATGAGACTGCTGCTGTGGATGTCACTGGAGTATTAGAGATGATATGATAGCAAGAATATGTCTGCAGCAATTATATAACCATAGATAGAAACTGCTGCTCTGGATGGGACTATCTAAGATTATGTAATGACTCTACAACAATGCTGGATAAGTGTATGGCAAGAATAAACTGCACCTCTGGATGTGACAAGAGTATCAGAGGGTATCTAATGTACATACAGCAATGTTGGCTAAGCATCAAAATCATGTTAACTAACACGTGAGTCTTAAACTTACAATGTCCTTCATTGCCTATAGCAACCAAGCATAGCTCAGAACTCATATTATTGACCCATAGCAAAATAGAACCTGAGCTGTTATTGCTTGCTATCCAAGCTAACTGCCATAGTTATACAGTTAATACAAGTAACTAAATATTGTAGGACATATCTTTATGCGACTACAAAATAAAATCTTATTTTGCTACAATGATCTTGTACAGACCATTATTTACAATGGCGTAACTTGAAGCTGATGGGCCCCAGTGAAATGTCTTTGCCAGGCCTGATTATAGTGTATGGTTTAGTATGTATAGTAAAAGTCTTTTCATATGGGAAACCTTATGGGCCCCCCAAGCCTATTGGGCCCAGTTGTAATCACACCCTCTGCACCCCCTCAAGTAACTCCCCTGGTTATTTAACATATCACTTCTCGCAGCATCTGTTCTTAATAACCTGTTGCTTTCTTGCAGCAGACAGGTCATCAAAATATTAAGTACTGAGAGATGATTTACAGACCCTGTGTTTGAGTAAACTCTGTAAACTGAGATCTCTGTAATTTGTACATACATTTAACAGGATTACTCCTCTTTAGTTGCAGTGGGTGTAAATTCTTATTTAAAACATTTTTGATGCATACATGTAAAATTATGGAAATATTTTCTTTATAAACTGTTTTATTGATCTCTATCTTGTGGTTGTATATGATGACAATACTTTTATATTTTGATTCAATGTACCATATACACTTAAAGTAAGTGACAATCATTTTAAATTTGCCATACTAAAGGATTGTTTAACAAAATATATAATTACAAACAAATAAACATAATCTGGAATGTATTGTTTCATAAAATAATATTACTTATACAGACTGCTTGCTGATAGTTCCAAGTCAGCAGACATCAGATAACCATTATGGCACTGTGAATCCATCACTAGGGCTACCATCAGCTAAGAGCGGAAGCATCAAATGGTGTGCAGATTCTGTAATCTAGGAAATCGATGCACTACAGCTTACAATACAACAGCATCATTCTGAGATTTTGTCAGGCTGGGAGTTCACTATAATGTCATCACATTTGACTTCCAGCCACGATACATCTGAAAATTACCCACTGATAACAAGTTTATACATATACCTTCATAAGTATGATCAGCTCCAAGATAGGAGTCAACCTGGTTCCACTGGACCTCTTTTTATCTGATCACCTCGATAGCTTGACTTAACGCAGGATGTCCCAATGGAGACAGATGAACCATAGGGATTTGACAAATGGCAGTACTACCCTCGAACCCCCTTTCCCACTTACCCTCCCTATACTGCTTTCCTCTTTCATGCCCCTCCTTTCCTACTTCTCACTTTCCTGTAATTGTATAGATCTATCCCGGCTGGGAGGATTAACACCTCTCTTCTGCTGAAGTATATATGATGTTATCTCTCTGGGTTGCCTAGTGTTTCTGCACCAGCTTACTGTTTTGGATCTTCTTGTGTTTGTTTCTCTACATATTATTGTCTGAGATGTTTGGTATCTCTGTTACTTTAGAACTGATGAACTCTCCCTTAGGCTGGTTGCAAACAAACATGTTCAGCCAGTGGAAATGGAGTTGTATGTTGATCCCATCCCATGGACTGAACATGGTAGACCGAACAGGAGTCCTTGCATCATACAGTATTATGTTGCAAGGACTCCCTGTCTGCTGCTGAAACTGCTGTGCCAATATTGTAATAGTTCTTATAGTGTCTGCACTGCCGTCCATCCGGCAGACAACAAATCCTTGAATCATACTTCTGTATAAAGCAAGAGCTCCCATTCTTCACAAAGTATTCAGTCCCTGATATTGGATCAATACACAGGTTCGCTTCCATGTTCTGAACACATTCATGTGCAGTTGGGCTAAGATAGGCAGTTTTTTATTAGGATTCCAAAACTAGACACTTCCTCTGCATTTAAAGAGGCTGATACACTCAAGCAATCTCAGCTGCCACGGTTCAAATGTAAGGTCACCTACATGGGCCAAATGACCTTACAGAAGCTCAGTCTTATTGACGGGAAAGCCAGTCAGCTGCATTATGAAGTCAAGAAAACATTTATGCTGGGCATAATATATAAGGAAATGCTAAATAGCTTTTGGGTGCACCGTTACGGTTGGCCCACCACTGATGACCTGACCATGAACATAGGTCATCAATACATAGCCTGGAAGACTCATTTCATGTAGTTACAGTAGAATAACAATGTATAAGTATTATAACTATAACTAATATAACCAAATGAACACAGCATTGGATAAATGATCTGCACCACCTTATCTTTTTCTGCTGTTATTGTGAGTACTCTCATCCTGTCACATTTATTTAGCAACATATGGATAAAGCTGTATAATTTGATTGGGAATCTTTAGAATTAACATAAATTTGGCTGGAATGGTGATGCCTTCAGAGCAAGAAAACATGTGCACAGACAGTGACAAGTTTATAGGACCAGTTATGCTACTTATTCGGTCTAGCAAATGGTTTTCAGATTTCGATAAACAGTACAGAAATAATCCCTTCATATTTTAATATCATACACAGTCAGAATGCTTATCACAAGGTGTTGAAAGGTCAGTACCATATCTCGGAGTAGAATCCCAAATGTGGTTTGTCTCTCTTTCAGGCACTGCAAAATCTAATCTCATCAACTAACAAAAGGAGAAAACACAGCAGAAAATGATCAGATTTTCCAATTTCATGGCCACAGATACCTTGGGAAGTTACAAAAGAGGCGTTTAGGCTCTGTAACTAAGGTGGTGTGCCAAACAAAACAGTAATAACTGTGCAACTGTATGGAAAGATATCATTTTCACAATTTTACAGCTGTAAAGTGTGACAATTGCAGTTGAGCTGGATGCTGCAGAGCGCACAGTGATCACATACCAGGAGTTTACCATTTTTTTGTATTAGATGAGGACAAATTGTTTTGTCTCTTATATTATCTTGTTATCTCTACAATGTGAGGATAATTTATCTTTTTACACTATTTTACCACTGATTGATTTTTTTTCAGATACACAGCCCAGTGTATTAGATAAACAAGGCTCAAAAGCTGCTTGTGGGATAATTTGTTTTATTTGGATTAATGACCTGATATTTTTACGAATTCTATTTTTACTATGAGAGGAAAAAAATCCCTTCATGTTAGAGTTGTTACAGTATCGGCTCTGCAGCTTGACCAATAGGCATGCTATGATGGCAATAGCATAGGCTTTGGTGCATGGACTTCTATCCACTGTACTGTACTCGATCCAAATTAAACCCAACCTTGAAATTCATAGCTAAAATTCCCCTAAATAAGGAACCCCCAGAGGGACATGGATTAGAATTGCTGCTGACTATTTGCTGCAGAATCTCTTTATTAGTCCTAAGCAATTTATAGGTTTAGCATAATGGTTTGGTTTCAATTTCCATCCACGTGCAACGCAAAATATCTGCAGCAAAAATTTGTTTGTATGGTTTATAGTGGGTCATTATAGCTGCTGATTCTATCAATTTTACAATCATGGAAAAAACTTTAATATGCATATTCAACTGCTAAACATGATAATGCTACCAAATATTTAGGACAAAGCAGGATCAGAGAAGCAATAATAAATGCATCTATATAATTGGGCTAGTTGCTGTTAAGCTTCAGCTACAAGTACTATAACTGAGGAAATAATTCTCTGCAGGCAGTTTGCAGTATTTTGGAGGCTAGATAGTCAGGTTAATAGAAAGTCTATATCTATTCTGTAAATTTAACATTGAAAACCTGCTGAGTGGAAGAGCCTAAAAGAATAATAAATATGTAATACCCGTCCTACCAAGTGATCGCTACTTTTTAGCATAGTCATTAATTTTTTAAATAAAATTATTAGCTCCTTTTTCTTTAATTCAGATAATTCCATGAAATTTATAGTTTCACAAGGCATTACTCATAACTTCAATTTCCAGTGCTCCTCTATTTAAGTGACCTCCATTAATCCTTGTTTCTTCAGCATTTCATATGCGCATAAGACTCTAATAGTAAATATATTGCAGTAAACAGGGAACAAATTAGTGGCAAGAAATGAAGTTTATATCACAATCCATAACATGTAAATTCCTTTTCTGAAAAGTGCTAAATTCTGAATTATTTATTAAATACAGATATGTAAATAAATTATGGTTTTGCACTAGTAGCAAAAATTCTGATAAAAACTACCGAATAAGCCAATTATTATTTGGAAAGCAGCAAAAGTTGCTTACATGTTTATTTTAACTATAAATGTTTCATAAACTTAAACAATCAGATAAGTCAAACCAATGTTTTGTATCAAGAATGTTGACACCATAAAAACTGTGAAAAATAGGAAATGTCTACAGAAAAGAGGCTTTCAGAAAATTAACTATTTAGTATACAGGTTTATCAAACATTAAGTAAAGGAATTTTAAAAACATCAATTCTCAAATATATTTGCATTGTCATGTTGCTTACAAGTAGAGATGATCGAATAAAATGGGGGTTCTCAAATTTTAAAGGGTTTTACCACAACTTTTTCCATTCATTGAATTGCTGGTATGTTTAGGCCCCTTTCAATGGAAAAATGCAGTTTCATTAGAAATTGATTAGGAATTGATTGTTCAATGAAAAATTGACATTTACCATCAGATTTTATTGATTAAGACAATTGAATACAATGGCTCAATGTTTAATGCCCAAAAAACATTTATGTGAAAGGGGCTTTACCACGGAATCCAAATCAGCACCTAAGAAATATATTGAGTGGTGATCACCCACTTTTTACAAGAGGCAACATGAGAACCCTTATCCTCCTGATCACTTGGGGTAGTATTGTATGAATACTCTTTTAATCTCTAAGGCCGCATTCATACGACCGTTACACATCCGTTGGGGGATGTATAAATGGTCACCGCATATATGTCCCCCATGGGCTGGCAGTGGGCGCACTGAGCGGTAAGGTGACACACTTGTGCGGCACTGTACCGCTCTGTACCCGGGGAAAAGATTAGAAATGTCCTATATTTCCCCGTAATATGGCATCGTGTATCTCTATTGAGAGGGGAGGCGGCGTGGTGGGCACACATTTGTGTGAATTTAGCCTATATCTGTCAAAGAATTGTGTTGACATTAAAGCCGCTGTCTTAAATAGACCGCTGACTCAATTTCTCTAAAATGGGAGGCTGTTTCTGGAAATGTTCTGGAATTTGAGTCAGAATTTTATTGAAACCTTTTAATATATCACTAAAGGGTTTCTATTTCCTTTGTATAGCACAGCTTGTTAAAGAGGTACATTGTACATAAAATGTTCTACTGTGGGATCAGTGGTTATCTGGAATAAAATTTTTAATTTCCCATCATTGACTAAATAAAACATTATGGCCCTGTTTTATTATGCCATCTCTGTAAGTTTTCTGACAGAGAGGAAATAAATCAAGCCCCATCTCTACCACATCTTAGTCCTTTTACTCCCCAAACACTACTTTGGATGTTAACGTCGAGGCCTGTCTTATGTACTATAGGGTTTTGGAAATACAAAGAGGCCTAAGCTTATTAAAAAATCAGTTTATATTAGAAGGAATAATCTATGAGTAATTGCCCCTTGTATATATCATAATAGATTTTGATTTTAGCTTTCCTTTAAGTGGAAAGCATCTTTGAACCTTAATAACTACATGAAATTAAATGCTGATATGGTTACATATAGCGATAGGCTAATAGTTGTGAAAAATGAAACTTAAACAAGAGAACCTTTTAAACTTTCTATAACTTAGGTATAGAACATATTGTCCTGTTAGAATCAATATGTCATGAGGTTAGAGTGCCGCAGAATGCTCGCACACTCCCTATATATAAATGTGAGTAGGATTTTATTAGTATCAATGTATTTGACTCAAACCCATATCATGGATAATTTTTCAAGGTCAGTTATATATTTTCTCCTTAATCCAGTGCTATTCAATAAAGTATGTATCTGATATGGCATTCACCGTGTCTCACCTTAGATATTCCTTTTACATTCTATCCTTGATATCTCACTATGAATGACTATGATGGTCTCATATACACTGTTCAGGGCATTTTATTTCCCTCCCGCTTTTATCCAATGCTTTAGTGAAACATTTGATGCTTTCATCACTGTCTACTATTTTTTTTCAGAAGCAACTTTGTACTGTCTTTTATCATCTATTCTATTGTATGCTACCTTTATGTCTATATCTGTGTAGAGCTCAGCTTTTTGTACCACCTTAAAAATAATAAATAGCTGATACTCACCTAATTTGGCAGTCCTGCTATGTCGCAGTAACCAGAGACCTGTATGCACAGTTTATTTCATACCCTGTAGACAAACAGAAGACGGAAGTGAGCCACACCTATTTTGTGACTTTATATAGAAAACTATATATGCTACATATTTTTTTTAGGGTAGACCTTTTTTAAATGGGGAAAATATTCCAGATACTTAATAAGTGAGACACGAAGACTTGTTCGCCATATAGTGTCTGGTGGTTAAATGTCTTGAATTTAAATGAATGGTTCCCATAAAGGTTATTTCTAATTTCTCACAAATTTCTATGTGTATAACCAGTTGCACATGAAATGTTATTTATCTGATTTAGACTTCCAGCAGCACATAACAATAAACCTATGAATGCTCAAAGTACAATGTTGTCAGTTTTGCAGAACAATCTAGATTCTATAGAATGAGCAGATTGTGTCAGCAAAAATAAATACAACATCTTCTATCTAATTATTTTACATTGATCTCTGTGTGCTTGCATAAACATATTATTGCTAAACTTTACAATTATGAGAGGGTAATCAATAGTCCATTCAGCTGCTATGCTACCTGCTACTTAATAATCAGCTGAACCATCCGTAAGATAAAACTTTATTTCCTTGTATCAGTTTATTTCAGTATATATCATAATGACAACACTATCCCTGGTCCCAATAGTCCACTGTCTTGGAGTCATCTTTGCCTCATCCTTTAAGTATTACAAACAGTTTCCTATTATAACCTGCCGCCTCCACCTCAAGAATATCTCCTGTATCCTTCCTCAGCACAGAGTCTGCAGAATTGCCAGTCCATGCCCTCCCATCTGAACTACTGCAATATTCTTCTCTGTGGTTTCCTAGCTAACTCTCTAATGCCCTTCTAATATATTAGCACTTAACTCTCCTGGTCACATTGGCCCCTGTATTATTTTATTTTCGATTTTCAACAATCCCTCTCTTTAGCTCTCCGTGGTAGACTAAGTAGTGTTAAGTGGACCTAAAACACAAAGTCACTGTGGTGACATTTAAATCAATATGATGTGTTCTTGATCGTTGATCCCTGATTACATTACAAGAGCAACGATCCCCCCTAAAATGGTGGTCAACACGCACTACTGGGATTTTAATGCCCCCGCTGGCAGTAGGAGGTTAACACCTGCAATTGGTACCAACACCAATTGCAGCTCTTAGTGGTAGGGGGTTCAGGTCCGCTCATCAATACTAATAACAGTGGTCAGTGAACATTGAACAGTGATTTATATAAGGGCAAAACTGGACTGGATCTGGTCACTAAAATTAATTTGTCATCCAGAAATACCCCTAAGGCTTTTTCGGTTGAGGTTTTACCAAGGAATTGATTGTTTAGAACATAATTGTACTTTGTGTTTCCATGGCACAAGTGCATAACCTTACATTTATCTACATTAAATCTCATCAGCCATTTCTCTGCTTCCATCCTCCAGCTTCCACAAATCCCATTAATGTTATGCTATCTGCCTCTGTATTAATAATTTTATAGAACATAGTATCATCGGCAAATGTTGAATAAAAATCTTCACATCATCATTTGTTACTATCAGTATGATGTTGCTAAGATAAAAACCCTGTAGATATAAGCAAGATTATTTCTGTTAAAAATATTGATTTATCATATCACTAATGTTAAGCTGCATCCTCTTTTGAGTAAACATACTTGGATTTTAACAGTTTCTATTTATATGGTTTTTCCAAATAAATAAAAATAGGAGGGTTATAAGCAGTACTAAATTAGTATCTCAGAAAAGTTCTTTCAAGTGTTTTTTTTTCTCCATTCTCTAACTCAAGACCCTGCCTTCACTACGGGATTGTTCAATTTCTAGATATAATTGGAATATGTCATATGATTCACAGTTTTGGTCATAAATTATCCACTGCCACCGGTATGTCTGTTTTACAATTTATTTAGATTTGCAGGATGATACTACACATTCAAACAGCATATAGTACTTTTTGCACTGTTCTTTGATAAATGTGGGACTATATATTATTTGTACAGTACAAAGAAAGGCTCAAAGAAAATGCAAAAATCCAAACAAGAATTGATGATTTTCTTGATGATTTTGAAGCACTGTTCTCTAGATGGCCGCTATCTATTTATTGTAATTATTGGGGAGATTTATTGTAGGACAGAGAGGCTTATCAATAAAGGTTAGGATTTAAGATGATACAGTAGGGCAGATGTATTATCGTATCCGCGCCATAAAAGTATCGGGAACTAACATTTTATTTGGCGCATAATTGTTGCGGATCATTTATAATGAGTTGGCGCCAGAAAAAATAGTTGTTTCTGACTATTCCGACTCCTCTGGCTTATTTTCATTTTCAGAAAATAAGAGAAAGTTTCCTTCTATTCTGCATTGTTTTAGTAGAATGGTTATTTGTACAATGTGAACATATGCTGGGTTGTATATGAATTTGCCTTTATAAAAATATGTATCATACTATCTTAGCTCTTATTATACAGTTAAATACAACAATAAAAACTTGTGTGCATAATAGAAATAGCCACATCCTTTATATTTTACTGTGCATAGTAGTTTGTTCAACAAGTGCTTAGAGAATGTAGAGGTCATATTTTATAGACTGCATATAATGACAGATAATGAATTGCCTACTATTAGTGAACAAGTGTAGGATGCACAGCTTGATGGAGGATTTTTTTTGTGGCCTATTTCTAGAGCTGTAAGACCTTGGCTGAACAATCATATTGCCACGAAATAGTCTCAGAGTCAAACCTCCATGAATCAATTGTTGACAGCTTTAAATCTGAGTAGCACAGAGGGTGGTCGGAACAGCTGCTGCTAAACCTGCTCTAGGCCTGTACTGAGACATGTACAAGTCAAGTTTTGTGGAAATGGATTCAAAGAGTAGTCAGGTTACCAGAGAAGGTGAAACACAGAACTTTGTTGTGCATTTTGTTCTTAGACACAAAACCAGGGAATCCATCTTTGTCATCTAAATGATAGAAAACTTATATTGGATATCATGCAATACTATATATTAATTCCATATATTAATTTCCAATATTCAGGAACCCAAATACTTTGTTCTATACCATATGTTACATGTGAAAGGTAGCTTAAAAAACTACATGCAGATGTTACTTGTTGTTGGATCCTGACCCATCACTTTGGAGCCGAAAGAGAACTAATAAACTACTATAGTCTTTTTCTTCCAACCAATTGTCAGTTGTAAAAGATCTGAACCATATACAATAAATAGTCACTAACTTTTCAATAAATGAATGGTACAAGAGTATACACAATCTTTGTACCTCATACCATAGAAAAGTCCTCCCTTTTTCGATTACTTTGGCTCTTTTCATCCTCCTCCTTCCTAATTTGTGCACCTGCGGCTTTTCAGTGACTGACCATCTCAGCTCCGGACCAATGTAGAGAGAAGAATCCTGCAGGGGAAGTGTGTTGTTAAAACCTCATACAGACTAAGAATTGACACGTTTTGAGCTGTAGTACAATTTGCTGCAGTTTTACCATGGATTTAATTCCCCCCCATTGATGCTGGTAAAATCTACACCACATTGCCAATGTTGAAACAGCATATGGATGATATATGTAAAATTGAATACACTTGTCTAATACAACCCAATAATTCACTGAGAAATTTCCATGAATGAATGTAAGTTGAAAATCGATATTTACTACGGACCAAGGTGGAAAGTATTTGCTTCTTCTAAGCACAACATCATCAGCAGCTGATATAATTGATATGTATTTAAGGGATATGCCACTTGATGGCCTATAGCATCCATGTTTTTATTCTGCAAAACAACACTGTACATTTGGGATTGACTGTAATATGTAATGGCTATTGCAACTTCTTCAAACCACTTATTTATAGAAGTTTCAAGAGTCAGATCTGATACTGTAAATCATGAGTTATGAGCAGACCCAATCCAGCAATGTTTGGGTCCATGCCGATCGTTCAGGTCCCTGATCCTAAACCAGGATATCAGCCACAAGTTTGGGTTCGGCTCACAGTCACCTACCCGCACTGCTGTCATTTAAAAGCTGGCTGTACGTGCACGCTATCATTTTCCCGAGGATCAGTGGTCCCAGTGATGTCATGAGGGTTAGACAATCCTTGGAAAAATGGCAGCACACATGTGGGATTTAAGTGCCGCCACTGCCTCTATTTAAATTGCGTTTGGTGGCAGCATATTTAAATGTGAACTTTGCTCACACTTAGAGGGATTACAATAATGTGAGCACATAAATTATGATAAGCTAATAGAGAGATGGGAAAATCCTAAATTACACTTCCCTTATATTCATGTTGTTGAACATTCAGTAATGTCTGTATCACTTCCTCATATTTATATTTAAGATGAAATCATCACAAGAGTAATGAGTTACATCTGAAATTCATTAAAACTATTTTTTGCCTTGTATATTTGATGCCAGATCTCAGCTGGAGGTAACCTAGTTTGCAATTACATTAAGTCAGAGATTTAGAGTTGTAAGCATTGCAAATTTGTTTAATGTGGAACATACCTCTATATTTAGCCAATACAACACAGATACAGTACAAGTAAATATAAGTCAAGCAGATTCCACAGAAATTATCTTCTTATAACTAGATTGTAATGAAGGCTCTGGGAATGTACAGGTGACACAGACAGTAGGCCCTGACACTAAACCCACTTCCCACCTATTCCTACATAATAGCCTTGCAAGCCCTAAAGGCAAGGGACTAGTGGTTGACATTTCCTTCCTGCAGCAAATTGCAAACCACCGAAACATAGACAATGTAAAATAAACACAGAAGAGTTTCTAGAGCCAGGTCACAACAAAGAGGGCAAATGGAGTACAAATCACAAAGCAGATGGGAAGTCAGAATAAAGGCACAAAGTCAGCATACCAGAATACAGGAAAACAGACTATCTCGTTATCAGGAGCTTGCTGCAAGAATATAGCATAGCACTGACCCGGAGGAGCTTATAAAAGGATAATGGTCCCAGTTCGGAAGGTGATTGGAGAAGAAAACTGTCAATCACTGTAGTAGGTCATGGCAGCCAGCAAGCATAAACCAGTAAAGCAATTCAGCAAAGTGCTGCATATTACTGTCTGACGGCAGGACTACAATCTTGTGCCCACAGCATTCATTAAATACAGGACTGTAGAGTTCCAAATTTCACTATAAAATATACACATCATCATGATTGTTCATAATATCTTTTCTTTATAGTATATACCTATTCAAAAATACAACTATGTCCTGTACTTTTCATCCAAATGCTTATTTCTAATTGTGCTGATTAATTAACCCTTCTAGCAACCACCAAAAATCCTATGAAAATGCATGAGCACTCCAATAAATTACATAACATCCTCAGCATATTTTATGCTGGTAATCTACATATATACTATAATTAGTTGATTTAGATGATTACTTCAATTTTCTCACAAGGAAAATGATATTACCACATTATCTGTATAACCTCACCTGCTACGATCAGTAAAAAAGTATAAATGCTACAGGATCCTGTAGCTAAAGGTATACCTTTTGTATAGATACAATATCAATTATGTTAAACTTCACTTTTTGAGAAAATATCACTGTAATGAGCTTATTTACATGGCACTGCCTAGTAAATCGAGGCATAGTACTATTACATAATTTTGTCATTTCATATTTTCCTATTCATACTGTAATTTATACTGTCATTTTTCAATTCCTTAATGGAGCAGTGGTATTCCTGCAAACGTAACAGTGAGGCATCATGTATCACCCCCTCATAGTGTTTCAGTGTTCATTGACAAATCAGCACCTGCAAAGCACCCCATAAAGCCCGGCACCATGTTTATGTCATAGAAAGGAACACATGTTGCACATAAAACACTGTTGTATATTCATATAGGGGATCAGAATATTACGCAGAATATTACCTCTAGTTTAATTTGAACCATCCTCCCGATTGGATTTTGAACACAAAATTTGTCACAGATTATTGGAGTAGTATAATCATTAAAGGATTTAACTGTGCTAAGTAATATCTCATGACCTCAGCACACACTGTTTATTTCTTGCAGTGTTTGACTGCATGCAGAGACTACAGTTCCTATGAAGCCCTGCACAGTGGGCTGTGTAAAGTGAATTCCTCTATTTCAGTGGTTCTCAACCTGTGGGTCGGGACCCCAGCAGGGGTCGAACGACCAAAACCGGGGGTCGCCTAAAGCCATCGGAGCCGCAATTTTACTGTGTTTTTACTGCGGGTTGCATGGTTTGGGGTCACCACAGCATGAGGAACTGTATTGCGGGGTCACAGCATTAGAAAGGTTGAGAACCACTGCTCTATTTTCTTTTCCCCTTCCTCTTAGCTCTTGCAGTACAGGGGACTTAATAAGTAAACTCTAGCAAAGACAGAAAATCTGTTTATAGTATAACAGCAAATCATGTAGTTCAAAAGGGACACAATGAAAAGCTGAAATGCTTTGCTCTTACAGCACTAAGGTCCATCTCCTGACCAGCATGTGAAGTCAGTAACTATGCAATATTGTTTACAAAGGAGTTGACTGATTTTTCTGTCCAGCTCTTAATGTCCCAGATTCTCCATGAGGGAAGAACCAGTCCATTCAGAACCAGGTTATGGCTATGGATGTATAACAGTAAACCAAGAAGACACATTACTAGGCTCTCGTGTCTTTCATGTTATTCAAATACCCCAAATTAGATCTTTGCACAAAAAATATGTAAATATATAATGGGTGGGCAGATTCCTTCTTACAACAATACAATACTGCAGTTTGCTTTTATATATGTATAGACCTTTAATACAAAAAAACACCAAAGGCCTGATATCTTTGAAGTATATATTTTTAATCATATTAAAAAGATAAGCTCATATACTGTTTTATACTGTTCTGCACTGTAGTGTTATTTTGTATGTTGATTCATATTTTTACCATTCATTTCAGGGTTGACTCCAGGCTTCAGTAGGCCCCTGGGTGACAGAGACTCAGTGGGCCCCTTTACAGTGAACTCACTTGGCGGCATTAAAAATTCAAAAGCTAAAACAGTCTGATATTCTCTAGTTTATCATCCCAAACAGTCCCCTCATGGTTATTTTATATAAATCCCCTCTCACACCTTATGGATTCATTATATAAAGCCTTATCTGGGCCCCCAGCAGCTTTGGGCCCTGGCACTTGCCCAGGTATGTCCAGTGCTGGCGCTGGCCCTGATTTATTTGCAATTTATCATAAACCTTATCAGTAATCATGAAAGTTTCCATAACAGCAATGAGTTATCTGTTTGGCAAATTATGACACTCTGCCTTTCACAGCTACTGTAGCTTTCTTCTAGATGCAGTCAATATTACAGGATCCATATAATTATATTTCTGTATCCTACAAAGCTTTGACAAGGTTTGTCTGATGTTTTACTGTGAAGATTTTCTTCTTTTAGTTCTCCTGGATAGAGTTTTCAGCATATCAAATATAATCATGTTCTTTCTTTCTCGGCTAATGGCATATCAGTGTGTTCGCAAATGAATTCAAT
Organism: Engystomops pustulosus; assembly: GCF_040894005.1. Classification (NCBI taxonomy): domain Eukaryota; kingdom Metazoa; phylum Chordata; class Amphibia; order Anura; family Leptodactylidae; genus Engystomops; species Engystomops pustulosus. The sequence goes on from NC_092411.1 coordinate 185,725,885, forward strand.
ACCCTAAATAGGCAACCTGACTAACAGAAACTTATCACTGGTTGTACTTTTTGACATGTTAATGAATTCCCCTCAGAAATGTAACTGCTTAGAGAAAGCCATTCTGTATGTTAAAGTACGGTTAATTCCTTTTACACAATCCCATGAGGAGATAGGGTTTTGTCATGTCAGCATAGCAAAGGTTTTATTTCCATGTGACAGGCCAAAGCATTTATGAACAACACATTTAGTTTTTTCTTTATCATTTCTTTGATTTCTAAATATCTGGAATGTTAAAAAATAAATTATTAGCAATTTGTACATTTAAAATAAATAATTGGATAACTAAAATATTAGAATAATGAATGTATTTTGGTCTTAAGTTTAAAATGTTTTAAAATAGTGGATTTTATAAAGCCCAAATTCCGTTGCTTTGGGCAATATCAGCAATGAGGTAGACAGGAACAAGATTGTATTTACTATAGTCTCTGCCTTAAAATCAGCAAAGACTATTGCTGCAATATTTGCCAGGTCAGGCCTGGTCTAAAGGATGAGGGGCATGTTTGAGGAACCTCACAAATAAGTTGATCACAAGATATATTGCTAAGGTATGTTTAGAGATACAATCTCCAAATATATGTGTGTATTGATTTTTGTTATTTTTCTTTTAACTATTACAAGCCAAATGTCACATTTTCTAGCTTACAACCCCCTCTTTAAAGGTAATTTACCAGTTCCTAAATCACCCCACAAGCAAACGGGTCATTGTATAGAACATATTATAAACCTTTCAGATATGCATTTCATGTCTCCCAGCAATTTGGTATCTAAGAGAGTATTATATTGTTAGGTTTAAGCATCAGGAGCAGGGCCGTATCTTCATGTGCATTCATTTTCTCATTTATAGGATTTATTCAGTCCACTGCCATTTTTTACAATGAGTATCATCCCCATAGAAGTATTGTAAAGAAGAAAACAGGATCACTTGGTGTGGAAACAAAAGCTACTCCCAAATTGAGGGACAAAAAAAAAATTCAGTGTCGGAAAACTGAGGTTATTGTGTAAAATTGTCAAAACGGCTACAAAATAAAAACATATAACATAAAGACAGGTGCAAAAGCATTAATTAATTTCCCTCATTAACTTTTAATAAAAGTTTGTACTTTATCATTATACAGATATCAGCCCACGTTCATCAAAACTAGTGCACAATTTGGAGTGTGCAGAGTGCACTAGATTAATCAAAACTGGCGCACGGTTTTCATTAATCTGCTGCCCCCTGCTCGAGAAGTGTGTACTGTACCTTTTTTATGTGCACTTTGTTCATGCTGCAGAATTGTGGTGCATGTCAGTAATAAAAATGCCGCAAAGTCCGACTACTCAGCAACACGCTCCCAAAGGTGCACATTTTTTCTATCTTGTCGGACACAGTGCAGCCGCGGTACAAAAAAGACGCAGACACTTTATAAATACATGTGCAAGCATTTTGCATGTTCTTTTCAGTGCAAAGTCAGACAGAAAACTGGTGCAAATGTTTTAAAAAATGTGGGCCGTCACTGCGTACAAGTCTATTATACGAATTTTAATGTGTGTAATATGTGATGTGTCTAGAAATTGGACATTCATATAATTATAATTTAATATTTTAAAATTATATATCATCTATCTATCATGATTCTTGCTATTATTTATTTTATCAATATACTGGTTTATTCAAACTAGAACTAAAAAAGTTAAAAAATATTGAAATAAAAAGTGCTCCTAGAGCATTTGCTAAAACATTTGTACTATTTATTTACAGCATTTTAATTTTTCCCTGTACTGGTTTATTCAAACTAGAACTAAAAAAGTAAAAAAATATTGAAATAAAAAGTGCTCCTAGAACATTTGCTAAAACATTTGTACTATTTATTTACAGCATTTAATTTTTCCCTGTACATAGCATATTTTATAAAATATCCTTAAACGTGTCCCTAATTTTTAAAACGGTTTGCTGAGAACAAAATTAACACCAATAAATATGCAGTCATTTCGCAGCCGAGATTCTGGTGCCCTTTCTGACCGCATTTTCCCATTTGGAGCTAAGATGTCATCAGGAAACATCTGCTGCTCTTGAGCTTTACCCAGCAGAGTAGTAAGTGATGCAGAACAATAAAGAACGCAATTTACACACTAGTAAAACATAAAACCTGTGCATAACGTAATATCAGGCCTTGTATTTCCTTTTAATATGATGCATTACAAAGCGTATTGATTATGTGCTGGGTCGCCACATGTCATTTTTTAGCGATGGCTGCATATTCCATGACGAAGATCATTCTCGTGGCCAATATCCATTATCATACATTACTCTCAACAGCCAATATGACAGTAAAAGGTGTCCTGGAAACTCCAGGGAAAGTTCATGGATTGTTGAGCTTACATATTCTAGGATATCCTCGTACTTCAGGTCTTTGTGTACGGAAGAGTAATCATAGACTCTTACCACTGACGTTCTTTCGTAAAGTCTTTCTGTAATAAAATGATTTCCCAGTGGAAACAAAAGAACATTCTTTCTACAAGATGATTACACAGAACATGTAGGGATTTGGTGACTATATTGGTCTATAAAGTGACTTTTATAAGGTGTTAAACCTTCCCTGCGTTATGAGATAGTGAAAAAGCAAATGTCCATTGCATCACTATAGTCCACAGTTCCTGACACTAAATCTCCATTACCACAGACTCACATATAAAGTATTTTCTGAGCATCTGTTATTTTCTGCTCTTCCTCCGATGACCTGTGAAGAAAACCTGAGACGAGACAATTAGCAGCTGTTATATGCATTAACCAACTAAAATCACATGAGAGCTTTATTTACATTTACAATAGTGCTGTGGTCTGATATATAGTTATATATATATATATATATATATATATATATATATATATATATATATAGAAACGTCCCCACTGTTTCAATAAACTGCCTACATTTTGTTCAACTTTACTACTCTTGCCAGGATCCATGGAGGCTCTTCACCCCCTCTATTGATGTTTCTCTCCACTTTGCAGACTTGATTTTCTTCTCTCTCTCTCTCTCTCTCTCTCTCTCTTTATATATATATATATATATATATATATATATATATATATATATACCTATATATCAGACATGAATGTGTTACTGTGTTTAGCAATATAGGTATGACCTCCATATTATGCATACATTACTATAATAGTATATATTGATTGGAAGTAGGACCAGGAGAGCCATGCCTCTTTATCTGTTTTCATGCCTCTTTATCTGTATATATAGCAATGGCTGGGTGAGCATCTACCGTATTTTTCGGACTATAAGACACTTCTTACCATAGGACGCACCCCAGATTTAGGCTTCCAAAAAAGGAAAAATATATTTGACACCATTTAAAATATCCCTGTTGGTCGCACTAAAGCAACACACATTTACACACACAGCTCTACATTCATCGTTACACAATCAGATCTGCATCATCCGTACAGTTACAATCTCAGCTCTTCATCATCCATAGTTACACACTCAGCTCTGCATCATCCATACAGATACACACTCAGCTCTGCATCATCCATCCAGATACACACTCAGCTCTGCATCATCCATCCAGATACACACTCAGCCTGCATCATCCATCCAGATACACACACAGCTCTGCATCATCCATCCAGATACACACTCAGCTCTGCATCATCCATACAGATACACACTCAGCTCTGCATCATCCATCCAGATACACACTCAGCTCTGCATCATCCATCCAGATACACACTCAGCCTGCATCATCCATCCAGATACACACACAGCTCTGCATCATCCATCCAGATACACAATCAGCTCTGCATCATCCATCCAGATACACACTCAGCCTGCATCATCCATAGTTACACCCTAAGCTCTTCATCATCCATGCAGATACACACTCAGCTCTGCATCATCCATACAGATACACACACAGCTCTGCTTCATCCATAGTTATACACTCAGCACTGCTTCATCCATCCAGATACACACTCAGCTCTGCATCATCCATACAGATACACACACAGCTCTGCCTCATCCATACAGATACACACACAGCTCTGCGTCATCCATACAGATATACTCACCGCTCTGCATCATCCACATAGATACACGCACAGCTCAGCTATACACACAGAAACAGCCCCCCCCCCCACACACATACTTCCCCTATTCCCCTTCTTCTTACCCTGTCCCAGCCAGCATGGCAGTATCAGACCTGTGGTGATGTAAGAAGCATGTGATCAGTCACATGGTTCTATCATCACCGCAGGTCCTGTACCTGTAGGCAGAGGGAGAGAGCAGTGTGGAGCCTCTCCTCTCTGGGAGATCTGGTGCAGCTCTATTACCCGATCTCCATTGCAGCGGTCAGGAGGGTCTGGCAGTGCTGGATCCTCCTGACCTCCGGTGTATAAGACGCAGGCACTTTTTAGCAAGATTTTTTGTTATAGTCCAAAAAATACGGTAATCATATTAAGTGAACAACAAAAAGGTAAAAAAGGTCTTGGAACGGCACTTCTAGATACAAAAATAGTATTAAAAAAGGATTTATAAATCAAAATAATGTAAGATAAAATCTGCAAATGATGCCTTTCGTGTATATGACCCTTTCTCAAACAGCCAGATGTATCAGCTGCTACAACTCAATGCTATCTCTCCCTTCTGCATAGATATTGTATAAACCTGACACTTTAGAGAGCATTTGCTAGTAACAAATTCCTCAAACTTTAGACTGAAAAACAAATTAGGAAAAGAAGATGGTAAATTATAATAGTCACAGCAAGGCCAACTGCAAATGACTGGGCTCAGTCTTTGGAAACAGGATCATGTGCTGCTTGGATTTCATGGACCAAGCACAATGCAAAGACTGGGAGTCCTTGCATCATATTTAACTTGCTGGCAGAACAGCAGGACCAAGCTGTAACAAATGTTCCCTTTCATTTGAAATCTTGCCATTTTACCCATAAAAACATAAAAGCTCTCAAGTCATATGAAAATGAGCAGAGAAAAGTCATATTTTGCTTATGATTTAGAGGCTACAGTTTGAGTATCAAACTCCTCTGTCTTCCCTTCTATAGTACTTAGAAGCATGCTTGAAGGCCACATGCACACGACTATATAGAGGTCTATGTGGTGCGTTGAGCACACACCGTGAACAATCTGGGCGGCTAAAAAAGGAGAGGAGAGGGGTGAGAAGCTCTTACTCCCACTTCTCCATCCAACTGTGCTCTCGGCGCCAGGATTTTCACTTAGCGGAACAAAAAAACTTTTAAAAGTTATACACTTTATTTTAAGTACCACAACCTGGTATAAAAAGAGAGTACCATGTATACTATATGGCTAAATTGACAGATAATGTATAAAGAAAATCCATGGTTATTAAATTGCGCCATTCAGTACCAAACCAGGCTGCATCTAAGGAGTTAACCACTTGTATCACATTGCAAAAAAGTTTGATGTTGTTCTCTAATATTACAAAGGTACAGAAGAGAAAACTCTGGGAAAAATATGAATGCATAAAATGAAAGAGAGGCAACAAAAGATGAAAGCTAAAATAATTTGTTTATTAATTCATAAGGCCAGAAGTAATATAAGCCAAGACAAGAAAATGCAAACAAAAAAAACAGACGCCAGCATTAATTTGTGGATAACATTCTACTCTCAATGGAGCTTGCTAAACTGCAGCTTTCAGCAACAATTTATAGGTAATTGTTTACCTGCAGCTTGGAGGGAATGCAGATGGTTCTGGCAAGAGCAAGCAATGTCCCCAGCTATCTTCTGTTATTAGCCAGGAAGCTCAAGCTGTACTGACTACCAGAGATTAGGGTTTCCCACACCTCTTTATACAACGTATTTCTCTACTACATTGTATTAACCACATGTATAATAGCAGGTGGGTGTGTTTATGTTATATATGTAGTACATATGTTGTGTATTATATAGTATATATATATAACCACTTGGCTGTCCTACATATATCATAGGATGAAGGATATAGTGCAACTAATTCTAGTAACTTTTCTTCTATTTACAAAATGTCATAGCATAAGTAAAGTCAGGGGTTCAAGTGGAGTGTGGGGTCATGTTTGTATTTTTGTGATGGAATGTATGGTTGTAACCCGCGAACATGACCTAGCAGCAATCCCAAGCCCCTGACTTTTTTCTTATTCTTATTATGTATAAAATCTTTGGTCATCGTAGACATCCAGTCCAGAAGCCAATCCACTAGTTAATACTGTCGATGCTTGCAACCATCAGTTGAGCAAAATGACATTAGCTAGATTCTGAACGTTCTAAAGCTTCAGTCTATTCTTTTCTTTAATTTGGCATGCACCATGAGAGGTTGGCTGTGTGTGACATTCTCATTCCCCCTCCCTCATGCTGTAGGTACAGCTGTAGATGAGACTTATGAATATTCCGGAGTCAGCACTGAGGACTCACATAGAGTGAATTGCATACATGGTGAGATAACTTTGGGAACAGGATGTGGAAATTTATAGGCATGAGGCGGAAACATTTAGGGATGGTTGCACTGCTTTCTAATAGCAGTTTATAAAATTATGTTTATTTAGGGGAGAAATTTGCTGTCAGTGTTCATTTTTTTGTCAATTAAAGACAAAAATGCCACATTCTATTTTGTTATAGCTAAGAGTAGTTATTTACTATCCCGGGCAATTCTGGGTACTACAGCTTGTGCACTAAAGAACTATCTGCAACCTTACTGCAATCTAGAGGTTTAATTTTACTCCTTCTGGTTCAATATAACATAAGAGACATAGCTTAAAGACCTTTCTTCATAGCAATCATCATTAAATTGCATAAACCCTAGAATTGTAACCTAGATAACCAGATATCTAAAATAAACAAAAACCCTTGTTCAAAGAAGAGTTAGGAACCCAAGAATTAATATTAGAATCTCAGCTCATTTCCTAGGATTCTTGGCATCTATTCCACTTTAATTCTCTTGTTCAAGGACAGTAGGGAGGAAATTCAGAATGAGGTTTAACAATCTGTTGTAAACATAGTACAGAAACACCAGAGTTTCCTCTAGTAGTAACTTCCTGCATACATGTATGGACTTGTGTTCTCTTATTTAAAAAGTTGGATACATGAAGCAGATTGACCCCAACCAGAAGTGTTTTTGTATAAGAGTCTTTGGTGGTAAATTATCATAGTTGTTCTTTTCCTCTCGTCTTTTGTTGAACCTTTTTAGGTGTTTGCACCTTATTTGCACCATTTGCGCCTCTACCATAGGTTGTTTAAAAATGGGAGAAGTTGTGTTCTGCCTCAAGTTTGCCCTATTTATCTTAGCAGGGCAAATGTGCTTGAAATGTGATGAGTAAATGATGTAGGTTTGTACTTAACCCCTTAACGCTCTGCGCCGTAGCTCTACGGCGCAGAGGTATAAGGGATGTATGAAACCCCCACCGCTAATAACCGCGGTCGGTGCTTGCACCGATCGCGGCTATTAACCCCCTCGTTGCCGCCGGCAAAGTCGCCGGCGGCATTTAAAAGACGGCGGCGCGCGGGTGCCGCCATCTTTTTTTCAATCGCCGCGCCCCCGAATGTCATCGGGGGGCGGCGATCGGTTGCCATAGTAGCCTCGGGTCTTCGTTTGACCCGAGACTATCTGGCATCTGCAGATTCGTTACAATGAGCCAGTGGCTTATTGTAATGAATGTGCTGCAAAAATGCCATATATTGCAATACAGAAGTATTGCAGTATATGGTAGCAGCAATCTGACCATCTAGGGTTAATGTACCCTAGATGTTCTAAAAAATAGTGAAAAAAAAAAGTTTAAAAAATAAAAAAAATTAATAAAATATTAAAAATTCAAATCACCCCCCTTTCCCTAGAACTGATATAAAACATAATAAACAGTAAAAATCACAAACATATTAGATATCGCCGCGTCCCAAAATGCCCGATCTATCAAAATATAAAAACGGTTACGGGCGGCGGTGACCTCCGAGGCAGGAAATGGCGCCCAAATGTCCGAAATGCGACTTTTACACCTTTTTACATAACATAAAAAATGAAATAAAAAATGATCAAAATGTCGCACAGACCTCAAAATGGTAGCAATGAAAACGTCGCCTCATTTAGCAAAAAATGACCCCTCACACATCTCCGTGCGCCAAAGTATGAAAAAGTTATTAGCGTCAGAAGAGGGCAAAAAATTTTTTTTCTTTTTTGTACACATTCGTTTAATTTTTGAAAATGTATTAAAACACAATAAAACCTATATAAATTTGGTATCACCGCGATCGCACCGAACCAAAGAATAAAGTAGGCGTGTTATTTGGAGCGAAGAGTGAAAGTCGTAAAAATTGAGCCCACAAGAACGTGACGCATGTGCGGTTTTTTTTCAATTTTTCCACATTTGGAATTTTTTTTCAGCTTCGCAGTACACGGCATGTTAAAATAAATAACATTACGGGAAAGTAAAATTTGTTTCGCACAAAATAAGCCCTCACACAGGTCTGTACACGTAAAAATGAAAAGTTATGGATTTTTCAAGTTGGAGAGCGAGAAATGAGCCGAAAAACCCTGCGTCCTTAAGGGGTTAATGTTAAGTACACATCTGCAGCAGCCAAAGAAATTGGGTATCCATTCCCCAGTATAGTAATAATGGGGCTCACTATACAGAGATCAGTAACAAAAAATTCTTGACAATTGCACAAATGTGCTACTTTGTTTTGATTGCAAATCAGCTGAATTGCACCAAAAAGCGGTGCAAAACTAATTCCAGCAAAACCTTAACATTAACAAGTTTCTTCCATGGAAGGAGTTAAATGATACAATAAAGATGGAAAGAAAATCACAAATTGCAAACTTGAAACAACTTAAAAATAAGCCCAAGCATGGGATTGAACACATTTAACATAGCAAAAAAAACATTAAGATGAATAAGAACAAAAAAAATGACAAGAACAAGAAACAACAACAAAGAGACATCACTAAGATAAATGACCTCCACATTCCTGACAGAGAAATATACAGAGGCAGTTATTAGTTTGGGTCACTCACTGAGGACAGTACAGTTGAGAAAATACAGCAGATGAGAATAAATAGGCAACATGCTTATATGTTGCCTATAATTTTTGAGATGTGCATTGTATGAGTGAACGTCAAGTAACATCACACATTGCTAACCCCCAGCCCTTTTCTCTCTGCCCCGACGGCTGCAAGAAGCAGGGGTGTGGAGACTACTCATGATCCATTAACTTCAGTGCTCACTGCTGTGCCCCCGGGCAGCCGAGAGAGCAGTCTCTGTTTAGGTGGTGAGTTTTTATATGCAGGAGGATTGTGATGTACAGAGAAGGGTTATCACTGGCAGAAGTAAAAACTTGTAAGCACCATCCTCTCCTTACAGGTCTTGCATTCTGACATGTCCTTTTTAGGGTGGTTTCATATAGGAGTTTTTTCACATCAGTGGTTTTTCCCTGAACCCATTTTGGCTTATCGACACATACAGATTGGTTTTCTCTTCCTGGCTTCAGTGGATTTTTCACTGATGTCTTACTGACCCATTTTAGTTCCACTGATCCAATGTTGTCAGTAAACACAAACAGAACAGGTGAAAAGAATGGGACAGTAAGGCATCAGTGAGAAATCTCTGAAGCCAGGAATAAAAAAAGAATCTGTATGTGTTCATAGGCCAAAATGGCTTCAGTGAAAAATCACTGATGAAAAAAAAATGCCAATTTGAAATCACTATTAATTAGGCAACAGTTAATACCGCCCATATTATAATCTGCCATGGACCACTTTTTAGTTTAGTTTTAGCTGTGAAACATTGCAGACAATTGAACGAAATGCAAACCATGAGTTAAAAACCATTAACCAATAAAGGTAGTAAAAATATTCTTTATTTTGATTCACAATGAGCTGTTATATCATAGACCATTAAATGTACTTTTCTATAGAACAAAAGTACCGTATGTACTCGAGTATAAGCCGACCCGAGTATAAGCCGAGACCCCTAATTTTACCACCAAAAACTGGGAAAGCCTATTGACTCGAGTATAAGCCGAGGGTGGGAAATGCATTGGTCACAGACCCAGCCAAGTATATAGCCATCCAGCCCCCTATAATATACAGCTTGCCCCCAGTAGTATACAGCCTGCCCCCAGTAGTATACAGCCTGCCCCCAGTAGTATACAGCTTGCCCCCAGTAGTATACAGCCTGCCCCCAGTAGTATACAGCCTGCCCCCAGTAGTATACAGCCACCCCAGCCTGCCCCCAGTAGTATACAGCCACCCCAGCCTGCCTCCAGTAGTATACAGCCACCCCAGCCTGCCCCCAGTAGTATCCAGCCACCCCAGCCTGCCCCCCAGTAGTATACAGCCACCCTAGCCTGCCCCCCAGTAGTATACAGTGTGCCCCCAGTTGTATACAGTGTGCCCCCAGTAGTATACAGTCAGCCCAGAATTTTAAAAAAAAACTTATTTACTCACCCTCCGGTGGCCCCGATGCGCAGCACTGCTCCCCCGATGTCATCACGGCTCCACATCAGGGGAGCAGCGCTGCGCATCGGGGCCCCCGGAGGGTGAGTAAATAAGTTTATTTTTTTTTAGTCCATTTTTAATTATTTTTTACAAGTATTGACTCGTTTATAAGCCGAGGGGACATTTTTCAGCACATTTTTTGTGCTGAAAAACTTGGCTTATACATGAGTATATACGGTAACAGTTTTAAGACCAAGATCTCTATAGTAAAGGAATGTATGGTTTTTGTTGGATAAACTGTAACTTAGAAGTGATGTTTTTACATGCCAGCGGTATGATCATGTTATATATGGTTATTGTGAGCACATCTGATTCTGTCAGCCACAGCTGCCAAAATCTTCTTATATTATTACATGCAATTTGCAACGCAGCAGATGAGATCCAATTTACTGTAGCTGACCTAGTTCACATGAAAAGCAGATGTAACACTGCAACACCTGAGTTTCCCCAGATTGTATTTCTACTGTATGTACAGATGCTATAGATGTTTTATTACTGTTTTTTGAGACCAAAATCAGGAGTAAAAATCCAGCTTCTCATCTTTGAGATTTCCCTTGATACATGAGTGTTACTGCTTTGTCGGGAACCTGTCCCTATGAAAATGCATTGTACTCTGCTGAAGGAAGCTGAGCAAATTAATATATAGTTTTATGGTAAAAGCTTTAGAATAACTACTGAGAATAGTATAATTTATTGATACTCTGTACTCTTTCTATAGTGGTAGTCATGGGGCGGTCCTATCGGTGACTGACAACTCTCTCTGCATGCACAGTCATAGAGGGAAAACTGTCTATTACCATCAGGCTGACCCTCACAACTTGACAGCACAGAAAACACATTGATTTATGACAAGTCATACTGAATGTTTTGTCATACATAAGTTTCCTCAGCTCCTTCTGCTGCTTGCGAGTTAGGCCCCATGCACACCAACGTATGAGAGACGTATGTATGGATGCAATATATGGCAATGGCCACCATATCGCTCCATACACAGGAAAAAAGATAGGACAATTCCTATCTTTCCTAGTGTTACAGCCTGTACGCAAGTCACTCCTCCTCCTCTCCATCGCGCCGAGCGGGCATACGTTGTATTATGTATACATACTAACATTATATACAGTGTATTCTTTACATATGAATCTGAAAAAAATTCTTCATCGCCTATGGGAACCAATCAAGGTAGAACATGCATTTTTAAAGAACTGTGATTGGATTCTTTATTCGTGTAGAAAACATACACTGGTGTAGCTTAAATTACATTTGTTATGTATTGTACATCAGTCATAAAAACACTTATGGGACATTATTCTATGTCTTGAAGAAGTCTTTGAAAAACTGCAATGAAAACTCCAACCTTTTTTTAACTGATGGCACTGAGTTGCACTAAATGATAAATAACTTTTTTTTTTCAAATCAACAATAAAACGTTATTAACCAGTTCGCGACCGCCCGCTGTGTATTCACGGTGGCGGTCGGGTCGCACTGCATGGAGAGGGCTCACAGGCTGATAGCACATTGTAATGAATGAGGTGGAAAATCCCCATGTACTGCCATACTGTAGTATGGCAGTATATGATAGGATCGATCAGACAACCTAGGGTTAAAGTACCCTAGAGAGTCTGAAAAATAGTAAAAATTAAAATAAAAAAAGTTTAAAAAAAAATATATAATAAAAAAACCTAAAATTTCAAATCACCCCCCTTTCCCTAGAACTGACATAAATATAAATAAACAGTAAAATTCATAAACACATTAGGTATCGCCGCGTCCGAAAATGCCCGATATATCAAAATGTGATAACGTTTTTTCAATGTGTTTAACCCTGTAGCGGAAAATAGCGCCCAAAGTCGAAAATGGCATTTTTTTGCCATTTTGAAAAATATAAAAAAATCTATAAAAAGTGATCAAAAGGTTGTACAGTCCTAAAAATGATATAATTGAAAATATTATCACATTTCAAAAAAAAAATTACACCACCCACAGCTCCTTACACCAAAGTATAAAAAAGTTATTAGCGCCAGAAGTTGGCAAAATCAAAAAAATAATTTTTGTATGGGAGGTTTTAATTTTTGTAAATGTATGAAAACATTATAAAACCTATATAAATTTGGTATCCCCTTAATCGTACCGACCCAAAGAATAAAGTAGACATGTCATTTGGGGCGCTCAGTGAAAGACGTAATATCCAATCCCACAAGAAAATGGCGCGAATGCATTATTTCACCATTTTCACTGCATTTGGAATTTTTTTCCCACTTCCGAGTACATGGCATGGAATATTTACTACCATTTCTATGAAGTGCAATTTGTTACGCAGAAAACAAGCTATCACACAGCTCTTTACGTGTAAAAATAAAAAAGTTATAGATTTTTGAAGGTGGGAAGTGAAAAATGGACATGAAAAAAACGGTTAAAGGGATTTGGAGATACAATGCACACAGCGAATAAAGCAAATGAATGGTGGTCTTGCAGGACCCCACAAAAAGGAGAAGAAAAAAATGGGGAGCAGCGTACAATTATACAATATACATACATTGGTCTGCTACCTTAGACAGATCAGGGTGTATGTATTAGGACATATGTGTCAATGGCGTAGAAGCCCTGAAATAATCGCAAATGCTAGCTTATTGATAGCACTAGCGATTATTTAGCCCTCTCTGCCACCTTAAGGAAAACTTAGAAAATGGAAAGAAATGACTTGCAACATTTGTAACAAATGTTTTAAAAAGAGATCTGAAAAAAAAAACATTAATCACAAGGAAAAAGTAAGATTGATAAATTTTCAAAGAAGATAGAAAAGAGAGTGAAAAACAACCAGAACAAACAGAGATAAGGTGGATGACCCCCAATGTGTTGTGAATGGGGCTTTACTAACAGGTTTATAGCACAGAGTACATGAAGAATCTGATATCTTTTTAATCAATTAGAGGTTTTTATATTTATGACAGACATTAGACATTAGGTAGATAAGGAAAGGTTCAGGTGCACATTACAGAAAGCAATCGGCTCCTTCCTACACAAAGAACGTCTTTCTGCACCGTCTTATGCTGTAAAATTTACTACATGTTTGCTCAGCTCTATTCTGATGTGAATATGTAATAAATTCTTCACTGCAGAGCTGTATTTATACGTGAAAAATTCAAGTTCTGTCATTTCCCAGAAGAAATGTATATTTTTAGTTGAAGGGTGAGTTTTATAGAACACAATTTAATCCAGCTAAAAAATTACTCAAGGAAAATTTGATTAGGCATTCATTTTGCAAAGAAGCCATATAAGAAACACAGTAAAAGTCCCCATTATCTTCTAGGCCCTTTACATCACCTACTCTGAATTTAGGATTTCTTTGTAACTATTGACTTGATGATTATCCATAAGGTCTACTTACTGTTGGCAATTCAGTAAAGGTAAGTTTGATAAATATTGATATTTTTTCACAGCATCTGCCATTTTTATACTGGCCTATATTTAACTCCCCATATTTGTTGTCATTTTTATAGTACATGACAGACAAATAATGCCATTGCCATGTTGTTTCAGAAATTTATCCCAAAGAAATTGACTTTTATTATATAAGCTAAATAGGCCATGATTGCATTATATTGATGGGAGCTTAGTTGTTTGGAAACTACTAGAAATGTGCTTCATACACCATGCTTCCTCCTGTGACCATTTGGGTCTGCTAAAACTTTTTTTTTACTTCTCCCCCTTCTCTGGCCACTCAGGAGTTTCCATTGAAATTGGAAAACCCACTTTAAAAAATTCATATACCTGGATCATGTGCTCATGAGTTTATAGACTCATTATCTGTTGTCTGATCCTACAGAGATGTTTTAGGCTTATGTAGTTGTCAATCCAACATTCATTTAGACGAAAATCTATATATCCTGAGCCCACTTTACACATGAACATCCAACCAAGGGTATATGTGCTTCAGAGAGGGAAAACCAACTCTGGTGGCAGTATACTTCCTTGAACAAATTATTTTTGGATACATTGAAATCTAATAGTCATGTCTCTTTATGTCTGCCATCATGAAATAGCTGGAAAAGCCTAGTAACTGAGATTAATATAATGTGTATTCTCAACTTTCATTCCACTCCCTTTAATTTGTGATGTTCATATTGTCATTCCTAAATTGTAAAACGACACAAAGTGACTCCAATTTTGTACGCAAAAGTAGTACCGCCTGTGACCCTAAAAGATTTGCAAAAGTTAGGAAATGTAGTTTATGATTTATCCTGTTTATCTTACAAGTTACTTTTCCTGTTACAACAAATATCTAGAAACTCCCTATTGTCTTCCTCTATGTATAAGTGTCTCTCATATGCTATAAAGAGAAACATAAGTTATTATTGTGTATGTAAAGTATGTTCTTCCCCTTTGCAATACTGTGTTAGTTATTAGAGTCTCAGATTTCCTTGTGAAACCCTTTAACCTCCTCAGCCCAAGTTCAGAAGGTGTTATGAACCCTTCTCTAATCTGGGGTGCGAGAAATTATAGCATACAGTGATAATGAATTAGTCCTCTTGTGCTTTTAATTAGTCCAATTAAATATACATTTACCACGTGAATCGGAGAGGCCATCTGGATTAAAGCGAAAATCTTAATTGGGAGATGAGCGCGGATCTTATTCAGATCACATCGAGAGCTTTGTCTGGTCCAGAACAAAAGAAATCACAAGGTAGAGTTCTTAGCTGAAATCTGTCAAAGCTATCATACATATAAATTACAGCTGGAGGAAACATATTGAATAGAGGGCATGTCTGGTTCACAATGTACATTCAGAGAGCTGTCAGCTATCTCATAGTCTCCACAGGTTTTTCTACAAAAGGCCTATGGGAAATAATAGTCACCGGTAAGGCTGGAGGCTTTAGGCAGAAATTCCCATTATTAATATTGTAATTTGATGGAATATGCAGCACACGTTGTTAACTGGTTCCTGTGTATAAGGCATGTATGTAATGTTTATTCTGCGGCATGTAAGATATAGAGGTCATTAAAGACGCGGCTGCTTGTTAGCGGCAGTATTGATATTCTTTATCTAGAGCTGAAGATGCACATTCTGCGCCCCATCAATATTCTTACCATGGTTCCTGCCCTCCAGTACTTTATTAAACTACCAGAATTGTCTCTGCAAGAAGTCTCTTTTGTGCGCTTGTTTCAACTCATAAAGCTACTGATTGCTTTCTTGCCGTAATCTTTAGCACCACTGCCTTCATAATCCGGATTGAAGGTGAACTGTCAGTAAAGCACAAGACTGTTAAACATGTTTTGCATCTACCCATCAGCTAGGGACAAACAAAGCCAAAGGAATTTGTTGAACAGCGGGTCATAAGAGGAGACTAATGGTTTTATGTGGCTCGTAGAAGTGCTATAGTAAATAAACTGACTCTAATGTAATGCTGAATGGAGAGTTCATGTGCAAACTGCATCTAAGTGATTCATTATGATATAATATTCATGGAATTCTCCTATTCTATCTTCTTACTTGTTACTCTAGGTGCCCTAAATTATATTTGGAGAGTCAATGCAGAATAGCATTGAATTCATACACAAACACCAGGTTTCCATGACATTTGAGTAATTACAAAAAGTCAATCTTTATTTCAATAGCGCCAACATATTCCACAGCACTTTACAGGCCTTGGGGTACATATACAGACATGATAAAATATTTGCTTGCAAAACACTATTGAAGAGGATCCAAAGTACCTTCCAAACCATTAATAGTGCACCTAAAAGCAGAAACAAAGAGGGAGATATATCAGAAGTGTCTGAGGTAAAACTGTTTTAGTTGCCAATGGAAACCATTCAGAGCTCAGCTTCAATTTTATAAACAGCTGTGAGAAAATAAAAGCTGAGCTCTGATTGGTTGCCATGGGCTACTAGAACACTTTTGCTATTAAATACTTCTGATAAATCTGCCCCTGTTTTGGCAACAAAATTAATCCTTACAGGCATAACCATCTTATGGATATATAAATCAGACTACAGGTGTACTGGGGGAAGAGGGCATGTGGTACTGTTACTTTCATACCGCCCCACTGGATAGCCTGAGCTGAATCACATACAAACTCCTAAAGGCCCTATATTTTGAATAGATTGATGGATTAAAAAAGATTGACCCAGCACAATACAGCAATCCAATGAGATATATCACTTACCATTTTATATATGGTGTGAGGTCCTCTTTTAAAGAACCAGTAAGAACTACTGTAGAAGGGGCACTGTCGTGTTGGGGAACTTTGTTAATAATGATTTTTCAATTATTTTATCACCTTTATCAGCTTGATTTTTTATATTTTGTGGTAGCTTTACAAAAAATGTTTTTTTTTTGGAAAGTTATTGTTTCAGTTCTTATTTCAGTTATTCGGGCTCTTTTTTCTGTCAAAGCCATAAGTGGCTTTGTATGAAATAGGAAGTATTCCATCATAGGGAAAAGGAAATATCATATTATGTTATACTTATCTTTCCTGTTTACCCCAGAAAACAGAAAAAAGCACTACTGGGACATTATCCAAAAAAACATGAAACTAGCTTAGACATGTACGGATGTCCATTGTTATGGCTCCTGCAGTCAGCTGATTATTTTAAGTAGGCTTTTTAACACTGCAATATTCAGAATTTGCCTGGAAAAAAAGTGATTGTGCAACTTCCCCATCGAGCCTTTCTTCGGTGGTTGTTGACAGCTTGGGCATGTTATGGTCACGGTGTTTGGTATTGGGACCGGATGATGGGCCTACAGCCTGGCAGGTCTCCAACAGGCAGTATGTGCAAGAAAAAATGGAGGGAGAGGCTGATGAAAGAAGTTTCTCCCTGGGGCAACCCCTGAGGTGTATATAGGAATCCCTGAGAAATGGAGAATGGGGAGCCCGTAGTGGTAAAGAGCCTGATCCAGGGATCACACGGAGGCACGTTTGCAAATCAACTCACGGCTCTTTATTCGAACTCGAACAGCAGGCAATGGCCTAACTTCAACAACAGGTTCAAAAGGCTGGAAAGCTGGTAGGAGATAGCTGGTCTGCAGGAACGGTTTCTCACAGCCTGGTAAGAGTTTCAGGCTGGTCTGGTAGATCGAGCCGAGTCCAGACAGTGGCTTCACACTGCAATTACTTAGTTTCTCATGTTACAGACATCCTAGTGAGGTGATCAATCTCACCAGGTAGCTACTGGCATGAAGAAGGACATTTACACTACACCTATCCATCCCATGCATTGGCAGGCATGTTACAATTGTGTTGTGGCAGATTTTAACTATGGATTTTACCATTCGCAATGTACAGAGTAAAATCTATGGCAAATCCACAGGTAAAATGAAAAGACTGCTACACTTACAAAACCAAAGCGAAGAGGACAGTTATAGAATGAAACATGCATTAGATGGAACAAGTGCTCTCTGTATCAGTTCTGGAAATCCAGATGGGTTTAATGTAAGCACTTGTTTTGACCATAAAGTTGTGCTGTAACTTTAACGTGCAATATAGCAAGCCAATCTATGGAACAATAGTCATATTTTAAAGTTCTTATTTCTTGGCTATGATTCACACTTCTCTGGTTTCATTCCTGCGGCATTGTGTGTGTTTGATGTCTTTCCTGTAGTGGATACTTTTATTTACATTTACTGTACAAAGTAAATTTCATGTTCATATGTAAAAGGATTATTAACATTTTGGAAGCTGTATGTACAGTGCCTTTAAAGGTTTTTTAAATTATTTATTAAATATTAGATTTCTAGAGAACGGGCTTGGGTTGCAATATCTAATAAAAAAAGTCGTTAAGAGTTTATAAACAGTAATATTGCCAAGTTTGTACTAGATCTGATTTAGATTCCTTAGGACATGTATGTATGAAGCTAGTATCCTCCGTGTGTTTGTATGGATTTCCTACAGGTTCTCCAGTTTCCTTCCACACTCTAAAAAATATGCTGATTGATTTATTGACTACATATGAAAATGACCCTAGTGTTTGCTGTTGATACAGAAACAATGGAGGACATATATCCTATGCTTGTGCTTGTACACTCGTAAGATTGAGTCCCTGCCCCTCCAGCACCGCCGGATACTCCTGATGTTTCCAGCAGGTTGGCTCCAACAGCATACAATGCTACAACAGGGTCCACTTCAAGCCCTCATTGCCCACTTAGTGTGGTTGTGGCCTGAAGGGGGAACTAAATCACAATTACTGGCAGTTTGCTAGTAATTGCAATTATTTAAGGGTATATATGTCAGAAAACTGGCATACAAGTCCCGATAAATCTCCTTCAATAGATTATTATAGAACTCCAATAGCATGGCAGATGTAGATAGACTTATGAGATATGATGAGCCATTGGCCAAATGTATAATACATACTGATAAAATGTCCTTCATATTCTAATTTATCTGTACTGGTAGCATACATATTGTAGGATTCAGTGTGATTTGGTGCTATATGTGTGTTTCTTCCAAGCTTTAATTTTCTATTAGCCTCAGCTTAACTTGGCAGCAAAGACAGTCATATTGGCTTCAATAGCGCAGAATAAAAATCTCTTGCAAACAATGGCGTCATCAGTTGTGGTGCTGAATATAAAAATTGAATGCTCCAGACTTTGTGGGCGCATAAAATTAGGTGGTGGTCAGATTTGGCCCAAGGGCCTTGTGTTTGACATGAGTGCTATAGAGAAAATTAATAAGTTACTTATTGATTTGTAAAGCAAACAAAACTACCATTACAATAAAATCAGTCTCTGAGAATTGAGGACATTTATGATGTATTCTATACGAGTTTTCTGGAACAGAAGGCATGAAAAGTCACAGTTCGTGGCACATGGGCAGAAAATTGGGACCTTATTTTTCTTTCACCACCTTGTGCCACAGAAAAGTAGGTGTGGTGGGGCTTAGGGCAGGCTTAGGACATGCAGGAACCTCTTATTGCATGTCATCCCCCATGCATGTGTTGTAACACTAGTACATGATGTATCAGTCTTAATAAATTCCAGCCATGGACTGTTAGGGTTCCTGGATTATTGGGGAATTTTGGAGAATTTAACCCCAAAGTTCATTTATAACTGCAGTAAATATACATATAAGTGATTAAAATTTTCACACGTAATTTTTGTTCAAAAAGTTGGTATATAGGTCTAATAAAGATTAAAAAGCGGTGTTTCTGTTGCTGAAATTAAAAACCATTCATATTATTGCTCAAAATCTACAGTACAGTGTTGAAATATCTAGATATTATGACATGTTAAAAAAAAGATAGTTTTGAGTTTTTCGTCTGACTCATGATTTGTATGAATGCTTTACCCAAGAAAAGCTACAATTTACTTCTGGTATTGGTCAAAATAACACTCCCACCCTTCACTATTTTACACGCCTTTCAGAAACAGAAAACAGATATGACTATCTTTATACTGTATATGAGGTGTCCATGTACAGTAGTGTTGCTGCATAAAAGCACTTCACCTTTAGGTAAAAGGTCTTTGGCCTAATTCTGGTGTTGTAAGGTTTACAATGGCTACTTATATGGAACATATGCATTTCAACCAAACACGTAAGTCAGATCTGTGTCATAATAATGTGACATGTTATGTCTTGTTTTGCAGCATGTCGTCCTGGATTTTTCAAATCTTCCCCTCTGAGTCAGACATGCAGTAAGTGCCCACCTCACAGCTACGCCCATGAGGAAGCAGCAACGTCTTGTGTCTGTGAAGAGCGCTATTATAGGAGGGAGTCTGATCCGCATACAATGGCATGTACAAGTAAGCATGTTCCAAGCACTCCTCCATTATACAACCAGTGAAAACAAGACTGCATATTGTAAATTCTAATAATCTAAAAGTGTGATGTAACAGTATATTAGGCGACCATTTTTTATATGTTAAAGGGGTATTCCAGGAATAAGAATAATTCATATACAAATAGGTCATTAAAATATAAGCGAATATGTAGTTTTTTATTTAAAATTTTGCTCCCCTTAGCAGAAAAATGCCGTTCTCATACACTGTAATGAAGAATTAAAATGCTACTGGCCCTTTAATCAGTCCTGGGACCTTGTCCCTGTGGAGCAGACACATGACAGAAAATGGCTGCTGGTCACATGTCCACATCACATGTCCTGCACCTGCCTGGGCAGGTCATGTGATCAGCACTATGTTTGGCTGTAGTCAGTTGGTTGCAGTGCATCCGTAGCTGTGGTGAGACCTCATATCAGTGATGCCATGTGCAGCGATGGCAGTTACACACATCATTACTATGGTAACAGAGCAAACAATCTGTTAGATCATCACTGGGAGCAGAGCATAAGAGGGAGGAGGAGTTACTGAGGACTAAAGGATCATGGAACTTTGTAGCTTCTAGTGGTGGCCATCTTGACGATAACTCTGCATACTTTAGTGAGGCCATAAAATTTTGTGAATCATAAAATCAAACTATTTAAGCTCCATTTTGTGATTAAAAACATTGAGTTTTGTTGTATTAATTTCTTTATAACATCATGGGTTTTAGGTATCAGATGTTCATATTCCCGGGAATACCCTTTTAACTAATGCTGGGAATAAATATGTAGAAAGAAATACTGTATTTGTTCCAATCATTCACAGTAAATGGGGACTATGCTGGTTAATCCTGTATTTTGTTTTCTCTTTTCCAGTTATTTATGGACATCACAGGTGCAGACTTTTGCCAATTCTGTAATGATTTATTGATTTTATTTCTTTGTTTGTCACTTAGCTGATGTAGATTTTTTTGCTGGTTTGTTCAGTTTACTCTTAAATTAGAAGGCACTGTTTCTGGAAAAAAAAACTGTAGAAATTGCAGATTTCCTATTGGTGCACTTTGCAATTGTTTTTTGTAATTGTTATATCACAATTTACGAAATAATTTTGATAAAATATCTTTTTCTGAAACTTTGTGTGCCCAGGGTAAACCAATACAAGCAATACCTTTATTGTGTCTAATAAGTCAGGTGTTAGTTAGTCTATTCCAAATTCCCTTCTCTTCTACAGTCCATATGTTATTAAGAAGAAAGGAGAAGGGGAGTAAAGCAACTCATGACTGCTTGATGAAAATGCACACTGTTTGTTACCATGAAGACACATAGGTTGGTACCAGATTTTACCCCACTAAAATACCAGCACCATCAGGTAGGGTATGAATCTTTTTTGTATCTAAAATACCCTCTTTTATCAGAAATCTTGCATGAGCAGAGAAGAGTCATATTTTGAATGAAATGAGTTATAGAAGTTGCAGATGCCACTACAGACTACTGTATTTTTCGGACTATAGGACGCTTCTTACTATAGAACGCACCCCAGATTTAGGCTTCCAAAAAAAAGGAAAAATATATTTTACACCAATTAAAATATCCCTGTTGGTCGCACTAAAGCACAGCGCACACAGACATACATTTACACACTCAGCTCTGCATCATCCATCCACATACACATTCAGCTCTGCATCATCCATCCACATACACATTCAACTCTGCATCATCCATCCACATGCACACTCAACTCTGCATCATCCATCCACCTACACACTCAACTCTGTATCATCCATCCACATACACACTCAACACTGCATCATCTATACTTATACACACTCAACTCTGCATCATCCATCCACATACACACTCAACCCTGCATCATCCATACCTATACACACTCAGTTCACCTATACACACTCAACTTTGCATCATCTATACACTCAACTCTGCATCACCTATACACACTCAACTCTGCATCACCTATACACACTCAACTCTGCATCACCTATACACACTCAACTCACCTATACACACTCACACAGAACCATACACACACATACTTCCCCCATTTCCGTTCTTCTTACCCTGCCCCAGTGCAGCATGGCAGTATGAGACCTGTGGTGATGTAAGAAGCATGTGATCAGTCACATGATTCTGACATCACCGCAGGTCCTGGACTTGTCGGGGAGAGGGGAGAGCAGTACGGAGCCTCCTCTCTGGGAGATCGAGTGCAGCTCTGTGGCAGGGCATCACCCGATCTCCATTACAGCAGTCAGGAGGGTCTGGCAGTGCAAGATCCTCCTGACCTCCGCTGTATAAGACGTAGGCACTTTTTAGCAAGATTTTTTCTTGCTAAAAAGTGCGTCTTATAGTCCAGAAAATACGGTACCTTATTTTGTTTGTATAACACCTAGAAACATGCTTTGCGATATAGGAATCTTATCTTTCAGAATGAATAAGGTTTGTGGTTCAGTAATTTATAAAACCAGAGATACAGGCAATTGATGAGAAAA
The DNA here is from genome assembly GCF_040894005.1 of Engystomops pustulosus. NCBI lineage: Eukaryota > Metazoa > Chordata > Amphibia > Anura > Leptodactylidae > Engystomops > Engystomops pustulosus. The sequence continues at coordinate 185,748,672 of NC_092411.1, forward strand.
CTAGATCTTTATTTGCAGTTTGCCTTTCTAACTATATCTGAAACTGCTTCTATTTCCAATTCTTTAGCTTAGAGAAGCACAAACCTGATGTGATCTGAAATGATAATTATTTAATAAAAAATAAGTTATTATAGAAGATAGGACTGTCTGAGTATCCCCCTCTGCAGCATCAAAACTTTGACTCATCTCAGGCTAAATATCACTCTTCTCTGCTCATTTTCACATGACTTTGGAGATTTTTTTTTATAGGTAAATAATATTTCACATACAAAAGGGAATTCAAGAAAGGATATTTCATATGCTTCTTGAGGGGGCTTTTAGTTTACTGGGGGTAAAATCTGGCACAATGCCTCCTTAACAGTGAATGAATACATTTAGTATTTAGTCTTTTACCAGGCAGTATCCAGGAATCTGATGCTGACACAAACAACTGTTCCCCTACTCCACAACTGTTCCAATAAGGTGTTTGTGATGGCTCTGACAGTGATGTGTTTTTGCAGCTCTGGATCATAACACAGTTCTATATACATTTTTCAACTCAATGGCTGACTTTCTCATATAACATGTAAAATATTGTTTAAATATACACTTTGTCTGGCAATAGGCATTCAAACAAGTTTGCCAAACTCAATGTCATCTGGAGGGGTCAACCATCGACTTGTTTGGTGATTCCTCTTGATGGGAGAAAGAAGAATAGGCCATTGAATTACAACACTTCTGATCCCAAAAGACAGATAAGCAGCAGCCATAGTCATCCACTTTCCTATCTCTATTAAGAACATATACATGGTTGGCCAAAAAGTACCTATATGGTGTATATGGTAGGGTCAAGGGGTATAGTTGTTGACTGAATTAGCAGTACAAAAATACTTTGTAGTAACATAGTAATACATATTTAGCAAAATAATATCTTTGTGAACATAAGCAATTTGAGGATATAGTAGCTAAAATAAAATGAAATTTACTGTATGGTGTTGGTAACACAAATAGTTAATATTTGGTGTTGGTAACACAAATAGTTAATACACCATAGCCTAAGTCTAAACCAAACAGTAACCCATCATGGCACCTCGATTATCTGTGAGCTAATTAGAACTGAATTGTAGCCTGTGATTCCTCTTTTAATTTAACTATAGAGAACTTTATTGCCCAATACACGTTTATTACCCTCATTCATTAGTCTTAATTTCTTCTCAGCGAGGCAATCCTTTCACAAATACACTATAGGATATTAAGAAATCAAAACCTTTGCTACATGAAGCGCCTGTGATCATAGTAACTGTACTGATGCTGTTACTAAATACATAAAACTAATTGTAATTTTTACATTATTTAGTGCAAATTCAAGTAGAATCCACCCCAAAATCATATTGTCAATGAGTCTTTATTATTGTATAAAATGTTGCAAAATCACACACAGTAGTCGAGTATCAACTTGGGGGGACTTGATCTATTTTTACAACACTCAACATGCAATTTAAAAGACCCGCCTGTAACGTCATGTGGAGGAGTGGATTCCATGACATATAATTCCATATGACTATGGAATCCATTATGGATTAAAATAAAAGTGTACTACATTCACAGGAACGTATGGGGGACGTATATACGGTCGACATACACTGCAATTAGCACATGGCGCCGTACAGGAGCACCGTACCATTCCGTAGCCCGTAGAAAGATAGGACATGTCCTATCTTTTGGTGGAATATGGTGCTGTGCGCTGTGTATTTCTATGGAGAGGGGCAGTGTAAGCAGCGCTCATCCCCTGCTCCTCTCCCGGGTGCCGACATGTGCCGGCCGTGCTACGGTACGGCGGGCACACGTCAGTGTGAATGCAGCCTAACATAGAGACCCATGTAGTCACGTTTATACCTTAAACCCTTTCATTTTTCCCTCTCCATCTTCAAAAATCCATAACATTTCTAATTTTTCTGTATACTCAGCTGTATGAAGGCTTGTTTTCTACATAACAAACTGTACTATTTAATATTCCATGCCGTGAACTGGAAGCTAAAAAAAAATCCAAATTGGCAAAAAAAACACATTTGCGCCATTTATTTTGGGCGCTGTTTTTAGAGCTTTCACTGTGCACTCCAAATGGCACTTGCCCTTTATCCTTTGGGTAATAGCACAGAAATACTTAATTTATATAGATTTTGTAGATTTAAAAAATTAATCTTTAAAAAGAAACATGCTTCATTTCACCATATTTGGAGGCCAATATCTTTTTCATACTTTGGTGTATGGACCTTTGTAAGGTGTCATTTCCATGCTACCATTTCGGGGACTGTATGACCTTTTTTAATCATTTTGTATTAAAAATTTCTGTTCACTGTTGGGAATAATTGTTTTTACATTTTGATAGATCAGGCCTTCTGGGACGTGATGATGCCTCACATGTTTATGAATTTATTTGTTTATTAATTTTTATATCAGTTCTAAGAAAAAGGTTGATTTTAGCATTTAGGTTTTTATAACATTTTTGAGGTGATCTGATCGATCCTGACATATAAGGCAACATGATGGCTTTGCAGGCGGTATTTAAGTGGATAACATCCACGGTCAGTGCCAACACTTAGAGCCATTTCTTAAAAGGGCTTGTTTTTGGGGAAATTTATCTTATATTTTTCTTCTTGTTATAACAATTAACTCAAAATTTGATTATGAAAGCATTCCTGAATTCATCCAAAGGCAGCATGCAATTCTAATATGCTTCTTATTTTCAAAGAATGGTCCTCTGAGCTAATTCCTACCAGCTTTTCCATGCCCAGCTCTGCAAGGTTAAAATGTCTTTCTGTATTTCTATATGGTGTCACCCGGAAGGATGTCGTTTGTAGCCGATTCTAACCCCTAATAGGATGTTTTTGTTGCCAATTTTTCTTTAATTTTTAAGCCATGACCAGGAATTTGATGGACCTCTTAGATATTTCCATTATAGAAGTATTGAAAAGTGGCCACATCATAGATATTGCCACTGATTGAATAACAATATTTAACTGCACATACTTTTATTATTCACAATTTATTTTTTTTCTGTTCAAAGGGCCACCTTCAGCTCCACGCAATGCAATCTCCAACATCAATGAAACTAGTGTCTTCTTGGAATGGATGTTTCCTGCAGACACTGGAGGAAGAAAAGATGTCTACTATAATATTGTATGCAAGAAATGTAACTCTATTGCCGGAGTTTGTGAGGAGTGTGGAATTCATGTCCGTTATGTTCCTCAGCAAAGCGGACTCAGAAACACATCTGTGATGGTAATAGATCTCCAGGCCCACACAAATTACACCTTTGAGATTGAGGCTGAAAATGGTGTGTCTGAGCTGAGCCTAGGATCTAAGCAGTATGTCTCAGTGAATGTCACCACTAACCAAGCTGGTAAGTTGGATTTGAAACACTATACACAGAATATATTATAAATATCTGTCTTATTTGCCAACTGATTGTAAAGTTATAGACTCTACAGCATGGAAAAGCTGTAGATTGTATGGAGCAACAGTTCCAGTTCCAGTTCTTCTGGTGCATACAGTCTCCTCTTTACTGCAGGTATATTGGTGATGGAATTAAAGCAATGACTAATGAACTAGCAAAAAAAGTTTTAAATGTTGACTGAAACACTTTTAATGGTTTTGTGTGTGTGTGTGGAGGTCAATACTCGTGGTCTCTCTTTAGCAGAGGCCATCAGTTTGAGATAGTTGGGGTGTCTACACTATCTAACAAGTGGGGATAAGGAAGCATATACAATTACAATACCCATTTCTAATATGGGGCTTTGGAATAGCAAATTTTTGTTTTTCATGATTGACCTCCACCAGCCCTATATTAAATGGGTATTCCCATGAAGACAAGATTATTAGATATACTCAGGATAAAATGTGTCTCTGTTCAGACTTGATCCTTCTATTGCTAGAAACTAGAAAAACACATCTGAAATACTCAGATTTACTGCAAGGATACTGTAACTTCTGCTTGACTCCCAGATGAATTTATTGCATGCACAGTAGTACATACTGCAGGTCACCAAGGTAAGTAAAAACAAATAACATTGATTAATATATACTCACAAAGGAGTTTAGAACCATGAGCATAGAACATGCCCCAGAAGAAGCCTTGAAGGGTGTAACCCAGGGTTGGGCTAAGGCCTTTTGATCATATTTTATGTTATAAGTGCTTGGTTTTAAATTCTTTTGTGAGTATATATTAATAAATGTAATTTCTTTTATACTTACGTTGGTGACATGCACTATTTAAACATGAGTCATGCAGCAGCTCCAATGTCATTGAAGCATTTGTGGGGCATCCTGTTGAGGTTTTCTGCCTTCTAGTAGAAGACCTATCGAATACGAACATATAGATTTTTCACTAATCCACTAAAAGTTAGAGGATTAGCTTTCTTGTTGAAGCATTTTGGAGAAGGAGTACAGCTTGGCCTAAATATGGCACTTCAATTAGTATAAGTGAGATCCACCAAATACTGACGTTTTTATTCTTTCAGTTCACAGTTTTTCACTACTGTATTTCTTGCATAGTGAGAGACCACAAGCATTTTACATAGCGCTCACTCTTTTACTTCACGTGTGTACATGAGACCATTATTAGCGTCTTCTGGACACAGATAAAGATGGGCTTCACAACCCAGAGCAGCAGGAAAAGGTGAGAGAGATGGGGGAAGAAACACATGAGACTCTGGCCAATCCCCACTCTACTTGTAAGTAGGAGCTGGAGACTCTCAATGCAGAGATAATAGTGGAGGAAGAGGAGTCTGTCTTGGCATCTGGGGGAGCAGGAGACAAGTGACATGTTCTCCCCTCCCCCCCCCCCTTAGGTGTTTGGTGCTGTCAGTGTCTTAACCCCTTGCTGTCCTTAGTGTAGTGGCTACCTAGTAAATGCAGCTTAATTTTATTATGGGCAGTGTTTGTCCATGGATTTGTTAGTGTTAACTGTGAATAAAGCTCTCCATATAATACCTCTCCATATATCCTCTCTCCCTAATCTGGCCCTGGAGAAGTATGCTGTCCAGAAATCAGTCGTGTACACGAGACTTAACAGCAATTTTGACTATTTGAAGCTACAGACAATATTAGGTAGCAGTCATGGAGATCTGTGCAAACAGTATAGTACAGTATAGATCTAAGTCACAAATTCAGCCCTGCTATTTCTGTAGACAATATGATTAGACTAAATCACAAATCCGGCCCTGCTTCGATTATATTTTCCATTTATGTCTGTATATGAAGTATAGTGTTCACAGTGTATTGAATATATATGTTACATCAGATTTCACAGATTTTATGTCCCTTTGAATAAAGAAAAAAACCTTGTAGTAAAGCTTTGCCAAGTTCTGGTTTGTTTTTGTGTTGCTACAAGACATTCTGAATGTGAGTACTACTCTGAAGTCCGTTGCCAGCTCAGTCCTTTGCCAGTTTTCCTGTTTTGGATATCAAAGATTTTGGCTTAGGTAGATATGTTTGGACATAAGTTTTATTCTCAAGTACATTTTTCCCATAATAATACAGTTACTCATTTTTTCAATCTGTACTTTTATTTCATTTTCTTAGAATTTACTTTCTTTGGACCATAAACAGCATATGAATAGAGTATGAGATAGACTTGTTCTCTAGCCACAGTGTCCTCATAGACATATTTAGCTTTATTTCTCTGGAACATAAACAGCTACAAATACTTTCTTCATTATGTGTATATTTCATTAAAACCTGCAGAATATTCCTCTTTAATGTTACCGACCTCTTCATAAGCCTTCACCTTCTATCTATGATATCTTCTCAAGTTGGTACCCTCTCACCAAATGCTCCTAGAACTGTTTCTAATTTCATAAAAAAATATCTGTTTTTCATTTAAAGGAAACTTACCATTTGATTTGATGAACATTGAAGCAAAAATACCTTGAAAATGCTGTAGCTACACTGATGCAGGATCATATCTTGTTTAATCCTTGTGCTGAGTGGTTTTGCTTAAAAAACAATTATAAAATTCAGGACCTTGGGAAAGTTGGATCCACATTACACATGGAGCTTTCTGAAAAGCCAACAGACGGCTAATGAACCTGAGCTGTATCACTCATACACAGCAGCTGAGGGATGGTACAGCAATTGATTATTCTGCCTAGCAGGGAGGACCGTGATTGTATCATCCTCTGGTGCAGTGCATAACTAATGTGAAAGGAAAAGCTCAGAGCACAGGCACAGAAGCGACAAAGCTTAATTATCATAAATTTATAATAGTTTTTTCAGGAAAAACCACTCAGCACAAGTATAAACCAGATATGATCCTGCATCGGTGTAGCTACAGTATTCTCAAGGAATATTTGGTTTATAATGCATCAAATCAAATGGTAGGTTTCCTTTAAGATATTTTCCAATTGTTATCATTACAAATATTTTTGAAAATCTGCACAAATAGAAAAAGTGTAATTCCTTAACAATTGTAATAAGATTGGTTAAATCTCACTCACTTAAAGGAAATCTACTAGCTAACTGGTAGTTTGGAGATATATGTTTATACATTGCTTTAATCTGCTAATTTTTTTTTTTATGTAAATAAAGAACAAGTGCTTTGTGAGAGGGGGATCCCAGAGGTGCTCCGGGCTCTCTGACGCGCACCCCCAAAGCACTTGTAACCAACATCCCTGCTCCCTTGGCGCTCCTCCTTTTCGGAGCATACGGAAATCATGTCATACCAGTAAGTATGTTCTGCCTGTGCATCTGGCTAACTTCCGCAGAGGATGGCTGGGCTGAAGGAGCAGTAATACGGATTACATGTTAACTTCACCACCAAAAAAAAAATTGCTTCAGAGTTACATAAGTATAAAACTTTATTTTATAAGGAAAGTACAGGAGAAAAAGCTCTGTATAAACATATGTCTCCAATCACACTGCTAAGAGCTACCCAGCCTCAGTATTGGTTAATAAAAATCAAATTAGCTGTTAGATTTTCTTTAAAGTAATTTGTCCAGCTACAAAATGTTTATAGTGTCCCTCCTGAAATTTGCCAATGATGTTTAATTGGTAAACAGCATAAACATAAAATAGGCAAACAAAGTTACATTGGTATCACAATGAGGCACACTATGTGATAGATCTGGTGAATCTTGTTAGAATGTAAACAAATCTTTCTCTTTAAACCAAAAATATTGTTGGTTTAAACCATTAATATTGTTAAACCATTAATATTAGCGGGGTATTCTGGGAATAAGAATGTCTGAAACAAAAACCCATAATGCTATAAATAAATGAAAACTCAATGTCATTAATCACAAAATGGAGCTTGAATAGTTGTGTTTATGATTCACTAAATTTATAAAGTGGGCTTTCTAAAGTAAGCAGAGATATCTCCAAGATGATTCACCATCTAAAACTACAAGTCCCATGATCCTTCAGTTCTCAGTAACTCCTTCTCCCCCTTATGCTCTGCACCCAGTAATAATACATCATACTGTCCTAATCTGTTACCAATCCTTAGCAATTTCTAATGATGCAACTGCCATCACTGCACATTACCTCACTGAGATGACGTCTCACCACAGCACTGGCCATACTGAATTGGCCATAATGAGAAATTGTGTTATCTCTCATGTAAACAGTGGTTTACATAATACTTGCATGTATCTGTACAGTTGACTCCCAGAATAAGTGTGAATTCACACGACCGTTGGGGTATGTATATATGGCCACCGTATATATATCCCACATAGGCCAGCAATGGGAGCACAGTGCGGTAAGGAGCGGTACAGTGCCACACACGTACGGCACCATAGCGTTCTGTACCTGGGAAAAGATAGGAAATGTCCTATCTTTCTCCGTATCACGGCGCTCTCCCCCTCCTCCGCTCCCGTGGGCCAGTGTGTGTGAATGTAGCCTTAGTTTTTCTGGTTTTCCCTAGGAACCAAGACATCCATTTTGGTGTTGGTTCTCTAATTGAATTCAGCACAATTCCATATATTGGTAGAATTCAAGACAATGCAAGGAAGTGGCACTTCTGTAGAGTTTGTCAGTTTATTTGCCCATAAATAAATTGCTGTAACTTTACAGGAGTGCAGCTTTCTTACATTTTCTTGGATTTACAAAATTAGTTTTGAGTCAAGTGTCTTTGGGAGCACCATTGAGGACTGGAACCTCCTCATCCATGGTACTGCTTCGTCTATTCCTCTTTTACTGGATAAATTGTTAGCATTGATATAAATAGTGCTTTGCATTATCCCACATTTATTTATTAGACCAATAAATATTTAGGACAGCAAACATTTTTTAGTATTCCTACAGATGATATTCTATCACAGTGGGTAGTGACATCACAACATATGGTCAGGTCTCCGTTGCTATCTGACTTATGAATTACTTGAATATTTTATATCTTTATTTATAACTCCCCAGTTGGTAATTGTACTTAGCTTCAGTTTATTGGCCTCTAGAAAATGGTAAGATTAATGAAAGGATGTAATCTATTGTGAAAACATCCTGAGCAATTTCTCAATGGCTATTTAGTCTATTGCTTTGATCACATAGGCCTGTGCTAAGTTTCTTTATCTATGAAAGCAAAAGCACAATAAATCAACCACATAAAAGAAATGTACATTTCATGTGTAAAAAAGAGTTTATTGTGCTCCAATGAAAGGTGATAGCAATATATTTCATATTGTAGCAGCAGATGCACACCAGTGTTAAACTGTAACAAAATAGCTTGTAAGGTGATCTAAATAATGCACAACCTGAATAGCTTCAGCACTTCCGAGATTTACAGAAAGGTTGTAAAGACACAAAGAAAGAGGAAAGAAAGTGAATAAAATTATAATAAATTCAGTGCTTTTGCTATTTATTTTTACTTGTGTTATAAACATATATTACATTGCTTAAATGTTGAAGCATTAAACCCCATAAATCAGGGCAGTGAGAATATACACTGGTGACTTATGATAAATACATAAAAGATATTTCCATTCAGTAGAGAATATCCATACAGTGCACAGTTATTGAACCTGGTCATATTTATGCTCAATAATAACTACAAATAATCATAATACTGATGCTCATCACAACTCAAATACAGATTTTTACTATCCAGAGAAAATAATATGGTAGACATTGCTTTATGTACTGATATTTGGATTAACTGCAGACTTTTAATAATGAGATTAGCAATTTGGCTTCTAGACATCTTCAGCCTTTACTTCTTGGGGCATATGATAACAGCTATCATCTTCCTTTTATCCGGTCAGTAAGAGAGTTCCCATATTCATCATATCTAAAATTTTAATGTCAAATATTTCTTAGTGCATACAGAAATGTGTTCTTAAATGTGGTTTGGCTCAGTAGTAACATCTTATTATAAGTGAATAAGCACATGATGTTCCTGCATGAGAGTGTCCAGTAGCATTGGTCACACTTAAATCAAGCCTCAATTGCCTCTTTCCTTCTAAAGTCAACTTTTAAAATTATGTTAATGAGTCTGATGGACTTCCCTTGTCCCTCTGTGATTGGCTTCCTCAGCACTTGTGGAGTGAGCACATTCTATTACTTTATAAGAGTAGGAACAAATCAAAGAAAAATAATATAGACATTTTAACATGTCAGTGTACTTCATGCTGTCATTATTTCATACAGACAATGGGGCAGATTTACCAAGTGTCTGAAAGTCAGAATATTTCCAGTTGCCCATGGCAACCAATCACAGCTCAGCTTTCATTTTACCAGTGCTCATGAATATTTTAAAGTGGAGCTGTGATTGGTTGCCATAGGCAACTGGAAATATTCTGACTTTCAGACACTTGATAAATGTGCCCCAATATCTTTTTACACTTTTTTCTTTGATGATTATAAGAAGACAAGTTAAGTTGTTCCCTTAACTTATATGTTCCAATGTGCCAAGTGTCTGCAGAAGCATTGTTGCTGTTGATATAATGTACTGTCACTTATACTGTGGATTCACAGGGCAGAATTATCAGCATCAGTGGAATGGAGATGCTGAACAGAGCCTATTTCTTGAAGATGGTCAATTCTTATTATTTATTCTCACATGAGAGATTTGGTAAAGAAGAATGAATGAATTCCCTGTCTTCTTTAGCTCAAGCTGTAATAGTCATTAAATTGTATTGGGGGGGGGGGGAGTGTGAAGATGTTAGTCAGTATAACAAAACTTTTGTAGTGTAACTACAAGGTACTAGGGTAAGTACTAATAGTGCCAAGGACATGTGAACAACATTCCAACCACCTTTATGGCAGTCGTTATGGTGGAGGGGGAGAATAGAAAGTAATGTCTGCACAGCCACAACCACTTTGGTGGTTGGGTGTTAGTCTGATTGTCGGAGGCAAGGCATTCCATAGAATGGGTACAGCTCTAGAGAAGTCTTGGAGACATGAGTGGGAGGTTTGAATTAAGGTAGATATTAATCTCAGATCACTGGGGGATTGAAGAGCATGAGTTGGGCGATAGACTGAGATGAGAGAGGAGAGGTAGGGAGATGCAGCATAATACAGAGCTTTTTGAATGAGTGTTATGATTTTAAACTGTATTTGAAAGGAGACTGGCAAAAAGCATTTTTGTAGCATTTGGTCTTATAGACAAGCCTAGCTTCTGCATTATGAATAAATTACAAAGAGGAAAGAGTTTAGTGAATGGAAGACCGATTAGTAGAGAGTTACAGTAGTCAAGATGAGAGTGAATTAGAGCAATAGTTAGTATTTTACAAAACCTTTACCTAGGTAAGTTTCACGGGTGCTCCTGTGATCCACAGTCTCGGGGGGCTCCCGTGTAGCGGCACCCCACGAGTCTTACCACTCCACGCTCCATTGGCATCTCCTGTACTCCGGCGTCCCCATGTCCTAGGGAGCACACACGCCGGCTCTGTAAGATTTAAAGGGCCAGAGCATTGCTATTTGGCGCTGGCCGGCAGCTGACCTGTTAAATAGCTGTCCTCTTCCTGTCACCCCTGCTGTATCCTTGTGCCTCAATAACCTTAGAGAAAGCTTCCTATTGCGATTCCTGTGTATTATCTATTGTGACCTTCTGCTACGTTCCTGACCTTGATTCTCTGCTGCCTGTCTTGACCTTGTGCTACGTCCCCGACTCCGATCCTGTGCCGCCTGTCCTGACCTTCTCCCTGACCATGACTCCGATTCTGCTTACCAATTCTGTACCTTGCCTTGACCACCACCGGGGCAAAGTTGCGCCTGTGGAGCGACCTGGTGGTTTCTCGCCACAGCAAGTCCAACCAGGTGCTACTCAGGTGTCGGCCTATGTCATAGTTCACGGTTGTTTATTGGGTCCACCACCACCCACCCTGACAGTAAGTACTATGTGGGTGATGCTCTTAGGATTTTGTTCATGACAAAGTTTTGAAATAGTTGCCAACCTCTTTATGACAGGTTTTATTTATAACCAAATTCATAAATTCTTTGTAACCCAAAATAACACTGTGTTAGTACCAAGGTAAATTGTGCCAAGCATAGGAAGAACTTTAAGAATGCCTTCTCCATTCAATCAAGCCCTCTATGCATTCTAACCAACTCAACTTTTTAGCATTTGCAATGATATTTCACCCTTAATAAGTAATGCTCATTTCCTATTTGTCTGTGTTCTGGATTATAGAAATATTTTTTTGCTAATGACTATACATATGCACAGTAATAATATTGCCAGCTTGAACTCCCACATGATGGCATGTGTTAATTATAATTACTTTGAATGCATGGCAGTAATTAGCTGCTGGGAAAGGATGAAAGTAACATTGTACATTAAAAATATTAACATTTCAACAAAACTGAGTTGACTGCTGCTTATACTTTGTCATTTATTGGCAAAACGATATTTGCTTTATTACTTTAATATTTTATTGCCTTTGACCAGTTATTTAGTTGATCTCAACCGATCTTCATCTATCTTAGTCTAACTCTTTCCAAGTCTCTATCCCTATACAAAGCTGTATTTTTCAGCAATTTGTAGTCCATGGCCCTTGTGCCCATTTTCACAGACTGATAAACACAGGATGATTATTGGCTACAGTAATCGGCCATATTTGTGTTCATGAAGCCTTAGTACTTTTCTAATGATCTTAATTTATGCCTATCCAAATTTTTGCTTCACTATCCATCTTGTTTCATCTATATTTATCCTAGTATTCCATTATAGGTCCCATATTATTCAATCTCTACTTAACTTAGTCCAATCCTTTTGTCCATTATTATCCATTTTGATCCATGTTTAGTCTCTCTTGTTGCTCTGGAGTTAGCAGTCTTGATGAAATATTTGGACCTGGAAAAAAGGTTGGACTTCATTGACATTTTTCTTAACACATGTAGGCATTTTTGTGTAATTATTGTAACTATAAGGGCACGGTGGCTCTTGTGGGTTCCCTACAGATGGGTGACCCCAGTTCACTTTGAAACATCCCTTTTTTATGAGCTTGAAGTGAATTTGCAAAAGTATGGCCACTGTTACCGTAGACATCCAATATGACCTCCATGGTAGGATGCAGAGTTGAATCATATAATGAACTAGAACTTAAAATGACACTTTTCTAAGGCTTTTTATGATTTTCCAGTGTTGGATGTGATATAGTGTTGGATGTGATATATCGCTAATATCCAGATACAAACTATCGAAAAGTTGCAATTTTGGCACAAATTGTCCAAAAACCTGAAAAAAAGACACACCCAGATGTCCAAACTAAAGATAATTGACGTACATTGACCTTTTCCTTGAGCTATTTGTGCATCTCGTAAACAAAAGGTTGGTAACAATGTGAGAAATACAAACTCTCTAACTCTCTTTAAACTCTCTTTACATGTAAAAGTGGTTTGAAAAGGCAGTCTCCAAAAGGAGATTTTTTTTTACTTCTTTCCTAGCTAAAGTAGTTCCCTATACTGCAATGATGAGAAGTAGAAACCTCAATACAGTGTTGCCTTCAGGTGGCTGTTTTTTTCTTCTATAATAAATTCATGCCACAAGGCTCCTTGCAATTCAGGCATTGATCTATCGGGTGTTGCCTTTTAAAAGCCACAATTTTTACTTGTTGACTCATTGCTTTCCTTGTGATTTCAAATAGCTTCCATCAGAATAGTACTTGGTGTATTTTACTATTTTTATAACAAATGTACTGAATAGTGATGTATGAATTGATAATCTAACTGTCAACATATGCAATTAGTTTGTCTTTCTGGAAAACGCTTTCAAACTAGTCTTGGCATGTCAATGTAAACATTTGGGAGGCTGGTTCAGTTCAAATATTGTAGCAGTAAAAAAAAACCATTGCTGCCAAACAGTGGCCTTAGTTGTCTCTGGTCATGTCACTTGCTCTACTTTACTGCAAAATATCCTTTACATAGAATTCTATTCCATTCGGAAGAAATGATAGTTTACTCCTCCCTGCTCTGCAGGAATTGTGAAATGTATTGCCAGCCTGTAACTTTGGTTAATTAGGAAAGGTGATGATGTACACTTCTGTATATACTTGTGAGCTTATGCTTTTATGGACATTTGCAATCAGATACATCTTTGATGCATCAGTACTTAAAGGGAACCTACCCCCATGAATCTCCCTATAAAGGTAGATCGGGTGGTAGGTGGATCAATAGGACATGAGGATAGCCCTTTTAAGTGCTAATCCTCACATCCCCGCGCTGTTTTGTGAACTTATATTATCGCTTTATGCTAATTTTGTTATGCGGCTACTGGGGCGTGGAGTAGCCGCAGCTGTGGCTACACGGCGCGGCTATTCCACACCCCAGTAACCACTTTACCCCTCCTACCCACAATCTTCGGTGCGCAGCTCCTTGCAGCCCCGCACCCTCATCCAACAAAGCTGCCGTCTGCACATGCGCAGAACAGCAGGCCCGTGCCTGTTTCGGAGCAGTGACCTCACAGGCGCGGGCCTGCTGTTCTGCGTATGCGCAGACGGCAGGTTCCTTCAGACGAGGGCGCGGGGCTGCAAGGAGCTGCGCGCCGAAGATTGTGGGTAGGAGGGGTAAAGTGGCTACTGGGGCGTGGAGTAGCCGCACCATGTAGCCACAGCTGCGGCTACTCCACGCCCCAGTAGCTGCATAACAAAATTAGCATAAAGCGATAATATAAGTTCACAAAACAGCGCGGGCACGTGAGGATTAGTCCTTAAAAGGGCTATCCTCACGTCCTATGGATCCACGTACCACCCGATCTACCTTTATAGGTAGATTTGTGGTGGTAGGTTCCCTTTAAGGTCACACCATGATTGCAGAGGAAGACATCTCTGGATCTTCTTCTCGAAGGGGAAGATTTATCAATCTCTCAACGCCAGAATTCTGGAGTAATTTATGTCCAAAATACTGTGCACCACATTAAAATGACTATGTTTGCTCAGTTCTCCAAATTCTTAAAAAAGTGGCATGGCCTTGGGAAAAAGGGAATGGCCTAGTCAAGAGGCCGGAAAATTCAATCTGTGCACCAAAAATTGGCAGCAGAGTTCTAAACTACTCCAGATACCATGTCCAGCCTGATTTATCTGGTGCAGAATAAGACTGGGGAGTCTATATGTGCACTGGTCTATTCAGCAACACTTTATTAAATCTCTCCCAATGTGTCACAGTTGTTTTACAAATCAGAATTTTGTACATATAGGTAATTATTTATTTTCAGTGGTTAAAATTAAGTCACACAAATCTAACATTATCTCTCCATCAAGACTGGAAAGGTGTTCTTACCAGATTTATGGGTTAATTTGGGATGGTATGCAGGTGGTTGCAAAATTTATGAGACCCGTAATTACTTTTTGTAAAATGAGTTCCAGAGAGAAATCAGCTCACAGTGATGAAATGTGATGAGGTACTTTTGCATATCCAAGTCTAACAGTGACACAAACTAATTGTCATAAGGCAATAATATCCAGAGCATTTTTAAAACAGCAAATACTTTTATTACCAGAGAACACATCTATTTACCATTGAAACCATTCTGTGCCCTAGGCTCTGTCAGAAAATAATCCCTAACTTAGTAATTAGACACTCTCTAGGTTTATATCTTATACAACAACAACCCATTCCTTACATAAATTGATACACAATAAGACACTAGTGGCATACAAAGATTTTGGAAAACTGAAATACTTGATATAACGCATGACAGATTACATTTAATATATTTATGTTGCAATAGTCACAACTATTAAATGTAAAGTTTAATATTGTGTAAACATCAACATATATCTTTAATGAAATGCATTGTTTAAATTTTGTATTTACTAAATTCAATAAAAGTTATGGGTTTTCACCTCTAGGTTTTCCAGCCATGCCTGCCATAGTAATATACTTTAACCTTTCTTCTCAGTTTAAATACAGTATACCAAATGAAATAGCGTCATATCTAGTCACTTATACCTGTTTGCGTGGGTTTCCTCTGGGTCCTCCGGTTTCCTCCCACACTCCAAAACTTACTGGTAGGTTGATTAGATTGTTAGCCCCATTGGGGACAGGGACCTATTTGGCAAGCTCTGTACAGCACTGCGTAATCTGTGTTCGGCAAAAAATTAAAGGAATTATTATTCTTCCCCAACTTGGTAATATTCATTAATTCAGTCTTATCAGCTAGATGTAATCATTCCATTATTTTATATAGAAATGATCATTTGTATTTTGGCCAAGTACTGTATATAACCTTGGCAATTTCCAAAGTACTTATGCTGTAGTCATTCTTCTCTTATATAGAAGTCATTCAATCATTCTGTGTATCTTCGAAACAGAGGTGTATTACATAGAATTCATTGTGATCTGGGTTCATTCATAGCCACTTATATATGAAATGAATTTTGACAGATTTTCTTAAGAGAGATTCGGATGATAGGATTTGTACCCACTAACCTTAATTGTGGGTCAGTATGAAATGCCAATAGTGATATAATAAAGCTTTTAGATAACCATGGTATCAATGATGATATGGAGAATACGGCTGTCTGACCTATCAGTGATCTGACCTTCCAGTGATAAGAGGGGTCCAATTTATTGGACAGGGGGTTTCCCCACTGATTTGATATTGATGGTCAATCCCTATGAGATCTTAGAGAACCCCTTTAAGACTTTAGTATAGATTTTATTAAATACATATAAAGTCAGAATATGTTACGTTATTGCAGCACATAATACAGTGTTTTAGATTACAACTAACAATTCATAGTGTTTAGCAATATATTTATACCTACTATCCTGAAGTGATCCAATTCCTTTCTCGCCAAGAAAGCTTTTTCTCTGAGTAAAACATTTGAACAAACTGTAGGGAGCCCATCAGAACACTTTTTGGTACATTATAGTATTCAGTATATTGTACCCACTTTGCTCAATACGTTACATGATCATTTCTATTCTATACCTGGAATACTACATTGGAAATATGTGCTATTCACCATTAAGTCCTAAAAATATTTTAATTCAGGAGCAAACTTTGCTTACTTTTACTTTTATTTCATGAAAAGGAACTAGATTAATGTTAGCTATTTGTTAATCAATGTGTTAGCAACTATTTGTTTATCACAGTACGAATGCAACATAAGTGTTATTGACTTCAATGTTATTACATTTAACATGATGGTGTTAGAATCCCTGTAAGGAACTGATGAGTCAATTGTAAACTGATTGTGCAAAATATTTAGGTGATACTTTTTATTCTCTTTGTTCTCGACATAAACAAAATATCCAAAAAATGATCTTGAAACTTTTTTCCTTATATTACCTGGTGCAAACATTTACTGCTATGGAATATTAAAAGGGCTATGTTTAAAGGGAACTTGTCATCAAGAATGGGCACATTAAACCTTACTCACCCCCCACCTTCTCCACTGTGCTTTTGTTGGCTTCGGAGCTTAAATCTGCATGCTTACACCTGTTAAATCATTCCCAAAACTTTTTCTGTCTTTGTCTATGTTGGCTCCACCAACAGGAGAAAAAATGACTGTTCTATACTCATTTGCATATCATGAAAATGGCTGTAATTAAGGTACAGTGCCACAGTGGCAGATAATTTTAGGTAATATGAAGTGGACTTTTAACCCTTTACCAGAAGGTATTAGTGTTGTGAGTACCGTATTTTTTGCCCTATAGGGCGCACCGGACTATAAGGCGCATTAGTCCGATGCGCCTTATATGTGTAATAATTACATATATAAGGCGCAACGGACTATAAGGCGCGGGGTCCGGCGGCCGGGGGCGTGGCGGAGGTCCGGGGGCGTGGCGGAGACCCGACGGGACGCGGCGACGAGACGCGACGCCGAGACGCGACGGGGAACGCGGGGAAGGTGAGCGGGGAAGGTGAGGGGGAGGTGGAGGAGGGCAGCGGACCATACTTACATAGGTCCCCGCTACCGGAGACAGCAGATCTCCCGCTGGAGATCTCCGGTAGCGGGGACCTATGTAAGTATGGTCCGCTGCCCTGTGCCCAGCGCCATACATAGGGCGCACCGGACTATAAGGCGCACTTTGGATTTCCACGGAAATCCAATGCTTTTAAGTGCGCCTTATAGTCCGGAAAATACGGTAAATTGTGGTAAAATTCTGGTGAATTAACAGTTAGCATACAGACAAATTCATTTCCAAGGGCGTGCACACAGTCGTGCAAGTTGCTGAGCTGACTGTCTGAGCCAAAAAACGCATAGCATGAGCTATTCCTTTTTCAAGTTTGTGGATCCAGCAGTCTTTACAACACACTTTCCGCGACACGCAGGTGCCAGCAATGGACACAGATCTATTGTTATTGGCGCTATAAAGCAAATTACCCTCCTTTCCCCATAACTGATACAAAATATTTAAACAGTAAACATCACAAACATGTTAAACATCGGCACGTCCAAAAATGCATAGTCTATCTAAATGTAAAAGCGGTTATTCCTGGCGGTGATCCCCATAATGAAAAATAGCACCCAAATGTCCTAAACGCCACTTTCTACCATTTTACATAACATAAAAAATGTAAAAAAAATTATCAAAAAGTTGCACAGTCCTCAAAATCATAGCAATTAAACGACAGCTTATCTTAAAAAAAAATCACATCATACACAACTCCATACACTAAAGTATGAAAAAGTTATTATCATCAGAAGATGGAAAAACTGTTTTTTAGTACACATTGTTTTAATTGTTTAAAATGTATTAAAAAACAATAAAACCTTTATAAATTTGGTATCTCCCTGATCATATGGAACCAAAAAATAAAGTAGACATATGAATTGGAGAGCACAGTGAAAATCTTAAAAACTGAGCCCACAAGACGCAAATGCGTTTTATCACCAATTTCCCCACATTTGAATTTTTTCAAGCTTCCCACCACACACCATGGAATAATAAATAATGTCACAGAGATGTACAATAATAAAGCTTTGACATAGCTCTGTACAGAGAAAAATGAAAAAGTTATAGATTTTTGAAGGTGGGGAGCAAAATATAAACAAAAAAGGGCTGTGACACGAAGGGTTAATGTGGAAACCTTTCATTGCATCTACTAGTATCCATGTTCACTCTGAGGGGCACGTAAATTATAGAATACTAGAAAAATCCAGTTTAATAAAAATAGTGGGCCCCTATGCAAATTTTGGGCCCCTATGCAAATATCTAAATGCTACACCGACATATAATCACAGCACCATACTTATACACCTTATACGTAGTGTCTAACAGCAGCCTCCCTTGCAACCCCCTCATTAATAAGATGGTCCCCAGCAGCCTCCACTCAATGAAATGTCCAGCAGCAGCCTCCACTCAATGAAATGTCCAGTAGCAGTCCCCAAATCAATGAAATGTTCAGCAGTAGTCTCCACTCACTAAAATGTACAGCAGTAGCCTTCACTCAATGATATGCCCAGCAGCAGCTGTCACTCAATGAAATTTCCAGCAGCAGTCTCCACTGAATAAAATGACCATAAGCAATCTCAACTCAATAAAATGTCTAACAGCCTCCCCGTAATAATAATAATAATATGTCTAGCAGCAGTCTCCCCTCACTAATAAATTGACTATTAGCAGTCACTGGGACTCAGTATTTAGCTCCCGTGCTCTAGATTCCTGTTATATCCTTGGTGTTCCATGCACTAGGGCGGGCCAAGACAAGTCCATGGCCTCTGCCCGAGCACACTGTATGAGATCACACAGTGTGCACTGGCAGAGCGCACAGACGTGCCTCTGCCAATGTGCTCTGATAATCGATTGTATGGGCGTCTGCAATTGATTATTTTCCCCTGTCATGAACCTGCAGTCTGTTGGCTAACAGTCTGTGGGCCTCTATCATCCCTGGGTATAGTTGTAACCTCTGTGACCACAATCGTTATGCCATTGGTTCATAGCTTCACTACAAATTTTTTTAGGTACTTTAGAGGAATATTTAAAAATGACAGGTAGATAGTAGTGCCATGCTACCCACATCTTTGGGCAAAGGAATGGTCAAGGGAAAATGAAAAACATGATTAACCAACTTAAATTAACTAAGGATATAGAGGACAAGAGGGGTTTTATGATTCACTCATCTCTAATGATCATCAAATGCAATGCTTAGTAGGAAGTTCCATTAGTCCTGGTGTATCTTTCACAGATACAGGACATTGACCAAGCTTTGTAATCTGTTTTTGCAATAATATATGTACAAATGCAGCAATGTACCACTCATATGGCATTGTGATCATAGTTGTAGCAACCAAAGCATCCCAAGTTGTCAGATCCCAGTAGTTCATCCTAGCTAGCATGCAGTAGTGATGAGCAACGCATGTGCAGCATTGCTGTACTGCTCTATGATCCTCTTCTGCTGACATAAACATCTGTTAAGGTGGTGAAGAAGACAACATTATATGTGCCCCATAAATATTACAGAGGGGTCGTACACTATATATCTTTGTATAGATAAACTCTATTGTTGTAGTAGTAATTCTAATGCATTCATAAGATCCTTGCTTAAAGTCAGCAGATATTTACATAATAAAGCACTACCGGTATGTAATAAAGCAGCTGAACACCTTCCAGATCATGTCTATTTCATCGCCCATCATGGTGGCATTGTCCAGAAAATCCACTTTGATGTGAGATGTAATTTGGTTGTATAAAGTTAAGGAGGCAGAGAGTTTAACACTGAAGTCAAGCTTTCCTTTCCTTGCCATTTTGACTGTAATTGATGGTCCTACATCCAGATACATCACTAACCAGATCTCCTTCATTCTGAGGTGGGGAGAGCTTGACTTCAATGCTGAGATTTGCACCTCTATGACTTCATGCAACCAATTTACATCTCACTTGTAGGTTGATTTTCTGAATGATGCCACCACACTGAGCCATTAAAGAAACATGATCTGGAAGGTGTTAATCTGCTTCACAACATACTGGTAATGGTTAATTAGGTCAATTTCAGATGACAGGTTCCCTTTAAGTGGAGTGCGGCCCATCCTCAACTATGATATGCCACATGTAATCATCTGGCATCATTCATGTCAGGAAATGTAGGGTTAAGAGGAAGCTAAAGAAAGACTTGTCTGCAGTATGTAACCTGCCTGTGACTCCCCTATGGGTGTCATTTTCTAGGTTTAGTATTTTGCTTTGTTCTGAGCACTCTTCTCTTATAACTATGGAAAGTGGAGCACATTTTAATTGATGTTTTTAATTTCTGGTAATAATGATTGCACATTTCAGACCAGATGCATGCATTATCCAGATTGAATGGTAGTGTTTGAAAGGGAACTTTGGAATGTGTAATATCATTTATGTTATATGAAAATACATCACTTCCAGCAGGAGTTTATTGAATATAAAGAAATATTTCATTTAAACATTTAGCATCATAGAAAAGACTGAAACACATGATTACAAGAATCCAACAGTCAGTAAAATGTAAGGCTAGAGCTCTATGGAAACTAAACATGGATGAAAGTGCAATAGTCTATGCACAGTGAGTTCCCTGCACCTGTGAAGGAAGGAGGGTTTTCTGTGACTTGGGGTCCCTTCTCCTCTTCTGGGCCCCTGAATGCAGTTACACTAAGCCCCCCCTGATGGCGGCCCTGAGTCTATATAATGCAGATATGTGAATGAATGTCTATCTCTATAAAATGTATTGTTTGTGTTTGTTTATGAGTGTTTATATGAGTGTATGGGCAATGGAAAATACTTCATGTGTGTGTGTTTATATACAGGCGGTCCCCTACTTAAGGACACCCGACTTACAGACAACCCATAGTTACAGACAGACCCCTCTGACCTCTGGTGAAGCTTTCTGAATGCTTTACTAAAGTCCCTGATTGCAATAATCAGCTGTAAGGTGTCTGTAATGAAGCTTTATTGATAATCCTTGGTCCCATTACAGCAAAAAATGCTTTAACTCCAATTGTCACTGGGGCCAATTTTTTTTGTCTGGATCTACAATTATAAAATATACAGTTTCGACTTACATACAAATTGAACTTAAGAACAAACCTCCGGACCCTATCTTGTACGTAACCCGGGGACTGCCTGTATATAATTACACAAGTTTATGTGTATATGTGTGTGTGTAAGAGCCTGTTCTCAGGGAGCCTTTCATCAAATCCTGTGTTAGTTTCACCAACATGGAGAGGAGTCATATCCTCACTGTCTCACTGCGCATGCGCTGCTTTAAAAGATAAGTGATGTGACCAAAAGAGAGGGGGGAAGAGGGAGCCGTTATTTCTGCGACTCAATTTGGGAGGCTTATCACGTTCTTGAGCTTTAAAATGCAATTCAACTGCTACATGTGAATGCTGTCATATTGTGGCATGATATTCATTGATGATCTTTTTTTTTTTAAAAGAAGGGGGAAAATCAGGTGTAATTTACAATGGGTTTAAAGGAAACCTACCACTTGTAGTGGCAGGTTTCTGATGGAAATACCGGGCACCAGCTCAGGGTGAGCTGGTGCCGGAGCTTATTTTCGTTAGTGTTTTAAACCGCGGTATCGTGGTTTAAAACACTTTTTAAACTTTATAGCCGGCACAGGCAGGTACGCGCTCGGCGCTTACCATGCGCGCGGCTCTCATTCACTTCCTATGTAGCCGCGCGCACGGTAAGCGCCGAGCGCGTACCTGCCTGCGCCGGCTATAAAGTTTAAAAAGTGTTTTAAACCGCGATACCGCGGTTTAAAACACTAACGAAAATAAGCTCCGGCACCAACTCACCCTGAGCTGGTGCCCGGTATTTCCATCAGAAACCTGCCACTACAAGTGGTAGGTTTCCTTTAAGTATTTTTGGCAATGGTAGCTGAGCGTACTGTAATTTTATGACAGTAAAGGCTACTCGTGTAGCAGAATGCAATCACCTAATAAACTTTTTTGTCACATGCAAAATTGTATGAGGACTCAGATTAGCCCAATAACATAAAAAATACATGTATTGATGTAACACATCACTGTTAGTTCAGTAAAATTCTGCTGAAAAGCATAACAAATTCTGAGGGATAAATGTAAAATTCTATATATTGGAGGTATTTGCTTTCAGTAAAAGTAGTTTGGGGGCACAAAGTTAGGGGAAGAAGCAGGATGGGACCGTCAGAATAGGGAAGAATCTAAGATGTTTTTATGACATCTGTGTGTCATTGCGTACAATATCTTTTAATTATTCTGGTTTTCTGCCTTTGGCCTAAATGCAGATATGTGCATACTATTGAGAATTCAGTTAATAAGCTAAAGGGCTTGGGACCTGGATCTTTTAGAACCCTATCAGCATACCAGCAGTTAGGGATACGACTCCACAGTGTAGTTGTGATGTGGTTATGATGCGGTTGTGATGTGGTCATGGTGGGGTGAAAAGTAGACAAATAACAAAGTATGTCAATCATTTATAACAAACATATTGGGGCAGATTTACTTACCCGGTCCATTCGCGATCCAGCGGCGCGTTCTCTGCGCTGGATTCGGGTCTGGCCGGGATTCATTGAGGTAGTTCCTCCGCCGTCCACCAGGTGGCGCAGCTGCGCTGAAAAGCATCGGAACGCACTGGGGTTCACAGAGCCGGGCTGAGTGAAGGTAAGTGCAAGCTCCGCAACCGATTTTTTTTTTTTAAATGTGGCGGGTTTTCCGAATTCATCGGGTTTTCGTTCGGCCACGCCCCCGATTTCCGTCGCATGCATGCCAGCGCCGATGCGCCACAATACGATCGGCACAAATCGGAAATATTCGTGTAACACGTCGGGAAACCGGTAATCGGGCCCTTAGTAAATGACCCCCATTATTTTTTCAATGTTTTAAGCTAACACTTAGATGTTCAGGTTACAAAACCAGAATGGAATGTCGTTATGAATTATTTTAATACTTTATTAATTGTCAACTTTCAGCCGCACCATGACAGTATTACAACTGCCTCTCGGCAGCATCATGACAGCATGACAACCGCACCATGTAAACGTACCTTAAAAGTTCACATTCTTTACTGCACTGCCAGACAGATACTACTGGTCTATACAGTATACACACAGGAATTTGAAAAACTGTCATTGTTTTACCTTAAAATCTTTTACTCCAGAAGTTTAGTAATAATAACACAGCATTCTAGGAGTTGCAATTACATTTCAGACAGAATTGTCACAATTGGCATTGTCAATAAATACACCATCAGTCACGGCCCGTTTGGCTAACGTGAAGTGTATGCGGGTTCAGAGAAGCACAGGTTATTGTTAGCAGAAAATCGAACAATGCTATTCTGTCTGCTGTGGACAGAGATTAATCTGCCTCACAAAGCTCAGAGACCGGCCAGGATGATTAGTTAATCCAAGCAATAGCATGATCACCTGATAGAAGAGGAATACAAAGGCCATAAATGTCTCTCAACTGTCTGGTGATTAATGCTGGAATCAAGGATGTGAGTATCCATGGATCACAAGCTAGCAATGTGCTTCTGTCCTTATCATGAGATTGTCTCCAATGCATGGCACAATAATTAAAGCTGGCAAGGCTTGAAAGAGAGCTGCGACAGCTCATCTCCACTAATGCTTTTCTTTCTCATATTTTCACATTGCTGATACAGCTAGGTTACTTATTAATACTACTTTTATTGACATTAATACCATATAATGCCAGGGTCACACAAAGGCATTTGTAATATAACAGAGCATATTAACCATTTATATCAGCTGAGAATTATAAATGGCATGTAAGCTTTTATTCTGGTTTAGGCAAACAATATTTTACAAATTTATCCATATGAATTAGACTACTGTC
The DNA here is from genome assembly GCF_040894005.1 of Engystomops pustulosus. Classification (NCBI taxonomy): domain Eukaryota; kingdom Metazoa; phylum Chordata; class Amphibia; order Anura; family Leptodactylidae; genus Engystomops; species Engystomops pustulosus. The sequence continues at coordinate 185,772,839 of NC_092411.1, forward strand.
AACTGGTGGGGAAAGGTAACAATTTTGATTCCCCATAAAAACATATTTGACTGTAGCCATAACTTGAGCGTGGTTATGAAAGTACCATACTATTGTGACATGGTAACAAAACCCTTGAAAGCAGATCATATAATCATTGGGGCTTATGGGCTTATTTACTAAGGATCTGTGGCCGCACTTTTGTCAGATTTTCCAACGTTTCCGTTTGTGACGGATATTTGACTGGGGTTGTGTCGCACTCAATCGAATTGTGGCGCGGCTGCACTGGCTTTCATGCAACAGAAATGGGGGGGGGGGGCGTGCGGATGATCTTACTGATTTGGACTGAGCGCGGGATTTAACTAACTTTCAAATTGTGTTGCAAGATCAAGCACTTACATGCACCAGGAAGAAGAAGGTGAACTCTGTTGGACCTGAGTGGGGAAGCGACACATGCACGATATTGGACACACTATTCTGGTCGGACAATGACTTTCCGGGAATGTGTCAGGATGGGTAATTAAATGTGCCCATTGTGTTTCCCTATGGACACAATCATTTGGCAAGAGGTGATTTAGTGTCCACAACGAAGTTGTTATCAATCAGGAGACAACTCTTTTGCTTTCAGAAATAGTTATGAATGTTCTAGACTATCTCAATATAAAATAATGTATATAACTTACATGGCTATCTAAATTTTCTATTCTAAATTCCTTTTCTGAAGGAATAGTTAAATCGTTGCATTTCCTCTTACATTTTGTTGGATGTAAATAAATGTGCCCCCAATATTCTAGTGCCCTTGGAGAATAGTATAGTTTTCAGTAACTAAAGTGTATACGGTATTTTTCTTCTTCAGAACAAGCTGTTGGCTCAGATGTTACATTTTTCCTGGCATATTAGACTGGCAGATTGGATATTGTCTCACAAGCTGTACGTGTTATGACTGTATGCGCTGAGCAGAATGGACCAATATTTTGGGAAAAAAAAAAAAAAGGAACTATGCATATTTCTCAGCAGTGTACAGAATGAGATGTAATAACTACATAAAGTGTATACAAAGTTTTATGATATCATGGTAAAAATAAAATGGGCATAAGGGCTTTCTTATTTTCTTAAATGTAAAAGTGGCTTAAAGAGATTTATATTTACAAATTCATGTAGCATGGATTTATTATATATAAAACTAATATATATATATATATATATATATATATATAGGAAAGTGAAAAAAGTTAACAGCGGCACTGCTTAGCAAATAAAGATGGGTGCACGCACTAACGGGTCGGCCAGATCCCTCAGTCCATAAGAAAATAGAAAAAATATGCGGCACTCCAATACCTGTCAGCGCCACCTGCGCATGCGCAGTTTGAACAGGAGAACGCTGTTTTTGAACAGGATCGCACTGTGAGTGTCTGTCTGTTATTTCACATGTACACTTTGGATGATACACTTGGACTATGTATACTGTAAATATTCACTGTTCTATGCAAGGCTATCCATGTATTAGATGATATTTAATCACTTTTTATGTATAATATGAGGCTTTTTATATATGCAAGCTCCACCCATGTTATGTACCACTTCCCATAAAGGGAGACTTTACGCACTTTGATAATTGCTTGAGAAAGGCTTCGGATGAGGCTGAAACGTAGCGACTTGGGAATAAAAATCACTTGAATTTTTCCCACAAAATTGGAGTGCCGCATATTTTTTCTATTTTCATATATATATATATATATATATATATATATATATATATATATATATATCCTGAAATAAACAGTTCTTGAACAATTAAGCAAGCAGTTACTTTATACTGCAATATGCATTGAGCACTTACTGCTGTAACTTCAATTCTGCGGGGTCAGGGAGAGGGGGAGACAGTGTAACAGCCTGTAAAGCTGGATCACAGAAGGGTTAGGGTAGACTTGCAGACTTATTGGCATAATTTAGCATAAAGTTGATTTTAGGAGGAAGGAGGTCATGGATAGGAAATATGAGAAGATTACCACAGTCAGGGTGCCGGAGCTCTTGGTTTATCATGCTTGATTTTGATGCTAATCCTTAAGGGGCCTAAAACCTAGCAAAAGATTTCCTTACATGTCAATTCATAATAAATTCTGTGCAGTTGCCTTAGAATTGTCATCTATTACTCTGATAAATGATATTCAAAAATATGGTTAAGGTGAGTCTTTGCAGGCATATGTGTCTCTAAGGTAACAAACTTTTGCAGTCAAGGTTTTTGCTTCTATTACCACTGAACCCTATTTTGCAGCCTTCAAGGTAGCAGTAGAAGCTGAGGAAGTCAAATAACACATGTTTCAGAACTCTCTCAGTTGCTCTAACTGTGTTCAGGTTTCAGACTTCTGTGCTTAAAAACCACACCAAGGGCTGTCTTTGGTTTACAGCTCCCTTTCTGGATCTTTCCTTAGGGAAAGCTGGGTGTAAGTTTAAGTTTGTATCATGTGTAGCTTTGGCTGGAGTAATGGACTGTTAAACCAGTCAGTTGCTGGGGCTGGCATCGCTTACTCCTTTATATTCTGCCTAGTTCCATTAAAGGTTGCTGGTTATTGTCCTAACATTTGCCTTTGCTATTGATACATCTTTGCTATTTTTTCTATTCCACCTCAGCTACGTTTATTCAACCATTCTCATGCTATAGGGTTCTGTGCCTTTCCGCCATCTTGGATTTCACTTGGTTCTGTTTGACATTATCTGTATTTGCCCCTCTGTGTTAATTCTTTCCCACTGTGGCCCTTTTTCTCTCACTAGTGTTTGGTTTTGGTAGACGTTATTCTCTGTACTTGTGTGAACACTGGTCTATCTCTTATTTCTTGTCACCTTGCAGGGTCTGTAAGGTTCTGATAGTGGGTTCACCCATATCAGGGCAGATTATCTGCTGTAGGCAGCGCCTAGCCTGAAGGGACGTCACAAGATTAGTTAGCCACCTCTTAACCAGCCTGACAGTTGCACTGCTTGGTCGTGGTTAGGCTGTTTGCTGGACAGGTTCGTGACAACATGGCTGCAGGATTACTCTACACACAAGTGTGTGGTCTGCAACTCAACAGAAATATTGGCTTTCATGATGTAAACAAGTAAACAAGTTGATTATATGTTGATTAATACTAGCAAGAAACATATCATATTTTTAAATGAGATGTGTTTGTGCACCTGTGGTTGTGGTGCACCAAGACGGAGTCTCTGATCTCTGACCATGTGCTCCCGCCCACCAGGGTATTTTATACTCCCTTGGTCAGGTGGTAGCCCCCTCCAACCAGCTTCCAGCTTGCTTTACAATATTACAAGGAATATAATTGGACAACAACAGGCAGTGGCTTCAAGCTGCAATGACTAAGTTTACCTAGCCTTAGGTTCACCAGATAGATTCTGACAAGGACAGGGCGCTATTCGCAACAACCACCTAGCCTATGCATTGACAGGGGTGTTGCACATGCATAACATTTTTTACTTTTATTACAAGTTGCAAAGGGGGTAGATGAAAACCTCTTACAGCTAAAGAAGTTATGAATCTACCCTTGCTACATACGTTTCAGGTTTTACAATAATAGAAAATTAATGAGAAATAACTTATTTGTTGTACTGACTCATTACACTGTTATCTGCTTCAACAGGCTTGAGACAGAGCCTACAAGAGGAAATAATGTGTATTTCTTTATCTGTCGGACATAGTAAGAATGACTTACGCACATTTGGTATCAGATAAACCGTATGTGTAGACACATTGCACGGCTTGCCCTTTGTATCCACCTAAACTGTCTGGGAACAGCATTGAATTCAGTTTTCTTTACAACCAGGAACATCTAAAAGCGTTGTTAGAGAAATAAATCATATCAAGCAATTGGGTTTTGAGCACAGAAATATGTGTTTTCACTGTTCGCTCATTATTTGCTTCCATAAGGTCCCTAGTGTGTATTCGGGAAAATTCTATTACCTATTAATTTTAAACACCGAGCCAATCTAAAAAGTAATGATTCATACTGCAGAGGTTGGAATTTTAGCTGTCGCTTGAAACCACCAAAGAGTTATGAATCATATTTTTTGCTGCTTATAAAAAGGGGTTTGTTCACAAAGGAGCTTAAAGAAATTCCCACTAAATTTACAGTGGTTCCTTTTTAGAATTTTGGATGGTATTCTAGCTTCAGAGCATTATTCTGGAAAAAAAACATATAAAATATATATTTATTATGTTATATCACAGTGGTACCACAAATATACTAATCATACAAATATGTGTTAGAACAGCATGTTTTGTCTTTAAATGAAGAAATAACAAGTTTATCCTGAAATGCATAAAGATAAAATTGTATTATTTGTATTATTTATACATATCAACTGCAGTACATTTTATATTGTTCCTACATAGTAGAGCCTGGCATGATCATTTCAATCTTACAGCATTTGTCTCCATATGACCAAGCTTTATAGAAAATCTACACTCAAAATCAAGCATGATAAACCTGGGACACTTATGCATAGATCCAGGTGCTGTGACTGTAGTAATCTTATATTTGTTATCCATGGCCTAAAATTATTTTTTTTACTTATACTAATGAGCCAGAAAGCCTACTGGGGCAGTTCCCAGAGTCCCTCTGTGCTGCAGATTCACAGGCTTTTATAGTGTACAAGGAGTACTTCCCCCTTCACTGTGTGCTTCTGCGATAACTTCTACTTTGTGAGATAACATAAGGCAGAAGGAGGTGTGTGACAAACAGGAACAGAGAGGGAGGGGGAGACAGTGTAGCAGCCTATTGATCTGCATCATTGAGGAGCTGTGGGAACTGCCTCAGTAGCCTTTTAACCTTAGATTAGTTTAGATAAAATTTTATTAAAATGATTTAGTCATATACACAATATAAAACACATAAAACATATACTAAAGACAAACAAACAACTAAAACTAAACTAAAAAAACCAACACAATATAAAAAAGCATATCAACCTCCAAAACACTATTCAACGGTGTTCAACAACCAGCGAATTCCTTGTACAATAGCAAACGGAATTTTAAAAAAGACCTTCGACGCAAATTTTTTTCCCTGAAGATATCTACCACTAAACTTCATTAGCGTAATTTTAACTGTTGATTTTAAAAGGAAGGAGGACATGGATAAAAAAAACCATAACAAGATTTGTCAGAGGTTTACAGCCACATTTGGTATAGTACATAGTGCTGAACAGTTTGGGGGCCAGGTGTAGCCCTTTCCCATGTTCAACTATAGATGGTTTGTCCTGGGGATAGGCCATCAATAGTTATTTTTGACCAATTTAACAGTGGATGCCTAATGAATATAATCCTTAAATAGTTACATACCTTAAATATAAGTGTATATAAATGTGTCCTCCTTTTATTTTCCTTAAGCTATCCCAAGAAATGTTGTGAGAAAAGAACATCATTTAAGTTTCTATATACTTGATACTTTTTTTAAATTTAGTATCACATGCAAGTCTGAATTTTAACATGTAGCCTATTGTACAGGGTGATTAAAAAATCCCAGGCTACCCCTTCATTTCAGGAATGAAAGGGGAAATCACATGTCTGAATGAATGAGGGGTCCTATCTATTAGGCTATGTCCAGAACATGGCCAACCATCTTAAAATCTGAAAGGAAAGGATATGTTTCCCCCTGGAGCTCCATGCATGGTTGTCATGATCAGTGGATCCACTGGACCACCGCGGGAAATGGTACTAGCCGACACCTGGGACCAGAGTCTAAGTTGCACCTGGTCTTCACCAGCGCCCGCCGCAAAGCAGGATGGACTTGCTCCGGCAGGATACCAGCAGGTCGTTCCATAGGTGCGACTAGCCTGCGGTGCCAGCCGAGGTAGAGATACCTTAACGGGAGACAGTCTCATGGTTGGGTCCAGGCACAGGGTCAGGGCAGGCAGCAGAGATGCAGGGTCCAATTTAGGGTCAGCAACGGGAGGTCCAGGCAGATGGGAACAACAACACAGGAACACAGCAACACAGGAATATAGCAATGCAGGAACACAGCATCACGGAGAAACTTTGGTAACACAGGAAGACGGAGGGAATATGTTAATACAGGAACACGGCAACACAGAAACATGGCAACACAGGACTCAGGAGCAGTAACACACTGGAACACAGGAATACACAGGAATTCAGGAATATCGCTGGGGTGCTTTTTCTAAGGCTGTGAGGCACAAAGATCCGGCATGGTTTGCAAGAAGAGGCAGGGTAAAATAGATTACATGAAAATGTCCAGAGCCGATTACTGGCGTGCTGACCCTTTAAATCTCCTGAAGCCGGCATGCGCACGCTTTAGGAGTCGGTAATGCGTGCGCATGGCTGAAGAGGACAGAGCAGAAGCCGGAACCCGTGAGTTGCACGTGCGATGTGCTGACAGGGAGAGCAGGGCATGGGTGAGCCAGCAACCTGCGATATGGGTCGCGGAACCACCCGTGACAATGGTACTGCCAGCTGAAAGGATTCTCTGCATGTTCGCTGAAGCCAGCTACTCAGGAGCTACTGCACATGGGTGGGCCTCTACCCTTGGCATAGGAGACATCATGGATGTGCATGGGGGTGTGCAGTTAGCTCTTAGAGACTATTGGATGATTGCAGTAGCCCTGCGCTAAATAAAACTTAGATTTTGCAGACAAAGTAGGCCATACGGTGGAATATAAAATACTATTTCTGGAAGATGGTGCCAGGGAAATCTGCAACTAGTTTTACTTTGGTAAGTACATTCCAGATGGTGGATTTCATATAATTTATATGTGCTTTTGAAGCTGCAACAGGCCGTGCCCTAGTTACTACTTGTACGTTGCCCAGGAACTGCCTGTATGAAACAAGAGTTATACTACTAACCTTTTCTTCTGTTGCTTAATTTGTTTTAATTCATACGCATACATTCTTCATTGGCTGCTGGACTACTGTAAAGAAACAGTAACTATTTTATACACATTCAAAATTATTGAATGCAACCATCCTTATCCTCCTTCACAAGGCCATAATGAAGGCCCATTTTGGTCCTCCTTCATGCAAATTACATTACTACAGACCTTGTTTCAGAGGACTGTGAGAGATGCAGATATTACAACCAAATTATGAATGGGACAATGTGCTTGCATTTTCTCTGTGAGCGAGAGACCCATACCAAAACTCATCATGTCTACTAGGCTGTGACACAAAGCTTATCTGTTGTGCTTAATATTTTCTATCAATCATATAAGTGAAGAAATAGATCTTTCTTTCTCGAATAAGTGTCAAAGGAAACTTAACCCACCCATTTTCTTTTCTAATCTCCCATTCAGTATTTTCCTTCAACAGGAACCACTGCATCCTTCCCTGGGCTGCTATTAAATTCAAGGAAAAATAAGTACACCAATCACCCAGACCTGTGTGGACTGTGTGGGAAATGTCCTTTGGTGCCAAGCCTGCCAGTCTACATGATACAGCAATCAGTCTTCTTGATGAATGCCCTAATACTGCAGCCAATTTTTAACATAGTAGCTGAATCATGGCCCACAGAATAAATGGTTCTAGTATACTCGAAGAAAAAAATAGCTGGCAAAATAGATTTCAATATTTATACAACAAGAATCTTAGAATCCTGAGAAAATGAGAATGTCTCGAAAAATGTTATAAAACCTCAAAATCTGTGTTTAAATCTCTGATATAATGTGAGATTAAAAAAACAATAATTAATGAATTGATTATCTTTTTCGTAACAGTTACTGTTTTATCTCAAAAAATGCATTGGGATAGATAAAGAAACATTAATAGAATATAATAATTATATAATATCTATTTGCCCAGTATACGTTTGTGCAGGAAATTATGGATCTGTCTCTTCACTGCACTGGCCCAACAGAGTTCACCAACTTTTTATTTGTGCACCTTTAACATAGGGCGTGCGACTGAGCGCCAGAATGCCCCCTAATTTGTGTTACATGGTGGCTAGCGCGGCACAGTGGCGCAGACACTTCTTAAATACCTGTGCAAGAAGTTTACACCTAAAAGAACGTTCAAAGTCCAACAGAAAACAGGCACATGTGCCCCTGTGTGTCCCCGTATGTTCAATTTGCATACGTAGTCATAATAAACTTTAGCAGAAGTCAACGTGAAGCATACATGGTCCACACAATCCCTAAACATCAATACAATATGCATCCACATATTATAATAATGGTATTCTTAAGTGGAGTCCCTTTCATAGAACCAGCTTGAGGCAATCTAACAGCTAAATAACATTATGGTTTCCTACTCCTTGTATGTGTAGCCAAGGGATAACAGTCCAATAAATATCCAGTGGTCTGATAAGAAAGACATTATAAAAAACAAAAGAAAAAAATAAGCATTTAAAATATTGTTTACATAAATAAACAAAACATTCCATTACTGATGCAGATGGAGACTGAAGGATGTCAACCCAAAACAAGACTTGAAGGTTATCTGAAAAAAAGGAGAAAAAAACAAATGTGAATATATAAATAAAGTTGTGTCACAACATAACCTTCACAAAGACTGATAAAGGGTATGGTGGAGAAACTACCCCAATGTTAAAAGAGACCACAATAAAAAATATACAAATTTCATACTACATTAACATTTAACCCTTTGGACTTAATATACATCCATTTTTCCACTATCTACCATTATACTTGAAAAAGGCGAATAGCGAAATGTATTTGTAGCGAAATAGCGAAATGTATTTGTGTATGGATTAAACACTTCACCTCCTTTTGCTACATAGTTATCCGAGAGTGCTTCTTCTTTTTTCTACCTATATATCTATTTATTTAACTACCTACAGTATCTAACAGTAGAATTTCTATTTATCAACCTTCTATACTATTTATCTAGTTGTATATCTATCCATTTGGTGACACACAGATAACTTCACTTTCAGACGTAAAGGGGCAGCTTATGTTTTGTTTTCACAAATGCGTAAGAGCATAGCATTGTGTGAATGTGGCACGGCCCTCTGATATACTGGGAAATCTGCCCTTGCAGAATAAGTGACCTTTAAAGACTGGTTCCTGTGCCTTTGCGCTTCTCCTTTTAAAACATACATTGCTGTATCCAGTTGCAGACTTTTAAGATAGAATGATTGCAGGCTTTGTGTGGATGTTGAGATTAAATTACGTTTTGTTTGAGAAAGAAATCTCCAAAATACTTCTACCTTTCTACTCCAGCACTGCGCATTGTAACGCAGATGTGCTCCGGATACAAAGACACTATCATCTGAATACCTCAGGGATCGATTTGATATACTTAATTGGTCTTTATCGCACAGTTACACTTTAACACTTCTATTAAAGAAAGCTCAAAGGGGTAAAATTACCAGCTTTATCTTCTGCTCTCTGTATTGTGTTTCTTTTTTTATCTCTGTATTATTCAGTATATGAGTAGGTCTTCAGGATCATTGGCAGAGGTGAATGGTTCTAGAGGATACATAGCCATATGGTCATTCTATGCTTACAATTGCCTATTAATAAAATGTGCCCATGCATGGAGTTTTCAGACACTTAAACTAAGCCATCTGATATTTGCTAAAATTTATTTAAAAAATAACATATACCATTTTTCTTTTGTACATTACCCTTTATTTCTTAGTTTATGATACTTGTTTTTCTACAATTATTTAACAATGATGATATGTTTCAAATCTGTGTTTCATGTGCTTTACATACAAGCGTAAGTATTAGTGTATTAGAGAGTTTATAAAATGGCTGATCTGTCTCTATTGATGCCCATATCTTGAGTAAAACCCTCAGCTTTGAGTTGTAGTTTTAAATTTGCTGAGTTTTTGTTTAAGTTCATTTTTGAGTTGTTAGGGTAGGTTTACATCGGCGTGTGTGCTATGCGTCCATTGCGTTTTGTCTCCATTGTGTCATCAGTTGGGCTTCCATAATCCACATCTGTGAAATAAATAGGACATGTTTCATGTTCATGTTTCATATGTTTTGAAAAAATGCCAATGTGAAAACACCCTTTGGAAACAATGGCTTTGTGAGGAAATCACTGAACCACGAATGTGATAAATAACGCCAATATCAAAGAAGCCTAAAGGAAGCAGCAATAACCAAATTGAAGACAAAATTGTTTCAAGAAGAATTTGACACAATATTGCTTAATCCCTGGGTGTTAACACAAATAGATTGTTGCTTTGAGATTCAATATTTGTCCTGAATATCTGATCATAATATGTTACACATATTTGGGCATGTTCATCCAGAAGAAAAAAAAAGAAGGACTCATAAGTAGGTAGGAGATAAATATGTGACATAAAGGCACAGATGAGATGAATGGATGCAGAAGGATATGGAGAGATATGGAGTAAATTTGAACTTCCCCTGTAAGAAATCTTATTGGAACTACAACCACTGCTTCAGACTGAAACCTTTAAACTGTTTGTCATTTTGCAATATGTAAAAGTTAGAAAACAAAACACTTTCAACATCCAATGATTTTTTCCTTTGTTTTCACAGCCCCATCTCCAGTCACTCATGTGAAGAAAGGGAAAATTTCCAGAAATAGCATTTCCTTGTCTTGGCAGGAACCAGAGCAGCCTAACGGTATCATCCTGGAATATGAGATCAAATACTTTGAAAAGGTCTGACCTTCTGTAATGTACAATTATATCTTTGTGTTATTTGCTCTCACTAACTCTTCTAGGTTGGGGAGCTGTCAACTACATAGGGAAATTGATCACTAATTGATTGTGTCTGCAGTAAATTACCAGGGTGACTTCCAGTGTGTGTTTTTCATTAGTGTGGCACATCGGCTTGGGAAAACACATTAAAAGTTCAGGTCGGAGATATTGGCAGACTTTGTTCATCTGAATAAAGGTCACTTCAGTGAATTAATATAGAATATATGATACTGTTGCTATTTCTTATAGGGGACACTGTTGTACTATATTAATAAAGACAGCACAGGAAATAATTTTGCATGTAAATAATTTACTCAAAACGCTGGCTGTAAGTCATTGATTGTCTTGATAAAGCTGGAAACAAAACACAGGAAATGAAAGCATGTTTGAAATATGCAACTTGCTAACCGCGTGCGTCTGTCATTTCTCTCTCCTGATCCTGTGCTGCGCCAGAGGCAAAAGAAATTATATGATGTGATAAGAGAGAGAGACTTACTAAAAATGAAGTGATATCAAATGTTACATTGGAAGTGAGCAAAGAAAAAATACAATAGAAATGAGTGACTTAATACATGGGGAAAGACAACTTAAAATACATACATGGTTTTTTAGTGTGTGCCTTACTGGTCATGCATAATACCCATAATTCCCCTGAAAATAAGACACCCCCCAAAAATATGAAGTAGTGCAATTTTTTTCAAGCTCAGAATATAAGGCCCCCCCCCCCCCTGAAAACAAGACCTAGCGGCAGTCATTGCTATACCTCCTCTCACGCCATCTACTATTAGTAGATCATTTTGATACTGCAAAAGGTTGTGACATGGGTGAAGATTTAATGGGATAAAATCAATGACTGTTGCGCTGCAAATGTGCTACAAGAAGCTTCCTGGACAAGAGAAGGGCTCATTAAAGGAAAGTGCTAAACATGAGAGATTGGGACCAATGATTCTAACAGAAATGGAGTCACAAAAAATTCAACATGAAATTCAGGGTTTGGAGAGTAATGATTTGCTTCTAGGTAATGATGATATGACTTAAAATACCAGGATTGGCAAATGTACATGGAAATAGAATCACAAGAAATTCTTGATAGAATTCACATTAAAAGTGAATGCTTGTTAATGGTAAAAGACCTCCCCTCAAAATTAGACCTTGTGCATCTGTCGGAGAAAAAATTAATATAAGACACTGGGGCAGATTTACTTACCCGGTCCATTCGCAATCCAGCGGCGTGTTCTCTGCGGTGGATTCGGGTCCGGCCGGGATTCACTAAGGCAGTACCTCCGACCTCCACCAGGTGTCGCTGCTGCGCTGAAGAGCATCGGAATGCACTGGAGTTCACCGAGTCATCCTGGATGAAGGTAAGTGCTTGTCGAGCGACACTTTTTTTTTCGTTTTTTCTGAATCCGTCTGTTTTTTTTACGGCCACGCTCCCGATTTCCGTCGCGTGCATGCCGGCGCCGATGCGCCACAATCTGATCGCGTGCGCCAAAATCCCGGAGCAATACAGGGAAAATCAGAGCAAAACGGAAAAATTCGGGTATCACGTCGCAAAAACGCGAATGACCCTCACTGTCTTATTTTCAGGGAAACAGGGTTGCTTGTGTGCTGCTCAAAACAGAGAAAACATGTAAAAAGTACAAATGTTAAGGCTTAACCGAAATACGTTTTTTTCCAGCATTGATACATCACCAATACTTATCATACCTAAGTGTAGAATTAGAAATAAAAGATAGAGCTCAATCATGTCTCAACCTAAGTAGGGTTCATTTATCACACTTAAATCTGATTCCAGAGAATTTACCAAATGTGTTGACAATTAGGTAATTAATAATAATATTAGAAATCTGACAATGTGTATTAATAATCCATTGTTGTACAGTACATGAGCCTCATAGCAGTGTACAAAAGCTTCATACCAGTTAGTCAAAGATCAGCAAATCCCAAAAATAAACCTTCATTTTCTTATTATTGAAATGAGGAACAATAAAAAAAAATCCTGCAATATAAAGGATTGTTCTACTTTTCTAGGAACATTCTAGGTTGATGGAACATTTCTTCATGAATATGAACTAGTATAACTAAATCCTTGAAGACATTTTTTCATTGCAGAACTGAAAAGTCTAGGGGACAATGGTGAACTTTATTATTCACATTATTCAGTGATCAGTCCATGATCACAGCTGTGACAGTCGTCTCTGTTACATGACAGGGAACTAAGAATTATGTGCATCAAATATCAATGTAATGCATGGAGTTCGATACCCAGCATTGTCATCATCTTACAATTTTCTTTTTTTTTCTCTTAATTTTGCGATTTTGGCACATTTGATATATTTTCTTCGAAATTTGTGACTTTTCCACTCGATTAGCAAAATTAGCTGTGCAACAATTTTTCAGTGTTGCATCTGATAAATCTTTAAAATCCAGATGTGAACATATGAAAATGTTGCATTTTTGGCGCAAATCATGGTTAAATAGTCACAAATATGCTCCAGTCCCAATCAGGTGTAGGAAAAACTTTAGGAGAAGAGTGTGCAACTTTTGTGTGACTTTTTAATTAAAAGTTCCAAAACCCATCAGACTCAGTTGCCTTATGTATAAATCAAAGCCCAGAAACATCAAGAAAAGACATGCACAAATGTCCTGACTAAAGATGAATGAGCCCCTATGTATAACTATTTTTATTTTTCTTGTTTTAAGATAATATTAAACTTGCATACTTTGTTAAAGAAAAATCTTATGCATCCAATATTTTCCTCCCATCTCACTGTATTGTGCTTTTTAACTGTTTATCTAACTGTACATGGAAACTGATAATGAGAGGAGGCTAAAGAATTACTCCTTACAGACCATGAGAATATTTAGCTCTACAGTTCAGTTCTGCAAGAAAACTAGATTTTCTAATGCTGTCTCTATTTTGTTGAGTCATTAATTAATTTATTTACTAGCTCGGCTCAGCACAAGAAGTATTATGACTGGAGTATATTATGTATTTTGGAGGCTTTGTCCCAAAACATTAGAAACATCCTCAAAGTTATTACATTTTAAAATGTAAACACCCTAATGAATTCAATGATTGCTGGTTTTTTAGCACCTCAGTGCCATTTCACACGTTGTACTGAACCAAAATACTAGCAACATCCTCAAAGTGACTAATTTCAAAATGGGTTGACAACCAAAGGAATTCTTAGGAAACTGTCATGATGGAGATTCCCTAGCGAAGTCATTGGGGAACCCTAGCCAAGTAATTGGCGAATCCTGGTAGCCCTAAGTAAGAGTGGAGATTCCCTATAACATTGGGAGGTGAGCGTGTGATTTCGGCATGGTACACTGCAATTCTTCTTCCTCAGCACATGTGTGGCTCTAAAGGCAATTGACAATTTTTTATGTACCATCCTTCTTTACATGTTCTTTAAAAAACATCTCTTTAATCCTGTGTTCAATGACATTCAATTTAGCTTAAACATTATGTGGGTCCTTGTTCATTTACCAGCATTGTGTACCACTGGAGTGGCTACAGATTGAGGGGACGACAATGTTATTGTTTTGTGTTTGTATTTTGTTTCCTTAATTTTCTTTTTTATTACTTTTTTGACAACTCTTTTAATTCTCTCTCTATTTTCTTCCATTTCTGATCTCTCCATGTACAAATCAAGGACCAGGAGACCAGCTACACAATTATCAAGTCCAAAGAAACAGAAATAACAGCAGAGGGACTGAAGCCTGCATCGTCCTACATATTTCAGATCCGAGCACGCACGGCCGCAGGGTACGGTGCCTTCAGTCGCAGATTTGAGTTTGAAACCAGCCCAGTGTGTAAGTCATTTTAATTACTGTCAGCTCATGTCCATGTAATAGTTAGCGGAAAGAGTCAGCAGATCAATACCATAACAGGGAACTGTCATTCTTACACTGCTCCAGATTTCCTCTCCCAGGCCCCATGCATTAAGTGAAGAGACCTCATTCGTGTCACTCACTTGGCTACGTTAACATGCTGAATCTTGCTTTCTCATCTCATTTATTCTAGGGGTAGGGGGTATAAATACCAGTGTGCTCTTTATACACAACTGTAATTTAAATGGTTTTAGAAAATCACAACTGTATTCCCAGTTTATTTTATAATACATATGAGTATATCTATCTAGGAGAGATATACTGATCTAAAAAGTCAAATTTCCTGTTATAAAGAAGGCTAAATGGCAAAACTCAATAATTATATGATATTGTTTTAGAATGTATTTTGCTTGCTGTGCTGTACGATTGCCCCCCTTAGAGTGGTAAAGTGCTATACATTTCTCAAGATGTATTTACTTGGCTGTTAAAAAAAAAACTGATGTTGTTGCCCATAGCACCCATTCTCCATACATCTACTTCTTATAGTACTTTTGAAAAGTAAAATCTGCACTTTGATTGGTTACTTTGGGGTGAAAAGCCTGGGAGAAGGATGTGAAAATGTATCATTACATGCAGGAAAGAGCAGATAAAAAGAGGCAAGTGACTGCATCATTAGTGGAAGCACCAAGACTTATTGATTTATACATCTCATGCAGAGGGTGATCTTATAACAGAAATACTTCACAAACGTGTTACGAGGATTCAATTATTTTTGAGTTTGAGGAACATTTTCATGTAAACAAAAAATCTAGTTTTATTCAAATTAATTATAAAGTACAAATTCTCAGCTGCCTGAATTCATAATCTGTTCTTTCTGTCTGTCTACTCAGCATTTGCAGCAACAGGTGATCAGAGTCAGATTCCTATTATAGCTGTGTCGGTGACTGTGGGCATCATTCTTCTCGCTGGAATGGTTGGGTTTCTTCTCAGTGGAAGGTATGTCTGATGTGGTAAAACTTCAAAAATGGATCAAACTTGCTTTATATGAAAATTACATTTTAAAGGAAATTTACCATCAAAAACATATTCTTACTAATAGATCCAGGTACTGCGACTGTGGTAATCTTTTTATATTTGCTACCCACGGTTTCCTTCCTTCTAAAATCAACTTTTAAAAGTAAGTTACATTTATTGTGGCCCTTTGATAAATGGTATGGAGAATATTTAATTAGGTGTTAGTGAAAAGCATTAGATACATTTAAATGTGTTGTCCACTATCAACAAATAATTCCTAATGTTTATGTAATGAAACAATACAATTTTCCAATATACTTTCTGTATCAATTCCTCTTTCCATCGTTTACTTTCAGTGGATAGAAACCAGTCCTTGGTCAAGTGATTTTGTGCAAGTGCACGACAGCTCTGATTAATATCTGTGATACTAATGAACCATATGAGATCACATGACCATGAACATATTTTATCCACAGAAAAAAAACATAGAAGCTTTCTGTAGAATGGTAGCATGCAGAAGGCATATTGTTTAAAATTATAGAACTTTTCATTACACAACCAATACCATTTATTGGTTTTGTAACAAATGAAAATAACTGTACAACTCCAAGAGTCAATTATGGAGTCTGTTCAGCATTAACAACTGTTCATTTCACATACCACACCTATGCCATAGCTCTTACAGCAATAGTACATATATAGCTTTAAAAAAGAGCACAAAAACTTTGCTACTTTAAGATTGAATTAGGTGATTTTCCACGTGGACCAGATATACATATTTATAGGCTGAAAAACCTGCACAATTGCTGAGGAAGCAGGGGCGGATGAGACAGGGTAACCCCTGTAAAGCCAGATGTGGTGCTAAAGGTAGAGAAACATCAAAATTATGATAGTTAAAAATGGTGGAGGTAAATGTTACACATTTACTAGAGTCCCTTCAGAAGGAATTTGAAGAGATGAACAAATTAGGGCCCTCCTGGCTAGGTAGAGTGGTCCTTTATAAAATGAAATTATGTGCACGTTCCAATTTTATATGTCAAACAGCTACAAAAACAAATCTTTGCTTTCATCTGAGTCACTTCATCTATCTTATATACAACAAGGAAATGAGGAGGTATGGGTGTTCCAAACCTCTGCAACTTTACTACTCCAGTATAGTTAAGCAAATACATCCGTGGCTGTTCTACTCCTCCATCTCTCGCTAAGAGATTGGGAAAAGCCTTAATGCCAATAAATCATAAAAAAAAAAATCCTCGTATGGCAATTTCTCCCCAACCCCCCCACCCTATGCAAGGCACATACACGTTGATAAGCTTTTGAAAGTGGGTATTCACATGGTTGCAGACATAGTAGAGGACCATAAAGTCCTTAGCACTAAAAAAATAATGGAAGTATTTGCTGGTCCTTTATGTAGACCAACTGAGAAAGGTGATTAACGGAAACCAATTACACTTGCTAGAGATTCCTACAACCTAAGTCTGTCAACCTGACACCAAATAACCAAAGGAGCCCCTCGGGTTAATTTACATAATATTGAAGTTGATTTTAGAAGGAAAGTATTGATAACAAATATAACAAGATTACCACATTAACAGTGCCTGGATCTATGTGTAAGTGTTTTATCATGTATGATTTTGATGGTAGATTTCCCCTGTTCCTTCCTTTGAATAGCAAGCTAGCCCTATCATGTTAATAGGGTATACTTTTTATACCATGTGCAAAACACCAAGTAAATTGGTTTAAATGATACACCTCTGCAATGTGGAAGTATCAAACTTCAGTGCAGCATTTTCAACAACAATCTACTTACATGATACATCTTTCAGCCTTAATTTGTGTGGAGAGAAACACACAGAAACAAGTTTTATAATGACTTTAATAATTGCATCCATACCTATCTCTTTTTTTATAGACCATAAATAATTCCACATCCCATCTAGATTGTGTTGTAAGGTTTGAAACATCCAGTAAACTTAATCAGCACAGCATAAATATCCTATTATTATGCTATTTTATTTCCTAAATTATTTTTATTTTCCAATCAACTCCATAATAAATTTAGTTTCCTATTAAATTGCTGCCACACACTTTTTCTTACAACATAATAGGATTACTTATTTACCCTGTCCTAGCCAGTGTTGCCTTTACAAGGGTCAAGCTTGCTGCATTGACAGTCGCTGTAGGTAGTTAATTTGTCTTTCCAGAAAGTTTCCAGTAATTATCTGGATAATTGGGGCCAGAACAAGACAAAGTAGAAATTTATTTGCATAAATTGCAACTATAAGGTCTTGTCTTGCAGGAAATCACAAACATTAATGACTGAAATCTAACTACATATTCACGGTTAGAAAATGAATTTGTACATCTCTTTTCCAGCATTCATTGTTTAGTTTCCTTTTATTTAGTGTTATTTTTAAGTTTATTTAGGGAAGTTACATTTGCTGGAAATTAGATATTTTATATATTATATCTATTTTAAATTTTTTTAAGTGTCAATAAAAACCTGGCTTAAATGTTATACATCTTAATAATCCATATTGGGTTGTTACTGCTGGAAGCACATGGATGCTGATGTATTAAGAATGGCATTTTCGGTAGCCTGGACTTACGCCAGGTCCGGATTGTTGTAGATTTGAGCTAGAACCTTCTCCAGTTTTCTGGCATGGTTTATAATAAATTTAGCTTGTCATCATGTGTCATGGCATCCCCACCCTGGAATGCTTTGTTCCCAGCCTTTACAATTGTCTTAAAAAATGACTTGAGTTACACAAAAGGACTAAAAAGTCACAATTTTCATGATATGCCAAAAAACTGACACACATGGCATAATACTTTGGCCCCATACTTTATACAAACCCCATTCACATTAGTTGCACAGTTGTACAGTTTAAAGACATAAACCATTCTGTCTTGTGATTAGTACAATGAATCATTCAATATTGCCTATCCAAAAAGTCCTTGCAGAAATCCTTGCAGCGCCTTTTAGGGCTATTTGAGAGAGAGTCAAGTTTTGTCATATTCTTTATGCTATTTGTGTTAAGAACCAATGGAAAGTGAATTAGAAGGGCTAGCACTGTATCTTGCTATAAAATTTTCTTTGCTGTTTGCATTCATCTGTGTAACCTCCTGTAATAATGTATATTGAAAAATCTGAAAGGTCTGTGCCTTTAATAACACCTGTCCCAATCCACAGAGTACATGCTCCTTTTTTCTTGATGCGTAGAGGTCTGATGGTTAGACCCTAGTGATTATTATCTTTAAGATAAAGGATAAATATCATGATCCATTATCCTGTAGCTAAAGGATAAACTCTTCAATGCCACCAAAAAGGAATAACAAATTAATTCCCAGATCAAACCAACATATTATTTGCCCATTGAAACTGGTATATTGCAATGGGTAAAGCATAATCTTTATTAAAACCATCCTTTTGTAGTAAAAAACCATAGCTAAAAGTGGGGTCAATAATAAGAGAGTGTAAATAAAGCCCATTTACTGACTTTTAGTAGTCCAGTTAGAGTATCAGTTCTGATGGGGTGCCAGAGAGTAGGAGTTCTCCTTATGGAGACTTTGTCAATTAAGGCTTTTCTTGAAGGTGTGTGGAGACTTACAGCCATTAATGCTCTACTAGGTGATTCTGGGAAATATGAAAATAGGTTTTCCTAGATGGGACAAGGAAAACGAGGCCCCTTTTGCTACCTTGAAAGGCAGCCCCCTTACCATCAAGCATGACATTCAGGAAGCCTACTGATATGATGTGGAATTAAAGACAAATTAGTATATCTATTCCAGAAGGAACAGATTCCCATCTCTATAGAGTGCTTTCGACGTGGTGGTGTATCTTCAGTACAGTGTAGGGAACTGGTCTTCCTGAGGGAGAGGCTTTTGACTAGGGTCGGGGAGTATGAGTTCTCCTTATGGTGAGGCAGAATTATAAAACACTGTCCCTGATTAACCCGGATATTCCCACAACACTTAATAACCTATAAACCCAAAATTATGCAGTTTTCAAATATCTGGAGTTTTTTGCTTTATGTAAAATTGCTGGGCAGAGACATTGTTTGACCCATCAGATTAGTAAAGGCTGAATTTCAGGACTAAAGCCACTGACTGTAGCTCAAACCACAACACATCTGTTTTCTTGAAATCCAGTATTTACATGCCAGACGTTACAGGGCATAATTTGTTCACTAAGTGACAAATTTATAGCCTGTTTATCTGATCAGTAAATTTAGTACATCTGGAAGCTCTATGGTTGATAATGTTTCATGGACAGGTTTCCTGCCATGCATTATTAGTGAAGCTGAACTATTGCCTCGATGCCAACATAAACCTGCAATCGTTTTATATTATTATGCAGTGCATCATGTTGAGACGTGCTTTTATGACACATTGGGGGTTTTCATGACTTAATTTTGTATGTTAATATGACATGCTGCTGTATATATTTATAGACCTCCAGAGATATTCCCAATGAAAAATAAAATGCCTTTATCATAATTTTTATCTCACTTTAGATAATATACTATGAACCATTTAGCAATGACAAAGCCCTTTTTATACCCTTGGCAATCCCTATCTTTTGTAGGAAATCTCTAGATTTTATTTAGTGGAACCATAATGATGCAGAATGAATCATTTTTTGTTCTAGTAGGAATTCTTAATTTTTTTTTAACTTAACATAGTTAAAAAATGACTGGCAAATCATTTATTTTTGCTGTTGTTTTTATACTGCACACTGATAAATGTGAGTGCCTTCTAATTCTAAGAGGACAATGGTCAAAGATTGACATATAAAACGTGGAGCCGAACAATGGGTCACTGCCTCTAACACTCCTAACATTTGCAGCCCAAGGCCAGCTGCACATGGAGCTGGTCCAACCCACAGACTGCAAGGACTCCCTGTCTGCCGGCAAAACTGCAGCACCAAGAGTGTGACAGTTTTTATAGTCTGATCTTTGCATCATATTTCTGTATGATGCAAGGACTTAGGTCCTTTGCATTATGTTGAATTTGTGGAATTGGACCAAGATACTGCTCTGTTTCTTTGGGATGAACACATTTGTGTGCAGCCGGCCTAGGACTGCGTCCTAATCACTGCCAGTAGTCCCAATGCTTTTTTTTAATTAAGCAGCCATGGTATGTTCTCTTTTACAGGCGATGTGGCTACAGCAAAGCTAAACAAGATCCAGAAGAGGAAAAGATGCATTTTCATAATGGACACAGTAAGTATCATAGGTTTATTGGTTTATGCTTTTAAATAAAGTGTAATCGATGATCCTTTTATTCTCAACAGATATTGTATGAAATCATTTTAGGACATGAAAAGAGAATTTAAAATTGTATTACTTGATTTAAAATACTTATAAATCTCCTAATAATCATTTATTTTTTTCAACAATATTAGAATATTTTTTGGAAGATATTTTGGAAAATTTTAGAACATTTTCCAATAACTTTGAATTTATTGCTATTTATTGGCATGCTTTTTCCCTTCGGTGTTTCTTTAAAAAATAGTTCTTTATAACCAGAACCAAAATGTTTTCAGAGGTTTCCATTTATCCAGGAGGAACCATAATCGTGACCAACCTAGTGGGGGACATAGTTAAATTGTCTAATTTTTGGGACTTTTGTCATTTTTTTTACTTTTAACTGCGACTTTTGCTGTTGTTTTTCAAGTACTCCTTAGTCTGCTCCTTGTGTAGTGTACCTTATATGTATCTTTATTTTCTAGATGTTCTGTGCCACTTTTCACTTATGTATCACTTTATAACTTATTTTTGCCACTTTTTAAGCGCAAATCTGCACCTGGTCCAAGGCAGGTGCAAAGGATGGATTTTTTTGTCATGGACACTGTTTTAACATGTTAATTGGAGTTATTTCATTTACCTTAATTTTTACACAAACTTTTCACATTAACCTGTTGGGCATTGAAAGTTTGGGCAGTTTTTTAAAATTCATAAATTTTTTGCATTTACATGTTTTTTTTTATTTATTGGTTAATTCTCAGATATCTCCCTGGGTTGTGACAAGAGTGCTTAAAAGTGCAGGACACAGCCTCAAATCCCAAATTTATAGTATTGTCCACACCTGTATGTAACCTCCTTGGCTGGGGATTTGAGACATTTGCAACAAGAAGCCTCAAAAACAGCCAAACGTTGGGCCTGCCAGAATAGCCAAAACTACACATTTATCACAAGAAAAATGACATGATCATACATAAGGTGCAAAAAAGTCCTTCCAAATATTTCAATTATACAACAAAGTAAAAAAAACTATGATACATGTCCCCCATTGTGTACCAAACTTCATCTCCAGTTTCCAGGCTTTTTTTCACTTTTAAAATATAGCTGAAAGTATGTGGCTTTAACCTCTATAGGACAGTAGAAATAATACAATACAGCCTGTCCCTTACTTAAGGACACCCGACTATAGATGACCTAGTTAAAGATGGACCCCTCTGCCCCCTGTGACCTCTGGTGAAGCTCTCTGGTTGCTTTACTATAGTCCCAGGCTGCAATGATCAGCTGTAAGGTGTCTGTAATGAAGCTTTATTGATAATCCTTGGCCCCATTTCAGCGAAAAAATCGTCACTGGGGCAAAAAAAAATTGTCTGGAGTTACAATTATAAAATATACAGTTTCGACTTACATACAAATTCCACTTAATAACAAACCTATGGACCCTATCTTGTACGTAACCCGGGGACTGCTTGTAATAATGTAAGTGCTCGTAATTCTGGTTGGCATCTATTGCAGTATTTAGATTATTCTGCATTTTCTACATTCATGCATTTTGTACAGCGTAGTGTAAAGACTATACTTGTGTACTACTAGGACAACTAATAAGAAGCCAGTCTTCTGTTCCACTACAGTTAAACTTCCAGGAATAAAGACATACATTGACCCTCACACCTATGAAGACCCAAATCAGGCAGTACATGAATTTGCTAAAGAAATTGATGCTTCCTCTATTACTATTGAACGTGTTATTGGAGCAGGTATGTACAAATATTTTAATTGTATTGAGTAGCCTAATTTCTTTGACTATTGATAAAGGAAAATTCATTACTTCATTAACTGTCATAAAATGCAAAATTCAATTCTCTATGTTGAGTCATGTATTGTCACTTATACAATAATAAAATTCTACTTGTTACTGAATGTTACTGAATACTACTTGTTATCACAAATTGCCTGATTGGTACCCCCTTCTTTTATATCTGATAGTGGTCCTCAACTATTGGCTGATCATTTACCTCTGACTTTCAGCCGTGCCCATCTCCTCAATTCTTTCTTTACATACAAAGGTAGCACTGTTTAGCACAAAATCAACCAGTGTAAAAAAGTAAAAAACACTACAGATATTCACTTCTCCTCTTCATCTTAATACCTGTGCTCTCCTCTGCTAGTCTTGACACACCACAATCACCTAAAAAAGAAAGAAATTAGCTGGCCGGAGTGTGGGGACAAAATGTCTGGCCATCTGGGATGCTACTTATGACCCTCGCCATAAGCAGCAGCCCGGAGCGCCGGACATCTTGTCCTTGCACTCCGGCCAGCTAATTATACGTTTCTTTTCTATGTGATCCTTGTGTGTCAAGACTAGCAGAGGACAGCACCGGGATCAAAATGAAGAGCAGTGGTGAGTATCTGTAGTGTTTTTTTACTTTTTTACACTGGTTGTTTTCCTTTAAATAAGACCTATCACCTGGTAAAAGATTGAAAGTCCACTCCATATAGCCTAAAATGACTGTACTTCAATTACCGCCATTTTACTGATATGCAAATGAATTGACATGAGTCAACTTCTGAAGAGTAAAGTTTTCTCCATGGTGCCAGTGGAATGGGCAGAGCCACATACCAGTGGGTGGAGACAACATAGATAAAGGTAGAAAAAAGTTTGGAGAACAATTTTACTGGAGGGAGGAGGCACATTTAAGCTGGGAAACCTGCATGGCCCTTTTCAACAAAGGCACAGTGGGTGGTGAGTAAGGTTTATTGTGCCTGTTCTTGATGACAGGTTCCCTATAAGGTGTGTTAACAAGTTAAGCCAGTCATGTTAAACATTTTCAACAAAGGTACAGTGGTTGGTGAGTAAGTTTTATTGTGCCTGTTCTTGATGACAGGCTCCCAATAAGACGTTATAACAAATTAAGCCTGTCATGTTAACCCTGCTGTACCTGTAATAAGAATAGCTTTATTTTCCTGCATTTGATTCAGAAAGCAGGAAAATTCTATTTTCTGATCCCCTCTTTGCCTGGTGTCCTGGAGGCTACTTAGACATCTCCTTCAGAAGTATACCCAAATGTGTCAAATAAGTTTTGTGACACAATGGTTCACATTTATTAAAGCGTTGGAATAGTTTTCTGTCTAATTTTGTACTGAAAAGAATGTGAAAACATGTATTTATGAAGTTTTTGCACCAGAATTGTGTCATGGCAGCACTCTGTCTGAGGAACCACAAAATTCTGCACCTAAAGGGATGTTCTGGTACAGAGTTGGACATGGCACCACATTTATTAGTGCGACTCGACAGAATTGGGTCACATGTCAAAAGTAGGAAAAGTCCTTTACATTTATAGACATTTGGCAACTGTAAACTCCATAGATATTTGTGAACAGATTCCATTTTTATCTTCAGTGCTGCTAAAAGTCACAGCAAGGAGAATGTTATGTTAACTTTAGTGGAGAACTGGGAGTACTGAGCTCTTCAACACAAGTTTCTAGAAATGCTTTAGCCAAATGAATTTCTACGCCACCATTAATTGTCCAAGGCACAATATTACTTTCCTCTAGAAAGCCATTAAGTTGTGGTTTTATTGTGTAACATTATGTTTATTGGACTGTAGGCAAACCATGCAGCATTTTATTGTCTTTGTGGAATATAGGTTTATGTGCTTTATCTGTTATTTTTGTTTATTTTTCCTTATAGCATAAGAAAACATTCCAGTTACATAATGTATTTGACTAAGTACCATAGATATAGTACCTATGTTTCATCAATGTTATGGTTATGTGTCCATGCTGAATTTAAGCTGGCTCTTAATAGAGATCAACTATAACAACATATTAGTTATTCACATGATGGTTTGGAAGCTAGAACTGAAAGTGGATTTAAATTGAACTTGTGTTGCCTTCTGAGTGGAACTGAATTTGTTTTTCACATGCTATGCAAAATTGTGTCATTAGGGCTCATTTACTAATGGTCCGTGGACCGCACAAACGTCGGATACTCTGACAATTACCAATTTGCACCGCATTTAAAAGGGCACTGTGGTGCATGTGGCCGGTTTTTATGCGTCACAAATCGGGATGGCGAGCCGTCAGACGATCCAACGGATTCGGACTGAGCGCGGGATTTAACATTTAAATTGTGTCACAAGACATACACTTACATGCAGAAGAAGATGAACTATGGCGGACCTGGGCGGGGAAGCAACACATGCAGGATATCGGGCACACGATCATAATGAATCGCGCCGAGTCCATGATTGTCGGGGAACACACAGCGGGGATCGCAACAGGACCGGGTAAGTAAATGTACCCCATTGTGTGAAATTGCATTGTATGACCCAAGTAGTAAGTAGCCATATTCCTTTAAATGAAGGATGACTGAACCTATGCTTCTTTATATTTTCATCCAATATCATCTTTTCTTTTATAGGTGAATTTGGAGAAGTTTGTAGTGGCCGCATTAAACTTCCAGGAAAAAGGGAGTTTCCTGTTGCTATCAAGACTCTTAAAGTTGGATACACTGACAAGCAGAGGAGAGACTTCTTGGGTGAAGCTAGTATTATGGGACAATTTGACCATCCAAATATCATCCACTTAGAGGGAGTTGTCACAAAAAGTAGGTACTGGTGATGAGAAGATCATGAATAATGCAGTAGTTTTTTTTCAGAAGCAGAATATGACCTTGTTCCGACTGTAACAGTCTATAGTATTTTATATGGGTTGAATAATATAGAAGAGAAAAGGGAGATGAGCCCAGGATCTAGACTAAAACGAAAATAAGTAGTAGCACTCCAAGGATTTGAAAAACCAAATACTACTGGAATATGTATTATATACAGATGTGTCTACCCTTAACTTTGCATATATTTAGTTAATGCAATACAATATTGCAACGTGACAGTATAACCATTGAGAGGTTGTATCCAAATACACAACCACTTGCTGGTTTCAAAAGGTTTACTTTCACTTTGCGACTACTGTGAATTAACTGGCAACATTTTTACCATAATATGTATGTTGGGTGGCAAAATTGTACTACTTGTACAAATTATGGCTTACAGTAACAATATGTAGCCTATTTATGAATATAATCAATCCAAATAAACAGTATTTTCTGGCAATTATTTTCTTTATTTACGGTACCTTATGTATGTCAATTTTGTATAATTTTTGGGACAAATTAAGGGTACACTGTACTTTTAAATTATAGAGAAAGGCTGAGGCTATTTTTGGATGGTGTTGTCAATTGTTATTAAGATATTATTTTCATTTTGTAAATTGAATAAAACAATGATATATAATGTAAATAAATTTCCCAAATCCCATAAAATATTTACATGATTACTATTTTAGTGCATTCAAATAAACAATCATATAAATTTGAATTTGTTTCATAATGATAAATTTAATTATATTCAGTTTCCAGTGTTACTGTGTTATTGTGAACTTGTAAGGTTCTTATGTGAATTCTAATTTGCCATGTTATTTGTGTCTTTAATTTCATGCTTCCTGATCCAGTGCTAATGGGTTCAACAATTGAATTCATACTAAATAAATCAAATATTAAAAATGAAAAAAACTGCATAGTAAACAAATATACTGTAATCCAGAGACAAAAACACATACATAAAAAATATATTTGCCTAAAATTAGGTACATAAAACAATAGGTTTCAGGTGAGTTAGTGAGCATAAATATTGATATTAAACTTGGAGAATGGGAAATTACATTTGTCCTTATACAGGCGGTCCGCTACTTAAGAACGCCCGATTTACATGCGACCCCTAGTTACAAACGGTCCTCTGGATTTTGGTAATTTCCTGTACTTTAGTCCTAGGCTACAATAAAAAGCTATAACAGTTATCAATAATGCCTGTAATGAAGCTTTATTGTTAATCCTGGTTCTTATGACACAACATTTTTAAAATCCAATTGTCACAGAGACCAAAAAAATTTTGACTGGGGTTACAATAATAAAGTATACGGTTCCGACTTAAATACAAACTCAACTTGAGAACAAACCTACAGAACCTATCTTGTATGTAACCCGGGGACTGCCTGTATTCCCAAAATATTTTTGTCCAGTTAAGATATTAAAGAAGAGAGGTAAAAGCAATAATTGATATTACTAGGGACCTGGCTTTTCAAATATTAATTTTGTACATTAAGAACAGCGCTGGTTTATTAATACAGTATATGATGCATTTTACAGGTTTACTAGACCCTATCATTATTGTAATTGTGTGAAAGTAGAAGGCATCCATCTGAAAATATGACATATTCAGCTTACTTTTATATGTATATGTATAAATGCTTACATAAAACAGGAATGATATTCTAAATTGACTCAACATTATAGTTTTGTATGTTATATTCATATTGAAACTCTTTAGGGAAGATTGATTATAGATCTTTATTTAATGATTGTGCTTTGAATTTTGCAGGCAAGCCTGTAATGATCGTAACAGAATATATGGAAAATGGCTCTTTGGATACTTTTCTAAAGGTAGGTTTATTATATAGTGGTTAAGTATAATAACTGTTATCTTTTAAAGGGCATCTACCACCAGGATAAAGGACAGCATGCAGGTTCCATGGGTGTTAATAAAGCCTGGAGCCCCTAAGGCTCATTTGCATACATTTTCAACCATTTGATCTGTATGTGTGATATACCTAGACCGATTGCTGGCCAGGCTGGTAACTGATACAATTTTCTTGTTTAATAGAATTTAAGTAAAAGGGGTAGTTTAAGGGGTCAGATTTGGCACAGATTACCTGATTTCAGCAGAAGACAAGCAGAGAATGAAATAAACAATGTAATGTTGTAATAATTGAAATTTAAAAGGCCCCATAGAAAAATATGTAGATTAGAAGTGTCTACTGACAAAAACTCCAAAAAAACTCCAAAAAATAGTTGGATGATGGAGGTCATATAAAATAGTTTAGTAACTGGTTTGGTGTCAAGTTTCTGTTTGTAACAATAAACACATTGGGGGTCATTTACTAAGGGGCCGAATCGCGTTTTTACGGCGGGTTACCTGACTTTTCCCGTTTTGCAATGATTTTCCCTGAATTGCCCCGGGTTTTTGGCGCACGCGATCGGATTGTGGCGCATCGGCACCAGCGTGCACGTGACGGAAATGGGGGGCGTGGCCGAACAAAAACCCAACGGATTCTGAGAAACCGCCGCATTTTTTTAAAAAAAAGTGTCGCTGGACACGCGCTTACTTGCACTCGGCCCAGCTTGGTGAAGTCCAGTGAACTCCGATGAACTTCAACGCAGCAACGACACCTGGAGGACGTCGGAGGAACTGCCTTAGTGAATCACCGGAAGACAGGACCGGGTAAGTAAATCGGCCCCGTTATTTTTGCCCATTTTGTGTGTTTTTAATTTATGTATTTAATTATTAAACTATTTTATATGACCTCCATTTTCATACCTGATTTTTGGCAGTTTGTTTGGAGAAAGCGTTAGTGCCTATTTTTTCTGCTTTTTAATCATTCGCAGTACCAAAATTGGTCAACCAGTATAGTATCATGTAGTTATTGGGAGGCTTTTCACCTAGTTTCCTACAAGATATAACCTGAGGTGATGGCGACTGTAGTGCAATTTTTTTCTCTCTATCTGTACTTTCCCAATCTGTCCTTTTGGAGAATTTTCACCCTATTTTGAGGCACATGTGACTGGTTGTGTTATATGCCCTTTATTATTCATTTAGATGCTACAGGAATGCATAGTCATATATTGAGAAGAGCCAACTGGAAACTAAAGAAAGTGTAAAATGAGTGTGAATGAGTTTTAAGCTGTTTGGATTGATTTGCATCACACCAATCACTTTAGCTTATGTTTATCATTAGTTGACCCATGGAGATCAACAGCTCCTCACACTATTTATCTGCACCCTATGTTGTCCAGATATCATGATAGAGAATGGGTGTGCAGGTCCTAAAGAGTGCAAGGGATAGTAGGGCAGTACTTGGTTATTCCTAGTTGGCTCCATACTTTCTTTGTTTATCTGATCATTGTTTTCTTAGTATCCTGACCTTTGGTATCCTGAATTCATGTTTTGCACTTTGGTGTAGGGAGGGATTATCAACTAGTTAATGACTACCTCCAAGGGTGATACATGTAAGTAGAAAGGACGAGATTGGTTGGTTCAGATTTAGGGCTCACTGTCTTGTCTGTTTATTTGTTCCTAGTCCCCTCATTACAAAGACTTTATTGTGTCTCTCCAGTTCTCTGTTCCATGGGTGCCGTCATTCTTTTGGCTCTCATAAGAGCTGTAGTCAGTCACTTCACTCCACAGTTACACATGCATAATTGTATTGACTACTATGGGAACTTGATTTTGTATTCTGCAATTTCAATACAAAGGTGCAATGTATTTCATATTATATCTAATGCTGCAAAAACAACTGCTGTGGTCACTTGTCAAATCACCTTCCAAGTCTATGATTGTAGTTTAATATCCCTCTTTATCAATATGTAGGGAATAAAATCAGCTTGCTTTATTTCCATGGCGGTATTGTAACATTTGATTGCAATGTGCAAATCTGATGCACAGAAACTATGTCTGCGGCTCCCTTCCAGTACATGGCTGGCAAGCATCGCTTGTGCTAAATTTATTGCTCTAGACATTGTCCTAGATTAACCTCTCCTCAAAATCTTTAAGAGTCTCATGAAAGAAAGCATGTTTTATTTAATTTTCTTTTTAGCAGCTACTTTCTGTATGGTCCTGCTTAGTGGGAGATCATGAATTCTCTGGGTAATTTAGTTTATGCTTATATTTCAATTAGACTCACTTTTAGTCTAACATAATATGAATTTTGTGGAGCTTTGTACCGTCAATGGTTTTCCTACGCTTTGTGCTGTAATTATTACAATGTAGCAAGCATGAAGAGTCTGTGATGTGTCTCCCAGGAAACCTTCATTAGTAGCTCAGACTATCCTACAGCTAAAGTTCACTGTAAATATTGTATTATCACACATACTTTAATGACTGCCATTACGTGCTATTCTGCTCCTGTCAGAATCGGAGAAAATGATGGACTCAATAGGGGGAGATTTATCAGATATGTTCTATTTACTCATTGCAACCAACAAGAGTTTAGCTTTCATTTTTTCCACAGATGTTTATAAAACATAAGATGAGCTCTGATTGGCAGTGGCCGATTAAGTGTCCCATTTGCCAGGCTGTACACACGACTACTAGCATCCAAACCAACATGTGTCAGGATGTGAGGACTTAAGCACAACTCTATATGCTTAATATTGTACTGTTTATAAAAGTAATTTAATGATGAACTACAATCATGCTCTTATAACCCATCTATTTAGAAAAGCCGAACATTCCTGAACTGCATGAACAGTCCACCCCGACTGCCGCCCAAAGCAGATCTTCCAGACAGTGTCGGAGATGTAGATGCTGGTTGTCCGGTCTCTGTGCATCCTGCAGCTGAACTCCCACTCATACTCTAAATGCTCACAAATAACCCAAGGCTCCTACATTTACACCCTCCCCCCAAAAAAAACAAAACAGGGAAAAGTTATTGACTGGAGGACAACACCTAGGGTAGGAAATGTAGCCACTACTCATCAATGAAATGTACTTCAGCAGAGCTCCCCTTTACTGAAATGTCCACAGCAGAGCTCCCCTTTACTGAAATGTCCACAGCAGAACTTGCCTTTACTGAAATGTCCACAGTAGAGTCCACATTTACTGACATGTCTACCAGCAGGGTCCCCCTTTACTGAAATGTCCCTAGCAGAGACCCCCTTTACTGAAATATCCACAGTAGAGTCTCCGTTTACTGAAATGTCGACCGGCAGAGTCCTACTTTACTGAAATGTCCACAGCAGAGTCCCCCTTTACTGAAATGTCTACCGGCAGGGTCCACCTTTAATGAAATTTCCACTCCTGATGCCCCCTTTTAATGAAATGTTTACTCCAGATGTCCCCTTTAATGAAATGTCCACTCCAGATGCCCCTTATTAATGAAATGTTCGCTCCAGATGCTTCCTTCATCATTACTATTATGTCCACAGCTGGGATCTCTAAAAGAAAAATTAAAAAAAGCTATACTTACCTTCTGGCTTCTTCTCCCTGGCCCCATGGCTCCATCTTCTTCTTGGCCCCGCTGCTCCGTCGTCTTCGTCTTCCAGCCCACTATGATGCGATGGTGTAGTGGCGCGTGACGTCATAGTGTAAGGGCCTGCACGGCGCATAAACTAGGATATCACACGCTCGAGACACTGCTGCGTCATAGTGATGCGCCCGGGCTGGAAGAGCAGAAGATGGAGCCGCGGGTCCAAGGAAAAGAAGCCAGAAGGTGAGCTAAGACTGATGGTGGATCTTTATTGTGGGCCCGCACACACGAAGATCCACCATTGCTGATTGGTTTCCATGGGCAAACATAACAGCTCTGCTCTGACACTTCTGATAAATCTCCCCCAATATTTTTAGATATGAGAATTTTAAAAGCAGGATTATCATTTTATTATGTCATGATTTTATGTATAGCTATTTTTCTACTTGAAATCTCTGATTTTTATCATTTTAAAAATGTAATATAATTACTTTTTGAAGTAAGTGAATCTTACATTCACCCATATTTTTCAGCAGAATTTGGGCTGAATTTTGGCTGTCGTGGCCAGATAATAAACTGATAAATCTGCCCCATCATGTTGAAAAATAGTATACAGATGTACAGTTGTGGTAAACATTTCTAGAACCTATTATTGTTAAGTATAAAAAGTCTCAAATATTCAGAAATAAGTGAGTATGTACCATCTTTCCATCAGCATATGATTTTAATAGCAAATCTAAATACCATCAACAAAAAAGTTGCCCTGCCCGTATTCATGTAGCAATTAAAAAAAAAGAAATATAAAGCACACTCTCCCCCCCCCCCAATAGCGCAAGCTAGAGATACCTCCCCCCCCCCCAAACCTGGATTCTTAAGTGTCTCCCCTCATTCTGGTCCTTTGTCCTTAAAGAGGACCTGTCATCTGTAAAAACCTCTCTAGGAGCTGCTTATTAAAGTAAGCAGCTACTAGTGCTAAGACAGACGCAGCAGTGTTACACTGCTAGAGTTATCCAAAACCTCTGATAACGCCAGCAAACACTGCCGGGCTGTACAATAGAAAACGCCGGACTACGCTGTATGTGCATATTCGTGAGGGGGGAGGATTAGGGGCAGTGACTGCCGCATGAAGCTATGGAGTAGCAGGGGCGGTCCGGTGGTGAAGCAGCGTCTCGGACCGGCCCCTCATGAATACGCCTCGACCACATAAAGCGTGGTACGACGTTTTCTAAAGTACACAGCCGCAGTGTTTGCTAGCATTATTGGAGGTTTACGATAACGCTAGCTTTGTAACACTGCATCATCTGTTGTAGCACTAGGAGCTATATCGATCTTGTTGATAATGAATGTTCATGTATTTCCAGAATTACATGTTGAGGGTCTAAACAAGTTTTTGTATTCCTTAACCCCTCTCCTTTAGGAATTCTCCTCTTTTTCTCCTTTTTGAAAAACCAATAAAAATACAGTTGGAAAAAAAAAAAGAAATAAAGAAGAATTATAATATACAGGGTAGGGACAAAGAATTTTTGTGCCCTAGGAAGAAGAAAGATAGTGCCCGACTCATAATTCATAATAATGGTGTCAATGGCATGGAGAGGAGGTTAAAAAATGACAGGGATCTCATCCACAGGCAGAATAAAATCCTGATAGGTTCCTATTTATAACTATGTATAACTCTGAGATATTGCTGTATCATGGAGAAAAAATAACTTTAGAATAGATCTACAGGTTTTCATAGATCTTGCATTATACACAAATAGAAAGAGATCCACCATTCTTTATGGGCAAATTGATGGAGAATCTGCTGACACTGTTACTTTTATGTGAATATCACTGTTGGGCTTTGTTTGTGATAGATTTCCAGTAGCTGGTGTCTGGTGCTTACTCCAGTAGTCAGGTCCTCAAGTAGATATGGATAAAAGGTGCCGAGTGCAATGATCCTTTACATAGAAGAACGGTGCTGGTTGCAGGGATATGTCAGTAGAAATCAGAGATCTTCTATGTGGACATGAGTAGCTAAGTTTGGGAATCCCCTAAATGGACAGTAGTAGTTGAATGCAGGAAATATCTATGTGAGGGTTTCTCATATGCTTTCATCCATATGTCCTTTCCTTCTCTCAAATCCTGTATCCTGATGTTCCTTTGCTTCTCACAACACCTGAACTCCTATGTTTTCTTTATATCACACAGTCAGCACCTCCTAGTTACCCACTTCTTAAACAGTGAACAGTGCTATATCGCCTTCCTCTTCACACAGCTAACATCTTAGAGTCAACTGCTACTAACACAGCCAGCCTCCCAGATCCTATTGCTTCTACTCAAACAGCCTTGGGAGGTTCTAACATAGCGAGTACCCCTGGATCTCACTTCTCTCACAGCCAACATCTCCGTATCCTCAAACAATCTGCAGAAGAGTAGAAGGCCTTGCTAAATATCAAATTTAGCATTTAATGTACATATCATGTTCACAGCAGTATATGGTGGCCATGAGCTAGCTACAAAAATGGTAGCTTTGAAATCTATTATGCACACCATCACGGTGTGGGTAACCAAGCCGCGTGGCCACTCAGTTTCAATGGAAATGGGCTAAACCTGCTTCCTGTTTGCAGCATGATTTATGCACATAGTCTTGTGCACTTTGTGTGTCTTGTGTCTCTTTGTGTCTTACATGGTATTTCTTGTATGTAGGGGTACCAATAATGGTGACCACAAGACCTCATTTACATAACAAAAATTTTTGATTTGTGCACATAATTTCATTGTAATATTATCATTTTTGGATTTTTCCTCTTTTAAATTGTAAATTAAAGCGACCGCACAACTTACAATAAATACACAATAATTGTAAAATGCATAGAAAAAAATATTTGCTGGCCTCATTTTAATGTTTCTGGCATGGTTCCTCCCTATCCAGGAATTGCAATACCAACTATTCACATTTCTTTCTGCTATTTGATAGTTTACTATATTCTCCCTTTTTCTTTCTCGGACCAGCACCTCACTCTATGATAGTATAAACTGAGTAGTTTGGTGACAGTTTTGCAGACATGAAGAGGGACAAAGCCAGGACAATAAAGTGCTGGTGCATTGTGTACCTCTCGTCCCCTGGTTGCAACAGATACAATTTTAGGCTCCGTATGCCAAATAGGCTTAGTGTGCCAAATCCTGCTAGCACAAACTATGAAATATTAGACATAAATATGAACCTTGTTTCGTTTTTTTTTTTTTTACAGAAAAATGATGGCCAGTTCACAGTAATTCAGCTAGTAGGTATGCTGAGGGGCATTGCATCTGGAATGAAGTACCTTTCAGACATGGGCTATGTACACCGGGACCTTGCAGCAAGGAACATTCTTATTAACAGCAATCTGGTCTGCAAAGTTTCAGACTTTGGTCTCTCCCGGGTTCTTGAAGATGATCCTGAAGCCGCATATACTACAAGGGTAAGTTAATAGTTGGAGATACATGGCAAGTTACTAAAAACCCTACTGTAAATTTACTGTATTTTTTACTTCTTATCTAATGCTATTTAATGCTCATTAAATGTTTAATGACTGGTATCAAACTATGAATGTGTGTGAGTGTGGGATAAGAAATATTCTGCTGTGAAAATCTCTACTGAGTATATAGTCAATCCCTGGTGCTACTTTACAAATACTGATTGTAGGGAGCAATGTATTAAGGACACATTGTCACAGAGACCAAAAAAAATCTATCTGGACGTACAGTTCATACAGTTCCGATTTACATACAAATTCAATTTAAGAACAAGCCTATCTTGTACATAACCCGGGGACTGTCTGTACTAATCACATAATCTCCTAGTAAAACACTGTAGTATGAGATAAGATAAGGGAGGAGATATTTTTCAATGGACCAATTCCTTTTACTTAGATAATCAGATTTAAACAATATTTTTATGTTTACTTTATTTACTGATCTTATCGGCTTATCATATAGGCTGTATAATTGAGTTATAATTCTGCTCTTAATAACCAAAGTAGCATATATATATATATATATATATATATATATATATATATATATATACTCTCAGTTTGAGCACTATGCTCTAACTATGAGCACTATGCAGTCATACTCTAATATTCCTATGTTACAGCATTTTAAATCTGATCCATAAGTGAATTCCCTTGATTAGAACCTGAAGTGTGTCAGCAATTCTTCTAGTTCTTCCTTCCACCTGTGTCAAGTTTTACTACTTTATATTGCAGCAAAGGAAATTTCCTTAACCCTGTACATCTGTATAGTGTTTTATTCCTTGGCTTAGAGCTGAGCCTGTAAACTTGACACATTGCACATTTGCAGCCAGTATGGGGATTCCAGAGGTCAGATTTGATCTACACATCCAGGATATGTATTGCACTTGACATTCAGGACCATACCCTCCATTTTTTGGTCCCATTGTGCTGTTTATTACTTTCATGCAGGGCTGTAATAACTGTTCAGGAAGGAAGATTACAACACTGCTCTTGAATTATCTGTAAATGGAGTTCAATTCATTGTTTTGAAATACATCATGTGACTCATGACTTTTATTCCTCTCCAGAGACAAAATCATTACCAGTTGTTGGAAGTGAACATTTTATTTTCTGTATTACACTGTCTGAGCATCGGTGATATGTGTGTTCATGGTTGTGTGACTTGCTTCACCTTATTTGCTTCATCTCATTTATCACTTTTTGAACAGAAAGGGCATTCACATATTAGCACTTAACCATATGATATGATGTTCTCAGGGAGGAAAAATACCAATTCGATGGACTGCCCCTGAAGCCATCGCTTTTCGTAAGTTCACCTCTGCAAGTGATGTGTGGAGCTATGGAATTGTCATGTGGGAAGTCATGTCCTATGGAGAGAGACCTTACTGGGAAATGACAAACCAAGATGTAAGTACTAAGTCCTAAAATAAGCAATAATAGAAGTAAAATTTATGTGACTATACATATAGTCCCATATTTATCAAAAAAGTGCACTATGGCCCACATTTAGCAAAACTAGTACAATCATGTACACTCCACAGTTTGCCTGCGGAGTGTACAGGGTTCAAGAGATTAAGCAAAATTGGTGCATGGTCTATCTGGTGCCCCCTGCATTTCTCTGGAAGTGTGCATCATTTTTTTTGGTGCATTTTGTTCATGATGCAGAATTGTGGTGCATGTCAGAAATAAATGTGGCACAAACTCCAACTAAGCACTAAAATACTCCTTTGATGGCCATTTCTTCTGTCTTGTCAGACACAGTCTAACCACGGCACAAAACTGGCACAGACACTTTATTAATACATATGTGCATATGCACATATGCCTATGTGCAGTTTTATTGATTACTGGGGCAAGGTCTTCATTGGTCTGGTGCACATTGCACTTCTCGGGAAGTGTGCACCAACTTTTTTGGTGCACCTTTAACATAGAGCGTGCTACACAATTTTTCTTGTGTCACTGTGATAAATGTAGAACACTAATTGGCACTAGACTGCCCTTTTTATAAATGTGTGTTGTAACTTACCCTGGCATTCTGACATATTCCTCCGTGTTGTCCTAGGGGTTGGGCTTTGGTTTGGATGCATTTCAAAAAACAAGACTACTCTTTGCCCCCATCTTTGTGCTCCTGTACAGCTACTCCCTTCTGCACCTTCACAGAGCTCACAGCCTGGTGAGCTGAAATCAGTGGGAGAGGGAGGATCTGTACAGGCGCACAAAGGTGGGGCCTGAGAGATGGTCTGCAGCACAGACAAGTCACTTGTTGTTTTTTCAAATGGATCCAAATCAAAGCCCAACCTCTAGGACTACACAAAGTTATAAAACAAATATAGAATTTTCACCACAAAACCATGGCAAATTTTGGAAGCCGTGGCACTTTGTCGTACTAGTCAAAAAAGTGTCTATAATTCTAAATAAATGTAGAACAAGGCATTTCAGACATTTTCAGAATTTTGTGGCAGACAATTTGATAAATCGATCACAAGTTTATGTGTCTTCCATGTTTCTTTAGACGCTTTTTGCTAACTAAACTATTACTTCAAATTATTATTTTCTGCTGTTAAAGCTATTAACAAACCCTTAAATGCATTGGGCAGGATTTTAAAACTTTTGATATATGGCTCAGGAGAGCTTATACTCAGCTCTCTCAGTGCTCCCATGGAGCCACTGCACCACCAGTTACCCCTGTTCATATATAAAAAAAGGCTTTAATCCTAGAGAACACCTTTAAATACTGTAATCCACCCATAAAACAACTGAAGACTTTTCGATCCCATCACACACATATATGCCCCCATTTCCTATAATGACTTTACATTAAACATACGATTATGGACAATAGCTGGGTTAACAGCTGGTGCAGAACATCTCATAATCCTATTTTATAGCCGACTATAACATGGCACATCAATCAGGACAACACTTTATTACATGCCGTGTGATCTCAGAATGAAAAATCAAACTGCAATTAAAAATGCCGAAACGTGTTCCTAACTATAATTAGCTTATCTAGAGGAAAAATGTACCTTTATGCTTCAATGATGGCAAACTGATCACCTAATCAGATGCTAAAACTGATTGCAGACACATTTTAGAATCAATTGAGAAAACTGTTTATGCACAGCAGAATTCCCAGAAACCGCAGTGATAATGCTTTCTGTTTTCCTCTCATTCTCTATGGAATGTACTAAAATAGCTATTCATGATGTTTGGCAACTGTATGTAAGATTTAGCAGCCGTATTGATTGCTCCGTGTATTGCTCCGTTCACTACCCTGTAGCAATAGGATTACTCACACAGACTTCTCAGCCATCACCTGGACTGTGGTTTTTCACTAAGATTAGTTTCTACATAGAGG
Organism: Engystomops pustulosus; assembly: GCF_040894005.1. NCBI lineage: Eukaryota > Metazoa > Chordata > Amphibia > Anura > Leptodactylidae > Engystomops > Engystomops pustulosus. The sequence goes on from NC_092411.1 coordinate 185,810,490, forward strand.
TAACACATGTCAAAGCAGCGGCGTGTCCTGCTTTAGTTAACATGTGCTCCTAATTTGCATTTATATAGCCTACATGTACTTTTCTGTGATGCACTGTAGCAGAATCCTGAACCTGCACTTTCCTTTATGTTTTATGTATTATCATATGTCCATAATGGATATTTGAAAATAAATGGATTTATAAGATAAGAAATCCCATATTAGGTCAAAATATAGAGCCAATGTTGTCTACAAGGTCAGCCTTGCATGCATCTACCCCCTTTCCTCAAGTAACATATGCTGACTTTCTTGAAGATAATCAGACAATGGGGCAGATTTACTTACCCGGTCCAGTCGCGAACCCGCGGTGTGTTGTCCGACGAGGATTCGGGTCGGCCAGGATTCACTAAGATCGTGCACCCGATATCCAGCAGGTGTCTCTGCTGCACCGAGGTCCGCCGGAGTGCGCCCAAATCCCGGGGCAAATCGCCGCAAATCGGAAATATTCAGAAAACCTGACGAAAATACCTGATTCGGACCCTTAGTAAATGAGCCCCATTATGATCATAAAGACATAAAAGAGCTGTCTGCTGCAGCCTTTAAGACAGAGGGGCACATTTACTTACCCAGTCCTGCGTGTTCCCTGATCCGGAGTGTCCGACGATCCTGCACTCTGCCGCAATTCACTAACATTGTCCACTGGAGTTCACCTTCTTCTTCCTGGTGCATGTAAGTGCTTGGCTTGCGACACAATTTTACATGACTTTCTAAATTCCTGTCCCGACGCCGCTCTCCCTGAAAAGTCGGAAAACCTGACGGAAATGCGGCCGCCGGACCCTTAGTAAATAAACCCTCATGTGTCTTACAACTTCCAGCGGATGGAGGGGACCTTGCAGTTATTACTGTCTGCACGCTCAGTCATTTAGAACCACTCCTGTATCAGTTTTTGGAGGGGCCTGCAGAAGTCACAGAAAGTCCTGAGTCCTACTGCGTAAGGGTCAAGTCAATGGTGGCTACTGGTGGAAAACAAGTAGGATAAGTACAAGATTGGGTGAACTTTTAAGTGACCCTATACTTACCCTGTTAAAGGGCAACCACTTTAAAGTATTTTAGCACACTAAAAGGCAATAGGGAGTGTAGCACCGTGAGGTAAAACTGTAACTTCATAATTCATCTGAACCCATGAAATAGCGGATAGCAATATGGTTCTTCTTCCAGTGATCCACCTTAAAAAAACATGGCTGCTTCATTAAACTGTAAAAAAAAATAAAGTAAACAAAAAACCTTTTTGCAAAACTTTGTTTAATGAACAGTGGGTCACAAGCTTTATTCAAGAGTTCTATCTAACTGACTTACTTTTAAAATCTATATCGGAGACCAACATAGAATATTCAAGGGAAGACAGACTTCAGGGTAGGAAAAGTTCTATTAGAGTTGAGGATCAATACTCAGTGAAGTCGCAGGAGAACCGGGCAGGAACATAGTCAGGGCTGGGACAAAGTTTAGGCAGAGGTAGACAATCACATAGGGCGCTACATATCTGTTCAGGTTCTGGGGGGGGGGGGGGGGGGCGCAGGTTTGAATGTCACTGCGGCATCATAATTAGTGGCTGTACAGCTGCATCTGCATCCCTTGCACTGACTTTCTACTATAGGAAGTCTGCAGTGGGCTGTAGGTTGTAGCTTTACTTGTGGACAGACAGCACAACCACCAGCAGTCCATACCTTAACTTAGCTCCCCACCCCAGCCTTGGATATACACTGCCAATGCCAGCACCTTCTCTGTAAGTTGGACAGCTGTACTTTTTCCCCACTGACATGTGCAGCATTTCCATGTGTGGACTATATAGGAGGTTAACATTCCTCTCTCCAGGACAGGCTAACAGCTTCCCATGCAGACTAGTGCCATAGTGCCTGGAATAGCTGACAGATTAGTTAGAGAGCAGTCAGAGAAGAGGGAGGACGTAAGCAGAGACAGGCACAGGAAGCAAAACAGAGAGAAACATGATTTATGTCCAATGCCTTCCACAGCGATATTCAGACGGTCCCCTACTTAAGAACACTTGACTTACTTACGACCCCTAGTTACAAACGGACCTCTGGATATTGGTAATTTATTGTACTTTACTCCTAGTCTACAATAATCATCTATAACAGTTATCACAGGTGTCTGTAATGAAGCTTTAGTGTTAATCCTGGTTCTTATGACAACCCAACATTTTTAAAAGCCAATTGTCACAGAGACCAAAAAAGTTCTGGCTGGGATTACAGTGATAAAATATACAGTTCCGATTTACATACAAATTTAACTTAAGAACAAACCTACAGACCGTATCTTGTATGTAAAACGGGGACTGCCTGTATCTCCTATCTTCTCTCCCCTGCCACTTGCTGTTTGCACAGAATGTAAGTGTATGTGTAATATACAAATGTGAATATATGTTAAGCACAGCATTTGTAATGCATATAATGTATATTAAAATGGATGTGAGAGAGTATAAATTTTGCACCCAAACATCACATTGTCTCTTTTCTGCCTCCTGGTCTAGTGTGGCAGCTTTTGTCCTCACCAATCTCTGTTTGCAATAGTTACATAGTGGTATTACATAGTTATGTCACATAGTTGTGGAGTGTTCACTTTCCCAGTGAATGTCTTCTTCCTCTTCAACTTTGCTGATGACCTTAGTAGCCGCTTATCAGATCTATGTTTATAACATGTAGGTAGCATGTATAGTTGCTTTCTGTTGCTTTATGCACTGCCTAAACCAATGGGGGGATTTATAATCCCTGTAAGTGTCATGAACTTGACCCAAATTAATCCCACTCCAAATACGATGATTATTTACAATCTGATGATATGCTGGTCTAATCTAATGATTAAAATGGCTCCAAAATGAAGGTTCCCCAAAACATGACTCTATAATAGATATGCCAATATTTTAACAATATGTTTTAACTCATTTACAATAGCTGTGAATAAACAATACTAATCCCAAATTTGGCTGCAACAGTTTGTATGTTATTTGAAATGCGAACAACTACAGCAAATCAATTTGTCTTTGTTAGGTAATTAAAGCTGTTGAGGAAGGTTACCGGTTGCCAAGTCCCATGGATTGCCCGGCTGCTCTTTATCAGCTCATGCTGGATTGCTGGCAGAAAGACCGCAACAGCAGGCCCAAGTTTGAAGAGATTGTCAGTATGTTGGACAAGTTGATCCGTAACCCAAGCAGCTTGAAGACACTTGTTAATTCGTCTAACAGGTAAACATATATTTTCAGAATTAGCTTGGTTTGACTAAATTGCCAATATGTGTAAAATTTTGGTTACTATATTTATACTGGTATATCAATGGTATAATAACTAGTAATAGTAACACTGTATACAGTAGTTTATTTTTTCTTTTAATACTGAAATGTACGATTTGAGACTAGAATTGGAAGCCAAAAATTCACATGTATATATCATGATCATATACAGATGTGTCATTCCTTGCCTTTTATCTAGGACACAGATATATGAGCAGCTTATGAAGACTTTAAAGAATTATTTTGTGATATACTGTGGAGGATCTTATCATAACTTTGAGGCCTGTTTTTGTGCCCAAAAAGTCCCATATCTGTACATATGCCATTTTTTTTTTGGGGGGGAGGGTTTGAAATAGCAGGATGTCTTCCATTTTGGTACAAAGAAATGCCGTAATTACAGACATGGGACTTTTTGGCTGCAAGAATATACCCTAGAGTTGTTATAAGTCTATGTGCTTTGGGTGCTTTTAGAGCCTAGTTCTTTGGGTGTGATATTTTGATGGTTTGGTTTTATACTGAGGTCCTTAATCTAAGTCAATATAATTTAAAGGTGGATATAAAAGTGTTTAATTCTAATTAACCGCATTTGCTATATTTAATCTAATGTCTATACTATTCAACCATAAAATGCTTTTCATCTGACTTCCTTTCACATTAAAGCTGAAATGATTTCATATCCATCTCTCTATTTATTTATCTATCAATCTCTACCCATTTAGTTTTATTCAGCTTTTTAAGAGTTTTCGGCTATATCCCATTCACTAAAATGCATGCCTGACAAGGCATTTATTGCCACCATGAACTGGGAACATGTTCAAGATTTATATGGGTCCTATCACTTGGCACTTGACAATCCAAAAGGTCAGGTCTACTATAGAAGGCTTTAGCGGAAAACCTTTCTTAACCCACCAGTTGATTCTAGGATGTCTAAGGAAGCTGCTAGACCCCAGATGAAGTCTTCTTAAAGAGAGAAATCCATTGTCCAAATCACCCCATAAGTAAAACCAGCACTTTGTAGAACAGTGATCTGTCACTGCACAAATCCTGCAGGTACATCACCAGTATGGCCAACTCTATTGGTGTACCTGTATTCTTATATTCTTCTCTTTTTTGCATAAAGTAGAACGTTTTATTTTAGAATTTTTAATAATATTTTGCTAGGAAAATGGAAAAGCATAATTGGAAATCTTAAGTGCCATACATGAAGCTATTTTTATTTGTGGGGTGATGGAGTACCATAGGCTTGTTCTTAGGATAGGCTTGAAAATAACAGAATTTGGGGAGAAGTTGCTCCACTTTCCGGATCCAGAAGATTACATGACATTCCAAAATAGAGAAAAGACGTAGCTGACTGCTCAGCAATATAAATAGGAGAACTTGATGAGAAGGGAACTGTAATAAGATAATAATGATGGCTTTGGCTGGCACTCAAGGTCACATCAAGAAATTGAATTACATTAATTATGAAAAATTGCTCTGCTACCTGTAAATTGCTAGGGAGATACAAATATCTGCTGACTGAAACTTCTTTTATTACATGCAAATTACAGCAGCATCTTTCTTTAAAATAGAATAAACAACTATTTATTTTAAGTAACTTGGCTTTAAAACAAATCTTAGTGAGTAAAGATTTAAAAAAAAAAATTCTTATGCCGGATAAATGGTGATTTATGGAAGACATTTAGCATGAAGTTTGCATTGGATACATACAATTTATAAGCTACAGTGTTTCATAGAGGGTTAGTGTAGATTTATTGTATTATTTTTACTTATTATATATATGCATTGCAGGGTATCAAATTTACTGGTTGAACAAAATACTCTTGGAGGTGCTGCATACAGATCAGTAAATGAGTGGCTAGAGGCCATAAAGATGGGAAGGTATGCTGATACGTTTGTGGAGAATGGATACACTTCAATGGATGCAGTTACCCAAATGACTTTGGAGTAAGTAACAAGGTGTTTCAATGTATTCTTAGCCGTAGTTTCCCTAACTCCACTTAAAACTTCATGCTGAATATTTTTCATCTATATATAGAAGGGACAGGTCTGAATAACTTTGAGTTGTGCCAAGAGTTGCTAGTCCTATTCCACAAATACTATCTATGCAGCCATACTATGAAAGTTCTACATCCAAGAAAAGCTGGGCAACGCTTACGAACAGGGCTGCATAGTAAGGTACCAGGTTCCATTTGTACTCTAAAGACCAAGAGGCTTGGAGATGGATCTAACCTCGAAGGTGTCAGTGGAGTAGATTTTTTTTTACTTCACTGGTAGCTTTTGATTCTTAGCCAAGCACTTCATATTATGTGGAGGGGCGTAACTTTAGGGGGCCCATAAGGTGTCACTTTCCAATATGAGAAGACTAGTTCTATAAAAAATACATTATAGTCAGGGGGCCTGGCACAGACTTTGCACTGGGGCCCATCAGCTTCAAGTTACGCCACAGATTATGTGTTATCACTACAATACATGTATTCAGGATTCTCATGCCAGTTGGATTAGACTGGCCATATAGGCTCCTTTATCGTCATTTCAATGCAATAATGCAATAAATAGGCAACTGCTGTGCTCAAATGCTTATGCCAGTCCCGTAGAGTTTGAATGAAACCGTAGTTCACATGTGTGGCCACAATGCTATTTACACATCTATTCTGTGGACCCCTTTTCTAGTAATCCTGCCGGTCCCAAATGTAGAGGTTACACTGTACCTCTGTGCACAGGGGATATATGTTTTAGTAGGATGCTCCAATAAAATGTACAAGGAGCTAATTAAACCGCAGTAGCATAATTTTTATTGTATTCAGAAACTAACTCTAAACAGAGGGATACTAGCTGCTGATTTGCAAATACATATTGATACAGTTCCTTACTCAGTCCATGATTTCATGATATACTCCCATTTCTCTCCAGGACCTGAGGTATTGAATGTCATTTCTTCTCGAGTCACATCATAGGCTCTCAATCAATATCATTGCATTTTATTTTCAATCATAAATTAATTTTATGTCTTATGACTTTGCTAATCAAATTTAATTTGATGAGAATGTAAACTTTGTTATGCTTGCACAATGCCATGCAGATTAACTCATAATTAGATTGATAATGCCTCTTTTGGAAATTAGAGACAGTGTTCAGGTAAATCAGTAATATTTTGCTTTACTTGTTGGTTTCCTATCCACATGTCTCTGGCTTATTCTTTGGAGTAGGTTTGACTACTTGACCCCACTATTTCATGGGACTTTTTGGGTCAAGTGTTCTTAGAGCCATTTTATTTCCTGTAATTGGACCTATGTAAACATATTAGAAAACTCTATAAACTTTGTATAGTTTTATTTATATTTATATTTTATATAAAACAACTGATATGCCAAAGACATGTGAGAAGTTTTTTTAAGTAAAGAGAATATTGCTTTCCTTTGGCAGCTGCCTGTTTTATTAATTCTCATACAAAAATTGGGATAGCTTGTATTATAGTCTATGGGGCACATTTACTAAGGGCAATGCGCCAGTCAGACTTTGCACATTATTTTAGGTGCAAACTACTTGCACAAGTATTTAAGAAGTGTCTGTGCCACATTTGTGTCACACACAACCATTTTGTGGAGTGGCTGCACTATTCTTCATGTGATACATATTTCTGCACTGAAGGGGACGTTCCGATGCTCAGTCGGATAGTGCGGCAGAATTGAAAATTGAAATGTGTTGCTCCGCCCATGTTAAATCCTGAATCTGGCATTCCCTGCACACTACACAGGCAAACTACACATAGTGAAGTTTGCACTGTTCTTCGTAAATGTGCCCCTTTGTGTTGAAAAGTCATCCAAAAAAATAACACTAGTCAGTTCTGCACAGGTTATACTTACCCCATATTATGAGTTATTTCAGCAAGGTTGGGTTTTCACAAGGCTCAATAACTGTGGCCAAGGTGAAGTTTGGGTACAAATGAAAACTTTGACAATGTTTGAGAAATTCAAATGTTTCCAATTGCTTGTATTGTTTGTATTGTTTTACATGACTGGTCTGACAAGTTGTGTGCAGCGCTGCATAACCTGTGTGACTATACAAATTATTATTTAAGGAATTATTAATATGTGTTATTATTACATATATCATGGGGTAGACGGGATTAATCAAGTGCTGGCGCAATGTACCAGTACAAGCCTTGATAAATCCCCCCCTGGTGTGTTAAATATGAATATGCTTGTTATGCTTTTCAAAACATTACAAGTCTCAGTTCACACATACGATTCTTATCAGATATTTTCCACTGAAAAATCTGTACCAAAGGCCACTCCCATTGACTTAAAAGCAACATGTCCTATATTGTGAGTAGAATATACTTAAAATTAGTGCATGTAAGTCAAAGCCCATGTCAAATTCTTCCTTAAAGGGGTATTCCCATCTGGGCATTTACATTTAATTAAATTCATTTGCCTTATGTAAACATTTCTTCAATTGGATGTTAATTAAAAAAAAATGTTCCTGTGTAAAGATAATTTCTCATAAATGTAGTCATGTTGTCCCTTAGAAACCAGATAGCTTCCTCGGATACGACCACGTCATACTCTATAGCGCAAGTCTGGCCATCGCTGCCAGAGTCCTGCCGGACCACCAGGATTCAGCGATCATTACCACAGGACATTTTGTATACAATAACCTTTTGTTTCTTTGTGCACTCACTCCAGCAGAGGTGGCCGTATCCGAGGAAGCTATCTCGTTTCTAAGGGACCATATCACTACATTTATGAGAAATTATCTTCACACAGGAACATTTTTTTTAATAACATCTAATTGAAGAAATGTTTACATATGGCAGATTAATGAAACTGAATGTGAGTGCCCAGACGAGAATACCCCTTTAACTATTGTGTTAAATATAAACAGTATGACAAAATATAGTGCTGGTCATAGATGAATTTGTGTGCCATTGACAATGATGTCACATGCTGAGACATATTTAAAGCTCATGCACCCTAAATAAATATGACCCCAATAAAGTTACAATAACACAAAAAATACAGGAAATCATTATGACATTTGGTCAGTCAACAAAGTAAATCAACTATCATACTGTGATTTACGGATAAACATGAATTGTGATGCTTTGGATAACTGTGCCAAAGTTTAAGCATAATAACACCATGTCCATACATGTAAGCATTTTATTGACACTATAGACTCTTACCACATGTGACCCCACTTCTACTTAACCCCTTACACCCCCATTTCTATACCCTAAGATATCACTGCGCTCCACACTTATAGTTTATAACACACCATCAGTTGGGCATCTTATCCAGGAAGGATAATTTTTTTAAAAAATGAGATGTTATCCACAATTCGATGTCCATAGATGAAGGGCCCTAAATGTGTAATGGAAAATATGCCACTGGTCGCAGAGATTCTCTGTGCAGAGGAGGCTTCGAAACATGTTGGAAAGATGAGATTTGCATTGTCTCTGCATGTCTGTGTATAGAAATCATGGACAACAGTAGCCTAAAGAGGTCTTACCATTACATCACTGTATATGAGGACAGTAGGAAAATGAATAGTATTTTCCTGAATTTATGTGTCTTCATAACATAAAAATGTACAAAATATCTTAAAAATAGAATAGAAATAATGTCTACATTTCCTCTCAAATGGCTAATAATATTAATGTATATTTTCTCCAATTTGAAATAATTAAAATGCATTGCACAAACAAATTTTGAGGTAGATAAACAAAAAAAATCCACTACAAAAATGTTCATAATTGACTCCATGTGAAACCATGTGAAATATACCTGCATTTTCATGATCACTCTAAAATTCCTTGTACGTTATATTTTTTTGTAGGAAGACAATTAGTTAGATAATAGTTACAATTTACACATATTCTTAACATTGTGTTTATATAATTCTCAATATTGTGTTTCTGGTTTTCCCAGCTAGTAAAAGCCTTCTGTGTATTTTCCTCTTCAGAGATCTGAGAAGGTTTGGAGTGACTCTGGCCGGTCATCAGAAGAAGATAATGAATAGCATCCAAGAAATGAGAGCCCAGTTACTGAACGGAATGGTGCCGTTGTAATTGTGCTATTCCACAACCAAGCAAGTCTGCACTTTGTAACCTGTCCAGAGATATATAGACAGAGAGAAACCTGAAATAAAAAGGGAGTATACTGCTATAGAAGGCTGAAACCGACAAAATGAACATACAACAGTATTTGACTCAAACTTCCATTCATTTTTTATTTTGTTTGTGTCATCATGAGTAATTGCAACATGCATGGGACCTGGAGTTGGATGTAGAGCTATAAAGTAAAGTTAGCCTGTTCTTTGGCTTCTGTAACAAAGGACTTCCCATGATGCTTTTGTACATGAATTGTATATAGCATCTTGATAGTGCTTTTATTGTAGCAGCACGCTAAATACTTCCAAGAACTTACTTGAATGGATCATTTAAAAACAACGTTTTTGTAGCCCTGTATGGCCTAGAAAAAAAGCTGCAGTTTACCGACGTTTACTAAGTCTCAATTGTCTACAAAGGTGTATTGAAGAGCAATATGTCTAGATTTTCTGGATAGTTATCATTTTGTTTTGTTTTTTTTGTAAATTGAACAAAAATGCTGTCACACAGCATTAAGTTATGGAAGTGTATGTACAAACAAATTGCTTGATCAATTGCAAATACAATATATTTATTTTTTGTGTTCTGATTTGCCTATTAGTTTGCTCTCTGGTAAGGTTAATGCATTAAATAATGTAAATACTGTACAGTTTGCTACACTCCCAGGTACGTTTCTGTGCTGCCACTTATGTCTGTGTGTTTGTTGTGTTCTTTTACTATGATGCTCATGACGAGTTTCAAGGATTTAAACAAATAAATTAAAAAGATATTCAAATATCTTTCTGCAAACATCAGCTAAATACTGTCATGTCTAAGGCCATGGTGCTTTATTAATAAAAATTATAACAACAGGGTACTTAAATATTCATTTTGTGATTTTGTAATAAACATATTTTCAAGGAGTGAAACGTTATGTATTGTCTAATTAGGCCCCATGTAGAAAAATTGTCTCTGGGAAAAAGTAAGTAGTTGTGCAAAGCAACAATCACTGGAAGTTTCCAAACATTGGGAACTCTGGATGTTGTTGGTCATGTGGATACTAAATTTCCCAGTTTTGATACATGAAGCCTAAAGCAACTGATATTTTGTAACCAAACACACCTTTAGAGGATATTGAAACCGTCTTTTTTATTCGTATTGCAAATATTACATATCGAATAGTGATGCATTAGGTAAATTTGCTATATTGATTACCATGATCTGGGACCGGCATCTTCAAGAGCAGTGAGGCCTTTGCCTCAAGCATCTTTACAGATTTAACCTCCTTTGTATTTTTTTCTGACATCTTTGATTGTAATATAGCACTTTCACCAATGGTCTTCAGATTATTTTTGCATTATTGCTATTATTAAGGCCTAACATTTAAGGCAAAGGACAACAAAGCAGCCTATAAATGATAGTTACAAATGGGGCCTGGATAAAGAGTGCAGGAATTTGTTCACCTTTATCATATTTATGCATACTTAGAAAAAATGTAGGAAATCTAGCATCAAATATCCTCATGATACGAGTGACACTTATTCATAGATCCTGTGCATATGACTATGGTAATCTTCTTATATGTGTTATCCATGACCTCTTTCCTTCTAAAATAAACTTTTAAAATTATTCTAATGAGTCTGAGGGGCTCTGGTGGGTGTTTCTGAAGCCCCTCGATGATGTCTTTTCATTCATTGTTGCAATAAGCAGAGCAGGTCTTCCCTTCCTCTGCACTTCCTGCTGCTGCTACATTACAGAGGCAGAGGGGGGAGGGAGAGAGCAGGGGGAGGGGGAGACATGTGCTGCTCAGCTTATGACGCTGCAGCACTCAGGGCCTTTGGTAAGAGTGCCTCAGACTCATTAGCATAATATTAAATTTTAGACTGAAGTTGCCCATGGATGACAAATCAAAAAAACACAGTCACAGTGCCTGGATTTTTGAGTAAATGGCAATGCTATATGATGCTCTATTTTGATCGTAGGTTGCCTTCAATTCTCAAGAAATGCTCGAGATACTGTGAAAATGTATATGTTTGACACTCGCATAGACTTTCTTGAAGTGACAGTGCATGATTGTCTTCCGCCTATTTTAATAGAAGACAAAGGACCCCATTCTTGTAATTGGGAGTTCATAGCAGTCAGACCTCATACACTTATTGCCTACTTAGGTAATAGTATAATATGATACAGCTTAGTAACCATAGAAGTTTATGTTATAATTGTAGTTAGAAGAAACATTCAGCAGTTCTATTCAGTCCACCTCTTTCCTATTCTCTAAACAATGCAAGGTGACTAAACATATTTCAATAACCCTCTTAGACTTTAATATATAATATCCATTGGTTGGATCTCTACAAAAGGCACTTCTGACGTATCTTATTGATATGCCATAATTGTCTATATGGAAACCTCAAATATATGTTCCTATGATGTCTTCCTAAACATTATATTCTAAATATAGACTGAATGGTACTGGAAGTTATTAGATTTTAGTCCATTCCAGCTGGTATTGTAGATCATAAAAAAATATTCTGTACAGTATCCTCCATGTGTGAGTCCTACAGGTAATAATAACTTAGCAGGATTTAGAATATAGATAATTGGTGTTTGTTTTGAGTGGAAAAGGTATAAGGCTCTATTTTTTAACTGTGAACTTTTTACCTCCAAAATAAATGTCCGTGGCCTAAGTGAGATAATAAACTTGCCTCCTAGATCCTCTTCTTTAGTAATTTAGAGCTAGTGTTCACTTGACATAATAGTCCTGCCAGGACAACAAGAATGAATTACTTGGCCTTCCAAAATATGTCTGGCATTGTTATTCAAGTGGTTGACTGATTTACTGCCTGGGCCACCACTGATCAGCTCTAATCTCTGGGTAAATCTAGTTGTAAGTGTTCAGTTTCTATGCAGCACCATCACAAGAAAATGCCCATTCAGATCTGTTGGTTTTTATATGGACAGGACAGGACTGGACCACCATTATAATGGACCCTCTTTGTAAATTCTGTCTATAATGGCTAATATTAAAGGTCTTTAAAGAGTTAGCACATAACTCATAACAAGCTCAGCCCACAATTTAAAATAGGATTTCTAGACAAGAGAAACCTTTAAGTTACTGTAAGTCTAGTAGATAGTAAATAAATAAAAGAGATCATATGACTATATTTTCATAGTGTTTCCTCCCCAATTAAACTTCCCTCCGAAATCCAGTGATCAATTGGAATTTTTGTCACTGAAGTTACATGAAGATGCTTAATAATTTTGGTAGAATACGATTTAGAAACAATTTAATATACAGTACATTAAAAAAAATGTAGACCTTTAAAAAAAAAACCTTTTAAAAAAGGCAATATAAGGCAGTGAATGACAGTATTATCTCAGCAGTGCTCCCCCTACATGTGATATTATTTCCAAATTTACCTTTATATAAAAATAATGCACAATACGCAAAGTATGAATGTACACTGAAACACTCCTTACTGACCATTTATACAGACTTCATCTGAGCACCTCATTTATTATTGTAGCTTTCATGGCCTATGGTACATACTTTTATTGAAAACATTCTCAAAGACCCTCATCTCATATTTATTTTTTTACAGATTTCTATTCTTAGCCAGTCATGCCTTATGTTCATGGTGTGCTGTACATAAGAAATTTTTATGGCAAATTCCAGTAATATAGGTAGCAGCTTTCTAGGCTACGAATAAGAAGTTCTATGGAGAGGGAGGGGGGTAAGAATGAGCAAGAGCTTAGAACTAGAACTGAAAATCACAGAGCCTGGATACTCTTCAGGCACTTCACAAAGTTAGTGCATGAGCCCATACATAGGAAAACTGAATCTATGTATAACACACCTGATACTTTTGCATTTATGTTTTTGGTTATGGCTGAAACACCTTAATAAGTTTTATTTATAGAGTTCTATAGTGTTGACCTACAGGTTTATGGGTAGATTTTTCAAAATGTTCAATGTTTACAGTAGAAGCCAAATGGGCAAGAGTCAATGTGAACTTTGGATCTGCATTTGATACATGCTGGCATTACAGTTTAGTCATATTAAAGTAAGACACAGCCTTGAAAAGTGGGAATGTTTCAATTCCTCTTATGGCCCTGGCTAGCTGCAGACTATTTTAACCACTAAAAGCCTGATAAATAATCAGCATAGTGAACACATGGACTGTTCAGATTCATTCTCGTAATAAATTCATGGCAGTAATAAAGTGATAGATACAAAGTTTGGTTACATTTTTTTTCTCATCCCTCCTTTCTTTTATTTTTTTTTTCTTCCAGTTTACTCTTCCAACTACTTTAACCACAAATTATTTATGTCCCAGACCTTGTGTAAATTAAAAAAATTGTGTAATTAAAAAAATAAAATCCTACTGTCATGGTGCTCAAGAATAAACAGGTTATTCATAGTTACTGTCCAGGTACTGTTCTCTATTAAATTACTGGCATCAGAAGATACAAGTGTAAATACATATAAAAATCCAATTTACATTATGACGTTTGCTCCCCTGAACTACAGCGTGTAGGATAAAATTAAGCTTACACACTCTGTTTTACAAGGTTTTCTAGTATTATGATGTTCATTGACTCCATTCTACAGTATGGCATGATGACGTTTACACACAGCGTATATAGTATTACTGATCATTGGCTATTTACAACATTGTACATTCTCTCTAGATACCATATATACTGTGTGCTTTAAATCCATGATGCAATCTCCAATGTTAAATGGTGCAGTTAAGTTACACCATATATATGACATGCAGACTCTTGAGGGAGACGAATCAAAAGTGTCTGAGTGCAAAACTGTTCTACTTGTTCATGGCAAATAATCAGAGCTCAGCTTTCATTTCCCCCACAACACTTTATAAAATGAAAGTTTAGCTCTGATTGGTTGCTATGTGCAACCAGAACACTTTTGCTCTCAGACACTTTTTGATGAATGAGGTCCTATTAATGTTGTAATCAATGCGATTAATGATGATAATTTTATCCATAAGACATTACATGTGGTATTATGAAGTCACTCAGTCTCCATATGGTGCATTCACCCCATACTACAATATACATGATATTATAAAACGAAATCCTCCTGAAGAAACAATGTATAAAATGCTCTTCATACTGTACTTGTTCAGTTGTATGAATTTAACATGCCACTATTTTCCTGTATCCATTGTCCAGCTTCAGATTGGATGTATGTTTGCATGGAGAATTAAAGTATTTCTTTCTAATGCTGTCATATAATGCTATACTTGGTGTTTGATATTACATTTATGCAGTGTTTTATACATCAGGTGAACTGTTTGCTAGGAACGGTAACAAATTAATTCCAGTTCTTAAAATGTGTTGAAATCTTCAACTGTTTAAGAAATACATTCCGGATGAAACATCATCTATAGAAACAAGAAATGTATGATGGCCATGCTCGGCTCCTTGATATACTTATTGTTATCCCTACATAACAGCCATTGGACTGAATGGGAGAGCAGAACAAACATCCCTTTATTTGGAAACAAGGATGTGTCTCTTTAATATAATGCCCTGGATGAAGAGTTGACTGTCACTATCCAGCATATGTAGATCGCCATTATCGCCTCCAGTTTTCCCTCTGCTGACGCTATAGTATATGTGCATTTTGGTTGTGTACATTTTTTATTTGTAGTGTAAAATACAAAATTTTATATTTTTACAAAAAATAAAAACTTTCAATAACAGAACATATTGATGTGATTTTTATTATTTACGCAATAATATTGTGCTATGCTGTATGTAGTTTGGGCTCAAAGGGATTTTCTACATAGAACAGTGATGCATGATTCCTCCGCTTGACCACATCAACCCCACTTCCATAATGATAGCTCTCTTTAGGGTAACACTATCTGCTTCTGCTATCTGCTTCTGTTTTCCAAAGTAAAATTAAAAAAAGTTAACAAACGACTTTTACTAACCAATCTTCGTTCAGGACATATTTGTAATTTCCCAGAACTTTGTGCTTTTATTTCATGGACAAAGCAACTGTGAAACCCACAACTCTTGGCAATTAGGGGGTTTGTTAAGATAAAGTTCATGTACTTTTCTTTCTATACCATGGACATTTTTGAATTCTTCCATCAGAGATTTGAGCAGTAAAACCCTTTGGGGGTCATTTATCTTATGCTTTTCTCTTTTTTTCTCTTATATTTGCAGCTTTATTTGGTATATATTTGCACATAAAATTGTGACTTCCACTTGCCTAGCAGAGTTTTTTTCAGCGCTGCCCCTGATATATATTTAAAATCCAGATCTGGACAAATAAAAAAGTCAAAATTTTGGTGCAAATTGGGGTCAAATGTCTTAAATATCACTTTTTAGGATAAATGAAACAAGTCAAAAGCCCCAAAAAAATCACAAAAAGACACACAAATGTGCTGACTAAAAAAAATCACCCTCTTTTTGTGCTATTAGTTTATTTATATTCCGCCTCTGTAATTGTGACTAAGGTAAGAATCACTTAGGGGTTCATTATTTTTGTAACTTTCATTTTCATGCACTTGTGTTTAATCACATGTTTTAGTCATGTTATGTAGCCATTGGTATCATGGATGCCCAGCCCTGACATCAGCCCTGAGTGTGTATGCGGCTGCCGGATCTGCCGCTGCTGGGCATAATAAGGGCACCTGTGGGGGCATTGTCTTTTTTTATGTGCTGGGCATACTGGGGCTGGCTTTATACTGGGGGAACTTAATACCAATAGAAGCACCCACTTCTACCATATGCAATCCTTATACAAACCACAACATGAATACCAATATCAGTATATAGGATCAAAGAGTATAACTCAGAAATCATAACTCCAGTTTCAATAAAAATTATTCCCATCTTTATTTATGCACAAAATGTCAATCAAAACCACTAAACCATACAATAAAATCCACAAAAACAAAAAGAGTGGTAGTGGCCAATCCATCATATACATATACATCCATTTTAGGCATCCAAGTAAGCATATCAGAAAGTTATATAGTAAATACAAATAGTAACTTTACCCACCCAGGTGTTGCATGGTAGGAGATACCCCGACGTATGTTCGCTGTTGCCTCCTAAAAGTCTGATATTATTACTTACTGTTATTAACAGAATAGCATCTGCAGTTAAGAAAGGTTCAGGAGAGCCGAAAGCACCTTTCGCACGCTATTCTAGTAAACTACTTGTTGGATTTATAATAAAGAAAAATTTGATCGCCACTTGGGGTTCCAGGACTTCTTTCATTTGTATTGTAAAGGGAAGATATCAAAAGGAATTAAGCTATTTCAATTTTCTTATGTAATATTCTAGGTCACTGTGTATATTTAAAGGGGTTGGTCAATATTGATAAAGTAAGTTCAAGTTCACCCATATCATACACATCTACTGGCTCTAGGTGAATTCAGGGGTCCGTGCAGTCATTACTGTTTGCACACCCCCATCATGATAACCACTCCCATATCAGTGGTCATATCAGGGGCATTCCAAGGACATCTTTATGCCCTTCAAATACTGATATATGGTTATCATGAAGGGGGCATGCATACTCAATGATTGTACAATCCCCTCCATCCTCCAGAAGTCAGCAGTACACCGGACATCACAGGAAGTCTTGAGTCCTGCTGCTGGCAGATAAGGTGACCTGGAGCTCCTGCCAGCAACAGGGACACTTTTCCAGGGTAAATAAACCCTATTAGAGTCTGCACTGGTAAAGTTTCTGGCAAATTCCTTGCAATTTTGAACAGAGCCACTATACACAAGGCTGCTGTAATACCTATCATTAAATGGTTTACTAGGGCTTAGGTATGATGGCAGCCCCCAATATCACAGACATGAAATATAAGACTAATCAGATAATAAAAACTGATCAACATATTCTTATCTAAATTTAATCAGTCAAAATAAAAAATAGTGGCATTCCCTTTAACCAGATAATGACACAGGTATGTTCAGCCTGATTAGCAGGGACTTCCCATATCGGGACAAGCATGTCTCTACAAAGGTAGCAGCAAGCTGTTTTCTCCTTAAAAATAATGTGCAAAATCCAGAATCCATTTATTATGTTATGAATTTCTATACAATTTTAAATCCCAAAAAACACATTTTTACATTTATGTGCAAAACTGAACTCTTGATCCCTTTTCCTACTTAAATACAGCCACAGATCATCTTACATTGTTGTATCTTAGTTTCCAAATGAGATTCAATGTACAAAAAAATCAATTTTGTGCTTTAAAAGCTTGAAATAACATCAATTCCACTGCTAATGTAACTTTCTTGGAATTGCCTGTGGGCTCGATGCAATTAGAAAAGGCGTTAGACTTCTGTTTCTCTTATTCCTAATGGTATAAAAATGAAAAAAAATACCACATTTTTTATATATTTAAGCAATGTGGAAAAACTTCTCTTAATATTTTATTATTTTTAAAGTCTACCTAAAGATATTTATTTACAGGCGGTCCCCTACTTAAGGACACCCGACTTACAGACAACCCATAGTTACAGACGGACCCCTCTGCCTACTGTGACCTCTGGTGAAGCTCTCTGGATGTTACTATAGTCCCAGACTGCAATGATCAGTTGTAAGGTGTCTGTAATGAAGCTTTATTGATAATCCTTGGTCCCATTACAGCAAAAATTTTGAAACTCCAATTGTCACTGGGACAAAAGAAAAAAATTTGTCTAGAACTTCAATTATAAAATATACAGTTTCGACTTACATACAAATTCAACTTAAGAACAAACCTCCGGACCCTATCTTATACTTAACCCGGGGACTGCCTGTAGTTTTCCTTTATGTATTTCAAAAAAACATCTAAATTGTAATTTTTATTTGCAGTCAAAAATGCATTTACTCCTCTGATCTCTCTGCTGCATGATCTGATGCTTCTTTGTGAGCACTCTGTATGACTTCTTATGCCATTCACTACTATATCTATGCTACTGTATATATAATATTATGATAATCTGCCTAGATTATGACAGAGCAATATTTAGCATATTAGCTATTTATTCTGGTATACATTTAGTTATTCTGGTCCTATGATTCCCGTGTGGTCTCAGGTATTGCATTTTAGCAGAGGAAAAGCCCAGTGCCATCTTGAAATTTGCCTTTAACACCTTAACAACCAGGCCCTTTTTTGTTTGGATTAGCATTTTCTCTCCCAAACTCCAAAAGCTATAAGTTCTTTATTTTTACATGTAAAAAGCTACGGCTTGTTTTCTGTGAAATAAATTGTACGTCATAGTGACAGTATTTAATATTCCATGTCTTGTACTGGGAAGTGGGAAATAAAATCCAAATACTGTGAAATTGGTGAAAAAATGCATTTGCACCAATTTCTTATGGGCTTCAATTTTATGTCTTCTTCATATTTGGGTTCAGTGCAATCACGGGGATACCAAATTTATATAGGTTGTATAATGTTTTCATACATTTACAAAAATAAAAACCTCCTATAAAAAAAAATTACTTATTTTGCCATCTTCTGCCACTTATAACTTTTTATAGAATTTTTTATATTTTATATATTTTCAAACTGGCATAAATGTATGACATCTTCAACTTTGGGCGCTATTTTCCGTTATGGGGTTAAACACAGCTAACTGCCATCAGTTGTAGGAAAAGTGTGGATGGTGAATCGTTAGGGGGGTTTTATAAATTTCTTTTTACTTTTTAACTTTTTATTTTTACTATTTTTCAGACACTCCATGGGTTCTTTAACCCTAGGATGTCTGATTGATCCTACCATATACTGCCATACTACAGTATGGCAGTATATGTGGATTTTGCACATCATCTATTTCAAGGTCCAAATCCCACCGATCATGGATGTTACCGGTAAGTATTTGCTGCAATATAAAGCAAAGACTTACCCATTATGGAGAGGGTTTAGCCCGTGAGCCGACACATGACGTACTACTACATGACAAGTCTATAAGAGGTTAAAGCAGAAGTATAAAATTTCCTTGAATCGAAAAAGTACTAAAAATTTCTTTTAACATATTTATCTGATCAAGCAGCGAGTGATAAAGGGTCTACGCTTTTAGATACATACTACCTAAAAATAAGTTGAAACTTGATATAACAAATAAGAAATGCTTCATTACTAACAATAAAATATACATACACAGAGGTTAATAAGGGAAGGATATAAGTACACTACAAGGGAGACATATTAAGACATATGGGAGACACAGAGATAAAAAAGAAGGGTTAAATGCAGTCCAGTTAATCATTATGGCAGAAATAGAGCAACTAGGACAGCAAACAGTTAATCAAATTATAGCATTATGTGACACCAAACTATATTGTATAAACCTATAGACCAGTGGAGGCACCACCTGTATAATACAATTAAGGCAATTTGCAGATATTTCTATTATAAGTATGCAAGATATGTTGTGTGGGTCGATAAACTTCAAGACAAAGGCATTCAGAGGAAGCAAGCATTGACACCCAGCAGACACAGTGGCTACTAGCATAAGCAAGCACATAATGCAATGTGTAATGGTGTCTCGCTTGTAGCGTACTCATATCCTTATGTTTTTTTAACTATGAGTATAGAGTATTAGAGTATAGAGTATTACCAATAGAGTAGAGTATGAAAACTCTATTGGTAATAGAGAATTAACAATAAAGTCACAACTTATTTGTAGGTAGCATGTTTCAATAGATTTTGCATATCATATGGATGGGAGCCTTCATGCATGTCTCCCCACCTTCCTGTGGTAATAAATATTTAAAGAGAACCCGCCAGGAAAATGAATCCCCAAAACTAAATATATTTTTCGAAGCTGCCATTAGAAAGTATTGCCCCTTATCCCCTCATTGTCCCTCCACATGCCTGTACATTTAAACAATCAGATCCTAGAGCTGTATGCAAATGACCTGAGGTGCGTCCAATGAACCATTATCTTAATCAGCAGTCCAGCTTACTCAGGAATGTGAGGCACAGCCATACCCCTCAATGTTTGATTGACCACCTGTATGAGGATGTGATTCTCCTGGTGCGGGCTGCCTCTATGTGTTTCTTGGTTCTGGCGGCCATGTGTGTATGAGATATATACATATGACTAACAGCCTGTATAATGATGTTACACTCCTGGTACTGGCTCCTCTATGTACATCCTGATGCTGGTGGGTATGCCTCCTATATCCTGTGTGTGTATGAGATTCTCCTATACATATGACTGACAGCCTGTATAATGATGTGACACTCCTGGTGCTGGAGGCCACGCCCCCTGCACCCTGTGTGTATATGAGATACTGCTATACACATAACTGACAACCTTTAAAATGATGTGACAGTCCTGGTGCTGGCTTCTCTACGTGCTTCCTGGTGCTGGCGCCCCCTGCAGCCTGTGTGTGTATGAGATACTCCTTTACACATGACTGACCACTTGTATAATGATGTGACTCTCCTGTGCTGGCTCCTCTATGTGCTTCCTGGTGCTGGCCCCCCTGCAGCCTGTGTGTGTATGAGATACTCCTATACACATGACTGACAGCCTGTATAATGCTGTGACACTCCTGGTGCGGGCTGCCTCTATGTGTTTCTTGCTTCTGGCGGTCAGTCCCCTTCAGTGTGCGTGTGTATGAGATATACAGGCTGTCATTAGCGGTGGGGGTTTGCTGCAATATGCAACAGCCCACACCCTTGTATGAAGATGACTCAGCCCGTGAGCCCTCTTCATACATTCCCTGCACCTCTACTCCGTAGAGCTACGGCGCAGAGCGTTGAGGGGTTAAGGGCATAGGGATGTTATGTACTGCAGCCCATTTTTGACTGTATTTGTTCTTTTGGATTTAGCTTGACATATGCAAGGTTTTATAGCGGTACATACCTCCGATATGTTGCCATATAATATGGGCATAGATTCCCTTAATGAAAATGGTGGTAACTAGTAAATCACATGACTTACAGAGTCACATGACTTACAGAGTCACATGATTGGTCAAATAGTGACATCACCTATATGTACATCATCCGTGATTAATCCTGCAGTAGCAGTCAATCTAAGGGGTATATCCCCTAGTGAAGTGTTTAAGGAACAGATCTGGTGATGCACAATAAGTAATATAAGGCTTTATCTGATATACTGCATCCGATCTTGTTTGTTTTTGGTATCCTAGCAACCAATTCACACAGCGACTTCTGATTTGGACTCCCAGGGGCTGATAATGCTTATGGACATATATAAACTTTGTTCAAAACTGCCACAGAGGATATGGTTAGTTAGCACATGCACTTGTTCACTTTATTGAAATGTTTTATATAGATAATTATAAGATTTGATGTATATCCAATGTAATGATGTCACTCATGATGTAATTTCCTGTGGATATAAATATCCACCTTATAACACATGTTTGTATGCTTCATAATGGCTCTATGGATGAGCTAAAATGTTGCACCTTATTTTGCCATGGGTGAATAAAGATCACCTTTATACTTACTGGAGTGCTGCCTCATTGCATTTTTCTGTATAACGATGTAACACTGCTGGTGCTGGCTCCTCTATGCACTTCCAGGTGCTGGATGCAATGTCCCCTGCCGCCTGTGTAAAATACAACTGCTACAGGATGCAGCCCTGTGTATGAGGGGAAAGCATGTCAGGTACTTGTGTAGCTGATGTCTGTGTCTCTCACAGATAAAGCACAAACACTAGCAATGCTTTACTATACATTACACACAGACATGAGCAGGGGAGGAGAGGGGAGGGCTAACAGGTGTGACATCACGTTTTATCTCCATGTGCCCTGCCTCATTTACATAATAAAGGAAAGATGATTTTATAATGATTAGTGTATGAATTAACTAGATAAAGGCTGGAATGGAATCCTTGTGAGCTGCTCCAACAGATAGTGGGGACAGAATTAGTAACAGAGACCTGATGACAGGTGCCCTTTAAACAAGGAGATCAGACAGAGCTTAATAGAACACTTGTGACCACCGCTGCTAGGGTACAGAGGTGGACATATCTAAGGACAGCTATCTTGTTTTTAAAGAACAACATGGCTACATTTATGGGAAATTATCTTCACACCAGTAATCACATGCAATTGAAGAAACGTATATACGAACTAAATGTGAATGCATAAATGGGAATACCCCTTTAAATGAAATCTGCACACATTCATATTTATATGAAAACGATTATAGTTACAATATTTGTCTACAGAAGTTTAAATTTGATGCGTAAACTACAATTTGCATTAAAATCTTAAAGGCTATAGCTGAATCTAACAGGTTTCCTCTCTATAAACACATAACAACAAAACTATATGAGATGAATTATAGATGCTATGACATTAACTTGACATTAAAGAAGTCAAACTCATTCTGCACCCTTTCCTTTGATAAATGGAAGTAGTTTGTAACACTGACTGTTTTGCACTTTGATGTGCTCCAGTGTAAGTTAGACATTTTGATATTAGCTGTTGAACACCCTCAATAAAAAATGTCTATTTGTAGCTGCCTTGAATTTCCATCTGGATTAGCCTGTAAACAGAAACGTTATCTACTGGCAGCCACTGCAAAGATTCTAGCAACTAAGATCCTATCATTTTTAATGTCCTAGTCTTCAATCTGCATTATTCTGGTTATCATGACGGTTATTCCTTGTTCCAAACTACATAAAGTTATATCATTTCTTGCAATGCTGAGAGCTAACAAGCTTTTAACAGCCGATACTGATAACTATCCAATAGTTATAGCTATAAAGGTAAACTTAGACAACTTTTATGCTACTTCATGCTACTTTACTACACAAACATTCTTGTTAGCCAACATTTACCAAAAGTGTCTACAGAATGTTGTACCATTGGCTAATAAATATTGGTATATTTCTTTTGCTTTGCTTTTTCATTTTTTTTTTCAATTACAGAGAAGTGCAGTAAAGGTATATAGGTGAATATACTTTTAAATTTTTTTTCTATTGGCAAAATAGGGTAAAAAATATTGAGCATTAATGGCATTATTGTTGGATATTCACTTACAATTGAGCAAACACCCTCTGAAGAATCATGAATTATATATTAAAGTAGGTGTCTCTTTTATTACCGTATATACTCGAGTATAAGCCGAGTTTTTCAGCACAATTTTTGTGCTGAAAATTCCCCACTCGGCTTATACTCGGGTATATAAAAAAAATAAACTCAATACTCACTATTCCGACGGCCCGGGCAGCTCCGCTTCCATCTTCATGTCCGCGGCGGGTCCGCGGCAGCTCCGTCTGCAGCGCCTCTTCTCCTTCAGGCCGGCGCTAGGACCGCGACATCCCCGTACGCACGACCCGGCCGACACACAACTGTGACATCAGCAACTGTGATGTCACAGTTATGTGCCGACCGGGCCATGCGTACTGAGACATCGCGATCCTAGCGCTGGCCTAAAGGAGAAGAGGCGCTGCAGACGGAGATGCCGCTGACCCGCCGCGGACATGAAGATGGAAGCGGAGCTGCCCGGGCTGTTGGAATGGTGAGTACTGAGTTTATTATTTTTGGGGGCTGGCAGGCTGGCTGTATACAACGGGGGGCTGGCAGGCTGGCTGTATACAACGGGGGGCTGGCAGGCTGGCTGTATACAACGGGGGGCTGGCAGGCTGGCTGTATACAACGGGGGGCTGACAGGCTGGCTGTATACAACGGGGGGCTGACAGGCTGGCTGTATACAACGGGGGGCTGACAGGCTGGTTGTATACAATGGGGGGCTGACAGGCTAGCTGTATACAACGGGGGGCTGACAGGCTGGCTGTATACAACGGGTGGCTGACAGGCTGGCTGTATACAACGGGGGGCTGACAGGCTGGCTGTATACAACGGGGGGCTGACAGGCTGGCTGTATACAACAGGGGGCTGACAGGCTGGCTGTATACAACAGGGGGCTGACACGCTGGCTGTATACAACAGGGGGCTGACACGCTGGCTGTATACAACAGGGGGCTGACAGGCTGGCTGTATACAACAGGGGGCTGACAGGCTGGCTGTATACAACAGGGGGCTGACAGGCTGGTTGTATACAACAAGGGGCTGGCTATATACTGGGGAGGCTGTGACCAATGCATTTCCCACCCTCGGCTTATACTCGAGTCAATAGGTTTTTCCAGTTTTTTGTGTTAAAATTAGGGGCCTCGGCTTATACTCGGGTCGGCTTATACGGGTCGGTATTTAGGCATATCCCTTGCTCTCTTCTAAAAAAGAAAGAATTGTAAAAAAAAGATAATAAGATATAAGCCTAGAAAAAAAAGCCAGAACACAAACTTAGTCTACTTAACCCCTTATCTCTGAACCTGTTGTCCACATAATACCCAGGCCATTCGGCCATTCTTTTTTTTTTTTCCGTCAATGCCTTCTACAAGCTATAGCCTTTTTATTTTTCTGTATAGACAAAAGGAAGTTTTTATTAGCACAATTTGGGTTTCGTATATCCTACTGGCAAACTTTCATTAACATGTTTTGAATGCATAACCCTCTTCAAGTAAAAAAAGAATTATAAAAAAAGAAAAAAGGCATAAGCCCCTTAATTTAGAAGTGCTAGCAACTATAATACAAAACATATACCAATTCACCCACTATTAGTAATCTAAGTTTACTGTAAAATGTTCACATGACACATAAAAAAATTACTGTATATACTTGAGTATAAGCCGAGACCGCTAATTTTACCACCAAAAACTGGGAAAACCTATTGACTCAAGTATAAGCCGAGGGTGGGAAATGGATTGGTCACAGACCCCCCCCCCAGTATATAGCCAGCCAGCCCCCTATAGTATACAGCCTGCCCCTAGTAGTATATAGCCACCCCAGCCTACCCCCAGTAGTATACAGCCATCCCAGCCTGCCACCAGTAATATACAGCCACCCCAGCCTGCCCCCAGTAGTATACAGCCTGCCCCCAGTAGTATACAGCACTGCCCAGCCTGCCCCCAGTAGTATACAGCACTGCCCAGCCTGCCCCCAGTAGTATACAACACTGCCCAGCCTGCCCCCAGTAGTATAAAGCAAAGCCCAGCCTGTCCCCAGTATTATACAGAACAGCCCAGCCTTCCCCCAGTAGTATACAGCACAGCCCGGCCAGCCCCCAGTAGTATACAGCACTGCCCAGCCTGCCCCCAGTAGTATACAGAACTGCCCAGCCTGCCCCCAGTAGTATATAGCCCAGCCCAGCATTAAAAAAAAGAATAAACTTATATACTCACCCTCCGGTGGCCCTGATCTGCAGCGCTGCTCCCCCTATGTCCGCGCAGGTCCTCTTCTGGCTTCCGTGCCCATCATCTGTACATCGCGCTGGGCGCCGCCATTGCTCTCTCTCGGACGGCGCCTAGTATGACGTCAGCAGCGGCACCCGGGAGAGAGCAATGGCGGCGTCCAAGCACGATGTGCAGAAGACGGAAGACGAGCGCGGAAGCCATAAGAGGACCCACTCGGAAATCGGGGGAACAGCGCTGCAGATCGGGGCCACCAGAGGGTGAGTATATAAGCTTATTATTTTTAAAGTATTTTTTAAGTGACTTGTGACTCGTGTATAAGCCGAGGGACGTTTTTCAGCACATTTTTTGTGCTGAAAAACTCGGCTTATACACGAGTATATACGGTAAATAACGAAAATAAATAAGTTTAATAAAAAATTATGATGAGGATAATAATAATAAAAATAATAATAAAAGTACAGAAGAACACAAACTTAGCCTACTTAACTCCTAATCTTTGCACCTGTTTTGCACCCTAAAGCAGCCCCATTTCTTTCTGAGGTGGGGTGGTCAACTGCCCTGGGAAATGCCAGAATGTAGCAGGTGGGGGGGAGTCAGCATCCCCACCCTAGCACATAAAAAAATAAACTCAGCACTCACCTTCTGTCGCTCCATGCAGCTCCTCTTCTCTCAAGGATACCTCTACATTAATGCAGGCAGAGCCAGGTCCATGCACAGACCTGAATCTGCCCATGCAACTGCTGAGGAATCCAGCAGAAGAGGAGCTGTTAAAAGCTCTGGAAGATGAGTACTGTGTTTATTTTTCTTATGTACTGAGGGCAGTGTGGTGGATAGCTATATACTGGGGGGCAGTGTTCTGGATACATATATAAAAGGAGGAAGTGTGCTAGATACATATATACTGGGGTGCGGTGTGCTTGATAACTATATTCTAAAGTCAGTGTGCTGGATGATACATATATATATATATATATATATATATATATATATATATATATATATATATATATATATATGGGGCAGTGTGCTGGATATATATTTACAGGAGGCATTGTGCTGGATACATACGGTGCCGTCATCATGGCACTGTGTTCAAGGGTTCCCCCATTTTCCAATGAAAAAGGGGGATTCTGAGGGGCTCACAGCAACCACTAATCTCCCTATTCCCGAACACTATATGAGGAAAAAAGTTGAGCATGGATTTTTTTTTCAAGGAGGGGGGGAATGTGTCAGGACATTTCATTAAAGGGGGGTAATCTGTCAGGACATTTCATTAAAGGGGTGGGCATTTAATTAAAAAGAGCCATCTGGGTGGACATTTCAATAAAGGGGGCATAGAGTCATCCATAACAACCTTCTGTGGCAGAGAGTTCCATAGTCTCACTACTCTTACAGTAAAGAACCTTTGTCTATGTTGATGGTAAAATGCCCTGATGAGAATGCACAGCTGCCGCGATTCACTACCAGCGTGCGCCCGATATCCTGCATGTGTCACTTCAACGCTCAGGTCCACCAAAGTTCACCTTCTTCTTCCTGCTGCATGTAAGTGCTTGGCTTGTGACACAATTTAAATGTTAAATCCTGCACTTAGTCCGAATCAGTCGAATCGTTCGATGGCCCATCCCCCCCCACCGTTTTCTGTCGCATGAAAACTGGAGCCAATGCACCAAAATCCGATCGCGTGCGCCAAAATCCTCAGTTGAATGCGGCACAAATCAGAAATCGTTGGAATATCCGACGATATCCTTAGTAAATAATAAATATCCGGGGACCCTTAGTAAATGAGCCCCTATGTGTTGCAGCCTCATGATGTCATAGTATGTGCAGGCAGAGTGCACGGACCTGACTATACCCATGCTACTGCTGAGGAATCCCGGCAGAAGAGGAGCTGTTGGAAGTTGTGGAAGATAAGTACTGCGTTTATTTTTCTTATGTACTGAGGTCAGTGTGCTGGATACATATATAAAAGGAGGAAGTGTGCTAGATACATACATACTGGGGTGCTGTGTGCTGGATACCTATTTACTAAAGGCAATGTGCTGGATGCTTAAATACTGGTGGTCAGTGTGGCTGATACATATATACTCGGGGGGGGGGGGGCAGTGTGCTAGATACATATTTACATTAGGCAGTGTGCTGGTTACATACAGGGTCGCCATCATGGGACTGTGTTCAAGGGCCTCCCCCCCTTTCCAATGAAAAGGGGGTGGTCTGAGGGGCTCACCTTACCCACTAAACTCCCCATTCCCAAAAGGTGAGGCATCTGTCAGGACATTTCATTAAAGGGGGGCATTTGGCTGGACATTTCATTAAAGGGGGCATCTGGGTGGACATTTCATTAAAGGGGGCGCGCGCCGGGTCCCAGTGCATGGAGAGGGCTCGCGGGCCGAGCCCTCTCCATAGCCGGTAAGTCTTTGCTGCATATTGCCGCCGGCAATGCTGCCGGCAGCTTCAAAGAGATTGCGCCGCATGGGCGCCGCCATCTTGTCGTGGATCGCTGCTCCCCGATGACGTCACGGGGAGCAGCAATCCGTCGCCATGGTAACCTCGGGTGTTCCGAACACCCGAGGCTACTTCGTTTTAACCCATGCATTACAATGTGCTAATTGCACATTGTAATGCATGGGGAGTAAAATCCACATATACTGCCATACTGTAGTATGGCAGTATATGATAGGATCGATCAGACTACCTAGGGTTAGAGTACCCTAGGGAGTCGGAAAAATAGTAAAAGTAAAAATAAAAAAAAGTTAAAAAAAAAAAATTATAATAAAAAAACCTAAAAATTCAAATTACCCCCCTTTCCCTAGAACTGATATAAAAATAAATAAACAGTAAAAATCATAAACACATTAGGTATCGCCGCGTCCGAAAATGCCCGATCTATCAAAATATGGTAATGTTTTTTCACTATCTTTAACCCCGTAACGGAAAATAGCGTCCAAAGTCGAAAATGGCATTTTTTTGCCATTTTGAAAAATATAAAAAAATTAATAAAAAGTGATCAAAAGGTCGTACAGTCCCAAAAATTATAGTAATGAAAACGGCATCAAAATTTGCAAAAAATGACACTATCCACAGCTCCGTACACCAAAGTATGAAAAAGTTATTGGCCCCAGAAGATGGCAAAATAAAAAAAAAAATTTTGTACAGGAGGTTTTAATTTTTTTAAATGTATGAAAACATTATAAAACCTATACAAATTTGGTATCCACGTGATGCCAGGGGGCATCTGGCAGGGCATTTTGTTAAAGGGGGGTATCTGGAAGGACATTTAATTAAAGGGGAGCATCTGGGGTGGACATTTCTTTAAAGGGGGCATCTGGCAAGACATTTCTTTAAAGAGGGGCATCTATTGTGGACATTTCATTAAAGCGGGGCATCTGGCAGGGCATTTTGTTAAAGGGGGGTATCTGGCAGGACATTTAATTAAAGGGGAGCATCTGGGGTGGACATTTCAGCAAAGGGGACATCTGGGGTGGACATTTCATTAAACTGGGGCATCTGTCAGGACACTTTATTAAACTGGGCATCTTAGGTGGACATTGCATTTATGAGGGGCATCTTTCAAGATATTTCATTAAAGGGGGCATCTGGCAGGACATTTCATTAAATAGGTGCATCTATGGTGGACATTTCATTAAAGTGGGGCATCTGGCAGGACATTTTGTTAAATGGGTTCTTCTGGCAGGACATTTTGTTATAGGGTGCATCTGGGGGTGGACATTGCATTTATGGGGGCATCTGGCAGGACATTTCATTAAAGGGGTGCAACTATGGTGGACATTTC
Organism: Engystomops pustulosus; assembly: GCF_040894005.1. Lineage (NCBI taxonomy): Eukaryota > Metazoa > Chordata > Amphibia > Anura > Leptodactylidae > Engystomops > Engystomops pustulosus. The sequence goes on from NC_092411.1 coordinate 185,839,890, forward strand.
ATTAAAGTGGGGCATCTGGCAGGGCAATTTGTTAAAGGGGTTCTTCTAGCAGGACATTTCATTAAAGTGGGCATATGGCAGGACATTTCATTAAAGGGGGCATCTGGCAGGGCATTTTGTTAAAGGGGGGTATCTGGAAGGACATTTAATTAAAGGGGAGCATCTGGGGTGGACATTTCTTTAAAGGGGGCATCTGGCAAGACATTTCTTTAAAGAGGGGCATCTATTGTGGACATTTCATTAAAGCAGGGCATCTGGCAGGGCATTTTGTTAAAGGGGGGTATCTGGCAGGACATTTTATTAAAGGGGAGCATCTGGGGTGGACATTTCAGCAAAGGGGGCATCTGGGGTGGACATTTCATTAAACTGGGGCATCTGTCAGGACACTTTATTAAACGGGGCATCTTGGGTGGACATTGCATTTATGAGGGGCATCTTTCAAGATATTTCATTAAAGGGGGCATCTGGCAGGACATTTCATTAAATAGGTGCATCTATGGTGGACATTTCATTAAAGTGGGGCATCTGGCAGGACATTTTGTTAAATGGGTTCTTCTGGCAGGACATTTTGTTATAGGGTGCATCTGGGGGTGGACATTGCATTTATGGGGGCATCTGGTAGGACATTTCATTAATGGGGCATCTGGAGTGGACATTTCATTAAAGGGGGCATCTGGTAGGACATTTCATTAAAGAGGTGCATCTATGGTGGACATTTCATTAAAGTGGGGCATCTTGCAGGGCATTTTGTTAAAGGGGTTCTTCTGGCAGGACATTTTGTTAAAGGGGGCATCTGGGGTGGACATTTCATTAAAGGGGGGCATCTGGCAGGACATTTCATTAAAGAGGTGCATCTATGGTGGACATTTCATTAAAGTGGGGCATCTGGCAGGGCAATTTGTTAAAGGGGTTCTTCTGGCAGGACATTTCATTAAAGGGGGCATCTGGCAGGACATTTCATTAAAGTGGGGCATCTATGGTGGACATTTCATTAAAGTGGGGCATCTGGCAGGACATTTTGTTAAAGGGGGTCTTCTGGCAGGGCATTTGGTTAAAGGGGGCATCTGGAGTGGACATTTCATTAAAGGGGGCATCTGGCAGGGCATTTTGTTAAAGGGGGTATCTGGAAGGACATTTAATTAAAGGGGAGCATCTGGGGTGGACATTTCAGCAGAGGGGGCATCTGGGGTGGACATTTCTTTAAAGGGGGCATCTGGCAAGACATTTCTTTAAAGAGGGGCATCTATTGTGGACATTTCATTAAAGCGGGGCATCTGGCAGGGCATTTTGTTAAAGGGGGGTATCTTGCAGGACATTTATTTAAAGGGGAGCATCTGGGGTGGACATTTCAGCAAAGGGGGCATCTAGGGTGGACATTTCATTAAACTGGGGCATCTGTCAGGACACTTTATTAAACGGGGCATCTTGGGTGGACATTGCATTTATGAGGGGCATCTTTCAAGACATTTCATTAAAGGGGGGCATCTGGCAGGACATTACATTAAAGAGGTGCTTCTATGGTGGACATTTCATTAAAGTGGGGCATCTGGCAGGGCAATTTGTTAAAGGGGTTCTTCTGGCAGGACATTTCGTTAAAGGGGGCATCTGGGGTGGACATTTCATTAAAGAGGGGCATCTGGTAGGACATTTCATTAATGGGGGCATCTGGGGTGGACATTTCATTAAAGGGGGGCATCTGGTAGGACATTTCATTAATGGGGGCATCTGGAGTGGACATTTAATTGAAGGGGGACATCTGGCAGAACATTTCATTAAAGAAGGGCATCTGGCAGAACATTTCATTATAGAGGAGCATCTGGGATGGTCATTTTATTAAAGAGGGACTTCTGTGGTGGACATTTCATTAAAGGGGGCACCTGGGGTAGACATTTCCTTATCTGCTATTGATTGGGAGGCTGACTACAGACTGGAGTGGGCACGTGCTGGGGCTATCTATATAATGATTGGGCACGTGCAGGGGTTATCTATATACTGAGTAGGCATGTGCAAAGTCTTGCTTGTCATTGCTTAAAAATGTTTTGTTAAAAAAAATTGTATATACAATGTATACAATGTTATGCATCAATGTGAGAATGGACACTGCAGGGGAGGGGGGGGGCAAAAGTCTTCCAGTCAGGGGCCCCAAAATTCCTAGTGACGGCCATGGATAGATATACACTGTGAGCATTGTTCTGGGCAACCCTATATGCTGGGGAAGGCTACTGAGTATTTCATTAGCGAGTGAAGCCTGTAACCAACATATTTCCAACCCTAGGCTTGTAATGTAATCAGTAAGTTTTGCAATTTTTTTTTAAATATTATTTTTAAAAGGGGTACAGTATCTAATATAGGGGAGCACAGGAAATATTTAATAAAGGAGTGTAGTATTAAATTAAATAGGGGCACAGTATATATCTAATTGAGGAGGCATTGTGTATATATGTGTATATATATATATATATATATATATATATATATATACACTCACCGGCCACTTTATTAGGTACACCATGCTAGTAACGAGTTGGACCCCCTTTTGCCTTCAGAACTGCCTCAATTCTTCGTGGCATAGATTCAACAAGGTGCTGGAAGCATTCCTCAGAGATTTTGGTCCATATTGACATGATGGCATCACACAGTTGCCGCAGATTTGTCGGCTGCACATCCATGATGCGAATCTCCCGTTCCACCACATCCCAAAGATGCTCTATTGGATTGAGATCTGGTGACTGTGGAGGCCATTTGAGTGCAGTGAACTCATTGTCATGTTCAAGAAACCAGTCTGAGATGATTCCAGCTTTATGACATGGCGCATTATCCTGCTGAAAGTAGCCATCAGATGTTGGGTACATTGTGGTCATAAAGGGATGGACATGGTCAGCAACAATACTCAGGTAGGCTGTGGCGTTGCAACGATGCTCAATTGGTACCAAGGGGCCCAAAGAGTGCCAAGAAAATATTCCCCACACCATGACACCACCAGCCTGAACCGTCGATACAAGGTAGGATGGATCCATGCTTTCATGTTGTTGAAGCCAAATTCTGACCCTACCATCCGAATGTCGCAGCAGAAATCGAGACTCATCAGACCAGGCAACGTTTTTCCAATCTTCTACTGTCCAATTTCGATGAGCTTGTGCAAATTGTATCCTCAGTTTCCTGTTCTTAGCTAAAAGGAGTGGCACCCGGTGTGGGCTGCTGTAGCCCATCTGCCTTAAAGTTCGAGGTACTGTGTTTTCAGAGATGCTCTTCTGCCTACCTTGGTTGTAAGGGTGGCGATTTGAGTCACTTTTGCCTTTCTATCAGCTCGAACCAGTCTGCCCATTCTCCTCTGACCTCTGGCATCAACAAGGCATTTCCGCCCACAGAACTGCCGCTCACTGGATGTTTTTTCTTTTTCGGACCATTCTCTGTAAACCCTAGAGATGGTTGTGCGTGAAAATCCCAGTAGATCAGCAGTTTCTGAAATACTCAGACTAGCCCTTCTGGCCCCAACAACCATGCCATGTTCAAAGGCACTCAAATCACCTTTCTTCCCCATACTCACCTCTCTTCCCCATACTGATGCTCGGTTTGAACTGCAGGAGATTGTCTTGACCATGTCTACATGCCTAAATGCACTGAGTTGCCGCCATGTGATTGGCTGATTAGAAATGAAGTGTTATCGAGCAGTTGGACAGGTGTACCTAATAAAGTGGCCGGTGAGTATATATATATATATATATATATATATATATACACATATACAATAAATGGAACATAATATATAAGCAAAGTGTATACATGTCTAATATAGGGGGTACATTTGTACTTCTTTCAGAGACACAGAATATTAATTAAATGGAGCAGCACTCAGCAATTTCAATCATCTCCATAGAGTTTAATGGAGGAGAACAGTTATGTGTGGCCGTCTGCTCCATTACTGGGACGAGGGGTCCGATGTGGGACCCCATCGCACACCTCGTTTTCATAATCAATGGGGGTCTCATCTTTGAGACCCCCACCAATCAGAAAGTTAGGCCCTTTAAATATTATGTATACTTTGATGGGGAGTCATGTTAAAGAATTTTTATCATCTTTTTAAGCTGCTGTTCTGAATATTCATTGTTTGCATTCTTCAAAGCTAGTTTTCTCCCTGTGGTTACTAGCTCATTGCAAGTGATGCCTTAATGGTATATAGCATGTGATCAATAGGGTCATTGATATGTATACAGATGCATCATCACATATATGTCTTATAGAGAGGAGCACAGTATGTATATGCAAAATATTTTAAAAGGAGGATGGTATTTAACCCCTTAGTGACAGCCCATACGGAATTCTCCATCGGTTCGGTTAGGCTAGGCCAACGGGTTTCTCTGGTTCTAACAGTCCGGATCTGAACGACTGTTAACCAGTTTGATCCCGTGGTCAATGCTGTGACCGCGGGATCTACATATCTCCTCCCGGCACTCCACATTTATTTATAACAATTTATATAATTTTTTGTGTGATGGATGATCAAAACATTTTTATAAGTTTTTTTTGTCATATGTGATAAATGCTATTATAGTTTTGTAGTCAGGGCAGTGGATGTACAATCTGTGTGTAATTTTACATTTTTGTTTTAAGAAATTGACAATTTCTGTGTGTTAGTATCTAGGTGATATGTTCCTGACATCACTTGATCTCTATATAATTCACTACACTATTTATGTCTTGCAGTGCATTATATGTCCCTGACAGGCAGGTCTAATAGATGGCTATGCCAGGCAGCTTTGGGGTCCTTCAGTGGACCCTGGACTGCCGAGGGAAACCATCAGCACCCTATGATCATTGCTGTGGGGTGCCAGTAGGTGACAGAGAGAGGGCGCTCCCTCTGCACCTGCTTAGTAAACATGGTCCACATTTGACCATTGTGCCTAAGGGAATAAACACCCAGGATCAGAGCTTTTCCGATCCCAATGTTAAGATACCTAGGTCCTGGAAAATTCTGATGCTATGGTCATTAAGGGGTTAATGCTCCCAGTTTGGAATAATGTTGTCAATTCCCAAATATTCAATAATTAAAATATGGTTGCTGTCAAGTTGCCAAATATTTTACTGAAAATCTGGAATTTCTAGCTATGGGCAATGTGTTGTGTTCACTATGTTATTATTGTTATTTGCATATAAATTATAGAAGAGAAATCGTAGAGTTTTCACTATAGAAGGGTATGAAAAGTCAATCTTCTATTGTAAGAAAAAAAAACCTTTTTTCTGTGGATTGATAGGATTTCATTTTCTTCTTACAATGACCACCTGCACCATTCCAAAGAATAGATGTATTTCAGATGAAAAAATAATGGATATCCCAGCAGGCAGGGGGTGAAAAAGTGCTTATTTGTAAATGTTATTTGGTATGAGTTTACTGATCAGATTGGAAGCCATCTTAATTTAAATGATAAAAGATTTTTTTTCTCTATACAGTTCCATTTTTATGTCACTTCTGTAGAAAACTTAGATTTCCCACAAGAAAAATATTGCTTCTCATATCCTAGGAGACTTTCACTACTAATGATTTTGAGGAAGAAATCATATTTCAAATGTGAAACGTAGCAGTAATAGTTATTAGGAGATATGGTGAGGTTTGAAATCATGTGCAATTTCTAGCAAAGGCAAGAATAAGTATTTAACCCTATTTCTGGTTAGAATTTTGGAATATTGCTATAAGCCATATTAAATTGACAAATTCCTGTTTGTTTTTGTAATGTGTAAAGATTATAGCAATCACAATTCCATACAGTATAGGGTGCTTGAGGAGGGTGGTTGAGGTGTTGAGGAGGGGTGAGGAGGTAAGTTCAGATTAAAGCCCTCCCCAACTTGGTTGCTGAGTTTTTATAATAGTCAGACCTACAGGCCTTTTAATCTACAGTTGTTTAGGGTTAGAAAACTTTTTGCAGGTTGTGTATGTCATTGCTGCACAGATATAATTTCTTGGGAGGAGTTAAGATACAATACTTGACATCCTGTGGGTAATTGTGACACAATTTTTAAAATAATTCATATCAAATTATTTTGTCAAATTCAACTAAAGTGGCAAATTTTTCTGAATGCCTTATTTTGTGCACCTTCGTTCTGTATGATGACCCTTGGCCTTTCACCTGACCAAACCATTTTGCTATACTGTATTGCACTTTGCATATATTTATTCCTCAATCCGTTTATTTACATTGCTCGTCTATCTCTGGCAATCTTATTGACAGTGACGGCCAAGCCCTACGCTCTACAGTTTCCATTTTTGTTATAGTACTGAATGAAACAGCAAGGCGCATTTTCGATCTGTTACTCCATCAATTATTAAGAATGGACCCCCTTTCTTGTTTTAACTGAGGGTCAGTTCTTCTAATATTGCTGTCAGAAAATGTGGACAGAGAAATGTAGAAATCGACAATAATTTGCTTAACTATCTGGTTTATAAGAAAATTGGTGATACATACGTTAAAAAAGAATTCGTCTTTTATATCATAGAGTAGACCAGTAAACCTTAAAATAAGAGGTACAAATTTTAATTGGAATTGCTTCTAACAACCCGCAGTGTGCTACATACACACTTTACCTAGGGGCCATGGTAGGGCTTACTTAGCACTAGGTTCATTAATATGTAATCAGTCCTGGGCTCTCCTCCGAAGACTCTATGGTTGCTTAACAATGGACAAAGAAAGTTGCCAAACTGTAGAATTCTCCTAAAGCTGGCTAGATTTTAGAGAAAGAACAAGTACAAGAGTGCAGAAAAAGGTGTATAGCAATAGGATTAAACAGAATATGGCCGCATTGCCAGCCATTTTGGCAGTCTCTTGCTTATATTTTGAATACAAATAAGCGATAGAACAGCTCAGCAGATTTAAGAGATTGTGGCAGATTTACTTACCCGGTCCGTTCACGATCCAGCGGCGCGTTCTCTGCGGTGGATTCGGGTCCGGCCGGGATTCACTAAGGTAGTTCCTCCGCCGTCCACCAGGTGGCGCTGCTGCGCTGAAAAGCATCTGAACGCCCTGGAATTCACCGGGCCGGACCAAGTGAAGGTAAGCGCGTCCCAAGCGACACTTTTTGTTTTAAATGCTGCGTTTTTTCCGAATCCGTCGGGTTTTCGCTCGGACACGCCCCCCGATTTCCATCGCGTGCATGCCGGCGCCGATGCGCCACAATCCGATTGCGTGCGCCAAAATCCCGGGGCAATACAGGGAAAATCGGCGCAAATCGGAAATATTCGGGTAACACGTCCGGAAAATGCAAATCGGGCCCTTAGTAAATGACCCCCATTGTGTTGTTCTTTCTTACTTGAACATTTCTATTTTATCTGACAGCAGTAAGAGAAAACTAATTTTTATTACCTAATACAACTGTCATACAATCTTCCATAACTACATCCAAAAGGGCAAGGCTTGGAAAAACAAATGTGCAATATGTATAATTTTTGTAGAACTATGAAAAGCAGTTGCAGTTCATGATACACAACCATCTACTAGGTAATTTTGAGATTTAAAGTGTAACTGTCATTCTGAAGCAAAAAAAAACAAAAAAAAAGTTTTATTCTGCTCCAGGTGTCCCTGGGAATCATTCCTCAAAGTATTTTGCCTCTCGGTCCTCATTTAGTACCTTTTTTGGCCCATAGAAACCATGGTTTCCAGCACCTGCCTCTTGTGACTTCATCACAAGCAAGGGCTGCTGACCAATGAAACCATATCTATCTACCTATGTATAGGTACACCTGCCTGCTGCCATTCCTGAGCAAGCTCTGCACTGCTGGTAGCCCGATCCCGAAGCTGAAACACTTTTAAGAGATGGTCCTGGAGCTTGCTGGTCCTTCTTGGGTGCCCTGGAGCCATTTTGGCAACAATGAAACCTCTCTCCTTGAATTCCTTGTTGATGTGATAGATTATTGACTGTGGTGTAATCTTTCTATCTGAAACTTCAGCATAGCACATGAGGGGACAACTTGAAGACTAAGGGAGTAAAATTGCCTTCCCTACAATATATCAAAAGTTTTTTGAAATGGCGATTACTTTTTAAGCCTCATGTCTAGACAAGCCATACAACTTTAAATATGAAGAAAACATGATGCATTGTTAAAGGGGTTGTCCACTTTCAGCAAATAATTTATATGTAATATTCCTATATATTTTCTGTATCAATTCCTCATGATATTCTAGATCTCTACTTGCTGTCCTGCTTTAGAAAGAATTTATGTTTTATTTCCAGTGGATATAAATTTGTCTATGGTCATGTGATGTCACACAGGTGCATGGATCCTTAGTTGCTGCAGTTGAAACAGATACACAAAAATTCTATAACTTTTCATTACATAAACAATATCAATTATTTGTTGGAAGTGGACAACCCCTTAAAAGCTCTTGGAGTACACTTTGCATCCCATTTTAATAAGAAAGCTTAGCATTATGATCCTTTAATCTTCAAAAATTTGATATGGAGTGATGTCCTGTTATTATATTGTATATTATGAAATATTATATGTATTCAATGGCATTTATGACAACAGACTATATATTTTGGTAATTGCAATAATTATTCTCTTGCAAATTGAGGGGATCATTTTATTGACTTTTTTTGTCTTAACGACTGTACATAATTCCTTATAGATCTAAAATATCCCAGTATTATGTTTTTCATAACAGAAAATTACTGTACGCAAACCTTTGGGTCTTCACTTCAGTAGTTCACTTCAGGAGTTATAAAAATTGTTCATGAAGGAATCAGTCCTTTCCCTAATACTTGGTCCTAAGAGTGACATAACGCACATGCCCTACTCATCTTATGTCTCACATAAGACAGCTAGAACATTGGTCATAGAAAACACCAACCAGTCCATTGGAAAGAGCAGAGACTGTCATGGGCCTTAGCTAAAACACACAGCACACACTTCTTTACTTGGATTCTTTCACCCTCTGGGGGGATGAACTTCTCCATATGACCATATCATTGGTATTAGTAAGACAGAGCTGGAAACCAACTACCTCTGGGCTGTTATTATAGACGTTTACATTTTTTTTTAGAAGTGATCATGTAACCCCTCCATCTTTTCAAAGCAGCTGGTAGGGAGCTTGGTAACTCTTTAAGTATTTCACAATTAAAAGAAAATAGAAGTTCTTTTTGGAATTTTAAAATGTTGTCAGTAAAATGTATTTTTAGCCCTAAAATGTACATACAATGTATGTGTCAGGATTTGGGATACGTGGATCCACTGGACCACCGCTTGATGTGGTACTAGCAGAGACCTGGGACTGGAGTCTAAGTGGCACCTGATCTTCGCCAGAGCCCGCTGCAAAGCAGGATGGGCTTGCTGCGGCAGGATACCACCAGGTCGTTCCACAGGTGCAACTAGCCTGCGGTGGCAGCCGAGGTCGTGGTACCTTAACAGAGGACAGTCTCCTGTTCGGGCACAAGGTCAGAGATGCAGCATCCAATCCGGGGTCAGCAAGGGGAGGTCTAGGAAGATGGGGAAGGGAACACAGGCACACATGACACAGAAACAGGTACACATGGGAGCAGGAACGCAGGATACACAGGAACACACCGGAACGCTGGAACGCCTTTTCTAAGGCTGTGAGGCACAAAGATCTGGCAAGGGTCACAGGAAGAGGCAGGAATCTATCTGGGAAGGCGGCAGGACAAGTATTGGCGTGCTGGCCCTATAAATCCTTGCGAGCAGGCTCGTTCGCACCCTTGTAAACGGGGACGCGCGTGCCGAACCTTGGGAGCTGCAGAGACCACCACTGGAGCCAGGAGAGGTGAGTTCTCGGGGAGTAAATGGACGGGACAGGGATCATGGGAGCACCCTTGACAGCATGCAGAATAAAAGGGGAAAATGCATCTAAGGATTTGCTTTCCAGTTTTTCCCAAGTACGAGAATTCCCTACATGGGAACAATGGGGTATAGAAGTGAAGGATGACCATTGAGCTTTTGTAGGGCAATAGTTTTTAGGTACCATGACTTGTTTTCAGAAGCCCTAAGATACCAGAATAATTAAAACCCCCAGCAAATCAACCCATTTTTAAAACTTTTAGGGAATTAATTATTTTCCACAGCTGGGATGTACAGTGATGTAGTCTTTCACAAATTATTCATACAATCCTCTGGTCCTCCATGGTTTGGGCTTCAGTTTCATGTTCAGGAAAACGTGGAAAAATGGTTGATTGACTGCTGAGCATGGTTGTGATTGGCTAACTGAGACATGTGACCCTGCTGTACTGCTGTACACATGTCCCGTTAAATAGAGAAAGCAGAACTAGGGAGAGGCTACTGATCTTGCTAGGGTCATTCAGACAGGGAGTTAAACCGAACAACTTCTGTGATTAGGGACAGGTGGAAATCTGAAATAATTACCCTATATAGGCGCAACCTTGGATTCAGGCACTTACATGTAAGCCTCCTAGTCTGCAGAGCTCCACTCTCTCCACTTCTCTCCGACAACCCAATATGAAACAGCACAGCAGAGCACATGTGTCTGACAAGCTGCACCCTAGTGATCCACCTCAGTAGTGGCTTCTATCATCTCCTGGAACGGATCGTCCAGTGCTGATCTTTGCTGCCTTCCTGAAATTGTGGCCAGTATTCCTCTTTAGACACTAGTTTGATCATCCTGCTACTCGGGGACACTTCTCTGTACTATCTGCAAGCTCCCAGGATTACTTTTTTCTCTTCTGCCTTTGAGCTGCTGCTTTGCAGATTATAAATTATAAACAGTGGCTGCAAGTGGTGTTAACACTGGCTGAGCTCTGCTGCTATAATATACAGGTGCTACACTGCTCAGGGTCCTGCTTCTCAGTCTACGCCACCTTCAGTCTGGAGTGTTTTGTCCCAAATTTGCACCTAAATCAAAACATTGCTAATGATGAATCATTAGTAGATGCAGCAAAACATCTGAATTGATAGGATAAATTAGGAAAACTTTTCCTAAGTGGTAGATTTCCTTTAAAGAATGTCAACTTAATTCAATTCACATGTTAAAACAGGGTCCGAGAAGAAAATCCTTATTTTGCACCTGCCCTGGACCAGGTGCAGATTTGCGACAAAAAATTCACAATAGCAAACAAAAAAAGTTGTGCATAAGTAAAAAGTGGCACGGAACATCAGGAAAGTAAACATTCATAAAGCACAGTGCACAAGTTGCATATAAAAACGTACTTGAAAAACGACAACAAAAGTCACAGTAAAGAGACGCAAAAAAAGAAAGAAATAACAAGTGAAAATGAAGGTATATGTCTCCCAGGGTCTCATATTAATATTTGCTCCTAAAAATGCACCAGGTCTTATTTTCAGGAGATATGTTATAATATATAATTTTCCAAGGTGTTAATCACACATCATGTTTTTAGACTTCTTGTAGGTCATACTTGATGTTAAGGAGGCTACCTTTCAAGGTAGCAAAAGGAGGTATTGTTTTCCATTTAACACCTTGGAAAACGTATTTGCATTATTCCCAGAATTCCCTAGTGGAGCATCTATGGCTTTAAGTCTCCACATGCCTTTAAGGTGGCCTTAATTGGCATTGTCTCCTTAAGGAGAACACCTACTGTCTGATCCTAGTCAATAGCCTCTCACAAAGCCAAATCAGTTCCCTACACTGTACTGAGGAGACCCAACCAGGTCGAAACAGTGCTGTCTACAGTTGGGAGTCTGTTCCTTATGGAATAGATATACTGGTTTGGCTTAATCCCACATCATGTTTTTAGACTTCTTGTAGGTCATACTTGATGTTAAGGGGGCTGCCTTTCAAGGTAGCAAAAGGAGGTATTGTTTTCCATTCAACACCTTGGAAAACGTATTTGCATTATTCCCAGTAGTTATGCTATCACATACATAAGCATAACCAGCCAAACTCTAAATTCTTTAAAAAATTTCTTGTGACTCTATTTCCATGTACAAGAATCTATGGTAAATTTATCACACTAGACATTATTTAAGAACCAAAAAAAAACATTTTTTATTTAAAGGCAGTTATGCCATCGATTTCTGTAACATCCTTTTAACAGTCCATACCCTAAATGTCCATTTATGAACAAAAAGCAATACTTATTCAAAGACAGTCATATCATCATCAAATTTAACATTGTCATAACGCTCCACACCCTGAATTCCATGTTGAATTTCTTTTGACTCTATTTTTTTTAGAATCATTGGACTCATTGGGTTGGGAAGTAAAAGTTGTCCTCACAGAGACTGCCAATTAAGCCATGTGGGTGTGTGGAGTTTTATAGCCATTGACGCTTCACTAGGGGGATTTTGGGAAAATATGCAAAGTTTTACAGGATGAGATAAGGAAAACCATGCCTCTTTTAGCAACTACATCAAGCATGACCCTCAGGAAGCCTTATGACATGGTGTGGGATTAAAACCAAACCAGTCTATCTATTCCAGAAGAAACAGATTTCCAACTGTACACAGAACTGTTTCAACCTAGTTAGGTCTTTTCAGTACAGCTTATGGAACTGGTTTGGCTTTGACTAAGGTCAGGAAGTAAAAGTTCTCCTATGGAGATTGCCAATTAAGGCCACCATGTAGGCATGTGGAGACTTACAGCCATTGAGGCTCCACTAGGGGGATTCTGGGAAAATATCCCATCACATCCTGGAAAACTTATTTGCATATGTATATATGCAGTGGAAGCTATATCCACTGGTAGTTTATTAAAAATATCAACCCATATAAACATTTTGAAAAAATCAATAAAAAGACAGTGACAATGCACACTGCACTTCATCAGGTCCTTTGTGTGATATGAAATGCCCTCTATGGGGCATATTTATCAAGGCGTCTGTGTAGAAGCCCTGAAATAATCGCAAATGCAAGCTTATTATTTCTCCCAATCAGCCACCTTCACACCAGTGGGGCGTGAAGGGGGCGCGGCCGGCGGTGTGGAGGGCATGGCTGCTCGGGAGTGGGTGACGCTGGGCGTTACCGTCCCTGCACCTGCGCACTCGGTGCAAGCAGCAAGTTTTCACATCTGATAAGTCAGCGGCTGCGTTTATTTCTACGCCAAGAAGGGCCTGGCGTAGAGGTAAGGGCTGTGCAGCACCCCAATGGATGCATCAAGTGGCTTCAGCCTGCAGGGCTATCGTACGCTGCTGTACAAGATAAATATCCCCCCTGTCTCTATTTTTTTTACATTGAATTTTCTGAAGTTATCAGATTAACAGATGAAATTTATAAAATAATGGAACGGACGATAGGTCTGTGTGGAATCTACTGCTGCATTAGTCAGCATTTAACCATATTAATTAGATTTCATCAAAAACCTTCTGCAAACCCCAAAGCCATTTGGGTACTTTCCAATGTTTTTCGCTGGTGTACTATTTAGAACCTATAGTTTTAAATCCCCTGTATCATCTTAAAAGGGATATGCTGTGTTAATATACTCCTCCCTTAGCAGACATGAGCTATCAGATGGTTTCTTTGTTACATGCAGAGGTGAAATATGGTGAATATAATTAATATTCAGGTGCTGTGCTTACCATAATTAGAAGGCCAAAAGGCTGACAATGATAGCTGCAAAGCCAGGTCCTAGGTCGTAAATGTAATGGAGAAATAAATTAAGGGACCAGAACACACTGAAATCCAGAATTCAGTCACAGCTGGTATTAGCAATAGAGTCCTTTCTTCCGCTATTTTATCATTCACACTTCACTGATCTTTATGGAAATGACCAATACAGCGGGAACGGCTACAAATAGGCCCACTGAGGTAATGTTAATACCTATTCTTATCAAATAGAATCACCATGGAGCTAATCTTCTGCAAATTATTTCAGGGAATTGACATTTCATGTGCATATTAACGTCTCCTTGAGAAAAGGTCCATCAATCAGGATGGTGGTACAGCTGATCTCTAGCCAAGATCGACTTGGCGTTTATTAAGCTAAAACAATGTACATCCTTTTAGAACAAAATGAGCGTAAATGTCCTAGAAATCAAACTTAGGAAGAGCGAGAGAATAGAATCGTGGGTAATTAAAATATGACAAAAAAATCACAAAAACAAACAAGGAATCATTTAATATTGAATAAAAGGTCACGTCAAAGTCATAAATTCAATTTGTTTTCTTCTGTCAATCTGTCTTGAAGGCCAGCAGTTTCCTCCCCAATGCTCCATATCATGTATGCGGTAATTATGAGCTTGTCAGTGTTACAGCTAGTTATTATTAGGAATATGAAGAGTATCAGAAGAGAGGTTTAAATATACTAGCAGTTAAGAAGAAAGGCATTTTGTATCTTTTTAAGTGCTACTCCCTTAATTTAATTTTTAGAGCATATTGATGAATAACTCAGACTGGGATTGAACATCATGATAGCTGCCAAGCTACGTTTTCACATTTCTGCTGTCAGTTTAATAGAATATTGGTGTTTTCAAAGAACTTCTTGAAATACAAGAAATTCAAGAAATACATTAAAGGACTGTGGGGTAACAAATAAATAGAATCATAGGCTGCCTACTTTTAAAACAAAAATATAAACTGTACATAAAGGACAATATTATACAAACGGAATGACACTCAGATTCAATAGGTTTGGACGATTGTGATCTCTGCACCTAGATTGGGTTTGTTTGGGTGGTCCTAAAGGATATTGGATGGTAGTCAAATTCAGAATGCTTTAGGTCATTTTAATAAGTATTTCTAAATGTGTGTACTAAACAAACTTTGTTAAAAAAAGATTTGTTGTTAATTTCATGGTGTTGATAAGTATCTTGAATATATAACAGCCAATATTAATTAACTGTATCAGAACTGTTTTATATCTAAATAACATTGATGGTTATGTGATATAGAATTGTTTACCATAATTCCCTTCCTCATCCAATCCCTTCCCTTCCTTGGTTGAACTTGATGGACATGTGTCTTTTTTTCAACCATATAAACTATGTTATACTTACGGATACAATTTCTTCATATGTTATATAAGATCTTAATCTAATCATATTGACACTTAAGGTGTAGTGAGGTATATTAGCATAATACCATTTCACAGTGATGGCTAACTTTATAGAGCCTGAGTTCCCAAATTTCAGGCTAATCAGTTTGGCACCTTGTGCCAAGAGGGCAGTTAAACACATTTATCACTAAAAACATAACTTTCATTGGTCAGATTTAGGAGAGAAAATGAAAAAAGTTCATCATCGGATATTCATCTTAAGTTGGTCAATATCCTAGAATCCAAGTTGTTCCAAATTACCTTTATGTACCAGTCTCATGTGTTTTGCAGAAATATTTTAAATGCACAATCTCAGTAGAGTTTGCAATTGCATCAAAATCTTAAAGGTGCTGCTGCAGAATTGTTTTCAGTCCCAGCATCATCCAGCACAATGTTAAAGGCACTGTCGCAGTATAATTTTCAGTTCTGGTCTTATCCAGTGTTAAGTTAAAATGCTAGTCTTAGATCTATTTGCATCAATGTTAACTTATACTACCAATTATAAAATCTAGTTATACTGTTGATTGGTATCAATTATGAGTTTTTTTATTAATGCAACTGGAAACATAAATTGTGTAATGTTTTAGTCAAGTATTGACCATTTCAAAGAATATATTCCAATCGCACTCCCTTTGGTGCCCAAGGTGCACAGGAATTGAAATCCAACTCCAGAGTATAGTATACAATAAATCCAGGCACACACATAGTTTTGATGCTACAAAGTGAAGGTTTTTTTTATTTGCGGTAAGCGTAAACATTTTCAGCTACAACTCAGCCTTTATCAAACACTATAATACTGAAAATAAGTGGTATGAGAAAACTGACATTTATATATATACAATATTACATATATATATATATATATATATATATATATATATATATATATATATATGTATGTATATACATAAATATATACAATATTAACAATCTTTTACATACTGGTCCAGGTAAGTAAATCTAATGACTAGAGAGGAAGACTCCAGGTAAGAATCTGTTTTAATAAATCAGAAAGCAGAGGATACTCATATGTGTGGGTTCACTTATGGGGGCAAGGTGATAATATCTCATGAAAGGAGAAAAAATGCACAATAAAGATAATATGGTATCTACGGTAACTTAAAGAACACATAATCATACTGTGAGATCAAATAAAATGAACTAAAATAAATATGATCTTGTAAATGAATAAACATCCATGGGACCAGGAGAAGGCTTACCATGTAGCTGCTGGTAGGAAGGAAAAAACGTCGTCCTGAGCACAGATATGAGGTAGCTCAGTCGTGCTGACAAAAGGTGCTGTGTATTGTAAAGCGGGGGACTGTTAAATAGTGGTACGCGGCAATGCAGCACGTCCCATGTCACAAGTTGTGTATCTTCTGGGAAGGGTCCCAGTGTGTGAACACATTCTAGGAATTCTGACGTGTCTAGTAAAAATGATTGCTATTGCTTAACCAATGGGGTTAACATTTTCTCCAGCAGACCTCTATCGTAAACCCACAGATAGGAACAGCCTGGTGCATTATACCAGCTGTCACTCTTCAACCATGAAAAAATCCATCCCACGGTCACAATTTTCACATGTAGACCGCATTGTAGACAACAAACAGAAACAATACCATCGTTTCCTCAACCGGGAGGGAGAGCGAGCTTGGCCACAATGTGGAATGCCATGTTCAATTCTTCTGAACCTCCACCACTATCGGATATTGCATGTAGAACCAAAATTATCTGTCCACACATCTTCTGTCGCTGGAAGATGCGTCTTTTTTACTATAATTTCTTTATTACATTATTTATGTTATGTTATATTTTTAAATACTTTCTGTAGGCCATTTTGGTTAGGACAACTTTCCTATTATCCCCACCATTCCCAGCCCTCTAGTCCTTACTAATCCCATTTTACAGGCACCATTTTTGGGTGTTAAAATCTGAGTCCTCATTTATTTCAATGGGCTGCGTGTTGAGGTTCAAGTTCGTGCCAATGTCTGGGTCCCGAACCAAAATTTTTCCTGGTACTCAGACAAGCTCATCAAAATTAAATTTCAATTTAAACCAACCCATTCTTTAGTAGTTATTAGTATAGCTTCCTCCCTCCAGCAGTGTGTCCTTGCTCTGAGATATTGACCAACTGGTATAGCTTTTTTAAGAAGAGCTCTGCCAATCATATGCTGCTAAAAAAAATATACAATAGCTCAAGACTCCCTACTATTTGCTACACAACCATATTCAATATCAAAAACAACCATTTTTCTACTTAAACCACATTTAGATATAAGGCACTCTTTTCACTTTAAAAAATGTTCTCCACTAAAGATGGCAATTTTACATGATAATAATAATCTTTATTTATATAGTGCCATCAAATTCTGTAGTGCTTTACATATTATGGGGAACATATACAAATAAAATAAAACATTAGAGAGTAATAACATTGTCATGTCAAACAATAAGAGTGAGGGCTTACAGTCTATAATGGGTGACACAAATGGTATAAGAGCTTGTATAATGGTTCAGCCATTCTTTGGAAATCTAAGGGAATGGAATAAAAATAATTTCATCAATAAAAATGTTGCTGCTTGAATCAGCTGCCATTTTATTTACAGAGTCCAAGGTTGTTGGGACTGTGGAGGAGCCTGTAGCTTGGTATCTGGTTATACCAGATAACAGATGGGACAAGTACACAGAATAAGATAGTAAATAGAGAGTTAAAGTTGCACGCAGTTAGGGAATGTGATAGGCCTGCCTAAAGAGATTGGTTTAAGAGCATGTTTGAAGCTTTGGAGGTTAGGTATTAGTCTGATAGCCCATGGTAGGGCTTTCCACAAAATTGGTGTAACTCAGGAGAAGTCCTGGAGATATGAGTGAGAGGTTAAAATATTGCAAGAGAATAATCTAAGATCACTGGCAAATCAAGGAGTACAGATTGGGGGATAAACTGAGATGAGAGAGGAGAGGTAGGGAGCTGCAGCATTGTGTAGAGCTCTGTGGATTAGAGTCATTTATTTAAACTGTATTCAAAAGGAGACAGGCAACCAGTTCAGTGACTGACATCGACTTGAGATATTCTTATAGCGTTTGGACTCAAAAACAAGAATAAATTGTAGAAAATAGAGTTTAGTAGGTGGAAGACGAATTAGTAGGGAGTTACAGTAGTCTAGACGAATCACAGTAACAATTAGAGGTTTTAGAGGTCAGATTCTAGAAATGATTTTAAGGTGCACCCGGCAAGAATGTGCAAGTGATTGAATATATGGTGCAAAGGAGAGGTTAGAGTCTGGCACAACCCCAAGACAGTGAGCCTGTTGTTTCGGAATTATAGTAACATCACAGATGGATTGGTTAGTAGACAGTGGAAAGACAAAAGGTTCAGTTTTGGTTTGATTAATTTTCAAGAAGAGAGAGGACATGATGTTAGAGACAGTGGAGAGACAGTCACTGGTGTTCTACAGTAAGGCAGGGCTGATATAATGTGCAGATTATTACAGCTGGGTGGCATCAGCATTAAAATGATACTGAAAATCTAATCTGCTGATGGTCTTTCCAATGGGATCTTTATAGAGGGAAAAGAGAAAAGGACCTAGGACTGAGCCCTTAGGAACCCCGACAGTCAAATGAAGAGGGGAAAAGAGAGATCCAGAGAAAAAGACACTGAAAAAATGGTCAGAGAAATAGGAAGAAATCCAAGAGAGTACAGTTTTACTCCCAGCAAATGCAGTAAATTTTATTTTTAAAGTAGATGGCCAAGGTAGTTTTGTTTGGTGAGATGCAAAGTTGTAGATTCAAAGCATAAATTGTGATGATAGCATTGTGATATTACTCAATTTGTTTTATATTTCTAACAATTATATTTTTAGACACCACACGCGTGGTGGGAACTACCACCCACTCACCATACTTTCTCCCCTAGCCTAAAAAATGATGCCTTTATTAGCATTCTGAATTATTTTAGTACTTTATATAAGTTTAATTACCTGGCTCCCTGCCAGAAGCATGTGGTGAGTCAAAGTTGAGGGGCGGCAGCAACCTGTGTGTGCCTGTGTCTCCATTATTTTTCTTCATCACACCACCCACTCCCTCCCTTGCCTGTTTAATGCACAGGACAGAGCTGTACATGTAATCGGTAATACGTACAGGGCGCGTGGACCCCCAAGATCCTCTGTCCTCAAATCAGCTTTGTGGCCTGCCTTTACTCTTATCTGCTTATTTACACATACCTTTGGAAAGTTTTTTCATAACTAACAAAATGGATTTAAAATTAAAAAAAAAACTGAAGGAATTCTAGAAAGGATGTTTCACTGAATGTGCTGGTCGTTTGATAGTTCAAAGATTGACTCCAGGTTCTCTTTGCATACCGCTACAAAATTGAGCCAGGCAGCATCACTTTTCACGTCAGGGCCGTTGCTAGGGTGGTAAAAGATCCTGGGAACGGGCCCCAATGCATTTGTATCAGACTTTCAGTAATGCCCCCTCCTGTACATAACCCCCTCACACGTGCTTGTGCCAATAACAACTTTACTGACAGTATATACAGCTACAGAAACCACAGGAGAAATCCCTACTTTTTCCCTCCAGTAACTGCAGGTGACGCGTCCTCCATCTTCTCCATTAGACATCACCACATCTTATGTTCCTCATTGTCCCTTTATCTTGGACAGAGTTATCCTGCTGCTGCCCCTAACAATCTCCCCCAAATACTGTAAGGCTTGCATTTAAACACCAGGAGCTTGTTACCCATCACATTGGTTTCACTGGAAACGCAAATGAGATCAAACCGAGGCCTGTCCTAGTGCCACGTGTGAATACGCCCCAAGAAATGTCCCCCACACAGCCCCCCCGTAACATGCCCCACACAGATACCCCCAGTAACGTGCCCCAACACAGATACCCCAGTAATGTTCCCCACATGGCCACAAAGTAATGACCCCCATACATCTACCACCAGTAATGTCCCCCATACAAACCCCCAGTATTGTTCCCCACAGCCTCCCAGTAATGTCCCACACAGCTACCCCCAGTAATGTGTCCCCACACAGCTACCCCCAGTAATGTGTCCCCACAAAGCTACTCCCAGTAGGTAATGGCCCCCACACAGCTACTCCGAGTAGGTAATGTGCCCCCACACAGCTACTCCCAGGAGGTAATGTGCCCACACACAGCTACTCCCAGTAGGTAATGTGCCCCCACACAGCTACTCCCAGTAGGTAATGTGCCCCCACACAGCTAATCCCAGTAGGTAATGTGCCCCCACACAGCCCCCCAGTAGGTAATGTGCCCCCAACCAGCCCCCAGTAATGTCCTCACACAGCCTCCCCAGTAAGTAATGTGCCACTACACAGCCCCCCCCCCCAATAAGTAATGTCCCCACACAGCCCCCCAGTAGGTAATGTGCCCCCACACAGCTACCCCCAGTAGGTAATGTTCCCCACACAGCCCCCCCAGTAGGTAATGTGCCCCAACACAGCCCCCCAGTAGATAATGTCCCTCTTACAGGCCCCCCAGTAAGTAATGTGCCCCCACACAGCCCCCCAGTAGGTAATTTACCCCCACACAGCCCCCCAGTAATGCACCCACACAGCCCCCCAGGAAGTAATGTCCCCACACAGCCCCCCAGTAAGTAATGTGCCCCCACACAGCCCCCCAGTAAGTAATGTGCCCCCACACAGCCCCCTAGTAGCTAATGTGCCCCCACACAGCTACCCCCAGTAGCTAATGTCCCCCACACAGCTACCCCTAGTAGGTATTGTGCCCCTACAGTAGCTAATGTGCCCCCACACAGCACCCCCAGTAGCTAATGTGCCCCCACACAGCCCCCCCCCCAGTAAGTAATGTCCCCCACACAGCCCCACTTACCTCAATGATGCAGGTCTATGTGTTCACTGTGTGTTTCCCCGGCAGGTCATGTGACCATGACATCATCACAGGTCCTTCAGAGTATTATTCCTCCAGAGGCTGCAGCCCCTGCTGGGGAAAACAGTGACTGCACTCCTTCTCATCACGATCTGTGGAGATCGTGATGAGAGAGAGAAGGATGCGCAGGGGAGATCCGGGGGCTCTAGCCAAAAGATCCGGGGCACGAGCCCCGGATCTTTTGACCTAGCGACGCCCCTGTTTCACGTACTTCACAATGTAAGTCATCCAATAGGTGCTGTTAAGCTAGACATAAACTTATTTTTGAGGACAGAAAAAACTTAGCCAATACTCTGTACTTTATGTTTGGCTTCAGGGAATGAAAAAAGCTGAAGAGGGGAGTTACATGAACATAATGGGATGTCATGCAACAATTGCACATAAAATATAATATATAATATATATAATACAATTTTGCAATCTAGAGTCCACTGTAGAGGATGAGGGGTCAGAGTCAAGTTAAAAATAGATCGCCCCGACTGTGTACCTTGTCTTGTCTGTATAGCCTGTTTTTAAGCTAATAAAGTTTGGATTTTGGAGTCCCTAGAGTCATCCGTGAGTGCTGAGTTTATCGCTCTCTTTCTAAAAATAGATTGCGTTATGAATTTTGGAAAATCTTTATGATCTATGTTTTTTAGCTTACTTGATAACTCCTTAAACTACATAATATACTGTATATAGAAACACTAATGACTTGCTTGTGTAGCTGTGGTGCCAGTGTTTATTTAGTGAAGATAATCTCCATTACCTTTATGTTACCGTGCACCGTGCTTAGACTTAAAGTGCTTTGTCAAACTAACAAAAACACTTCAGCTGCCAATAGTCAGTCTTCTGCTTGTACTGCAGAAACATCTATTATATTTATATGCATTGTTCAGCGATTCAAGGCTAGGTATAGGGGCAATACAAATCATAACAGCTTGCACAGCTACTGGGATTCATCAAGATGATCTACTTCTCAAGTTACCTCTCACTCTCACAGAACAGTTGTAAAGTGTGATTGCTAACCCCAGGGCAGAGTTATGAGGGCTCAGTGCTTATCAGCAGGGTTGTGTTGGTAAATTGTATTATTAGCTTATCCTATACATTATATTAAGAGATTTTCCAACTACTGTGCATTTACATAGGTTGCTAGAGATATAGTAAATGACAAGCCTATTCTTAAGGCTGTGATTGATATGAAGGGGGAATCTCTAGCAACCACCCTTGGTACTTGGTACTGACATATGAGAAAACCC
This sequence comes from Engystomops pustulosus, assembly GCF_040894005.1. NCBI lineage: Eukaryota > Metazoa > Chordata > Amphibia > Anura > Leptodactylidae > Engystomops > Engystomops pustulosus. The sequence continues at coordinate 185,861,983 of NC_092411.1, forward strand.
TATTAAGCACTTAACATATATACTATATAAACATATATATATATATATATATATATATATATATATATATATATATATTGAAGCATTTGCAATGTTAAAAACGTAAAATTCAATTACAGTACAGTAAATCATTTAATCAAATGATGACACTATGCGGCAAATAGTAATCTACAGTGGCAGTAGATGCAAAGAAACATGGGAATACAGACCAGATTAGTACTTTAACCCTTTTAAGGACCAAGCCTTTTTTCGCTAGTGTTTCCAGTGGGTGTTTGCTGCATAATGTACTTACACTTACATATAGATCCATAAATCATGCTGATGTGCCTGAATGTCTTTGTTATCAGAGACTGTATGTTGTGAATGATATAAAAGAGGCAGGACATGAGACTCCAGCAACGCCCCGGAAGAAGCTGTGTAGGCGAAACCCAGGGTCGGGTGGACATGTGTGATTGGTGTCCTGCTTATGTCTAGATATGCGCATTTTTACAAACGTTTTGTGAGTATATTTTTTAATAAAATTTTAAACTACAAAGAATATACTACACTATCCATACGCGTATTTCTTCTACTGAAATTGTCTTAAAGGGAACCTACCACCACAAATCTACCTATAAAGGTAGATCGGATGGTAGGTGGATCAATGGGACGTGAGGATTAGCTCTTTTAAGGGCTAATCCTCACGTCCCCACATTTTTTTGTTAACTTTTATTAAACTTGTATGCAAATTAACTTATGCAGCTACTGGGTCGTGGAGTAGCCGCATCTGAGGTTACACGAGGCGGCTACTCCACGCCCCAGTAGCCTCTTTTCCCCTCCTGCGCAGTCACTGCTCCGAAACAGGCGCGGGCCTGCTCTTCTGCGCATGCCCAGGCGACAGGATCGCCGGACGAGGGCGTGCAGCTACGCGCAGCTACGCGCAGCTGCGCGCCGAAGATGGTGAGTAGGAGGGAAAAAGAGGCTACCGGGGCGTGGAGTAGCCGTCTCGTGTAACCTCAGATGCGGCTACTCCACGCCCCAGTAGCCGCATAAGTAAATTTGCATACAAGTTTAATAAAAGTTAACAAAAAAGTGTGGGGACGTGAGGATTAGCACTTAAAAGGGCTATCCTCACGTCCCATTGATCCACCTACCACCCAATCTACCTTTATAGATAGATTTGTGGTGGTAGGTTCCCTTTAAAGAGAGATGGCAATGAAGGAGGATTAGGAAACGCTATGGAGGTGGTCTGAATGGTGACCTATTCTTGTCAGAAACCTGTGGAGACGTGCAATACTCATTGAAAAGGATCGATGCGTCAAGCAATATACCGTGTTGGATTCATAAAGAATTTATAAAGGATTGTTGGAGCTCCGGTCAGAGTAATTTTTCTCTTTCTTTTGTTTTAATTGTGGGACTGTTTGTGGACCGGTCCTGAGCCGTTGTTAGCTCCTAGAAGCCAAGTGTGCAACACATTAAGATTGTTATATTAGAGACTGTATGTGCTGGAACTGCAAATGCTGTTATACTTTGAAGGAGCACTTCCCGCAGCCTCTCAATGTATGATCAATAAGAGGGGGAAGTGCCAAAAGAGCAGGGAAAAGGTTAAGTGTAAGCCCACACAGTGAAGCAACCTGTGTAGCTACAGCACTGAGAGCTTCTGGTAACTTCACATATGAACCTTCTAAGGCTCTTTGGCCCAAATATGACCATATTATCTCCAACCCCTTAAATATCCCACTATAACTGTTATAAAAGAAGAACAACTTTAAAGATCATTAGTAGTGAGCTCCAAATGAATTACACACAAAAAAAAAAAATTAAATTGTAACTTCTTGTATGTTGTACTGTTTCATAGTTGTTTATTTTGTAGAGGCAACAGGTCTTTAGCTACTCCTTAGCTTTGGCCTTAGCATTACAACTGAACTCTATACTGATATTAAGACGTTTTTAAATTTAGATTGATCAATTTCTTTTTCAGAAATAAAGTAATATCAATTCATCAACATTTCAATGATTTTTAAAAGTGGTACACCATTCCACTAGAACATTGTTTTACAAAATTACTGAAGTATATCAACATAAACGTTTATTTTGTGATGATCATTATTAGAAAACAGCAATGACAGTAACACAGAGAAAGATTATAGTTAATTTTGTGAAGGTTTCACCAGTCACCAATCAGTAGAAAGTGTACAGGCCTTTGCAATGAATGACTTCAGATCATCAGCCGCCACAGGTCCTCACTCATCTCTCTCACTCTGGAGGTATTTTGGTCCACTCTTCTTCCAGTCTTTTCCACAGTTCTGTGGCTGTTGGGGACTTCTTGGCCACATCTTTGTCACCAAGGATTTTCCTGCAGTTTTTTACTGGGTTTAGATCAGGACTCTGGACTGGTAATTTTTTCAGTTTCAAGGAACTGCTTTACCAACTTTGCAGAGTTCATTGTCCTGGATTAAATTGCTGGGTAATTGAGTGAAGAATACAAGGAAGGAACCACATGTTGTTGAAGATGGTTGTGATACACACTTGCATTCACTCTACTATGTAGCTGTATGAGGTACAACTCCTGCTGAAAAAACATCCCCCAAAACATGACACTTCCTCCACACTTCCTCCTCAGATCCCAAAAAAATGTATTTCTTTCATCACTAAAATTCATCACCTATCCACACAACAAGCAAAGGGGAGTCTAGCCTTTTGATTCTTTTTTCTAATAAGAGGTTTGGTTACTGCATAGTGGGCCTTCTGTCTCAAGGCTCTCAAAAGTCGAGACACTGTATGACAAAACAGATCCTTAACCTGAGTGCTGAGCTGATGAGCAATTCCAGCTGCAGTGTTGAAACGATTACCCATAAAGTTTATCTCCATTTATTTTTCCTCTCTTGCATTTATCTTTCAAGGGCAGCAAACCTTCTTGGAGGACTTGAATGAGATTTTAAAGTTATAAAGATGCAATATACTAGAAATCACAAACCTGGAATGACCAACTTCTCTTGCTATGGCTGATGCCCCTAGGGATACCTCTTTGGCAATCACCTGGGCAACCTTCTGCCAGTGGATTTCAGTCACTTGGGAACATCAGTGTTCATAAGCGTTCTTTTATAATTATCTCATTTACATTTTTATTCTGTATTTTCGATTATATTCAACACATGTTTGGTTATATTCACATAGGACTATACAATGACATTGAAATTTAGGAAATTGTGTGTTGATTAAAGACGTGTTGCATAAAGATGCAGTTCTAATCTAAGAGTATTATTTAAAGGAGTATTCCCATCAGGGCATTTACATTCAATTAAATTCATTTGCTATATGTAAACATTCTTCAATTAGATGTTAATAAAAAAAATGTTCCTGTGTGAAGATAATGTCTCATAAATGTAGTCATTCTGTCCCTTAGAAACGAGATAGCTTCCTCGGATACGACCACGTCACACTCTGGCAGCGGTGGCTAGACATGCGATATAGAGTCCTGCTGGACCATCAGGATTCAGCAATCATTACCACAGGACGGCTGTAGTATATACAGTAACTTCCGGACATTTTATATACAAAAATAATTTGTTTCTTTGTGCAATCCCTCCAGCAGAGGTGGCCGTATCCGAGGAAGCCATCTCGTTTCTAAGGGACAACATGACTACATTTATGAGAAATTATCTTCACACAGGAACATTTTTTTTAATAACATTTAATTAAAGAAATGTTTATGTATGGCAGATTAATGAAACTGAATGTGAGTGCCCAGACGAGAATACCCCTTTAATATCTGCATTGGATTGTAGACTTTTTGTGTAAAGTCTCGCATTTTTGTGTAAACTTTCACTTTTTTGTGCAAATAAGAAGTATTTTCTAATGCAGTAGGAGACTGTTGTGAATTTGTTTCTAAATTTGCGACTTTTTAAAAAGTCACAGTTCATAAATTCATCTAACTCATCTGATAAATCTCTACCTAACTTGAAACATCTAGTAAAATAATAATAATAATTCTTTATTTATATAGCACACACAGATTACCAAGCACTGCACAGAGTTTGACAAATCAGTCCCTGTCCCCATTGGAGCTCTCAATCCAATCAACCTACCAATTGGATTGGATTGTAAAATCTCCCTATAATGCTTGGACTTTTAAGAAGAACAAATAAGGAATATGTTTTTAGCCGCAGAGTACTGGTTCTTTATTCATTCATATTTCTTTATGCAAATTCTTGCCTTCCTCTCGACTACCACTGGACTTTCTAGCATGCCATTTATTTTCTTTTGTCATTTCCTGCTCTTGGTTTAATATTTTTGTATTGAATACTGTTCATATTCTGAATCTGAATAAGAATTGCTACTATACAATTTTTTTTATCCACATCTCTACATTAAATATTTGCCAAACCACTTCTTTAACAAAACCATTAGGTTTAGAGTATGAGAAACAGTTGGTTTCTTCCATTTAGCAATTGCTTCCAATAAAGAATGTAAGTAAAAAGTTATTTAATATTAACTTAATGTTACAGCGCATTTAGAACATATTTAGACTCCTTCACTCTTCAGACATATTGGGGCATATTTACTAAAGGTCCACGGACCACGATTCCGTTGGGTTTTCTCAAATATTTCCGTTTTGCATGGTTTTGCGGCCAATTGTCCCGTGTTTTTGGCACACGCGATTGATTTGCACGCGACAGAAATCGGGGGCCGTGGCCCGTCGGACAACCCGACGGATTCGGAAAAACCGTGGAATTTAAAAAACGAAAGATTGCAAGATCAGCATTTACATGCATCAGGAAAAAGGAGGAGGTCTTGCCAGAATATGTGAGCATTTTTTGTGTATTAATGGGGAACACAAATAGATCAATTTCCACCTGTAATGCAGGGTACTAAAATTTTCTGCTAAAAGTTTCTGGTGACAACAACACAGTAGCTGTCCTCCTCAATAACCAAAACTGGGACTGGCACAGTGTTTTATGAAACACTCATTCAGGAAGTGTAGCATAGAACAGTTGGCAAGTGGAGACATTGGGGCACATTTACTGAGGGCTTTTTCCGCACTTTTTTCAGACTTGCATGTTCTTTTGGAGGAAATTGGCTTTCAGAGGTATCTAAGAAGTGTCCTTGTCACTATTGTGCCACTATTGTGGCGCAGCTGCGCTAGCCTCCATGCAACAAAATTAGGATGCATGCAGTCGATCTGTCTGACTGATTTGGACCGAGCGCCGTATTTCACTTTCAAATGCAACGTTGCATTCACAATCGCCAAATTTTGCACATCCGCTCTCTGTGACTCAAAAAACATCAAAGACTTGGTTTTGAGTCCAAATTTTCACTCCATGCTTTCCAAAATACACTTCTTAACCACCATCTACAGGAGCTATTGCCTGTTGTGGCAGTTAGCAACCAATCACAGGACACATTCTATTTTGCTACAGGTCATTAATTCGAGCACTAAGATTTGATTAGTTATTAGGCAATGAGTATAAGGCAGCTTATATGGTGATGGTAGAACCGCTTCTCCTCTAGGTATAAAATATGTCCCTTATCTTGGTCACAGGTCTAGGTATAAAAACATCCTTGTACTGCCCGTTCAGGTATTTATACATTGTAATGAGGTCTCCCCTCAGCCATCTTTTTTTTAAACTGAATAATCCCAAATTGTGTAATCTATCATTGTATTCTATCCCCCCCCCCCCCCATTCCCCTAATAAATCTTGGTTGCTCTCCTCTGCACCCATTCCAGTTCTACTATGCCCTTTTTATACACTGGTGCCCAAAACTGTACACAATTCTATGTGTGGTCTGACCAGTGATTTGTATCAAAACTACATAGGGCAAAACTATGTCTTTATCATGAGAATCTATTCCTCTCTTGATATATCCCATAATTTTATTTGCTTTAGCAGCAGCCGCCTGGCTCTGGTCACTAAAATTAAGTTTACCATCCACCAATACCCTCAAGTAACTGATTGTTTAGAACATAAATACATATATACAGCTTATGTTTGAAGTAATATGTTAAGTAATATGAGGTAATATGATAGATAGATATAAATACTTATTATAAAATGTGAAGTGATATGTGAACAATAAAATACATGATCAATTTAGGTTCAAGCTGTTACTGACATGCTATCTTTTTGTTTTGAGCCATGTCTAATCCTCTCATTTGAGGTTGCATGAAAAAGGCAATTTTTTTCAAATGATGACAATTGCATCGTGCGCCATATTCACGGCGCAAAGTGTCACACGTGCCACAATTGTGTCTCAGACACTTCTTAAATACCTGTGCAAGTAGTTTGCACTAGAAAGAACTTTGCAAAGTCTGACAGAAAACTGGTGCACTGCCCTATGAAAAATGTACCCTATAATCTTTTATGAGTAAACGTTTATAAATGGGTTATACAGGTCTTAGAAATGTGCCATTATTATGGTTTGAATTATATTTGAGTGATATATTAGGAAAGTGAAGATAATTGCCACTGGCCGGAACTTATTTCAATCACATAGCTGGGGTCCAATAGGTGTTGGCACCCTCCAACACAAAGCATTCAGCTGATGAACTGAAGATTGTGAGCTCTTAAATTCTAAGGCTATATTCACACTGCCGTTGCCCGCCCGTACCGTAGCGTGCAACGGCAGTGTACAGGGAGAGGAGGAGGAGGTGAGCACGGCTCACCCCCGTCCCTCTCCATAGGAATTAATGGCGCACGGCGCCGTACTACGGAGAAAGATAGGACAGGTCCTATCTTTTTTCCGGGTACGGAGCGGTACGGTGCCGCACGTGTGCTGTAGCATACCGCTCCCGTAGGGCGCCGTGCGCCCATTGCCGTCTATGGAGGACGTATATCGGCCCTATATACGTCGGCCGTATATACGTCCTCCATAAGGTCGTGTGAATGTAGCCTAAGACTGTAAACTATCTCATACATTGTTTGTTCTTGTGAACAGGCATCAGTATCCTTTTGTTTTAACTGGTAATTTTTAGGCGCTGTGGAATATGATGATACATTTTATTATTATTTTCAATGGGTTATATTTAGAGATGAGCAAGTACTAAAATGTTCGGGTGCTCATTATTCGAGACGAACTTTTCCCGATGCTCGAGTGCTCCTCTCGAATAACGAGCCCCATTGAAGTCAATGGGAGACTCAAGCATTTTTAAAGGGGACTAAGGTTCTGCACAGGGAAGCTTGGCCAAACACCTGGGAACCTCAGAAAAGGATGGAAACACCACGGAAATGGACAGGAAACAGCAGGGGCAGCATGCATGGATGCCTCTGAGGCTGCTTAATCGTACCATTATGCCAAAATTATGGGCAACAGCATGGCCATGACAGAGTGACCGAATGAGGCTAGATAGCATCTAAAACATGCAATAATTGACCCTGACACTATAGGTGACGGCATGCAGAGGCAGCGGCAGCAGGGCAAGCTAGAGAGTGTCATGGCAACATACCTTAAATGGACTCAGGCTTCAAACCAATGGGTGGCAGAGAGGAACAAAAGGAGGTGAGCAAGAAGCGCTGAAATGATTGAACAAAAGGTTGACGGTATATTTAGTCGAAAACACAGCATGGTGGCGACATAGTGACCAAGTTCCATAACGTATCTGGTGAAACACCCGAAATATGAGCCGGACACAGCTCGTTTGATAAGGGGACGACATGTGGAGGCAGCCATGGAGACGACTTCCATGATTAAGAGCGACAGTATGGGGCATCCATATTGCGCTGCTATGATTGCAACTTCAGGTCTCCAGCATGGCGGCGACAGATGGGCCGAGTTCCACTATGTATCTGGTGAAACACCTCAAAATTCTGCCTGACACAGATAAGGGGATGATGTGCTGCATATCCTCTCGTGCTCCAGCGTTTGGGGTATAGAGAGTTGAAAGTTGCGCATGGAGACATTGGTGGACGCTGCGGAGGATCGTGGAGGCAAAATGGACAGGAAACAGCAGGGGCAGCATGCATGGATGCCTCTAAGGCTGCCTAATCTTGGGATGGAGCTGGCGGTCCGCTGCCAGGCAAGCTTTCGCCTCTCCAAGCCCCATTCTCTCGGCTCCTCCCCACCCAAAATGGGCCTGGGGGCCAGAAGCGTGTACTTTGAAAAAATTATAATTTTCGAAGCAGGCGGGGTTGTTTGAATATTTCACCTAGGAATAACGGAATAGCATAGTGGTTCTATTTTTAATAGTTTTTTCATAAATGGTTCCATGATTAAGAGCGACAGTATGGGGCATCCATATTGCGCTGCTATGATTGCAACTTCAGGTCTCCAGCATTGCGGCGACAGATGGGCCGAGTTCCACTATGTATCTGGTGAAACACCTGAAAATTCTACCTGACACAGCTCGTTTGATAAGGGGACGATGTATGGAGGCAGTGAAGTAGTTGTAGATTAAAGGTGCTGCAGTTAAAACTATGTTATTTGAATTTTGGGATGGAGCTGGCGGTCCGCTGCCAGGCGAGCTTTCGCCTATGCAAGCCCCTGTCTCTCGGCTACTCCCCAAACAGCACTTCTAAGAACCTTTTGTATAAGATCAAGTGTAGTAGTGTTCTTATAAGTTTGGGTTATGGCGGGTGAGGGGAATGTAAACAGATGCGCAAGAAGCGCTGAAATAATATCGGTAAATTATAAAAGTTTGCCAGTATATTTTGTGGATAACACAGCAGGGTGGCGATAAAGTTAACAAGTTTGATGTGGAAGCCATGAAAATAAGGGGATGATGTATGGAGGCAGCTATATGGACGACTTTTAGAGGCAGCTATGGAGATGACGTGTGGAGGTAGCAATGGAGACAACGTGTGGAGGCAGCTAAAAAGACGACGTGTGGAGGCTGCTACGGAGACAATTCAATTTGGATAGTGCCTGTATGTGGCAGTCCAAAAAAGTTTTCAAACCAGAGGAGCAGGTAGGTGGTTCTCCAGAAAAATTAAATAGATTGAGTGCCTGTATGTGGCAGTCCAAAAAAGTTTTCAAACCAGAGGAGCAGGTAGGTGGTTCTCCAGAAAAATTAAATAGATTGAGTGCCTGTATGTAGCAGTCCAAAAAAGTTTTCAAACCAGAGGAGCAGGTAGGTGGTCCTCCAGAAAAATTAAATAGATTGAGTGCCTGTATGTAGCAGTCCAAAAAAGTTTTCAAACCAGAGGAGCAGGTAGGTGGTTCTCCAGAAAAATTAAATAGATTGAGTGCCTGTATGTGGCAGTCCAAAAAAGTTTTCAGACCAGAGGAGCAGGTAGGTGGTTCTCCAGAAAAATTAAATAGATTGAGTGCCTGTATGTAGCAGTCCAAAAAAGTTTTCAAACCAGAGGAGCAGGTAGGTGGTCCTCCAGAAAAATTAAATAGATTGAGTGCCTGTATGTGGCACTCCCAAAAATTATTTAAAACAGGGGACCGGTAGGTGGCCCTCCAGAAAATTTAAATACATAGCGTACAATAGCTAGAGCTAGTTAGCCCTGGCAAAAAATAGCCAGTTTCCTCTGCTTTAGTGTACAAAGAGGAGGAGAAGGAGGAAAATGAGGAGGAGGAGTGCATAAATTATTCAGGTTGAGCTTCCTTCACCTGGTGGAGAATGGAAATCCTGAGAAATCCAGGCTTTATTCATCTTGATAAGCGTCAGCCTGTCATCGCTGTCAGTCGACAGGCGTGTACGCTTATCAGTGATGATGCCACCAGCTGCACTGAAAACCCACTCGGACAACACGCTAGCAGCAGGGCAGGCAAGAACCTCCAAGGCGTGCAGCGCCAGTTCGTGCCACATGTCCAGCTTTGAAACCCAGTAGTTGTAGGGAGCTGTGTGATCATTTAGGACGATGGCATGGTCAGCTACGTACTCCCTCACCATCTTTCTGTAAAGATCAGCCCTACTCTGCCGAGACTGGGGACAGGTAACAGTGTATTGCTGGGGTGACATAAAACTGGCAAAGGCCTTGTAAAGCGTACCCCTGCCAGTGCTGGACAAGCTGCCCGCTCGCCTACTCTCCCTTGCTACTTGTCCCGCAGAAGTACGCCCTCTGCCGCTAGCGCTGTCAGAAGGGAAATACTGTTTCAGCTTGTGCACCAGGGCCTGCTGGTATTCATGCATTCTCACATTCCTTTCCTCTCCAGGGATGAGAGTGGAAAGATTTTGCTTGTACCGTGGGTCCAGGAGAGTGAATACCCAGTAATCGGTGCTGGAATAAATTCTTTGAACGCGAGGGTCACAGGATAGGCAGCCTAGCATGAAATCTGCCATATGCGCCAGAGTACCAACGCGCAAGAATTCACTCCCCTCACTGGCCTGACTCTCCATTTCTTCCTCCTCCAACACCTCTAACTCCTCTTCTTCTGCCCATACACGCTGAACAGTGAAGGACTGAACATTGGTCCCCTCTTCTGTCTCGCCAACATTCTCCTCCTCTTCCTCCTCATCCTCCTTCCCCTCCTCCGATATGCGCTGAGAAACTGACCTGAGGGTGCTTTGGCTATCAACAAGGGAATCTTCTTCCCCCGTCTCTTGTGACGAGCGCAAAGCTTCCGACTTCATGCTGACCAGAGAGTTTTTCAACAGGCCAAGCAGCGGGATGGTGAGGCTGATGATGGCGGCATCACCACTGACCACCTGTGTTGATTCCTCAAAGTTACTCAGCACCTGACAGATATCAGACATCCACGTCCACTCCTCATTGTAGACTTGAGGAAGCTGACTGACCTGACTACCAGTTCTGGTGGAAGTTGACATCTGGAAGTCTACAATCGCTCTGCGCTGCTGGTAAACTCTGGATAACATGGTTAATGTTGAATTCCACCTCGTATGCACGTCGCACAACAGTCGGTGAGTGTGCAGTTGGAGACGGCGCTGCGCTGCCCTGAGAGTGGCAGCATCTGTGCTGGACTTCCTGAAATGCGCACAGATGCGGCGCACCTTCGTGAGCAAATCAGACAGATTGGGGTATGTCTTGAGGAAACGCTGAACTATGAGATTTAACACATGGGCCAGGCATGGCACATGTGTCAATCTGCCGAGTTGCAGAGCCGCCACCAGGTGACGGCCGTTGTTACACACAACCATGCCTGGCTTCAGGTTCAGCGGTGCCAGGCACAGATCAGTCTGTGCCGTGATGCCCTGTAATAGCTCTTGGGCGGTGTGCCTTTTATCGCCTAGGCTCAGCAGTTTGAGCACTGACTGCTGTCGCTTAGCGACGGCACTGCTGCTGTGCCTAGAGCTACCGACTGATGGCGCCATGCCCACGGATGGTAATTCGGAGGAGGAGGTGGAGGAGGGGTGGGAGGAGGAGGAGGCATAGTAGGCCTGAGAGACCTGGACCGAGGTAGGCCCCGCAATCCTCGGCGTCGGCAGTATATGACCAGCCCCAGGGTCAGACTCGGTCCCAGCCTCCACCAAGTTAACCCAATGTGCCACCAGCGATATATAGTGTCCCTGCCCAGCAGCACTCGTCCACGTGTCTGTGGTCAGGTGGACCTTGTCAGAAACGGCGTTGGTCAGGGCACTGTTGATGTTGTCTGACACGTGCTGGTGAAGGGCTGGGACGGCACATCGGGAAAAGTAGTGGCGGCTGGGGACCGAATACCGAGGGGCGGCCGCCGCCATGAGCTTGCAAAAGGCCTCGGTCTCTACCAACCTATAGGGCAGCATCTCCAGGCTAAGTAATCTGGAGATGTGGACGTTGAGGGCTTGGGTGTGTGGGTGGGTTGCACTATACTTCCTTTTGTGCTCCAGTGTCTGGGGTATGGAGAGCTGAACGCTGGTGGATGCTGTGAAGGATCGTGGAGGCGAAGATGGGGTTTTCGCACGGGAGGTGTTTGGGCCGGGGTCCTGGACAGGGGGCTGACTAGCAGATGACACAGGGGAAGGAGCAGTGGTGTGCCCGGGCTTGGTGCCATTGAGTGGGGTATTTAGCATTCATATGCCTGTGCATACTGGTGGTAGTTAAGCTAGTAGTGGTGGAACCTCTGCTGATCCTGTTTTGGCACAGGTTGCACGCCACAGTCCGTCGGTCATCCGGTGTTTCTTTAAAGAACCTCCAGACTTCTGAAAATCTAGCCCTCGCCACGGGAGCTTGACTACGGGAAACATTTGGCGCTGATGCACCAGCTCTGGCCCTGCCTCTCCGTCTGGCCCCACCACTGCCTCTTCCAACCTGTTCTGGTATAGGACTCGCCTCCGTCTTAGAAGCACTGTGTTCACCCGGCCTATCAACCCAGCTTGGGTCTGTCACCTCATCATCCTCCGATCCCTCAGTCTGCTCCCCCCTCGGACTTCCTGCCCTGACAACAACTTCCCCACTGTCTGACAACCGTGTCTCCTCATCGTCCTTCACCTCTTTACACACTTCTTCCACTACGTCAATAATGTCATCATCACCCACAGACTGCGACCGGTGGAAAACCTGGGCATCGGAAAAGAGCTCAGCAGCAACCGGACAAGTGGTTTGTGACTCTGGGAAGGGTCCAGAAAACAGTTCCTCAGAGTATGCCGGTTCAAATGCCAAATTTTCCTGGGAGGGGGAAGACTGGGGGGAAGGAGGCTGAGGTGGAGGAGCTGGAGGAGTGCTGATTTCGGTGACATGGGTAGAATGCGTGGAACACTGACTGGTGGACAAATGGCTAGAAGCATTGTCCGCAATCCACGACATCACCTGTTCGCACTGTTCTGGCCTCAACAGTGCTCTACCACGAGTCCCAGTAACTTGTGACATGAACCTAGGGAGTGTAGCTCTGCGGCGTTCCCCTGCTCCCTCATCAGCAGGTGGTGTCTCACCCCGCCCAGGACCACGGCCTCTGACCCCTGCAGTAGTTGGACGCCCACCCACGTCCACGCCCTCGTCTTCTACCCCTAGCCCTCGGGTTAAACATTTTCAAAATTAAAGTGTAAACTGTAAATTTTTTTTGTTTGTTTTTTTGTGTTTTTTTTTTTTTAAACCTATTGCTATGGCTAGTTTCTAACCTACACTGACAGCACACAACTGGATTTTGTGCTGTGCCTGATGACTTTGAGTTATAAAAAAAATAAACGTAAAAAAAAATAAATGAGCAGACTGTGCCTAATTCAAATCAAACCCCTAATAAATTGTCCCACTTCGGTGTTTGAGATGGATATGTGTGTCACTAAGAGCTAAACACAACGGTCGCAAGTCTCCCTGCAAATTCCTCACAATATGGTACTAGCTGCACTACTAGTGCCAGCAAGCCCAGCCACAAGCAAACAAAAAAAAATATATAATGCTATTGTAGGTCTAAGTAAGCAGTTTGGGTTCTCCTATGGCTATTTTCTAGCCTACACTGAAAGCACACTGCTATGCCAGATGACTTTGAGTTATGAAAAAAAATAAAGGTAAAAAAAATAAATCAGCAGACTGTGCCTAATTCAAATCAAAACTCTAATAAATTGTCCCACTTCGGTGTTTGAGATGGATATGTGTGTCACCAAGTGCTAAATAGAACGTTCCCAAGTCTCCCTGCAAATTCCTGACAATATGGTACTAGCTGCACTACTAGTGCCAGCAAGCCCAGCCACAAGCAAACAAACAAAAAAAAATATATAACATTATTGTAGCCCTAACAAGGGCTGTTGGGTTCTTGTAGACTCACTCCTGCCTAACAGTAAGCTAATATAACACCCTAATGCTATACCTGCAGCAGCAGCAGCTCTCTCCCTAACGGCATCCAGACAGAGAATGATCCGAGCAGCGCGGGCAGGGACTAGTCTATTCCAGGGTCACCTGATCAGGCCAGCCAACCACTGCTATCGACGTGTAAGGGTACCACGTCATGCTGGGTGGAGTGCAGAGTCTCCTGACTTGTGATTGGCTCTGTTTCTGGCCGCCAAAAAGCAAAACGGCGGGAGATGCCAATTTCTCGAGCTGGCGAAATACTCGTCCGAGCAACGAGCAGTTTCGATTACGCTAATGCTTGAACGAGCATCAAGCTCGGACGAGTGTGTTCGCTCATCTCTAGTTATATTGTATTTTCCATTGGTACATCAGAATAATAGATCTCGCTACAAATGATACCAATGCAATTATTTGAAATGCTTCTTTAGTAACAGATTTATAGATGATTTTAAAGTGGCCAAAGTGCCTTTCACGCTGCTTCCAGCCTCCAGCACCGTAATACCATATGATTGACATTTCCAGCTCATGAATATTCCCATAAGAATAATTTCTGAGATTCTGCTGTTTATCATCTCTCATTTTCTCTCATTAGCACCATCTGCTGGTAACTGCAGAATATTCAGAATTTCTGATACATTTATCTTCCCATACTGGCATTTCATTGCATAAGACTATACTACAAATACATTGCATGACACCGGATGTAATTTTATCTGCTTGTTGCAATTCTAATGGTTATCATCTGACAATTTCATTTCATCTAGAGTCATTTGTAGACTCTTACATCAAAAATGAACCTGAACCTGTCTTATTTTATTAATAATAATTTTTAAAATAATTATTCCTGTCTGACATTAAATATTTGTAGTATGTGTTATGTATGTATGTGTTTTGTGCCAGGCACCCAATGGTGTAGAGTTGTAAATGGAGTATTATTGTCAGAAGTCAATCATAAAATCATAAATTGATTCACTCAGCACAGACCTTCTATGGTCCTGGTAGTTGACCAGAAAATAAATTAGTGAAATATAAGTGCAAATTATACAGATTGTGAGCCCTCATGGGCAGGGTCCTCCTCCTACTTGTCTCCTGATTACTGTAGTTTAGTATTTTGTACTTGCATATGGTTTTGTCTTAATATAATGTATGTGAACCCCTACTGATTGTACAGCACCATGGAATTAATGGTGCTCTGTACATAAATAATAATGATAACATTTCACCCTTTCCCTTTTTACCCTAGATTGTACTTATAATATACAGTAGACAGTTGCCTCTAGAAGCCATGATCGTGATGGCACCAAAGCTGCATTGGATGGCACACAATAGTGCAACTGCTACACCTAAACGGATATTTTTAATAGGTGTTCCTATAGTTTGGCAACAATCGTTGCTCTTGCGAATGTCAATGGAACTAGAGATCAGTGTATGAGCGCTGCTATATTAGTAAAAATTGTGGATCTTCTGATTGTTATCAATTAAATGATGTATTAACTTAATACATGGAAGTATAAAATAGTTACAGTTATCAGAATATGGTCATAAAAAGATTATTTTTTCTGCCAAAGACTTAAAGGCATTAAAACATAACAACATTTTTTTTTTTAAATTATCTCTGTCTGACCCAAAGAATTAAAGTAAAATGTTATTTTACAAAGCCCATCAGCAAATACCTATTATACCACATCGTAAGTAGTCTTTTAATTGCGTAGAGATTATTTTGGGGCGTTGCGGACTATTACATGACTGTTCCTGTCATGACACACTTCCACAATCATCATATTTATACAGACCATTATCCACCTTGTTCTTGGTAGTAGTGGTCAAGTTGAAATTGATGTTGATTTTTTTTAATGCTTGGGGTTATATGAGTGGGTAACATATTTGATTTAAAGGTAGATAAGCTTTTAGACTTGCTTTGGCCTCAGGGTCCATATGTGACTGGTACCGGCCCACCCCCAAGGAGATTCACTCCTGTTAGGACATGCCTGATTGTCAGTATGAAAGTCACATTTCTCCAGTGTGCGGTTGAGCTTTTAAGCAGACTTGCAGTCAAGATGTCTGACTAAACATTTTGAATAAACAACACCAGATAGGAGAATCGGAGTTGCTGCTCTACAACAGAAAAGAGGGGATGGTTTTCTTTATTATGTTCCTTTCATTTTTGCCAACAGGGAATACTTTGCTCTCTACAGAATGCCCCAATAACTAGACAGGTATAACCTGTGACAAAGTGATTCTCTTAGCATTTTTCACAGCAAAGCCACCAATAAAGCCATTAAAAAGTTAATTTATCTGCAATAGAGTATTTGCATGTTGAGTGCTTAGTAAATGTTTCCCACATCTGTTTATCAAGAGGACCACTTCAATTTACGATTGCCCAGATTTACTAAAAATGTACTGTTTGCCTGTGAATAGCAAAGAGGGCGCCAGATTCTAGATTTCTAGTGCACGTTTGCTCCCTGCACTGCCCCGACAGAGTGCACCAACTTTTTTTTTCTTCAACTGTTTTTTGCGTACAACACACTTCTATCAGACTGTGTTGCACAGTCCGACTGTGCACCGGAACACAAAAGAATAGTGGAGCCGCTCCACAAAAGGATCATGTGTGACACTTCTTAAATACCTGTTTGCACTGAAAAGCAACTTGCACCGAAAAGAGCGCGCAAAGTCTGACAGAAAACTGACACCTTAGTAAATTTGGGCCAATATGTCTCTAAATAAATCATGAGTTAACAACAAGGTTAATTAGGAATCTCTATTCTGAGACACAATAGGGACAGAGACCAAGGAAAATTCGATAAAGCTTTGCAGAATATTTATGCACTTACCTATGAGTTAAAAAATTAGAAAGCTAACAAGAGCTCCGCACTGTCAAAGTCATAAAAAAGATTGTCGCTGCCCATTTTTTTTCTGTTCACTTATAGTCTTGCGCTGTCAATGTGGTAAGGTCATGACAACTCTATTTGGCAAAATTAGGGCACATTGGAGACTTCATTAAAAACTAATTAGTATAATTTTATAGAACAATTCTCTGGGAAGGAAGAGTAGGGCGGGAAAGCATTTCGTGTAAAAAAATGTAGATTATTGAGTGATTTTAATTTACTGCTTAAGAGATTTTTGGTAAGGTTTATAAAAAGATAATTTTCCAATGAAGAAAGAAAAATTAAATCCTTAACACAATACGGTAAGAGCTCAATCATGTGTACCATCGTCTAACAAAAGTAAGTGAGCAGAAGTTACCCTCTACACCTTGGACAGCCTTAAAAATTTTACCATCAAAATTTGACTTTCTTATATGTGATTTTCTTATATTTGTTATCCATGGCTTCCTTTCTGCTAAAATGAATTTTACAATTATGCTAATGAGCCTGAACGGCCACTGGGGCAGACTATATCCATGCTGTAGATTCGTAGGCTGTTAGACTGTCTCAACCTGCCCCCTGCTCTTGCTTGCACTTAGTCCTCTCTTCACCTGATTTAATCAAAGAAATCAGCAGAACACTGCAGCATGGAGGGGCTCCAAGAACCGCTCAATAGCCTTTTAGGCTGAAGGAGGCCATGGATAACAAATATAAGAAGATTACCATAGTCACAGTGCAAGGATATATCAGGCTTGATTTTGATGGTAAATTTCCTTAAGGATTATTGCACTGTGAGGTCAAATCCTCACTTCAAAGGCTTTATGTTTCTCTTTATACTGGAGATAGTCACCTTTTAAAGTTTATCACCAGATTTTCACAGGATATGTCATAAATAAACCTACAGTAGTAGGTCCCATCTGAAGAACAGGCCACTGATCTGATCCTGGGAGCTTAGCCGAATGGATAGTTTTCAGTGCATGCACAACCATTCTCTTTACAAGTCCATGGGCTATTTTTGTTGCTAGGATAGACCTGAATGGAGGGTTTCCATGCATACATTTCCATTCTCTTTTGAAGTCTGTTGGAACTCTCCTACAAATGATTGAATGTGGTTGCCCATGCCATGCAAAGTCTCCTTTTGGCCCAGCTGTGGAATGGGAGTCACCAGAGTTCTTGAGATGGGTAAATACCTAGCATGTATTTATTATCCTGTTGATATGTCATAAATATCTAATGTCTAATTACCCCTCTAAGTGTTACTATTGTCTTGAAATGTGGAACTATGGGTCTCATTTACTTACAACAGATGCACTAAATGCAGTTTGCCTGTGTAGTGTGCAGGGTGCGCCAGATTCAGAAATTCTGACACACGTTCTTCATGAATCTGGCGCTCCCTGCACTACCCAGACAGAGTACACCACACAATTCTGTCGGACTTTGCATGTTAAATCTGGCGCATGGTCCGACTGAGCAAATGAAGGCCCCCTAATTTACCGGATTATTTATATCCAATTAGACTGCGCTGTCCTGATTGCATATATCCTACAATTAAGTCACAGAACTTCGTAAAAGTTCATCAGTTCATGCTATTAATTTATTTAATTATTGCTACCGTATATATTAAGTTCACTTAATTCATACAAAGTTTGTAGAATTTTTGTGTCATGGAAAACTTGGATATTGTTTCAAGTCTTCCATGTTTTGTTGTAGGTAACCCAGTTTTTGGCTGGAAATTATTATCTAGGGCCTTAATTGTTCCTCCTACTGTATTTCATTACTTTTGTCTAAGTGTCAAGTGGAGTACATTTTAGATTTCTTCTATGTTTTAGCGCATATCCATTTTTCAAACTCTATGGGATGGTGGGCCAAGAATTGTAGGGATTATGCAGAACTTAACAACTTCACTGTTAAATATTTGTATCCCCTTCCCTTGTAAGCTGATCTAATCAGAGTCTAATCAGATTGTGGGTGCTATCTGGAGTTTACAATCTGATGTTGATTAGTGAGGGGGATGAGTTGAAAACTGTATTTAACATTCCCAGAGGGAGCACCTTGTTATGCAACAGGTTGTGTAATCCACACACAGACTTCCAACAGTTTGTGAACCATATTTTTTAGGGATCTCCTTGATCATTATGTAGAGGTTTATTATGATTATTTTTTGGGGGAGCGGGTGTACTAAGAACATGCACTTCAAGGTTCCATCTGGGATATTTGCTACAAATTGTATAGGTCCATACAGTATAGCTCACATCTTTAATGCCATTTTGTTCAGATTAGAGTTGCCTGGTACTTTCCATTTATATAATATACACTGCTTTAATTACAACAATCCAAGTAAATCAAACATTTGTGAAATAAAACTGTCCACTCAGGACGCAACACTGATTGACAATTTCACAGGCAATTAGCAAGACACACTAAATAAAGGAGTGGTCCTTCAGGTGTGGACCACAGACCACTTCTCAGTTTTGGTTAATTTTGAATGTTGGTAGTACTCTCACACTCGCTGTACCATGAGACAGAATCTAAAACCCACACAAGTGGCTCTGGTAATGCAGCTCATCCAGGATGGCACATCAATGCGAGTTGCAGCAAGAAGGTTTGCTTTGTCTGCTTGGTAGTGTCTAGAGGTGCTGGGGGTGCTACCAGGAGACAGGCCAGTACACCAGGAGACATGAATGGGGCTGTAGGAGGGCAAAAACCCAGCAGCATGACCTCTACCTTTGCCTTTGTTCAAGGAGAATCAGGAGGAGCAGTACCAGAGCCCTGCAGGCCACAAATATGCATGTGTCTGAACAAATGGTTAGAGACCAACTCCATGAGGATGGTATGAGGGCCCGGCAACCACAGAGATGTGTAGTGCTCACAGCTCAACACCATGCTGGATGCTTGGTATGTGCCAGAGAACACCAGGATTTTCCACTGGAGCCCTGTGCTCTTTACAGATTAAAGCACTGAGAACATGTGACAGACGTGACAGAGTCTGGAGATGCCATGGAGAGCGATCTGCTGCCTGAAACATCCTTCAACATGACCAATTTGGTAGTGGGTCAGTAATAGTGTGGTGTGGCAATTCTTTGGAGGGCCGTGCAGCCTCCATGTGCTCGCCAGAGGTAGAATGACTGCCATTATGTACCGAGATTAGATCCTCAGACCCCTTGTGAGACCATATCATGGTGTGGTTGGCCCTGGGTTCCTCCTAATGCAGGACAATGCTAGACCTCATTTTCCTGCAAGAAGAAGGCATTGAAGCTTTGGACTGGCCCTCTCGTTTCCCAGACCTGAATCCAACTGAGCACATCTGGGACATCATGTCTCGTTCCATCCACTAACATTTTGCTACTGCTCTAGGGACGGTCTGGGAGAAGATTCCTCAGGAGACCATCGCAACCTCATCAAGAGCATGCCAATTCATTCTAGGCATTGTAGTAATTCAGGCATGTGGAGGCCACACACAATAATAAGCCTCATTTTAGCTTGTTTTAAGGATCAGAGTTTGATCAGTATGTGTATTGTGTTTTTTCACTTTATTTTGTGGGTGACTCCAATTCCAGGCCTCCATTTGTTAATAAATGTGATATCCATTGATGATGTTTTGTGCTTTTGCTGTTAGAACATTCAACTTTGTACAGAACAAAGTATTCAATGAGAATATTACTGTCAGGGTTTGGGATGAGTGGATCCATTGGACCACCGCGGGAAGTGGTACTAGCCAACACCGGGGAAAGGAATCTAAATGGCATCTGGTCTTCACCAGAGCCTGCCGCATAGCAGGATGGTCTTGCTGTGGCAGGGTACCACCAGGTTGTTCCACAGGTGCAGTCGAGGTACCTTAGCAGAAGACAGTCTCGTTGTCAGGTTCAGGCACAGGGTCAGGGCAGGTGGCAGAGATGCAAGGTCAAGTCCAATCTCGGGTCAGGAAGGGAGGTCCAGGCAGATGGGAACAGGAACACAGACAGACGGGAACACAGGAGCATGGGAGTAGAAACAGGAACAAAGGAATAACACTGGGGGGCTTTCTCTAAGGTGTAGGCACAAATATCCGGTGGGGAAAGAAGGAAGGTGCTGATTAATAAAGGTGGAGGTGTTTAGCCAGTGCACCAATCAGCAGTGTGCTGGCCCTTTAAATTTCCGACAGCCGGCGCGTGCTCCCTAGGAGGCGGGGTCACGTGCACACGGAGCAGGAGCCAGGACAGGTGAGTTTGGAGCTGCAGCAGCCGCGGGGGTGCACGGAGAGACACGGGTGCATCCGTGATCCGAGACAGGGATTACGGGAGCACCCGTGACAGTACCCCCCCTTTGGCCTCCCCCTCTTCCTGGGCCTGAGAAATTACTGAAACAGGCTCTTGTCCAGGATGTTATCCTCTGGCTCCCTCTATCTCTCCTCAGGACTAACATGGAAGGAGTTAGGTATGCGCATGCTAGGAGGCAGCCACAATTTGTAGGCCACCAGGCTGATGCAACTGAGGACTTCATAAAGACCCAATTTGTAGCTAGGGATCTTCAGCCAGACGTACTTGGAGGTTAACCAGACCCTGTCACCAGGAGATAAGACAGGAAATGGTCTGCATTTCTTGTCCGTTTGACGCTTGGTCTGAGCAGAAGCTTGGAGCAATGAGGTACGGACTTGTTCCCAGATAGTTTGGAGTACAGATGGTTAACCCTGAGGCAGCTGAGCACTTGCCGTACTTGGGACTCAAGATCAGCAGAGTACACAAGGATGTAATTCAGGTAAACCACAACACAACCATACAATAAGTCCCTGAAGATGTCATTAACAAATTCCTGGAAATGGCTGGCGCATTATAAAATCCAAAGGGGATAACTAAATATTCATTATTCCCATCACGGGGGTTAGAGTCGGTCTTCCACTCGTCACCCTTCCTGATGCGGATGAGATTGTAGGCCCCATGGAGATCCAATTTGGAAAAGACTCTTGCACCCCATAGACGAGCAAACAGCTCCGTGATCAGCGGCAGTGGATAGCAATTCTTAATGGTGACCTTGTTAAGACCGCTATAGTTCTGCCTCTGAAAGATCTGCTTCTTTGCAGATTCTCCTTAATATACTCAGACATGGAGACAGTCTCAGGTACCGAGAGCGACCCCGTGGAGGAGAAGAGCCAGGCAGCAGGTCAATGGGGCAATTGTTGGGACGATGTGGAGGAAGAGCCTGTTTTTGGAGAAAACATCTGTAAAGTCTAGGTATGGAGCGGGAAGCCCCTCCAGAGGCTTTGGAGACAAGGTAGAAGTCCTGACAGGTAGCGTATGATGCTGCAAGCAGGGGAGACCCAACAGGAAGTGCTTTGGGGTAGCACAAAAAAAGAAAGTCTCTCTTTTTGTAAGGCACCAACTTGCAGGAGCAGGGGTTCCATGTGAAACCAGATGGGCACGGAGATAATGTGGCCACTGACCGAGGCAATGGACAATTGTTTCTCAAGAGGAACCACCGGGAAGTGATGCTGGGAGACCAGGGTAGCGTCCACAAAGTTTGCTGTAGAGAATAAAGGAAAGCAGAAACCTGGATCTGGGTGCCGGTGCCAATGCTGAGGAGCACAGGAATAGTGAGGTGTGGAAAAGCTTTGTTCACACCTATGGGCGCCGCTCCCAAGAACCCTAGGTGCTGGCGTTTCACGGATGTGGGGGACAGACAGGACAAGTCCCGATAAAGTGCTCTGGGCTTGCACAATACAGGCAGAAGTTCTCCTGACGTCATCTGGAGCGCTCTTGTAGGGAGAGCCAGATTATGTCCACCTGCATAGGTTCCTCAGCAGACAATACAGGCGGAGGCTGGAGCGGCTTTTGGAAGGCAGGTGCCAGGTGAGGAAAACGCCTTACACGGGCTTAAGGGTGCTCGGAATGTAGTTCCTCGGCGCTCCTTAACCTCTTCCCGACGCGCGCCGTACTAGTACGGCGCGCATTGGGTCCGGGTGCATGGAGAGGGCTCGCGGGCCGAGCCCTCTCCATAGCCGGTAAGTCTTTGCTGCATATTGCGTTCACTGCTATCAGCACATTGTAATGAATGAGGAATGAGGAGTAAAATCTCCATATACTGCCATATTGCAGTATGGCAGTATATGGTAGGATCGATCAGACAACCTAGGGTTAAAGTACCCTAGGGAGTCTGAAAAATAGTAAAAGTAAAAGTAAAAAAAAGTTAAAAAAAAATTATAATAAAAAAACCTAAAAATTCAAATCACCCCCCTTTCCCTAGAACTGATATTAATATTAATAAACAGTAAAAATAATAAACACACTAGGTACACCAAAGTTATTGCCGCCAGAAGATGGCAAAATCAATCAATAATTTTTTAAATGCATGAAAACATTATAAACCTTTACAAATTTGGTATCCACATAATCATAGCAACCCAAAGAATAAAGTAGACATGTCATTTGGGGCGCACAGTGAAAGCTGTAAAATCCAAGCTTACAAGAAAACGTCGCAAATGTGTTTTTTCACCATTTTCACTGCATTTGGAATTTTTTTCCAGCTTCCCAGTACGCACCATGGAATATTAAATACCGTCACTACGAAGTGCAATTTGTTACGCAGAAAATAAGCCATAACAGAGCTCTTTATGTGGAAAAATAAAAAAGTTATAGATTTTGGAAGAAAAATGGAAGTGAAAAAACTAAAAAAGGCCAAGTCGTTAAGGGGTTAAACCGAACGTCAATGCGAGTGGCCAGTGTGATAAGACCACTCAGAGACAGGGATCGTGTGAGCACCCGTGACAATTTCATTCATTCTTATTTAGGTGAAGCTGAAAAAATTCTACCTACTTATCTGAATCAGAACTCCATCCAGTATCATGTTCATTGGGAGTCTAATATGGCCCAGAGGAATGGACTTGCATAACTTGCAAGGACCTCAATACTTTAATCGTCGAATAGTCGGTGGCGCTGTACTGTATTGTCAGCTTGAAATAATGTGCAACTAATTTAGTCTTTATTAACTAACGTTTATTTACTCAGTTATGCTCGCTTAGTAGCACACATACAATATTGTGTATTCAGGGTTTATATCGTTCAGGGGTCATGCCGTACCTTCTCATTTCAATTCTTCCTCAATGTGATCTTAGGCGCTGCACTGTTTCGTCTGTCTCAAATAATGCGCCACATATTTAGTCTTTATAAACTTGTAATGTTTATTCACTTTGTTGGGTTTTTGAAGTAGCACACATATTACAATGTGTACATAGGGTTCATGTCATCCAGGTTTAATGTTGCATCCTCTGGTATTCACTGTCTCAATTTTGTGTTTTTTAAAGTTTATCACATGGTGACTCATGCACTTTATCATGTCATACCGTCAACTTACCTATCACGGCCGATCCATCATTGCAGATGGACACGCGTCGCCGTTTCTTTTATTATATGGTCCCTCTCGTCCGGACCCGATCATGTAATTCACTCATTAGTAAGACTTGTTTCAGTCCGCTCACGTGACTATTCACGTGAACGGAACACTTCCGCACATGCGCGGTATGCCGCTGAGTACGCCGACTCCTTTTTCCTGCCAGTACCAACATTGCAGGTATGTGCACTAGACCAATCATACTCTTCTATCTTTTATGACGGGTATTTAACAGGACGCTGCAAATTTTCAAATCACTTACCCCTGAGGAAGTCACCAGCCAGGTGACGATACGCGTGGGGTTTGCTCCACATCCCTCCCCGTCTGACTTGGCCTGCCTGTTGCATTGGATTTCACCTTCGTTCGGATAGGTATCATTGATGCACTGCCCTACATAGTGGCATTGCATTCCTTTACAGGCAGCCTCGCTTTGACTACCAGGGTTTATTATATCCAGCATCACTCTGCTATTGATTCATCATTGTCTATTTTTTCCTTCACTTTCAATTGCAGTCTGGATACCTGGTGTCATTATGTACATCTATTTATGCATTCCCTAATATTGTCTGAACGTGGGAGGGACTACAGGGCTCATTGGCCCTTGGCAGTCAGATACACCTTTTGGTGTGTATCTTTTTTAAGTGTTTTTATTTTTTCTTGTCCTGTTTATATGTGTGGCTGTTATTTACAATTAATACATTTTGTCATTTATGGTTAGTCCTTTGTACGTATCCCATCTTTTTCTTGAGTGTTGTCATACAAGGACCTCAATGCCCCATCTCCTCAAAATATATAATTGCTGGACCCTTTCAAGCATTGTGTTCTCTATTTACATTCCTTCCCTGATGGTCTGTTTTTTGTTATGTAAGGGGGGATCAGTCAAATCTTGCCTTGACCGGGACATCCCATAAAAAAGTTACATTGCCCTCTTCTTAGAGCTTGCTATAAGATTTTCTTGAGAATGCTAGCATATTCTGTATTACTTGCAATAGTAGAAAAAGAGAATGACACTCACTACTTTATATGTAAGTGCTGTTTATTAGAGCATTCTCACATACAGGCAATATACATGGTGGAGGGAGGACAACAACAACACCTCACATGTGTAGGATCGATAGCCATTTCACGGCTCTGCCCTTTTTCTGGCTCCAAAATAGCTTGGAGCCATAGTTTGGAGTCAGAAGAAGGGCAGACCCTGGAAATGGCTGTCGCTTCCACACATGTGAAGTGTTGTTGTTGTCCTGCCTCCAACATGTATATTGCCTGTATGTGAGTATGCTCTAATAAACGTCACTTGAAGGATGAAAATACTAAGGGGTACCATTCTCTTTTTCTAATATTGCAAGTCTTATTGGATTCCTTTAATGAATAGAACACAATCCCTGAAGCCCCCAGTCTCCATGTGATGAACTTTTGTGTATGGGTCACTGAAATTAAACAGTGCCGTCTATGTTTTTTTCTCTTCCATAAATGAATGATATTATGTGTTACTTTGGTTTTCTGTTCTGCTTAATCCTCCTTGTTTTCACATATTTGAAAACATATTTCTGTGACCTTCCTCCTGTGTTTTTATTTGTCCAATTATATCACATGTGCATTGTGCACAGTTGCACAATGTGCACAGGTAGAGGCCCAACATATGCCTTGATGCCGTCTCCCTTACGTACATGTGTGCTTAAGTCCATTAGCACAAAGAACTTAGAGTGGCGCATACAGAGTGGTACCTAATTTCCCCACATGCACAAAGCATTCAAGTGGCACTACACATGACAAGAGAGGTCAGAATGGATTTTCACGCATGCACATAGCAGTAGACTGGCGCACCACAAGGAAGAGGAGATCAAGATAGCTTTCACCATGTATTTTACAAAATATGAAGGATGTTAATTATACAAAGATTGACAGTAACTTGTGCTCCTAAAAACCTGGTTCCTTATGTAATCCAAAGCAATCAGGGGTTACTGGTTCCAGATATAATAATGTTCTTCTTGTGGTTTAATATCTTACGAGCCGGATATGTTAAATATACGAGGCATGTTTTGGGGGTTCTACCTCCTTTCTCAATGGCTACTTATTACAAACAAGTGCCCCAACATCTTTCTATTTATCCACTTGTCTCTGTGTTTCACTTTGGTGCAGGAAGGGAATGTTGCCCAATTTTCACCTACTGTCTATGATAGGATTGGCATTGGTAGGTACAACTGAATAGGTCTAACATTAGGGCTCACTGTCTGCATTATCCTATACTTTTATTTACCTTGGTTGTTCATCCCATGTCAGCATCATTACTGAGAGTTCTTGCTTCTGGGAACACAGGAATGTTTTAAATGTTTACCTGTCAACCAAAAAAAAATCCTGGAGTGCTTTAGTTGTACAATATTTATAATGAGCAACAGATAATATCTGATCAATTGAAACACCATCAGAATGTAATTCGGAACCTTCAAAATGGGACTTTAAAGAGTTCTTAAGAAAACAGACTTAGAAATAGTTCCAGTCAACTCCAGCTTTCCATGATACACAAAGTTACGTTGTGTTCATCGGAAAATGAAAAGCAAAAGGAAAACATAAATTTGTGGTGGATGTCATATTTTCTCCATGAATCTAAATGTGCCTTGTATATCAAGATATATACCTTTAAATATGTCACCTCATGGACACTTCTTTTCCAATTAAGCCAACTTGTTCCAAATGTAGCAGCCTTCCGAACAATAAATCTTAATAGCGTCCTCACTGGGAAGATGCATTAGTCGAACATATCATGACCCTGACTACGTTTGGATGATTTATTAGTATAATCCATCAAGAGAAGCAGTTCCTGATTTAGTGCTCACAGGGTGGTACTGCCCTGGGAGAAATCAATGATGAACTACATTTAGATCAATCATCCAAAAAACATCGGGAAAGACTCAAGCATTTTAAAGCTCCAACTGTTTTTCATTCTCTATCACCTTTATTTCCTGAGGCTTGCAGAAATGGATGGCAAAGTATATTTTATAATGTTTATACATGCTAACTATTATTGCATACTGATGTTGCTTGTCATTTCAAATCAAGTATAGTAGTCATTCAAAATGTTAACTTGCTCTAAACCTGTACATTAAAGGTAAGGTGTTGCTTTGAGGGCTGGGACACTGAGTTCAAAAGTTTCTAACAATGTCTAGGTTTCTGTAATTGAGCTGGGGCTGCATAACCTGAGGCCCGCGGTGTGTTGAACCAGACCTGAACCTGAACCTGAACCCGGAGTTCAGGGTCAGGTCCAGTGGGAACCCAACCACCAAATGATATGGATATTGGATATCGAAATATAATGTGCATATACTTGATATGCACTAATATGTACCGTATTTTCCGGACTATAAGGTGCACATAAAAGCCGCGTCGGTCTGCAGTTCCCGCTGGAGATCTGCTGTCTCCGGTAGCGGGGACCTATGTAAGTAGGGTCCGCTGCCATCCTCCACCTCCCCCTCACCTTCCCCGCTCAGCTTCCCCGCGTTCCGCGTCGTGTCTCGGCGTCGCGTCTCGTCCCGTCGGGTCTCCGCTCCACCCCCGGACCTCCGCCACGCCCCCGACCCTGCGCCTTATAGTCCGATGCGCCTTATATATGGAATTATTACATATATAAGGCACATCGGACTAATGCGCCTTATATTCCGGTGCGCCTAATGGCCCGGAAAATACGGTATACAAGTGGAATATATATGCATGTAATGTTTGTGTATATTTAATTTACCTGTGATGTATTTCACTGTATTGACATACATGGGGATATCAGTAGGCTCCCAAATAAAGAAATAAATGAAATACTGCATGCATCACATCAGCATTACCCATAAGTAGTGATGTGCTAACCCAAATCGCACAATTAGGGTTTGTATAAAATTTGGCAGGTTCGACAACTACGAAACCCAGAGACCAAACAAGCCCTTCTGTTCAGGATCCAAGTCCATGTGCGGGGAAAAAGCACCATACTGGTTGATTGACTGCTGAAGAAGCCAATCAAGCATCTTACATCCCTTTAGCAACCACAGGGATGTCCTCTGTCATAATGCATGTCATTGGCTGGGCTGGACATGTGACTCTGTTGTATAAAAGCAGAGCAGCATGTACAGACCCCATTACACGAAAGAAACAGCTATGGTGAGATTGCTGTTCATCATAGGGTTAGTCAGACAGGCAGAGACTTCTGAAAAACCAGCAATTTACCTTCTCAGGGCACTTAGATGTATAGGGGAGGTTACTGTTATTACGGACTGAAGTAAACTTGAGATAACTTCTCTTTTTGGGGCTCTTTGAAGCTCTGGATTGGGCTACTCATGGGCTGTTATAGGGCAGGGATATTCATAGTGATCATAAAGGATTGTACTATAATACTCGTAAAGACTAGACAGGAATATTAGCATTTACTGCATAATCCAACAAGAGTGCACAGTAATACGTAAAGAGACCCAGCTTGCTGATCATCATAGAGTCAGTCTGCTGGCCAGTGTACTTAGGTGTATAGAAGAGGCTCCTATTGTAAGGGACATGTGGAGATCTGAAATAATTGCCCTTATACGAGCATGATGAAGAATTTCATCAGTGCAGGGATATTCTTACTGATTATCATAAACCATTATCATCATACTGTGTTTACTAAGTTGCTTGTGTCAGAGAATATTGCACTTTCATATCTTCCTCAGAACAGTGTTGTCAGAGAATATTGCACTTTCATATGAACCTCAAAAAGTATTGTCAGAGAATATTGCGCTTTCTTACGTACTTCAAAACAGTGTTGTAAGAAAATATTGTGCTTCCATATGTACTTCAGAAAAGTGTTGTCAGAGAATATTACACTTTCATACATATAGCAGAACAGCATTATCATAGAATATTGCATTTTTCCATGTACTTTAGAACAGTGTTGTCAAAGAATATTGCACTTTCCTATGTGCTTTAGAACACTGCGTCAGAGAATATTGTGCTTTCATATGTACTTCAAAAAAGTGTTTTCAGAGATTATTTCACTTTTCATATGTACTTTAGAGTTATGTTATCTAAGAATATTGTGCTTTCAAACGTACTTTAAAACAGTGTTCTAAGAGATAATTGTGCTTTCATACATACTTCAGAACAGTGTTGTCGTAGAATATTAAACTTTCATTTGTACATCAGAACAGTGTTGTCATAGAATATTGTTTTTTTCTATTTGCTTCAGAACAGTGTTGTCAAAGAATATTGCGCTTTAATATGTGGATAATAAAAGTGTTGTTGCGATTGAATAACATCCAGTAATACCTTGATTGTAGAGGTGATGATGAGGAGATGATGAAAAACAACTGCCAATATCTGTGGCTTTCTACAATATGCAGACAGAGAAGTTGGCAGCACTGAAGACTCGGTGGTTGAAGAAGCAATGGTGAGATCCTAGACCCAACATGGGTACAAGACAGTAATACTTTGGGTTAATAGATGGTGGCCGGAAAGACATGGGCAGCCAGGAGAACAAGCAAAATGGAACCAAGGTGCAGCAGTCAGCCCATATCCAAATTGTCGCCTGCTACTGTCAAGGGTCCCAAGAAAAAAAGGCTAACAAAGAGCCAGGTTGACGAACCTCAATTTGGTAGTGCAAAGGTTTTTGGCCAACAATTCAGACCTGCTGTGGATGATGCACAAAGTGTTTCATGTTCTTTTTTGTAACATGTTTATTCACATCCTGCTGCTGCTCGCCTATTTGCACTGCATTGATACGCAAGTTGTCTGCATAGTCAACAGTGCCAAATAATGGGTGGCCACCCTGCTGGATCCATGCTATAAGGATAGCTTAGCACCCTTCACAATACTAGAGTGTGAGACTAAAATGAGGGAGTACCAATTACCAATTGGCCAGAGCATACCCTCCATGCCTCATAGGTGCTGTCCTACCCTGCTGTTTGTGTGCTGTCCATGTGCATGTTCATCACCAATGCTTGTGGCATCACTACCAAGAGGATCTGTCTCTATATAGCCACTGTGGGCTTCTAAACATTCAATAAAGGGGTTGGTCACTTTACCTCATGCTTTTTGCAATGTGCTTGTAAGTGTGGGGGCCAGATACTAGGTAATTTACCAATTGACAATTACCAATTGGCCAGAGCTTACCCTCCATGCCTCACAGGTGTTGTCCTATCCTGCTGATAGTGTGCTGTCCGTGTTCATATTCAGCACCAACACTTGTGTCATCACTGCCAAGAGGATCTGCCTCTATATAGCCACTGTGGGCTTCCATACGTCCAATAAAGGGGTTGATCACTTTACCTCATGCTTTTAGTAATGTGTTTATAAGTTTGGGGGCCAGATACTAGGTAATTTACCAATTTACATCTATTAAAAGTTATGCAACACTTTCTTGACAATTAAAGTGAGTCTTTTTAACTCATCAGCCAAACATTCCTGTCCATAAAATGGTCGCAGATGGAGGGTCATGTGCTCTCTAATTTCCTAGAGCAATCTCCCTGCTAGAGCCTTAGTCTTATATTCATGAATTATACTTATTATAATTATATTCATGAATTATACTATGATAACTTCCTGGCAGGACAATTGCTCATGGGTATGATGTAAAGTAGCCAAACCCTTTGAGATGAACAAAGCATGGATCCCACACAACTTGATTTTGCCAATGACTGAATAAGTTCTGCATTCCAGGAACTTTTCAATTCCGCATTGCTGGAGCTTCAAATTTTTCAATTCCACATTCCCACAACTTCAAATTAAAAATGTTTCAATTCCACATTCCTGGAACTTCAACTTTAAATTTTAAAATTTTGTATTCTCAGGACTTCAACTTTAAATTTATGAAACATATTTATTTATTTTTAAGTATGACTAACATGGTCTTTACTACTCATTTTACAGCCATTTTGAGTTTTAAAATCTAGATCTGTCAGGATCAGTGGATCCTCTGGACCACCGCGGGAGATGGAACTAGCCGACACCTGGGACCGGAGTCTAAGTGGCACCTGGTTTTCACCGCAAAGCGAGTTGGACTTGCTGCGTCAGGATACCATCAGGTCGTTCCACAGGTGAGACTAGCCCGCGGTGGCAGCCGAGGTCGAGGTACCTTAGCAGAAGACAGTCTTGTGGTCAAGTCCAGGCTCAGGGTCAGGGCAGCCGGCAGAGATGCAAGGTCAAGTCCAAATCCGGGTCAGCAACGCGAGGTCCAAGCAGGTGGGAACGCAACACAGGCACACGGACACAGCAACACGGAGGAACTTGGGTAACACACAGGAATGCAGGAATACACAGGAATACACAGGAACGCAGGAATATACAGGAACACAGGAATACACAGGAACGCAGGAATAATCACCACAAAGCTTTCTTTCAGGCTGTGAGGCACAAAGATCTGGCAGGGCTTGCAGGAAGAGGCAGGCTTATGTAGAATTAGGCAATATGGGCAGCGCCAATTAATGGGGCGCTGGCCCTTTAAATCTGGACGCGCGCATACAGCGAAGGGGAGCGGGCCAGGAGCCGGAACGGGTGAGATGCGCTGGCAGGTGAAGAAGAGCACGGGTGAACCCGGAACAAGATCCTTATTGTCATAAAGGACTTGCAGGGCATAAAAAAACTGAGCATGTAGATCCCAGTGACTTTTTGATGAGGTTCTTCTTTTGTCAGGACAGGTGCTAGTGAATCAGGAGTTAATCGGGGCACAGATAGGTTGAATAATGCTAGACTATACAGTTTGAAACTGACATCCCTGATCTGCTTTACTCTTCTAATGACCTCTCAGGTTTTATATTTCTTATGTGTGTGGTATTTTGAGTATATAGAGTAAAAGATATGGTTTTTTGGATAAATCAACCTGCATGTTTGATTTCATAACCTGGTGGTACTTCACCCTTGGGTTCTTGTCATAATTGTAACCACAGGGGCTCTTGGTGCATAGTCATATCCCAGCAATGTACTATCAATGTCTTTGATGGGAATTACCTGTTAAATTTGTCAATGATTTTTTTTAATTAAGAGTTCTGTGATGCCTAATTTAAGAAATCTTGTAAATTTTATCTGGTTTTCCTTAAGAAAAAAAAATTATTTATTCGTTTGGCCAGTAGATGTCCACACAATGTTATCATGACTAAAAATATAGCTTTCTTTGAAATTATGCACTTCACAGCTGGTGTAAATTTGCACCAAATGGAAAATTGTGCCAAATCGCATGTCATGAATTCAGTTGTATTGTGAAACCTATTCTATGTAAATAATGAATTTGGTGCAAGCAGGTTCAATGGCAAAGTGACTATGCACTACTCTATGTTCTTTGAGTGCAATGGCAAGCCGCAAAATAGCATTTGCACCACAAATGCGCCAAAACAACGCCAAACATAGATATAAACCCAAATGATAAATTTGGTCAGCTCTCCTATATGCCCCCTTCCAGATAAAGACCTTATTTTGCCTGTAGCTAGTAGAGCAAGTTTCTGCAAACTGCTTGCCGTCAGGAAGTGCCTGTGTCTGAGCTGGTCTTGTAATGGAGGGGGAGAGGGGCAGGAGGCAGAGAGCACTGCATCGTGCAGACAGAAGCTATTCATGAGAAGTATCCAACCATAGTCATAAGATTCATGGTCGGATCCACAGGCAACTAAATTATAAACAGCGGGCCTGATAGAGAAGGTTTGGAATTATATCTGTAAAATTCTGTATTTTTGTTACTACCAGTGAAATAGAGAATGTGTTTTATTTTGCTATCCTAAGTATCCTAAGTCTTGTCTTCATGGTAATACACCTTTAAGTTAAAAGTGCATGGTGAATAGGAAACATTAAGGCAAATAGTCAAGCATCATCGGATACAACATACACAGTTATCAATGGAAATATGAAAACTATGACAAATGAAAAATAGACCAAAACAGAATGACATTATACAAAATAAAATGTATTCTTTTCCAACAATATGTGTAATTCCAGCACGGTTTGCCATGTTTAACATCGCAATATAATGAAAAAGATTTTTTTCCCTTTTTCCAAGGAAACAAATGGAAGAGATTGTGCCTGCCATCCCAGGATGAATGTTTACTTAATGGCAATCATGAAGCAGAGGTCTGTTAAGAGACTGCGGGATTTGGGGGCTGGCGTGTTCTTTATGTGTTGGCCTCACAGCTGGCGCAGGTGAATTCCTAGCTATAATAAGTACTAACATTCCCTGTGGAAACATTCAGCTGTGGAAAAACAGACAGAAATCTATTATAAATGTGAGTGCAATGTCAATGTTTACAGAGGGAGGTCAAATAACAAAATTTCATTTGGTAAATGTCAGCTCTCCCAGCTTCTAAAATTTACATTTCTTGGCTGAATGAGGCTGACTTTACTATTAAATATTAAATACATATTACAAGTTTTATTTCAACTTTCTTACTTCCCATCTACCGCTGCGTTATGTCATCATTTTTCTGATTCAGAATGAGATTTGTGGTGAGACAGACGTGGCTCTGGAGTGCTTCTTCATCATTAGTTTGCATACTACACATTAGATTTCAGAACTCTTGAAAAGATCATTACTATTAATTAGCACAGAGCACAGGATCACTTGGGTATCAGCTCCAGTGGGAGGCTATTAGAGCAGTCAAATGATGAATGTAGTAATGTCTAAAAATAAAGAAATATCACACAATCCATTTAAGAATTTTTAATGGACTTGCACACATATGGCAATAGGTTGACTATATTCAGTTAGTTCCCCCATGGGCCCATGATGACTTTGAATTCTTAATAGCAAGGGCATTTCCCTTTCATTGCATTTAGTCTTTTACAGAGGGCAAATTACTGTATGTTAGTAAATTAACAGTGAAACACAAGACTCTAGATTCTTAAGACCACAAAGAAGTACTGTGAATTAGTAAAGGGAAATGTCTTCAGCTAAAGATATGACTGGCCTTAGTTACAGGCAATTTGTGTAGTCTCACAGGGCTCTGGCCTACAGGGGGAAAAAGCCAAGGTACATATACAGTCTCATGTGCCTCCAAGCCAGTCCCACTTCATTGAATTCACTACCCGCGTCTTGAAAATGCTGATCCAAATAAATTGTAACATCAGTGGCTGTGTCATCCTCTGTCCATGTACGCAGCTGAGGAGGAGCTGATTGTATCTTTTGCACTACTGTTTGTTAACATAGGTTTAGTTGCTTTGCTGTCTGGTGTGACACAGTCAGGGGTTTGTTGCTGGATGGGAGGTATTATCCTCTCAGCTTGTGTTGCTCAGAGTAATGCAGCAAGCTGAAATCAAGCACCGGACCAAACTTCAAGCACCGGTCCAAACCGGGTTTTCAGGGTGTTCCAGCTAACAAAGCTGAGCTGGAAGTGTGCACAAGAGAGTGGAGTGAGCTCTAGTCTCAGAGGGAGAAGCTTGTTCCAAGAGCAAACACGTGTCCTGTCTATGGAGGACAGGTTGGCTGTTTTGGACTTTAAATGGACTAAGTGCTATGCAGCAGCTTCTGCAAGGTGTGAACATACACCAACAATTTGGACTATTTGTGAAGACCCTGCTACTGGGTGAGAAGGCCAAGCCTGGTCTGTATGTTTATGTTTTAAACAAGCATGAAGACAATGCTGGATTTTTGTTCCATTTGTTTTGTGGTGTGAATAAACACTGAACTGAACTGAGAACTGTCTCTTTCCCTCTGTCTGCGACCGCTACCTAGCTTATACCTGAGCAATACCCCACAATTGGTGGCTTGGAGCGGGCAAAACGCAGTGAGGGTGGTGCAAAACCGGAGTTCTTTTTTTTCCTGGGCACCATTGCATGTCGTGGATTAAACCTGCAAAGTTTCAGCTAGCATCACCGGACAAGATGGAGGAGCTGATTAAACAACTTGTGCAAGCTAATGTTCAACAGCAGATGGCACACTCTGAGGCTATGCAGGCCCAGCAACAGACTAACGACTTACTGCTACAACAAATAAAGGCGCTGCGTGAGACTCCAACAGTGGTGACCCAGCTACAGCCTGCGGCCAGAGAGAGAGTCCGAACTGCGCTGAGAAAGCTGACAGCGGAGGATGACGTAGAGGCCTTCCTGGCGGTGTTCGAGAGAACGGCAGAGCGTGAGGGGCTGCAGCCTGACCAGTGGGCTGAAGTGGTGGCCCCGTTCCTGACTGGCGATGCGTTAAAGGCATATTTTGACCTCACTCAGGAGGATGCCCTGGACTACAAGAAGTTGAAAGGTGAGATCCTGGCACGCATGGGGGTCAATGTTTATGTGCGGGCCCAACGTGTATATCAGTGGGGGTTTGTGGAATCCCGAGCTGCCAGGTCTCAAGCTTATGACCTACTGCACCTGGTAAAAAGGTGGCTTCAGCCTGAGACTTTAACCCCAGCCCAAATAGTGGAGAGGGTGGTGCTAGACCGTTTTGTGCGCACTCTGCCGGTTGCCATTCAGCGCTGGGTAGGTCAAGGTGACCCAGGTAATTTAGACCAGCTGGTTGGTCTGGTGGAACGTTACATAGCCACCCAGGACTTTGTGCGGGACTGTACCCCTACACGTAAGCCACCCCGTCCCTCACCCCCACTTGCAGTGACTGAGGAAAAGCCCCGACCTTCTGCTGGGAGTAGCTCCCCAACGATGTCCAAACAACGTTCCACAAAGATTCGTGAGGTCCCCACACTCCGCTGTTGGCGCTGTCATGTCCTGGGACATGTGGCTGCAAATTGCCCCTTGACCTCCGAACCTATGGACTGTGGGTACGCTCGCCGTACTTCCTTCTATGCACGGCCTGTATGTACCGCTGACGTCCTGGATGCAGATAGGGCACCTCCCATGTGCCCAGTGTCCGTTGATGGGTGCAGGGCTAATGCACTACTTGACTCAGGGAGCCTAGTGACCATAGTGCGGGATACCCTGGCGCTACCCTCTCAGTTCACTAGTCGCAAGGTTCGAGTATTGTGTATTCATGGAGACTTAAAAGATTATCCAACCGCACTGGTGGTCATAAAAACACCTGCTGGGAGGAAAGTCCACGAGGTGGCAGTAGCATCAAATCTGCCCTATGACCTAATTATAGGAAGAGACTTTCCATTATTCTCTGCACTATGGCCATCGTTACTGCATGTCAGTCCCCAGGGGTCAGGGAGAGCAATAGCTGAAGGTCATGTTCCAGACCTAGAACCAGAACCTTGGGAACCCGAGGCGGAAGGGCCAGCGGTAGGGGTGACCGCCACTTCGGTGGATGATGGGGAGACACTACCAATGAATGTAATGGTTGGGGAAGTAGAGGACTTGCCGCCAGGCCCTGAATTGTCAGACTTAAACGTCTCTGGTGACAATTTTGGTACGGCGCAACTCCGGGACCAGACTCTGTCCCGAGCCTGGGGGAATGTGTTAATGGTTGAAGGTGAGCCACAACAACCAGGAGCTGAGGCAGTTTTTCCTCGTTTTGTGGTTCACCATAATTTACTGTATCGGGTCACCCAACTACGGGGTGAGAATGTTGAACAATTAATAGTGCCTCAGGCATATCGTAGGATGGTACTGGATCTTGCTCACCAACATGTTTTAGGTGGACACCTTGGGCCGCAGAAAACCCAGGACCGTATACTGCAGCGATTTTACTGGCCCAGTGTGTTCAAAGAGGTGGAAGAGTTTTGTAAGTCCTGTCCGACCTGTCAAATAACTAGCCCCCAGCAGCACTTCCGCAGTCCCCTAGTACCCCTCCCAATTATCGAGGTACCTTTTGAGAGAATTGCCATGGACCTTGTGGGTCCAGTACCTAAATCTGCTAGGGGTCACCAACATATTTTAGTTGTCCTTGACTACGCAACCCGGTATCCAGAAGCAGTGCCACTGCGTCATACCTCTGCCAAACTTATAGCTAAGGAGTTAATGGAGATGTTTTCAAGGGTTGGGATACCTAAGGAGATTCTGACAGACCAGG
Organism: Engystomops pustulosus; assembly: GCF_040894005.1. Lineage (NCBI taxonomy): Eukaryota > Metazoa > Chordata > Amphibia > Anura > Leptodactylidae > Engystomops > Engystomops pustulosus. The sequence goes on from NC_092411.1 coordinate 185,898,672, forward strand.
GGACTCCCTTCATGTCGAAGGTCATGAAGGAACTCTGCAAGTTGCTGGGGATTAAACAGTTAAGGACTTCAGTTTACCACCCCCAAACAGACGGCCTGGTGGAGAGATTTAATCAAACTTTGAAAAATATGCTGAAAAGAGCAGTGTCCAAGGATGGAAGGGACTGGGATCTGCTTCTGCCCTATCTTATGTTCGCAGTGCGAGAGGTGCCCCAGGCCTCTACTGGGTTCTCGCCCTTTGAATTACTATATGGCAGACATCCCCGAGGTTTGCTGGACGTGGCCAAAGAGGCATGGGAGCAACAGCCCACTCCGCATAAGAGTGTCATTGAATATGTCACTAAGATGCAGGAGCGGATGGAGACAGTGTTGCCCCTTGTCAGGGAACATATGGAGGCGGCTCAGCGAGCCCAGAGTCAGGTCTACAATAGAGTAGCTAAGGTACGGAGCTTTAACCCAGGAGACAGAGTCTTGGTTTTAGTACCAATGGTAGACAGTAAGTTCCTCGCAAGGTGGCAAGGCCCTTACGAAATTCTGGAAAAAGTAAGCAATGTAAATTACAAGGTACATCAGCCAGGGCGGCGGAAGCCAGAGCAGGTCTACCATGTCAATTTGCTAAAGCCTTGGAGAGATAGGGAGACCTGCGTTGGGAGCACCCCGCAGCCGGTATGTTTAGGGGAAGGGAAACCAGTACCTCCAACTGTTCCCGGGGAAGCGGCTGCCACAGTGCGCATTGCTGACAGCCTTTCCCCTAAACAGGCTCAAGAGGCCAAGGAGTTCATTAGTCGGAACACGGACGTGTTCTCTGACCTCCCTGGACGTACTTCCGTAATCCAACATGACATTGTCACGGAGCCCCAGGCAAAAGTCCGGCTAAAGCCGTACCGGGTGCCCGAAGCTCGGCGACAAGCCATCACGGAGGAAGTACAGTTGATGCTGCGGCTGGACGTAATTGAAGAGTCAAGAAGTGAGTGGGCAAGCCCAATAGTTTTGATACCCAAACCAGATGGGACGCTACGTTTCTGTAACGATTTTCGTAAACTGAACGAAGTGTCCAAATTTGATGCTTATCCCATGCCCCGGGTGGACGAGCTAATTGAGCGCTTAGGACAGGCCAGGTATTTTTCTACCTTGGACCTCACTAAAGGGTACTGGCAAGTGCCCTTGACGGAGGCTGCCAAGGAGAAAACTGCCTTTATCACACCTGAGGGACTATTTCAGTATAAAGTGTTACCCTTTGGCCTGCATGGCGCCCCGGCCACGTTCCAGCGTTTAATGGACATTGTGCTTCGTCCACATCGGCGTTACGCGTCAGCGTACCTCGATGATATTGTCATTTTCAGTGCTGACTGGGAGAGTCATCTGGCAAAAGTGCAGGCTGTAGTAGACTCCCTCCGTAGGGCCGGGCTAACTGCTAACCCAAAGAAATGTGCCATAGGGCTAGAGGAGGCACGGTACTTAGGCTATATCATTGGGCGTGGAGTCATCAAACCCCAGATGAATAAGGTAGAGGCAATACGGAGTTGGCCACGGCCTGTCACCACCAGGCAAATAAAGTCATTCCTGGGGATGGTGGGGTATTATATGAGATTTATTCCCCATTTTGCTACTGTAGCGGCTCCATTGACAGGGCTCCTGAAGGGACGTAAGACAGTGATGGTTCGCTGGAATGACCAAGCGGAGAAGGCTTTTTCCGCTTTGAAGTCGGCCTTGTGCGGGTCACCAGTCCTGGTGACACCCGACTTCAAGAGGGAGTTTGTAGTACAGACCGATGCCTCTGAAGTGGGCCTCGGTGCTGTACTATCTCAGGAAATTAATGGGGAAGAGCATCCTGTTGGGTTCCTGAGTCGCAAGCTCACCCCAGCCGAAACCAGGTACAGTATAGTGGAGAGGGAGTGCCTAGCCATCAAGTGGGCACTCGAGTCTCTCCGCTATTATCTGTTGGGGAGGAAGTTCCGACTGGTGACTGACCATTCACCTCTCAAGTGGATGAGCCAGGCCAAGGAGAGGAATGCTCGGGTCACCAGATGGTTCTTGCCTCTACAGAACTTCAAATTTACAGTGGAACACAGAGCAGGCCGGCTACAGGGGAATGCAGATGCCCTGTCCCGGGTGCACTGTCTGGCGAGTGTTCATCCCCTCAAGGTTGAACAAAGGGAGGGGGTATGTGACACAGTCAGGGGTTTGTTGCTGGATGGGAGGTATTATCCTCTCAGCTTGTGTTGCTCAGAGTAATGCAGCAAGCTGAAATCAAGCACCGGACCAAACTTCAAGCACCGGTCCAAACCGGGTTTTCAGGGTGTTCCAGCTAACAAAGCTGAGCTGGAAGTGTGCACAAGAGAGTGGAGTGAGCTCTAGTCTCAGAGGGAGAAGCTTGTTCCAAGAGCAAACACGTGTCCTGTCTATGGAGGACAGGTTGGCTGTTTTGGACTTTAAATGGACTAAGTGCTATGCAGCAGCTTCTGCAAGGTGTGAACATACACCAACAATTTGGACTATTTGTGAAGACCCTGCTACTGGGTGAGAAGGCCAAGCCTGGTCTGTATGTTTATGTTTTAAACAAGCATGAAGACAATGCTGGATTTTTGTTCCATTTGTTTTGTGGTGTGAATAAACACTGAACTGAACTGAGAACTGTCTCTTTCCCTCTGTCTGCGACCGCTACCTAGCTTATACCTGAGCAATACCCCACACTGGATAGATTAACACCACATCTGTCTCTTTCCTGCAGCTTAGCTTTGGTCCAATATTAGTTCAGCCATGGTGCTCCCTCTTCTTTCTAGATATCTGAGCTCTGGTCTTATTGCTATTGAGAAAGGTTGCTCAGTCCCCAAAATGGTAGCAATGAAAACTTCAGCTTGTCATGAAAAAAACTACACCTTAGTTAACTCCGTAGGCCTATGTATGAAAAAGTTATTGGAGCCAGAATATGGTAAAGGTAATAATCTTTTGGGAGCTACATGAGTTTTTAATTTTTATTAAAATCTATTAACACCAAATAAAACCTATATAAATTTGATATCGCTATGATTGTACCGAACCAAAGAGCATCTTAGAGATGCTATTTAAAGTGTAGAGTGAAAGACATAAAAACAGAGCCCACAAGAAAATGGCGCAAATGCAGTTTCTTGTAAATTTTACAGCATTTTGAATTGTATTTCCACTTCCCAGTAGAAGGGCGAAATATAAAATACCATCATTAGGAAGTACAATTTGTTATGCAGAAAAGAAGCCCTCATACAGCTCTGTACACGGAAAAATAAAAAAGTTATTGACTTTTGAAAATGGGGAGTGATAAACAGAAAGTAAAATGGAAAAAGCCTATCAGTGGCAAGGGGTTAATATGCCCCCTATACCACATGATAAAAAGTTTACAAATTCTCTGGGATATGGGTTTGTGGTACCTGAGGCCACGTTCATTGCACTTGGAAATGCAATCCAAAGGCTCCACTTGTGATTACATATTTTGGTAACATTGTGTTTCCAATAAGTTAACTGAATGCAAAGGAAAATCAATCATACCTCAACATGTGATCGCAGGTCAGGCAGAAAAGATCAAATATAATAGATCTGGGTCTTTTTCTGTTCTGTTTTACTGGAAAATGCACAATTTACAACAAAAAGTGTAGCCATTTTAGTTTTACATACAAAATCTCATTAATCAATTAATTATACTTTATTCATAGGTAATATAAGCTTTATGATTAGCCTTATGGTAGCCTTAACCCCTTACCGACACGTGACATACTAGTACGTTGCGCATCGACTGCAAGTGAATGGAGAGGGCTCACGGGCTGAGCCCTTTTAAAAGCCGGTAAGTGTTTGCTATATATTGCAGCAAACACTTATCGGTAACACCCAAGATCAGTGCTAGCACTCATCGTGGGTGTTAACCTGTCCATTGCCGCCGGCAGCTTTGCATGGGTGCTCAGTGACGTCATCAGAGTGGCTATCTGGTCACATGACAGCCTCAGGTCATATGAAGACTGGCTGGCTAGTTTTACAAAGTAATTGACTGTTTAAAACATAATTATACTTTTTGTTTCCATGGCCCAAGTGCATAAATTTACATTTATCTACATTCAACCTCATAAACCATTTCTCTGCCCACTCCTCAAGTTTTTACAAAAAGTATTTCCCTCAGTATTAATTACTTTACACAGCTTAGTATCATCTGCAAATATAAAAACTTGACTGTGTAAACCCACTACAAGGTCATTAATAAAAATATTAAAAGGAAGTGGCCCCAATACTGACCCCTGTGGCACTCCAATGGTAACATCAACCCATCTGAGAATGTGCCATTAATGGCGACCCTCTGTTTCCCATAAGTAAACTAAGCCAATTACTTACCCAAATACACAGATTTTCCCCTAGTTCCAGCAGTCTCATTTTATGTACCAACCTTTTATGCAGCACTGTGTCAAATGCCTTTGAAAAGTCCAGACATACAACATCCGCAGCGTCCCCCAGATCCAGTCTGGAACTTACTGTCTCATAGAAGTCAATCAAATTAGTCTGACAGGACAGATCTGTCATAAACCCATGCTGATGCTGGGTTATAAGGTTATGTACAGTGATACTCCAGGATAGTATCTCGAACAAACCCCTCAAATATTTTTCCCACCACAGAAGTTAGACTCCAGGATTGCTTTTTGATTCCTTTTTTTGTATATGCGCCAGTCCTATGGAACATAACCAGTCCGCATAAAAATATAAATAAACAGTAAAAAAAACAGGTTAGGTATCGCCACATCCCAAAATGTCCAATCTATCAAAATATAATATCAATTTTATCCAGCATTTAACCCCGTAGCAGAAAATAGCTCCCAAAGTCGAAAATGCCACTTTTTTGCCATTTTGAAAAATATAAAAAGGATGTACAGTTCTTAAAATGGCAGCATTAAAATTGTCATCAAAATTGGCAAAAATTACACCACCCACAGATCCGTACACCGAAGTATGAAAAAAGTTATTAGCGCCAGAAGATGGCAAAATGAAGACATTTCTTTTTTTTATGCAGGTTTTAATTTTTGTAAATGCATGAAAACATTATAAAACCTTTACAATTTAATATCCCTATGATCACACCTACCCAAAGAATAAAGTAGACATATGATTTGGGGCGCACAGTGAAAGCTGTAAAACCCAAGTCTACAAGAAAAAAATTTTCACCAATTTTACTGCATTTGGAATTTTTTTCCAGCTTCCCAGTACACGATATAGAATTAGATCTTTTAAGGTGGGGAGTGAAAAATGAAAATACAAAAATCCAAAAAGGGCCTGGTCATTAAGGAGTTAAGGTAACAATTTAAATATATGAATGTCCTAACCTAACAGCAATATGATTTCAAATGCAGACATTTTTGTTAATTACAGAAACTTATGCTACATCCTGTCCCTGTGGGATATGTGTCTTCCGTTTCAAATTCCCCAACAATTTTGTAATTGAGGACTAAAAGGCCACATGGCCACATTGCATGAAGTGTGTCTGGGCGTGTGTAGATTCACTGGCAACAAAGGTCCATAAAATACCTAAATGCATCCACAATACATACTGTAAATATTTCACACCTGCTAACTTGCCACCAAACATGCATAGTACACCTTGGCCTTCATCAGCAGCTTCAAGCTACGTCTTGGATTGGAATAAACACAGAAGAACAGATCTGTTGTACAGCTGACACCCATTCACCTATTAGGGTTAAAGAAAAGTCTTCAACAACATATTCAGCATCAGGAATTTTCTTATAGTAAAGTTTCTAAAGGAACTTTATTTTCCCATAAATAACCTATTCTTCATGTAAGATATACTGATATAGAAATGCAGGTTTATAATTAAACATATTTATTTAATAACCTATTATTAAAGGATGTTATTTTTATTACAATATAGAAGACTCAGCATCTCATACTAATGTAAGCACAATATATTGCAACCCTTTCTATCATGGATATACCACTGAGGAGTTAGCAGTTAATATCATTCTAATACTCCCTTTAGGGTTTCAGGAAGGTCAGGATTTCATTTAATAAAAAGTTTCAACTTACTCTCAAATATTTAGCTTTAGTGCCTCCGTTCCCAATAAAGCCCTTGCTTTTCATTTAAAATATATGGATGTATATTGATTTTTCATAGGTCAGTGCCTATCTTGTTTGCCGAATAAAAATGTTGATAACTCATAACTGGGAAATACACTCTAACTTCCTGATAAGAAAGAGTCTGTTGAAATTCGTTAATTCTAGTCTAATTGTCTTCAAAGAAGGTATCTTGCTGTGGATCTGATTTCTTGGATCAATGGACTGTGAACAGTTGACAAAACAAATCTGCAATGCTTTACACTGACATGGGTATGAGGCCAAGGGAGTCCAGATGTCTTATACAGCACAGATGGTCTGGAAAGTGACTTGGCTATCACTGCTATGAATCTTTTAGAAGAAGTAGGAACTAAGGTCGAAACCTGGAAGGAATTTCTCTTTAGCTGGGGGAAACACACCAAATGGACTAGTTGTCATTATGTTAATTCTTCTAAGTAGAGTGAATCTGAGTAACTTAGAGTTTTCACATTAAGAAAGTCATAGTCAATTTACAATGATTGTGGCACCAGGAGCAGTTGTTATGATCTGTATCTCATAGCAATTTTCAGCGAACCTTTATGGAAGTGATTTACATAAACAGGTCACTAATGGCCATTTGAGTATTGTATAGTCATGCATGTATAGTCTTTCTCAAATACTTTCACTTACGGCATGTCAAAACTCATATTTCATAGCAAATTGTTACTGTACTTTCAATTCAGAACTATAGCTATGCAATTACTTTATCTGCCATGTAATATTAGTAGTAGATTAATATGAATAATGCATAATTGTAATGTTTTAAATATTTGATAATATATAATTAAATCCAGTATAGCATTTACATTGTCATCAATATAACTTAAAGGGAATTTTTAACATGAGTTTTTTGTAGAATGTGTTGCCATAAATTGAAGTGAAAGTTCTAAAATGATATTTGATAAATAAGACATCTTTAATATTATCCTAAAAGATTACTCTATTTTTCACACAATGGGCGGTGCTAGGTCATAAAAGATCTGGGGCACAGGTCCTTATGCATTTGTACCAAATTCTCAGTAGTGCCTACTTGTGTACACCACCCTCAACATGTGTTGGGGCCAAATAAAAGAGCACACAGCTACAGAATACAGAGGCAAAATCCCTACGTATTCCATCCAGTGACTGCAGGTGACAAGTCCTCAGATTATACTTATTCTTGTTCCTTTTCTTCTCCAATACTAATAGAAATAGAAAATACTAACACAAAATAGTGCTCCCTATTGCAAAACGTTGCAGAATCCCCCCACACTCTTACATGCTCTTCACTTTCACATTGCTTGTAGTTGTGACCCTAAACAGTCTAATGTACTGATTAGGCTGCATTTACATGAATGTATGGCCGCCCAACCATAGCAAGCTTGCGGCCATACATAAGTCCCCCATATGTTCGTGAAAATGCAGCCTTAGTGATATCCCCCCAAAACTCAATGATGGCCTCCCACCCACACTTAGTGATAGCCTTCTCACACACGCTTAGTAATAGCCTCCTCACACACATTTGGTGATAGCCCCCACACACACTAAGTGATTGCCCCTAACACACAGATACCCCCTGGTCCCCCTTAGTAATAGCCCCACCCATACCTGCATAACCCCCCTCCCCCTGCTTCACACCATCACTGCACTAGAAATTGCAATACTTTTTAAAGCATGTAAGCCTAAAGATGCAGTATATTTATCATCCAGCAGCTATGTTAGGGGACAATGGACACTAGAGGAATCACAACTATGCATCTCATCTTTTAAGATGTAGAAGTGGTTCGCCAGTTGTCTACATTTCTTTGATAACAAAAATGAAGCAAAAAAGATTGATGCTTAAAATTTATACTTCAAACAAGCAAACATGCAATGCAAAACAAGAAAGAAGAAAATGGAAAATGTTATTCTATTTGCACATATACTGGTGTGTTGTTTTTAACTACAGATGATAATTGATATTCTGAACTTGTTTGAAGATAGTAATTACAATTTGGAAGTGTGTGATTAATGGCTACCTGAACGTTCCAGATGTGGTTTGATGCACAGGAGGGTGCTCTAAGGTCTTACTGTCATTAGAAGTGTTAATTGCCTTCATTTCTTAAATAGTATACAAATATAAGCTTTGTCATCAGCATATATAATGTAACATATGGCAAATAATCATGTATTTGTTTCCATTGAAATGATCACTTCTCTGGTGTGGTGTGGCCAAGTTCATCATTGTAAAGGCAAGGAAAGTCAAAATACAAAGAACATAACTTTGTTGATTCAGCTAATTCAGATGAGACAAAGATGTGGAATGGATGAAAGAAAAGATAACATCTGATTGCAGCAGATGGTGGAAGATTATGCACAATTCAGAATTTGGTTCACTAGATGCCATTGTCATGTACAGATGAGCATATCTTTACAGATTTTTGATGCCATGTACATATCAATGACTTTCTTTGTTGTATTTTATTGACAAATTAACATATTTCATAGAGAGATAGAAAAATATGCAAATAGGTTCAATAACTACAGTAAACCATTTGTCTCAATATTTACAAAAGCCATGCAAAATACTTTCAAGTCAAATCTAACAAACACAGATATGTTATGTTTCCTTTCTTTGTGAAAATCTGTTTGCCTGTGTATTGCTTGTTTACACATTTAAAATTCATTTGCACATAAAACTCCTTGGGGGTCAACTATTATGGCCTTTCAAATGTAAAACTGGCCGTGTTTTTTTTTGTGCGCCTCTCCGCCTGAATTTATAAACTGTCGGCGCCACAATATTAGTGTTTTCTGACACTCTCAACTTGTTCTATTTTTGGCGCCGCTTGTAAATGCACCAGTTTTCTGGCTCTTCTATGTTTCCCCCACATTTTTTGGCACAATTTGTGGTCCAAAATAAAGAGAGCAGCTAAAAGCTGGTCTAGGGAATTCTACACCTTGTAGTCCATGCGCCAATTCATTAATGCTTTGCACCACAAACTTATATCACCCTGAAAAATATATCGCGGTTCAGGCACTACCCTGCGCCAAAAATAACACATAGAAATCTGACATGCTGGCAGAAGCGTGAACAGTGTAAAACTACAGACAGGTAAGTTCTTTATCTGGGGAGGAGGAGGAAGGCACAGAAGATCTAGTGTGTTGCAGTATATGGCATTTTTGCACAGTATTCTTCCGAAGACCTGGGGCTGTCACGGCAACCAATCACCGTTCCCTCCCCCAACCTGATGACAAGAGGACGGCAGCATTGCTTGAGGCATTTACAGGGTTAACACCCACGTTTGGTGCCAGCACCAATCGCAGGTCTTACTGGTGGGTGTTTGTTGCAATATGCATAAATCCCCCACCTTGTATCGTGAAGGCTCAGCCCGTGAGCCCTCTTCATAACCCCGCACCCGGCATGTGACGTAACAGTACATCACCTGTCAGTAAGGGGTTGAAAAGGGAAAGAATGGAGGTTTGACGTTTAAATTGAAAATTCTATTTACATCAATGTAAATTTTATGTCATCCATTATAGTCGTTAGGCAGGCATTCATTTTGCATGCGTTTGTTTCATAGTGAGAAAAAGTACTGCAGCCACCAGCATTTTTTTTCCGTCAAAAAGATTCATGCTAAACTAAACTTAACAAATTACATAAAATTTACTTTAATGTCAAAAGGATTTTCAGTTGATATGTGAAACCTCTTTACTTTTTTTTTAACAGATATAATGAACAGAGGATTGAACGGTAGTTTGAACAGTGTCTGAGCTCTTTGCTGGATTATATGCATTTTTCATATACATCATTTTGATGATATACATTTTATTGTTGAGATTTTGATAACTCTTTTTGAGTGGAATAAAATTAAATCATCCATCCAGTTTTTGATTTTTAAGCATTTTTCTGTTCACCATACCATATTTCATCTGTTCACCGCCTGGCATGGGGCATTCTGTAGTTTGGCTGTATATGGTAAGATCAATCAGACAACCTAGGGTTAAAGTACCCTAGGTGGTCTAAAAAATTGTACAAAAAGAAAAAAAACAAAAAAATCTAATTTACCCCCCTTAATCTAGAACTGATATAAATAAGCAGTAAACAAGTTAGGTAGGACCGCATCCTAAAATATCCGATCTATCACAATATAATAACAGTGATTACTGGTGTTTAACCCAGTAACGGAAAATAGTGCCCAAAGTAAAAAATTCCACTTTTTCACCATTTTCCAACATATAAAAAAATATCATAAAAAAGGATCAAAAAGCCATACAGTCCTCAAAATGGTAGCATTAAAACACCATCTCACAAAAAAAGACACCCCACACAACTCTGTACACTACAGTATGAAAAAGTAATTAGTTCCAAAGCAAAATTTTTTTTTGTACAGGAGGTTTTACTTTTTGTAAATGTATGAAAACATTATAAAATTGTTAGAATTTGCTATCCTATTTGATCATACCGGCTCAAAAAAGAAAGGAGACATGTCATTTGGGGCACAGAATAAAAACTGTAAAATTCAAGCCCGGATCCATTTTTTCACCAATTTTCCTGCTTTTGGATTTTTTTCCTGCTTTCCAGTACACGGCATGGAATATAACACTGAATTTTGAAGGTGGAGAGTGAAAAATGTTGTTATGGGGTTAAGAATGTTACAGAAATTAGATTCAACCCTTAAAAATTATTTCATCCTGTGAACCATATTTATAAGGTAGCATAACACTTTAAGCAATCAATTTTACTGATTAAATGTAGAACTAATAGATGTAAAAACTCATTTGTACCAACCATGATATGTTTTTCCAATATGGCAGGAAGTATCGTTTTAAAAAGGCGTTGAGCATTGAAAGTGTTTATTTTGTATGTACTGTATGGGTGTAGTGACATAGAGGGGCAGATTTATCAAGTGTCTGAAAGACAGAATATTTCTAGTTGCCCATGGCAACCAATCACAGCTCAGCTTTCATTTTACCAGTGCTCATGAATATTTTAACCCCTTCCCGACGCGCGCCGTACTAGTACGGCGCGCGCCGGGTCCCGGTGCATGGAGAGGGCTCGTGGGCCGAGCCCTCTCCATAGCCGGTAAGTCTTTGCTGCATATTGCAGCAAAGGCTTACCGGTAACACCCGCGATCGGTGCTAGCACCGATCGCGGGTGCTTTCACCGCTATCGCCGCCGGCAATGCTGCCGGAGGCGTCACGGGGAGCGGTGATCCGTTGCCATGACAGCATCGGGCCTCACGAAGGCCCGAAGCTGTCTAGTTTTAACCCATTCATTACAATGTGCTATCAGCACATTGTAATGAATGAGGAGTAAAATCCCCATATACTGCCATATTGCAGTATGGCAGTATATGGTAGGATCGATCAGACAACCTAGGGTTAAAGTACCCTAGGGAGTCTGAAAAATAGTTAAAGTAAAAGTAAAAAAAAGTTTAAAAAAAAAAAATTATATTAAAAAAACCTAAAAATTCAAATCACCCCCCTTTCCCTAGAACTGACATAAATATAAATAAACAGTAAAGATCATAAACACATTAGGTATCGCCGCGTCCGAAAATGTCCGATCTATCAAAATATAATAACGGTTTTTCACTGCGTTTAACCCCGTAACGGAAAATAGCGTCCAAAGTCAAAAATGACATTTTTTTGCCATTTTGGAAAATATAAAAAAATTAATAAAAAGTGATCAAAAGGTAGCACAGTCCTAACAATGATAGCAATGAAAACGCAATCAAAAGTCGCAAAAAATGACACCACCCACAGCTCCGTACACCAAAGTATGAAAAAGTTATTAGCGCCAGAAGATGGCAAAATCAAAAAAAAAAATTTTTGTACAGGAGGTTTTAATTTTTTTAAATGTATGAAAACATTATAAAACCTGTACAAATGTGGTATCCCTGTGATTGTAGCAACCCAAAGAATAAAGTAGACCTGTCATTTGGGGCACACAGTGAAAGCTGTAAAATCCAAGCCCACAAGAAAACGTCGCAAATGTGTTTTTTCACCATTTTCACTGCATTTGGAATTTTTTTCCCGCTTCCCAGTACGCGCCTTGGAATATTAAATACCGTCACTACGAAGTGCAATTTGTTACGCAGAAAATAAGCCATCACAGAGCTCTTTATGTGGAAAAATAAAAAAGTTATAGATTTTTGAAGGTGGGGTGTGAAAAATGGAAGTGAAAAAACTAAAAAAGGCCAAGTCGTTAAGGGGTTAAAGGGGAGTGATTGGTTGCAATGGGCAACTAGAAATATTCTGACTTTCAGACACTTGATAAATCTGCCCCAATGATTTCCCCTATGAATCACTAAAGTTCTAACATACACTGGTGCAACTAGGGCCATTAACTTTGTTCTGTGGGTCACTACGATTGTAGCAATATCTAATTCTTAAAGTCTTTTTAATATTTGCCAAATTTTGCTGAATAAAAATGGCATTTGTCTTTTCATTCTCGTCTGTGACGAACCCCACTCTCTTGGTCATGGTCCTGGCACTCTCTCAAACCTTTCAATGCCGCCACATATACTTTACTTAGCAAATTATATTAAAAAGGCACCTTTCTACATAAATCCCTCAACAATTTAGAAGCCAAAATTACAGATAATCCAATTACCTAAACGATTACAAAAATTAATATAATTAACGCTATCTCTTCAGAAACTTAATAAGCCTCTGCTTGTAGCCATAAAAACTTAAGTTTAAAACAATTTTATACACTGATGTGCATTGCAGACATAAAGCATACAGATGTCAGATAGATACATACAGTATACAATACATACATAAACAGATATAAAATAAGATGGGACAAAAAGAATAGCCCTATTAGTGAGTAATTGAAATTATTCACACTAGGAGGCCCAGCATAAGAATTTCAGTTAGCTTTCCCAATGGTAATAGAGTCTCCAATGACTGACAATGGGCATTTGCATAGCGCAATATGTGGTGAGAGAAGAAGAATGTCCATACGCGAAATATGCCCCTCAATGATGCATATTTTCTAAGAGAATTTTTATAAAACTCTTCACAGGAAATGTTTTCAATAATGCAACCATCTTCAGTTGCCTAGGTACCCCATTCTCTATCACCACATATACAACTTGGCCTAAAATCAGAGTTATGTAATCTAGTGGGGTTCACGGAAAGATATGATGTTAAAATGTTAAAGGTATGTGGGACAATCTCTCCAGACCCTATACAGTTAGTGGGGGGTTCATAAATATGGGTTATGTCAAGAATATTTTAAAAAAATGTAATTTTCTGTCTGTATGGTAATTTCTTGTCCTATTTTAGGTGGGAAAACCACAAGACAGATTCTGTGACATCCTGGCTTGGGTATAAACTGTATATATATACTACTTGGGATGTGTGGTCTTATTTACATGGTTCTGTAATGGGGCTCACTGCAAGCCTTCTTGCTAAGAGGTTTTTTGGCTGATATCTATCTCTATTTTTGAAGGTTTTGAAAGCAATGTATCTTTCTAGGTAGATATTTTTTCTGTAGAGGTAGATAAGTATGGGATCGACTACAAGCTCAAAAACAGGGTACAGGCTCTGAAACAGGGTTCAGGGTGTAGGTTTGGGGTTCCAGATCAGAAAGAACACAAGGTTAAGGATTGTGGGCCATGTTGGATTTCAGGCTTTCCATATCAGATAAGATATAAGGATTGAGGTCCCAGATCAGGTTGGGATTAAGGCAGGATTCAGGACTCCAGGTCAGACAGGATATAGGACTCCAGGTTAGGGTCCCAGATCAGGCAGGAAGCCAGGTTCCTGATCAGTCAGAAAAATGTGATTCCAGAGAGGATTCTTGACAGGTTCAGGATATGGGGTTTCAGATAAAGGTACAGGATATACAGGGTTTCAGAGTTGATGGCAGGATGAAGGGTTTCAGAGCTACTAGCAAGAACAAAGTTCCAGATCTGCTGGCAGGATACAGGTTCAGGATCGGAATACCAGGAAAGCAGTCTGGAGGATCACAGGTCACAGAAGAAACAAATTAGACTGAATACAGGCTCAGGTGCATACTAAAGTTTAGAGTGGAGTTAAGGGTACTGCCTCAAGCTGGTAGCAGGCTCAGGTACAGGGTTACAGTTTCAGCAGAACACAGACAGGACAAAGGAGGAAGTATAACTTGCCGTGAGTGAACTGGGGTTTAGCTCTTTATCCAGATCATGGGCACCACCCATGCAGTTGACTAGTTAGCCACTGTTAGCCACTGTTACTTAAGCCACACCCGAGACCAGCACAGTACTACCCGTCTTTCCAGGGAATTATGAAAGGCAGCTGACAATTCCAGCTCCCAGCAAGGCAGCCATGGGGGTGGCTCAGAAGTTTAGTACCCAACAGCTAGAGTTCAATCAGAAGATTCTGGAAATATCACTAGTTTTCTTCTTCTCTAAATATACCTGTTTATAATATTAATACAAAATTTGATACTGCACCTTTCATCAATGTGCAAAAAGATAAATGTCTAAAATACATGAGATTTAGGCCTATGACATTATATTGCTAACACCAATTTGTATTAAGAATTTACACGCACCGGCCACTTTATTAGGTACACCTGTCCAACTGCTCGTTAACACTTAATTTCTAATCAGCCAATCACATGGCGGCAACTCAGTGCATTTAGGCATGTAGACATGGTCAAGACAAGAAAGGTGATTTGAGTGCCTTTGAACGTGGCATGGTTGTTGGTGCCAGAAGGGCTGGTCTGAGTATTTCAGAAACTGCTGATCTACTGGGATTTTCACACACAACCATCTCTAGGGTTTACAGAGAATGGTCCGAAAAAGAAAAAACATCCAGTGAGCTGCAGTTCTGTGGGCGGAAATGCCTTGTTGATGCCAGAGGTCAGAGGAGAATGGGCAGAATGGTTCGAGCTGATAGAAAGGCAACAGTGACTCAAACCGCCACCCTTTACAACCAAGGTAGGCAGAAGAGCATCTCTGAACGCACAGTACATTGTACTTTGAGGCAGATGGGCTACAGGAGCAGAAGACCACACCGGGTGCCACTCCTTTCAGCTAAGAACAGGAAACTGAAGCTACAATTTGCACAAGTTCATCGAAATTGGACAGTAGAAGATTGGAAAAACGTTGCCTGGTCTGATGGGTCTCGATTTCTGCTGCGACATTTGGATGGTAGGGTCAGAATTTGGCGTCAACAACATGAAAGCATGGATCCATCCTGCCTTGTATCAATGGTTCAGGCTGGTGGTGGTGGTGTCATGGTGTGGGGAATATTTTCTTGGCACTCTTTGGGCCCTTTGGTACCAATTGAGCATCGTTGCAATGCCACAGCCTACCTGAGTATTGTTGCTGACCAGGTCCATCCCTTTATGACCACAATGTACCCAACATCTGATGGCTACTTTCAGCAGGATAATGCGCCATGTCATAAAGCTGGAATCATCTCAGACTGGTTTCTTGAACATGACAATGAGTTCACTGTACTCAAATGGCCTCCACAGTCACCAGATCTCAATCCAATAGAGCATCTTTGGGATGTGGTGGAACGGGAGATTCGCATCTTATGATTTGTAAAGCGCTACGGAATTTGATGGCGCTATATAAATAAAGATTATTATTATTATTATATTATTATATCATGGATGTGCAGCCGACAAATCTGCGGCAACTGTGTGATGCCATCATGTCAATATGGACCAAAATCTCTGAGGAATGCTTCTAGCACTTTGTTGAATCTATGCCACGAAGAATTGAGGCAGTTCTGAAGGCAAAAGGGGGTCCAACCCGTTACTAGCATGGTGTACCTAATAAAGTGGCCGGTGAGTGTATGTTAGGTACATTTTATAATACTTTAGAGTAGATTTATCAACTGCTGTAGAACAAAACTGAAGAAGTCTGTAGAAGACCTTCAAATCATGTATCATTTTCAAAAGAGCAGCTGTAATCTGGAATAGGATTGGTTGTAACGGATTGGATTTTTTATTTGTAGCAGTTTCGAGAAACTTTCCTTTCTTTTTCAAAAAGTGTAAAGAAGACCTTCTCAGGTATCAAATACTGTTTATTGTATATTTGATAGCTGATATTTGAAAACATTTTTGAGAACAAGATAAGGACATTTTAAATGTGTTACAATGCCATAGGGAGTTTTCTAGCACCAGAACCTCTCAGCAATTTATCATTGACTTTTTATAATCTCAGCACATAGACTCAAGTCTATGTGATTTATGATTTTCCTTTCAAATCACAGAAGATCATTGCAGTTTTAAAAAATGGCCCTTCCTTTGACTTTCTGGTTCAAATTTGAAAGAAAGTAGTAATTTATTTGGTGTTTTAGTTTTCATTAATCATAAGTTCTGAGGACTGAATATACTAACATATTAATTAATGACTTTTGCCATTGATGGCATATTGCATGGAAGTGTCAACATTGTGCCATTTGTCCAATCCCTGTAATAAAAACTATTATTATAAAAAGTATTACATTATTATGCTTCCATGGAAGGCCAGTCAGAAAAGATGACACTGCTCCTCTATGACTACTCAAGGACCTTAGAAAAAGACTCGGCCAGGTCATATTACAAAGTGTCTTATATGCCATTATACTAAAGAAAACTATGCTCATGACAGAACCACCAATCACAGGGCACTCAAACTGTAATTGTCAACTTCATTGGAAATTATCACTGTTGTTGCACATTGGTGTAAGAAAGCTTTTTGAAAACATTCTGCAAAATAACTCTGTTTAATGCAATTTCGTATACTACATTCTGAAAAAACATGATAAAAGATAAAGATTTTATAAAAGTTAGTGCAAAGAATCAAATACTCTGGTAAATGAGTATAAAATTAGATTCGGAAAATCTTTGTGACTGTAATAAAAAGAACAATGAGAAGAAATGAGGCAGAATGTAATGGTTTTATACAATGTTGCAATAAGGATTTTAGTACTTAGATAACAACAGGGATAATGGCAATGTCATATAAAATACAGATGTCATTGTCAAAGGTTATTGTGAGAGAGGAACTCAGTGCTTGATTATAGAAACAATATGGGAAATCCTGGTACATTTTTGGATCTTCTCAACCTGAATATGAAGGGAGTAAGATCTCCTTCAGCATTCCATATCTCCTTCAGTAAAATAGATCCATTTTTATTGATGGGATCTCCACTGATCAAGATCTGATACAATAGCAATAAGGTATAAAAAAAATGTTTCAGTTATATTGGAGCCCTGATCTCTGCCACAAATGATCAGTCCTATTAATGATATAATTGTTGGGTGTCCCCCTAACAGATTTTAAATAAGGGTCTAGGACAGTGATGGCGAACCTTTTAGAGCCTGAGCGCCCAAACTTCAACCAAGAGCCACTTATTTATTGCATAGTGCCAGCGCAGCAATTTAAGCAATAATTTATTTCTCCTTGTTCTTTGACAACTTTCAATCGTTCAGCCTCCTAAGGACACCAACACAGTTGAAAGGAGGAGGGACAATTCGCCTATCATTGTAGGAAGATTCTGTAGGAAGATTCTTTGAGTTCTGTCTGGTGAAGTTCATGCTGGGGTGATGACCTGGGTGCCCACAGAGAGGGCTCCGAGTGCCGCCTCTGGCACCAGTGCCATAGGTTCGCCACCACTGGTCTAGGAGGTCTTAGTCTTAGTAGACGGTATCAATTTTGATACCGTAAATCCATTATTGTCTTAATGTTATTTCTTGAAGAAATCTGATGGAGCAATTCAATTGCATTAACGTAAACGTAAAGTTTTTCCGATGTTGTTGTATAAAGGTTAAAACTTCCATGGTACATTCATGTGAGATAAAAAAAAATGATAATGCTATTGGAGATTGAAATAAAAAGGTCAATGCTGGCAAGAAGATCGAGTAAGTGCTGGAAATTGATTAAATGGAAAAGTAATTTTCAAAAAGTAAGTCTGTTTCTTTGTTTGAATGGCTTTTTGAGGATTGTGTCATTTCAAGAATAGCCAGGTTAGAAAAGGTTACTAGTGTAAGTACAATAAATTATATTGCTTGAATGGACTTGACTTGGATTGTTTTCAACACAAAAGTAACCACTTTCTGGATATCTGTTGTAGGGCTGTAAAAGAAATTGTAATACCACCCCCTTCATCCTCATAGACTGTAAGCTCTTGTGAGCGGGCACTCATTCCTTTTGTTCCTTATCACTGTTTGTGCTCTGTAATGTAAATTATTATATTTGCATATGTCCCCTATGATTTGTAAAGGGCTACAGAATAGGATGCTGCTATTTAAATAAAGATTTTTATTATTTTTATTAATATAGCTGGGCAGACACTTAGTTAAAGGACATCTACCATCAAAATGAAGCATGATAAACCAGGGACACTTACTCATAGATCCAGGCACTGTGACTAATGGTAATATATTCTTATATTTGTTATCCATGTCCTTCTGCCTCCTAAAATCAACTTTTAAAATTATGCTAATGATCCAATGCTACCATGGGCATGTTAACAGAGCTCCTCTGTGCTATAGCTGTACAGGCTGGTACATTCTGAAATTGTATTTATAATAATATAATTATTTATAATAAATATATAAGTATTTATAATAATTCCTTTATTTATATACATCACACAGATTACGCAGTGCTGCCAAATCAGTCCCTGTCCCCAATGGGACTCACAATCTAATCAACCTACCAGTATGTTTTAGAGTGTGGGAGGAAACCAGGGAAACCCACGCAAACACGGAGAGAACATACAAACTCTTTGCAGATGTTTTGCCTGGGGCTTGAACCCAGGTCTCCAGCGCTGCAAGACTGTAATGCTAACCACTAAGCCACCATCCTGCCCTGTCAAAGGTTATTGTGAGAGAGGAATCCCCTCCCATTGTGAAGCAAGAGCACAGATAACTTCTATAACAAGCACATAACCATTCAGGCTCATTAGCATAATGTTAACTGTTTATTTCAGAAGGAAAGAGATTATGGATAACACATACTGTATAAGAAGATTACCACAGTCACAGTGACAACGTCTATGAGTAAATGTCCCTGATTTATCCATGCTTGATTTTCATTGTAGATTTTCTTTAATCCCTTAACGATGCGTGACATTAGTATGTCACATGTCAGCTGCGGGTGATTGGAGAGGGCTCATCATATTGTAGCAAACACCCACCGGTAGCATCCGCAATCAGTGCTAAAACCAATCATGGGTTCTAACCCGCCGATCACCACCAGCAAAGCTGCCATTGGTGTTAAAAAGCCAGCAGCACCCAGGGATCCACCATGTTGGCTGAGATCGTCGCTCCCTGTGATATCATCGGGGAGCGGCTATCCATTGCTATGGCAGTCTTGGGTTTTTGTGTCCTTTTACACAATGGGGCTCATTTACCAAGGGTCCGCGGAGCGCATTTTCGTCGGGTTTCTCAGCGATTTCCAGTTTGCGTCGCATCGTGCTGGAGATTGTGTCACACGCTATTGGATTTTGGTGCATTTAGAACCATAACTGATTTAATGAGCCATTCGCAGTTTCACCGTAAATAATAGTCAGTACTTAGACATGCATGGCTTAATCTTTGAAAGAAGCATATACTACTGGCAGGATCAACCAGGTAGCCGGCTCTGAGGTTGGGGATTGACTCCTTCGTCAGCGGACCTCGGCGGGGAAGCGACAGATTCAGGAACTCGGGTGCGCGATCTTCATGAATCGCGCCGGACTTCATCCTCGTTGGACCGTCCAAATCCAGGATCGCGACTGGACCAGGTAAGTAAATTTGTCCCCAATGTATTATATTGTGTGATTTGCACATTGTAATACATGATGTGTAAAATCCCTGTAGTATGGCAGTATATGGTAAGATCAAGTAGATAATCTAGGGTTAATGTACTCTAGTGAGTCAGAAAAATAGTAAGAAAAAAATATTAAAGAAGAAAATAACATTAAAAAAACCCTAAAAATTTCAATCCTGAATTTCCCCTGATACAAATACAAATAAACTGTAAAAATCATAAACATGTTAAATATCGCTGTGTACCAAAATGTTGTATCTATCAAAATATAATAACGGTTATTCCCAGCGTTTAACCCCGTAACAGTAAATAGAACCCAAAGTCAAAAGTGCCACTATTTTGGCATTTTGAAAAATATACAAAATTCTATAAAAAGTGATGAGAAGGCTCTGCAGTCCTAGGAATGGTAGCTTGAAAAACATTATAAAAGTTGAAAAAAATGACACTATCTATACACCAAAGTACGTTATTAGCGCCAGAACATGGCAAAATGAATTTTGCACAGGAGGTTTAATTTTTGTAAATGTATGAAAACATTATGAAATCTATATAAATTTGGTATCCCCGTGATCATACTGACCCAAATGATAAAGTAGACATGTGATATGGGGTGCACGACGAAAGCCGTAAAATCCAAGCCCACAAGAAACCAGTGGAAATGCATTTTTTTGTCAATTCTCCTACATTTGGAATTTTTTCTGCCTCCCAGAAACAGTCATAAAATATTAAATACAGTCATTATGAAGTGCGATTTGTTATGCCGAAAACAAGCCCTCATATAGCTCCTTACAAGGAAAAGTGTAGACATGGAAATTGTGTTACCATTTCTTTGTGGGTGTTGTTAGTTGCAGCAGGACAGTGAAAAATGGATTTACTTTTCAGGATTGCAGGTCTGGAACCCTGGGGGAGTCTTCCCAAACTGATGTTTTCTTTGATCTCTGTATTCAAATTGCTCCCTTGCCCCTTCCCTCTTCTTTAATATTTAACCAAAAGCCTGTTGCTGCAGTTATTCAGTGGGGAGGGAGGAGCTGTGCTGTGAGATCTCACACAGCAGTGTACAACAGTGTACCAAGTCAGGGAACAATTCTAGAATATCAATGCGCTTTTCACTGTATGTTTCCCATTCTACAAAATTACAGATGTATTGGTGAATCGTGAAGCTAATTGCAGCAAAGGCTTACCGGTAACACCCGCGATCGGTGCTAGTCAATGCTGCCGGCGGCTTCAAAAAGATCGCCGCTCCCTGATGACGTCACGGGGAGTGGCGATCCGTCGCCATGGTAGCCTCGGGTGTTCCGAATACCCGAGGCTACTTCGTTTTAACCCATGCGTTACAATACAATACAGTAGTATGGCAGTATATGATAGGATGAATCAGACTACCTAGAGTTAGAGTACCCTACGGAGTCTGAAAAATAGTAAAAGTAAAAATAAAAAAAAGTTTAAAAAAAAATATAATAAAAAAACCTAAAAATTCAAATCACCCCCCTTTCCCTAGAACTGATATAAATATAAAAAAACAGTAAAAATCATAAACACATTAGGTATCAGCGCGTCTGAAAATGTCCGATCTATTAAAATATAATAACGTTTTTTCCCTGCGTTTAACCCCGTAACCGAAAATAGCGTCCAAAGTCGAAAATGGCATTTTTTGCCATTTTGAAAAATATAAAAAAATTAATAAAAAGTGATCAAAAGGTTGCACAGTCCCAATAATTATAGCAATGAAAACACCATCAAAATTCACAAAAAATGACACTACCCACAGCTCCATACACCAAAGTATGAAAAAGTTATTGGCACCAGAAAATGGCAAAATTTAAAAAATATATATTTTGTACAGGAGGTTTTAATTTTTTTAAATGTATGAAACCATTATAAAACCTATACAAATTTGGTATCCACGTGATCGTACCAACCCAAAGAATAAAGTAGACCTGTCATTTGGGACACAGAGTTAAATCTGTAAAATCCAAGCCCACAATAAAACATTGCAAATGTGTTTTTTTCCCCATTTTCACTGCATTTGGAATTTTTTTTCCCGCTTCCCAGTACACGCCATGGAATATTAAATACCATCACTATGAAGTGCAATTTGTTACGCAGAAAATAAGCCATAACACGGCTCTTTATGTGGAAAAATAAAAAAAGTTATAGATTTTTGAAGTTGGTGAGTGAAAAATGGAAGTGAAAATACAAAAAAAAGGCCAAGTCGTTAAGGGGTTAAAAGGTTAGTGTGTCGCACACAATCGGATTTTGGCGCAATGGTGCCCACTTTCATGCGACACAATCAGGAGGCAGGCGGTCGGACGATCCGTGGGATTTAACTTAAAAATTGTGGCGCAAGCCAAGCACTTACATGCAGGAGGAAGATGGTGTGCTCCGAGGGACCTGAGCAGGGAAGCCACACATTCAACAAGTCGGACAATGCACTTTCAGGATATCCTCCGGACCGGCTAAGTAAATATGCCCCTATGTCTTTACACTAGTTCTTGTGGGTCATTTATTTTAGTTTTTTCTTCTCATATATTTGTAATTTTTAATACATTTGCCAAAAAATGCACACATTTTTTAGGGTTGCATTCTGGTATATCTTTAAAATCCAGCTGTGTAAGTTTAAAAACTTTTTTTTTTTAAACACATTGTAAAAAACTCAAAAGACTCAGATGGAAGATATACCAATCTCTAAGATAAATTAAACAAGCACAAAACTTGGACGAAAAAATACACATTTCCAAAATAAAGATAAATGATCCCCAAATTCCCAAATTTGATTCACATATCGAATTTTACTTCTTTTAAATATGTATTTTATGAGATCACAACTATCTATCTTTATGTCTATGATCAAGTCTTTTAAGACATGCTAAGGAAAGAGATTTCTGTTGAAAGCTGCGTATTGAAAGCCATTTCTAAAATAAAGAGATTTTCTTGGTTTTACCTTTCCTTTTAAATTCTGAACTTATTAAACAGGATTTGATAGACTGTAAGCGACATTTTGTAACATGCTTTGCTGCACATCAGCATGAGGACAGCTAATATGAGTAGATCAATGTTGGCAGAATATAAGCAGAATAATCTAAGCCTCACAGAAATTGGGAACCTGCATTGATTTTCACATCTTGTGCAGAATTATCTGAAAAGACGTTTTTACGGGATCAGCAGAAATTATCCACTGCAAATCAATGAACAGCTATCTCGCTTGTGTCATATTATATAGTACTAAGGCTCCTATAATCTGTAGATTATACATTACATTTGAAGCATCTTTGTTAAGACACCTTCCAAAATTATACATTAGTATTAGCATAGGTTAATGTTCTGGAATGTAAAGGGGTTGTCCACTTTCAGCACATAATTGATATGGTATGTGTAAGGAAAAGTCATACAAATTTCTAAAACACTTTCTGTATCAAGTCCTCGTGGTGTTCTAGATCTGTGCTTGCTGTCCTTCCATAGGAAACTTCTATGTTTACTTCCAGTGGACAGATATTTGTCCATGGTCATGAGAAGTCACACAAGTGCATGAGTTGTTAGTATCACTCGGCTATGATAATAAAGGCTCATGCACCTGCGTGTCCATCACATGACCACGGACAGATATACTGGAAGTAAACATAGAAGCTTTCTATAGCAGGACAGCAAGAAGAGATCTACAAAACCGTGAGGAATTCATACAGAGGGGCTCATTTACTAAGGGTCGCTTGCTGCACTTTCATTGGACTTTGCACGTTTTTCTGGGATTGCAGGGCATGGGCAGGTATTTACCAGGTTGAGATTGTGTTGCATTCAATCTTTTTATGTCACAGCCGTGCTGGCTTCCATGGGACGCAAATTGGACAGGTATTTAACAGGCTGGGATTGTGTCGCATTCAATCTTTTTCTGTCTCAGCTGCACTGGCTTCCATGCAGCGCAAATTGGGGGGCGTGCAGTCTCAGACATATATCTAAGTGGTTTTGCCAGCACCTCCACCTGTTGATAGGTTCTTGTATTTATAATTATTCTGCCTCATGTTTCTGTGCAGACTAAACTTTTCCTACTTAGACTTCCTTAGTTTCCCATCATCCCTTTCTCTAGCCTGGCCCCATGCCTCTGCAGCAGCCATCTTGCTCTATTGAAGCTGCACATGCTAATCTCTCTCTCTTAGACAGTTAGTTTATCTGTTGTTTTCCTCATCATAGAACCGTCGGTGAGTTATTATATAATTCAATGCAATGTACTGATATATGCTGTGTACCGTGTGCTGAATACTGTTATTTTCTTGTAGTTTTACACTGATCCTATTAATAAAAGTTGAAAAGGTCCCCCTGCGTCCAGCTCAATGAATTGATAGGAAAAGAGTTTAGCTGTTTGACGGATTGAGGGTGTCAGAACACAGTCGGACGATCCGACTGATTCGGACTGACCGCGCGATTTAACTTTCAAATTGTGTTGAAAGACCAAAAACTTACATGCACTAGTAAAAAGATGGTGAACTCTGTTGGATCGGGCGCACAATCTAAGTGGATCTTGACACGTTATCGTCAGACAATGCACTTTCGGTGAACTCTGCGGACGCGTAAGTAAATGAGAAAGTATTTTGGAATAATTTGTATAGTTTTTCATTGCACAAACAATATCACTTATCTGCTGAAAGTGGACATCTTCTTTAAGCACCAGTAGTTTCACAAAGTAAGGAAGGATAATGAACATCTTTACCATCTGGTCCAGTTGAATAATTTCTGATTTCTGCTAGTACAATACTAATAATAATCTCGCAAGATTATGCGAGATAACTTTACCATCCAACATTTGCTTGTACTTATCCATCCCTGATGTTATCTTGAATGGCAGATTGGAAATGGAAGGAAACTTTCTTCAATACTAGGCTGGAGTCTTAGATATTAGATAACATGAGGACATAGTACAATACATTTACAGAAGACCTTCTTCTCTCACAAATTACTTTTCTAAGTGACTTTTCTAAGTGACTTCTACAGTAAGAGGTATTTGCCATTGAATATACTACATACAGTACTGTGGGATGGATATTCTGTAGAAACAGAAATAACAAGCTTCTGTGTTAAGTGTATTCTTTTTTTCAATTTTAAATCTGAAGCTTATGTTCACTATGTGCTGAACACGTTAACATTGCAGCCTTTTTTTTTTTGGAATACTGTTATATTTCTAGTTTTGTACAGTTGAAAAAGTGGCGCTAATGTTCACTGTGTGTTAACAGCCCAGTCCTTTTTCATTTTTGTGTTTTCGTTTCGCTCTCCATACTCTCCCAAATCTTTTCTAATTTTTGTTTACTAAGCAGTCTGAGGGCTTGCTATCTGTGGGACATTTGGCAGTTGTGGCATATTCTCATAGACCTTAAATCTATGGCTTTCAATTCGCGGTCCGAATGACACATCATCTTTTATCTATCAGTCAGTATAATCACAGAAACACCATAGTTTTGTTAAAACACCTCATTGTATTATAGTATATAAGGCCGGAAAAAAAACGCAAGTCCATCAAGTCCAACCTTTAAGAATTAAATAAATGTTTTATCCCCATAACGCGTGATATTTTTCTCAACAGAAAGTCATCCAGTCCCCTCATGAACATGTACATAGAGTCCGCCATAACAACCTCCTGTGGCAGAGAGTTCCATAGTCTCACTGCTCTTACAGTAAAGAACCTTTGTCTATGTTGACGGTAGAATCGCCTCTCCTCTAGGTGTAGAGGATGCCCCTTGTCCTGGTTACAGGCCTGGGTAAAAAAAGATACTTGTACTGCCCGTTCAGGTATTTATACGTTGTAATGAGGTCTCCCCTCAGTCGTCTTTTTTTTTTCTAAACTGAATAATACCAAATTTTGTAATCTGTCATTGTATTCTAGTCCATTCCCCTAATAATCTTGGTTGCTCTCTTCTGCACCCGTTCCAGCTCTACTATGTCCTTTTTAT
The DNA here is from genome assembly GCF_040894005.1 of Engystomops pustulosus. Classification (NCBI taxonomy): domain Eukaryota; kingdom Metazoa; phylum Chordata; class Amphibia; order Anura; family Leptodactylidae; genus Engystomops; species Engystomops pustulosus. The sequence goes on from NC_092411.1 coordinate 185,924,430, forward strand.
ACACTCGTGCCCAAAACTGTACACATTATTCCATGTGTGGTCTGACCTGGGATTTATATAAGGGCAAAACTATGTCTTATCGTGAGAATCAATTCCTCTCTTGATACATTTGATTTTATTTGCTTTAGCAGCAGCGTCTGGCTCTGGTCACTAAAATTAAGTTTACCACCTACCAATACTTCCAAGTCCTTTTCAGCTCCACTTTTACAAAGTAATTGACTGTTTAGAACATAATTATACTTTTTGTTTCCATGGCCCAAGTGCATAACTTTACATTTATCTACATTAAACCTCAGCCATTTCTCTGCCCACTCCTCAAGCTTCCACAAATCCCTCTGTAATGCTAAACTATCGATCTCAATATTTATTACTTTACACAGCTTAGTATCATCTGCAAATATGGAAACTTGACTATGTAAACCCACTACAAGGTCATTAATAAAAATATTAAAAAGAAGTGGCCCCAATACTGACCCCTATTCCACTGATAACGTCAACCCAATCTGAAGAATGAAAATCTTTTGCATAAAAAACTATTTCTCTGTATTGCCTTATTCTGAAAACCATAACCTGGAAAAAGTAGTGTATTTCATGATGCTGTAAGATATGCAATCCATTTTCTCTTCTAGATTAATCAATGACCACAAAATGATAATACATTAAATGAAATTCTAATTAATATAAAAAACAGCACTTAGAAGTTCAGCTGTTGCTATGATGATCACTTGTACCGTCCTGAAATAACTTTGTTTAGAAGATTAAAACAACTCGCATACCCATAAAAGTTTAGCAACAATTTTGAGGGAAATTTATCATAAGTGCCTGAGAGCAGAACCGTTTTAGTTGCCCATGGCTGCCAATCAGAGCTCAGCTTTCATTTTCCCACAGTAGCTTATAAAATTAAAGCTGAGTTCCGATTGGTTGCCATGAGCAACTAGAAAAATTACTTATTATAAATCTCCCATTTATGTAAATTTCAAGAACAGAACAGAATACAGCATAATATGGGTTGTTGTCTAGAATAATTTTTCTTTTTTTTTATTGTGTGGTGTATTCTGTTATAAGTTTCTTAAACACATGCAACAGTGTTTGGCCTAACCTCTTTTACATTGCACACTGACTATTTATATGGGGCCCTTCGAGTCCTAACTCTACTAGGATATACCCATAGGTTCTGTAAAGGTAGGAAGGTTTTCTCAGTGCTCACAGAAAGAAGGAAATTCCTCTATAAGGAATTGGTGTTGGTTTTTAGAGAGAAGGGAATTCCTCTAGGCAGCATTGGAATTTTTTTGATTCACTCACGCAAAGAGGAAATCAAAGTTTTATATGGTATCTCAAATATCTATCAATGTATACTGTAAGTTTGAGGAAACCATTAGGTACTAGGTCCTGGATGCAACAAAGCCCAAAACCCATATGTGGCATAAGAAGACACAAATATTAGATACATTGTTGGAATGCCCAAGAGCTTCAAGTTTGAAGAATATCTAAAAATGTCCAATTAATCAGAAATCTCAAATTCTCTTACTTTTATATGTTAAACAATTAAAATATTAAATGTGACCAAATAATTCCATTGAGTTGTCTTTGTATCTACAGATTTCCTATCCATCAAACTCTAGTAAAAGTCACAAATATTGGTTTATTAATATTCTATTGATGTGGTATGTGTGAATTGTAAGAGAAAACTGCAGATGATTTATTTTCTTCATACAACACCTCACTGTCAGCTGTGCTTGCTTCTATCTGAAGACAATCTTATTCAAGAATTGAGGTCTTGTTATTATATATTCATAGAAATCAGACAACTTAAAATTAGATTTACTGTCTCAAGCATCTCAGCTTGAATCAATAGAAGAAGATAGACTAGATTTTTGTGTGGCGCTCAATGTTAGGTAAATAGATTTTACTGTATTTGGTAGTAACAGAAACTTCTTTATAAGTTAGGATACACTATCAGATTCTCAACTAATAGGGTATATTTACAAATGATAGATGTGTTGCAAAAATTTCTATAATTAAAAATCAGTTCATCAGTTCTAAATCAGGCTTTTTATGGCAGCAATAAGCTTAAAGGGATGATATGCGGTATATATTTGTGTATAAGCTGAATTATTCAGCACAAAAAATGTGCTGAAAAACCCCAGCTTGGCTTGTACACAAGTGTATAAAAACTATAAACTTACATACTCACCTTCAGATGTTCCCCTCGGCTCCTCTTCCTTTTTTCTTTGATCCTAAACGAGCAGGCAGAGACACGTACCTTGTGCTCTGCCCATCAGCACACACTATAATGTGGCGGTGTTCCCACTGCTGACATAATAGTGTGCGTTGGTTGGCAGAGTGCATGGACACCTCTCTGCCCGCTCTCTTAGGAATGAAGAGAAGAAGGAAGTAGAGCCTCGAAGAACATTGGAAGGTGAGTATAAGTTTATTGTTTAACACACCAAGGGGCTGCAGGGCATTTCATCAATAGTGGGGATGCAGGGCATTTCATCAATAGAGGGGCTGCAAGGCATTTCATGAATAGTAGGGCTGCAGGGCATTTTACAAATAGGGGGCTGCAGAGTATTTCATTAGGGAGGGCTGCTGGGGATTTCATGAATATTGGGGCTGCAGGGCCTTTCATGAATAGGGAGGCTGCAGGGCATTTCATGAATAGGGGGGCAGCAGAGCATTTCATTAGGGTTGCTGCAGAGCATTTTATGAATAGGGGGGCTTCGGGGCATTTCATGAATTGTGGGGCTGCAGAGCATGTCTTTAGGGGGCTGCAGAGCATTTTATGAATTGGGAGTTTCAGGGCATTTCAAGAACAGGGGAGCTGCAGAGCATTTCTTTAGGGCAATTCCTTAATAGGTGACTGCAGTGTATTTTATTTGAGGGGCTACAGGGCAATTTCTTAATAGATGGCTGCAGTGCATTTCATTTGAGGGGGTGCAGGGCAATTTATTGATAGGGGGACTGCAGAGCATTTAATTAGGATGACTGCAGAGCATTTCTTTAGAGGGAATGCTGAGCAGTTCATTATTTGGGGGGCTGCAGGGCATTTCCTTACTAGAAGGGCTGCTGCACCACACTTCCCTACTACTGGGCTGCTACAGGGCTGCTATTTGGGCAACTTGATGGAAACTTTCAGCAAAGAAACTTTCAGCATTTAGCCTAGTTTCATGACTATATCCATGCACTATGGTTATAGCAACAAACAGAAGTATTATCGATAGTGGGGTGAACTGTTTTAGCAGGTCCAATTGAAAATCTTACAAACATAAATTTGATTCTAGAATAAACTTGATCTAAAATCTTTGTTTTTCTTTGTGGAACTACACGCTGGGATGATATTTCAGATGAATTATTTCAGTATAAAGAAAAAAATTACTTCAAAGTAAGTGTTATCTTTATGCTATAATAATTTAACCAGCGAAACCCCCACAACCACACACAGTAGCTTTTATATGACTTTATATATGTTCCACTGATGTCACCATTCTTCTAAAAAAGACTATTATTAATGTCCTCTTTTCCAGTCATGGAGGCATGGAGCTGCAGAATACATTGAAGCTACCCTGCCTTCCACACTGACTATACTATACAGCTCAGGGAATTAAAACTTTTGTCTTAAAAGATAAAACATACTTTTCAAAACTATTGTTATTTTAACTTGATAAAACATTTTCATTTTGTTTATCCATTAACAACTGGCCCTTTTGTGTTTTTAAATTTCAGTTTTTTGCTCCACCACCTTAAAAAAATGCATAATTTCATTATGTTTACTGGAAAGTGGGGAAAAATCCAAATGTGGTGAAATCGGTGAAAAAATACATTTGCACAATTTTCTTGTGTTCTCTGTATATATGCCATTCACTTTTTGTTACAAATTAACCTCCTTTTTATTTCGTGGGTTGATATGATCAGGGGGACAGCACATTTCCATAGGTATTAATATGTTTTAATGTAAAAAAAATTAAAGCATTTTGTACAAAATAAGATAAGATGTACAACCTTTTGATTACTTTTTATTAAAATGTTTAGTTGTGTAGAGATGTGAAATGGCAAAAAAAGTACAGGTTTAGACACAGGTGATATTTTCCATTACAGGGTTTAATACCAAAAATAACCATTTTTATATTTTGATAGATCAGGACTTTTTGGACATGAGGATACTATTTTGATATTTATTGATTTTATTTTTATATCAGTTCTAGGGAAAGGGGGTAATCTAAACTTTTAGGTTTTTTATTATTTTTGATTTTTAAAAAAAATGTTTTAACTTTTAATTTATTCTACTTTTTAGTCCTCAAAGGGTACTTTAACCCTTTCTGATCACTTTTGGGGGTCTAGTCAGCTTTGTCAGAGAAATTTAAATGATTAATAATCACAATCGGTGACAGCACTGGTCACGGGTCTTACTGGTGAGTTTTTGCTGCAATGTGCATATGGTACTTATCAGGAAGGGGTTAATCATTATATACCATTTTACCAGAAGCAAAACCTCTCAACTGAAGATGTCAGAATATTTCTTTACCTCTTGTCCTACCATTAGCTCTGTAAATTAAATATGCTCAACAACTGCAGAAACAAATGTAATACACTGTAGGGAATAAAGCTTTTCTATTCCTACATTCATTAAGTTTTAGCATTAAGAATAAACACTGATCATATTCAAAGGAATCAATAACCATGGAATATGGGATTTCCTCTATTGGATGCAGCAGACACAAAAGCAATGTAGTAAAGACACCCATGCAGGTTATAATTAAAGGTCTAATCCACTCATTGTAAACATGATTAGAAAGCCTCTGTAGTCAAAAAACAATTACTTTACAGATCCTGAAATTTCATGGTATTTAAGATGTGGCAGCAGCTCACATAATGTGAAACAAAGCAAAAATATAGTCATCTTAGTCCTTCTGCTGTCCAATTGTAGGATCCTAAATGAGCTTTTCAAAATTTCAGGTATGTCCCAATGTTCATTATTCAATGTCCTAAACCACTATTCTCATTCCATAATAATAATAATAATAATTAATAAAAATTTTTATATTTAAACTGCCATCATATGTCACAGCACTTTATATATTATGGCGTTCATATACTGACATAATAAGAGATTAAACAAAATGAAGGAGGGCCCTGCTCGCAAGAGCTTACAGTCTATGAACTTTTAACATCTCAATAATAGCATCATAGACATTAAGACAGAAAATGTTTTTATCTAGGGCAGAAATCTTCGGGGCGCAGCTCCTCGTAGCTGTGTGCCCTTGTCCGAGAAGGCTTCAGGGATGAGGGTTCGCAGCTAAGAGGAGCTGCGCACTGAAGATTTCTGGTAGGAGGAACAAAGAGGCTACTGGGGCAAGGAGTAGCCATGCCATGTAGCCTCAGCGCCAGCTACTCCCCACCCCAGTAGCCGCAGTAAAAAATTAACATATTAGCCAAATAAAAGTTATCAAAAGATTGTGGGGATGTGAGGATTAGCCCTTAAAAGGGCTATCCTCACTTCCTATAGATGTACCTACCACCCGATCTACCTTTATAGGTAGATATGTGGTGGTGGATTCCCTTTAATAACAATGAATTAAAAAAAATTGTTATTTTGTGATCCTGAGTATATTTAAGAAACTTGTCTTTGTGGGAATACCCCATTAATAGCTCAGTCATCAGTGCCTCCTGATGACTGAGAAAATATATTTAATTAAAAAAAGCAATTAGAACCCAAAGAATCAAGTGGATTACTTCTAATGTGGGACAATGAAACTCAAATGTATTAATTTACTCACAGCAACTAGATAGCTAATGAGCACAATTCTTCTAAGCATCATTCTTGTTTTAACTGATATGTTTAAGCTACTATTAATGTATTGTATTAACAAATTATTTTTCTAAGTTAAATAAAAATGTAGAATTTTCAGTTTTACTGGACAGCACACCACAGCCAAATAACTAATCTGTGACATATTTAACTTCTTGTTGCTTTCACGTATAATTATTAACAGTATCTAGCAAGAATCACACATTGAGGGAGATTGATCACCACTTTTCTTGAGCTACTTTTTGCAACTTATTTGTCATATTACCAGCAGTGCACCCTTTGTTGTGGTACAAGTTAAGCCGTGCACCTTTTTAGTGAAATTGTCCCAGGGAATTAATAAAATGAATTATTAAAGTGACTTTTTTGGCATGCAGGCCAGGTTGGGTTCCTGGCTTAATATTGCAATCTTTTCTCTAAAAAGCTGCAAATTTGGACCAAAATTAGGCACCATGTTACAAGGGCTGCATGCCCAAAAAGATGAATTTTAATAAACCACCATGACAATTTGACTAAAAAGGCAGGTGGCTCTAGCCGTATCACATGGTAATGCGACAAATAATCAGCGGGAGGCCATAGAGTGGCACAATGACAGAGTTTGGAGGTGGCAGCAACATGGTAAGCCACATAGTGGCACAATGACAGAGTGTGGAGGTGGAAGCAGCAGCAGGAGGCCACAGAGTTGCACAATGACAGAGTGTGGAGGTGGCAGCAACATGGTAGGCCACAAAGTGTCACAATGGCAGAGTGTGAATGTGGCGGCAACATGGTAGGCCACATAGTGGCACAATGACAAATTCTTTAGCTGGCAGCAACATTGGAGGCCACAGAGTGGCGCGATGAGTGGGAAGGTAGTGGTAACATGGTAGGTCCCAGAGTGGAAAACGAAAGAAGTGTCCGGTCCAGCCAGTCTCCAAGGTCCCAGAGTGGCAGAGTGTGGAGGTGCAGCAGCAGCATCAGGTGGTCAGAAAGTGGCACATGGTGGAAACATGGTAGGCCACAGAGTGGCACAATGACAGAGTGTGGAGGTGGAAGAAACATGGTAAGCCACAGAGTGGCACAATGATAGAGTGTGGAGGTGGCAGCAGCAGCAGGAGGTCAGAGAGTGGCACAATGACAGAGCTTGGAGCTTGCAGCAGCAGCAGGAGGTCAGAGAGTGGCACAATGACAAATACTTTAGTTAGCAGAATGGCACAGAGCTGACAGAGTGGCACAATGACTGAGTGGGGAGGTGGGTGACAATTCCAGTCCCTGGTAAAGATGGTGGGAGGCAGATGGAGCAACTGGCAGCAGATTTGTGGCATCAGGCAGCATCAGAATAGTGGCTGAGGCAGGTAGTTAGAATCCAGACTCATTTCACAACATTTCAGGGAGGCGTCATGGCTGATCTAATCTGATGCATCTTGACAAAGGTCATTCTCTACACATTACAGGTGGACAAGCGGGTTCTCCTTGGGGTAACAATGTTACCCGCCGCACAGAGCACCCGCTCGGATGCCACACTACTGGCCCGGTAGGACAGCTTCTCTACTGCCAACTCTGCAAGTTGCAGCCACGCATCAAGTTTGGCTGCCAAGTAGTCCAGGGGATCCTCTACCTGGGGTGGTAAAGTGCTGCCCAAGTAGGCCACCACCTGTTGGTGCAGGGTCTGCTCCATGTCCTGCTGCTGGTGGCGGCTACCCTCCTCACTTGGAGGGGGAAGGAAGCAGGTCATTAAGGACTCCAGACTTAAGCTGCTGCTGATGGAGCTGCTACCGCTCCTACCCCTCCCCCCCTCCATATCTCTACAGCAGCCGTGGCAGCAGTACATGAACGATGACTGCCAGGAATCCTCCAGTCCCATGGTGCACATAATCAGCGGCCAACTGTCTGCACAGTATTTCTCTATAGTACGCGAGAGGGTGGAGATCTAAAACTCATCCCTATGCCGGATGTTGACTATTCGGCAGTCACTAGTTAGGCAAAGCAGCAGGCTGCGGGCGATCTGTGCAAGTGACTCTGAGGGACTCCCGGACTCCATCTCCTCACTACACTGCCACGGTACGTCTGGGTCATCTACCTCCTCCGGATGTTCCTGCTCCTCTTCTCTTGTCACCTGAGTGGAACAACCACTACTTTCACCAGATTCTACTTGTGCTCCAATGTCCTCCTTCTCCTCCTTCAGTTCAGCCCCCACCAGACTCACGTGGGCATGAGATGTAGTTGCCACTTCTCCAGTACCCTGACCAGACAGATTTTGCAGCATGAGTTCCAGGACATGAAGCAGTGAAATGATGTTATTCATCCTGCAGTCCTGGCAACTGATAAATAATGTGGTCTCTTCAAAGGGCCTGAGCAAATGGTAGGTGTCACGCATGGGCTGCCAGTGGCTGACATCAAAGTTACACAGAGGAGTACTCCGGTCTGCTTGCAGCATCAAAAAATCATTAATGGCTTTTCTCTATTCATATAGGCGGTCTAACATGAGGAGGCTGGAATTCCAACGGGTGGAAACATCGCATATCAGACTATGTAGGGGGAGGCCGTTCTGCCGCTGCAACTTGAGAAGGTTGTGCTTGGCATTGTAAGAATGGCTGAAGTGCATGCACAGTTTCCTGGCCATTTTAGAATGTCTTGCAGATGGGTGAAAGACTTGAGCTGTTGACAACAAAATTGAAGACGTGCGCCATGCACCATCCCTCCTCGGTGCAGCGCAGACACCATGGTGGTCCCGGGCACATGGACTATCCCTCCTCGGTTGCAGTGCGGACACCATGTTCCTCCCATTGTCTGTCACCATGGTTTCGATTTGCAGTTGTCGCGGAGAAAGACACAAATTGATTTCTTCTTGCATGACGTGGAGCAGTTCCTCCCTGTATGACTTTGTTCGCCCAGTAAAACCAGTTGTGTGACACCGCTGTGCCCTGCACATGTGGTATGATGGCGCAGCACTTGAACTTGTGGAGGCTGAGGTGGTGGTGGAGAAGGAGGAGGCGGGTACTGGTGCAGGAGCAGCAGTTTGACAATGTGGAGGATAAAACAGTGTCTCCTGTTCAAGTTGTTGGTGTGGCTCGATGGGAAGCAAATTCACCCAGTGGGCCGTAAAGGACATGTACTGGCCCTGACCGTAGTTACAGCTCCACATAGATTTCTTCCTATTCACTTCAGCAACAAAAAAACTCTGCAATTTAGGGTATACAGATCCCCCAAAATGGACACCCTGGAATTGGAGCAGAAATCACTACAGAAACTATGTGGATTTTATACAGATATCTTCATATTCACTTCAGCAACAAAAAACCCCCTACAATTTGCATAATACAGATCCCCCAAAACGGACACCCTGGGATTGGAGCAAAAATCACTCCAGCAACTATGTGGATTTGACACGTATTTCTTACTATTAACTTCAGCAACAAAAGGAGAACTGCTATTTTGGATATACAGATCTCCCAAAATGGACACCCTGCGATAGGAGCAGAAATCACACCAGAAACTATGTGGATTTTACACAGATTTCTTCCTATTCACTTCAGCAACATAAAAATTGCTATTTGGGTATACAGATCCCCAAAAATGGACACCCTGGCTTCGGAGCAGAAATCACTATAGAAACTATGTGGATTTTACACAGATTTCTTCCTATTCACCTCAGCAACAAAAAAAGCCGCAATTTGGGTATACAGATCCCCCAAAATGGACACCATGGGATTGGAGCAGAAATCACTCCAGAACAGTACACTCTAGCTAGACGCTGGAGACAACAAATGGCGAAATTCGGACCAAATTCCACTTCGTTCGAATCGCCCATCTCTGGTCACAGTGGTTACATTGCCCTATGACTCGCATTTTAAAGGGCAACTGTCACCAGGAGACCCATTTTTAGCACTCCCCCAGAGCATAGTACATACACTGCCATAGAGTTCTAATATAAAAAATTGGTTTTACAGAAAAAAAGATATGTTATATAATACCACTTAATGCCATGTGCTCTGTAACTTGGTACTTGTTCCCTCGGACTAGCTATAGAGGAGCCCCCCCTTGGGAAACCGCTCCTCATGTGTCCTTTTCAAATATATGAAAACGACCATCACTTGGCTTAGTGACGCGCCCTGCTCCTCTATAGCCACTCCCGAGTGATTGGAGTTATTCATATATTTGAAAAGGACACATGGAGGGGCGGTTTCCCAAGGGTGTGGGGAAACTGCTCCTCTATAGCCACTCCCATGGGACAAGTGTCTAGACACAGAGCACATGGTATTGAAAGGTACTATATAACATATCTCTACCACTATTTTGTTTTTGTGTCCCCTTACTGTTTGCCTCTGTGTCCATGTTCCCGCATGCTGTAAAGCGGAATTTTTAAATTTTTGAATTAAACCTTTTGGATTATACTTTTAATCAGTCGTTTACCCTTCGGACTCTTTTGTATGGTTGCCGGATTCCCCACCTCTCCTACCTTCGTTTGCTCTTTACAATTATCACATCTCACTGTGGATTGCCGGACCAGTGAGTGGGAATACTCCGTGCACCTGGCCTGAAACAACGCCGTGAAAAGCTGCAGCGACACGAGGGTGAGCCGATACCATTACATTTTTTTCTTTTTCTCTTCTTTGTACTATATAACATATCTTTTCTTCTGTAAAACCAATGTTTTAATACAAAAACTCTTTTGCAGTGTATGTACTATGCTCTGTGGGGATTAGGGGAGTGCTAAAAATGGGTTTCCAGGTGACAGGTTTCCTTTAATAAAACTACACTCAAGGAATGTTTCTCCCAACTAAGTAGCATTAGATGAATAGCTTGCATAATAACAGTGCATCTTAAATTACTATATACATCAGTTTAATACAGTATCTTCTATCTCTGCGTTACATCGTCCAATTCTTCCATTTGAGCCATGGCTTTGACACCTTATTCGCAGAATGAAAAATTAAAATATGAGTCTGTAAAATATTCAATGTAGTTAGTCATTTTTATACTTAATAATATCACAGTGTCAGTGACAACTTCACACCTTTCTTGTTACAGGATGAGTTATTCCATGAAAGGAGTCTTCTCAACATTGTCTTGATATAACAGACACTTTATCCTTCAGATATATCACTTTGGATAGAAACACAATTCATTTAACAATATCAGAAGTTTTATGAAAAAGTCACCAATTCATAAATTATCACCAGGATCTATACTTACAGATTACAATATAATAGCTGTGTGTAAAAGAGATTAAACATTCATGCAAGGTCTTTTAGAACCACAAGAGAGATTTGTGAACAGTTGAACTTTTAGTTTGAAAGTAAATGTCAGTTTTGTGTTGACCTTTAGTGGCAATAAACCCAAGAGAAGGCAATGAATGTAGGAACTTAGAGGAAATCTACCAACAAAATCAAGCATTTATGAACCGGGGACACTTACACATAGATCCAGGCACCATGACTGTGGTAATCTTCTTATATTTCTTATCCATGCCCCCCTTCCTCTAAAATAACTTTTAAAATTATGCTAATGAGCCTAAGGGGCGTTTCCAGAGCCCCTCAGTGATGTCTTTTCACAGACTATGTCTTCCCCCTGCTCTCTCCCCCTCCAACTCAACATCCATTTTTCCAAATTAACCAAATGTTTCTCCCATTTTTTTATTAAAGGGAACACTCCTTATTCTCTTATCCTCTTATCGCCTCACAGAATCTATTTGTAGTGCAAGAGTGAGGGGCAGAAAGTAAAAGAATTCAGTTATGTGATTCAAGCTGAACTCTATAATCTTTTGAAATTGTACAAAAAGCATGAAAATATTGAGTGTGCACAGTGAGTTGAATCCTTAAACCCACACTTACTTTGTACCTCCTCACTACCCGTGAGAAATATTGGACCCCATTTTTAAGCCAAAAAATTATCAGGCATGCTCTGGGAAATCATAGTTATTCCAAATAGGAGTTAACTCAAGAATGCCCATAATGGACAGAATCTTTTTTAAAAAGAACCAACAATTTTGCAGCAACCAACCATTTTTTGTATATTCCTTGCGAAATCTCCCCACTTTCCAAAAATAGATTTATTGTGACTAGTCAAATTATAAAAATTTTGAGAATCTTCCCTTAACAACATGCTAATTGTGTTGAAATAAAATAACCCCTCAAAAATTCTGGAACCACAAGACCCCCTTTATCCATAGACCTATATAAATAAGCAAGCTTTATTCTTATTTTCTTCTTCCAGCACAACAGATAACTCAACTGTCAATTGTTTTGAATATGTTTGCAGAAATCCATATGGGCACACACTAAGTAGATATAGTATTAGGGGGTAAAATGATCATTTTTAGTTTTCCCACCTGGTCTGTTGTGGAGAATGGCATTCTTAACCAGCATTATATTTTTGGGGAAATCTTAGCTATCAACGGGCGTAGGTTTAAGTCTGTGTATTTACCCAGATCTCCTTATTAAATCCCCAATCCCCAAATAAGATGAGTGCTCCCCTTTATTCGATATCTTAACTGAAGTAGCTATTTGATCCAGGTCCCTGTCTTTTGGCAGGAGAATCAATTTTAACAATATAATAAAACCTATATAAATTTGTATCCTAGTGATCGTAGCAACTCAAGGAATAAAGTAGCGGTGTCATTCAGAGCACACAGTAAAAGACAAAAGCCTGGTTCCCAAAAAAACGTCAGCAATTAATTTTTTCTTTGGGTTCATTTAATTTAGATTTTTTTTACAGGTTCCCAGTAACTAGCAGGGAATATGGAATGTTGTCACTAGTAAATAAAATTTTTAACAAAGAAAACAACAGCTCTGTAACTGGAAAAATAAAAAAGTTATGGGGGTCTTTTTGCTTAACTTTTTGTTTTGACTTGTATTTGTCTTTTTTTTCCATCTGCTACTTTGGTAATTTATCAATCTGAGTTAAAATGTTTTTTTTAGATCGCTTTTTACGACATTTGTATCAAATGTCTCAAGTTACTTCCTTCTATTTACTAAATTTTCCTCAAGTATGGTGTTATCTGGATTTTTTTACAGCAAATAATTATGCAAATTTTAGACAATTTGAAAAGATAAATGTCATTTGCGGCATTTAGCACATCTAGAATAGAAAATAAATGGGTCTTACTGACAATGAATTAATGTCTGGCTAACTTCAGAGCACATTTCAAAAAGTCCTGAAAAAGGTGCAAGAATTGCAGTGCACCCAAAAAATCAGACACAGTGGGGATCATTTACTAAGGGCCCGATTCGCGTTTTCCCGACGTGTTACCCGAATATTTCCGATTTGCGCCGATTTCCCCTGAATTGCCCCGGGATTTTGGCGCTCGCGATCGGATTGTGGCGCATCGGCGCTGGCATTCACGCGACAGAAATCGGGGGGTGTGGCCGAACGAAAACCCGACGGATTCAGAAAAACCGCCGCATTTAAAACAAAAAATCTGTTGCGGAGCTTGCACTTACCTTCACTCAGCCCGAGCCGGTGAACTCCAGCGCGTTCCAATACTTTTCAGCGCAGCAGGAACACCTGAACAAATCCGGCCGGACCCGAATCCAGTCCAGAGAACGCGCCGCTGGATCGCAAATGGACTGGGTAAGTAAATCTGCCCCAGTTCGTGCTGCATCAGGTGCAGTTTGCATGTGTAGTGTGCAGGGTGCGCTGGATTAATGAATTGAAAAGTTATCAGCTCCAGAAGATGACAAAATGAAGATTTTTTTTATGTATATGAGGTTTTAATTTTTGTAAATGTATAAAACCGTTATAAAACCTATATACATTTAGTATCCCTGTGATCATACCAACATAAAAAATAAAGTTCACATGTCATTTGTGGCGCACAGTGAAAGCCATAAAATCCAAGCCTACAAGATAATGCTGGAAATGCATTTTTTTCACCAATTTCTAGTACCTGGCATGGAATATTAAATCTTGTTACTTTGAATTGAAATTTGTTATTCAGAAAACAAGCCCTAACACAGCTCTTTAGATGGAAACATTCAAAGTAATAGATTTTTGAAGGTGGGGAGTAAAAAATGGAAACGCAAAAAAAAACAAAAAAGGGCCTGGTCAGTAAGGGGTTAATAAATGTGGTCCATAGAGTAAAAAAATTAAAATGGCCTGATTTTTGGAACCCCTTTGCTACTTTTTGTAACGCTTTGTAATTGTTGTGGAAAGTACCCAAATTTGGAGCAAGGACTGTATGGAAACTGTCTCCCAAAAGAGCTTTTTTAGAAAACTAAGAAAATTGTAACAGCTTTTCACAAATTTTTCTTGTAATAATTTGATAAGCCCCAAATGCTACCAACACAGTTTGGTACAGAAGGTTTTGCTTTTAGCTTTTGTATATTAAAAATGTAATTTCCTGGTTTAGAAATTAGTCTGAGAGAAGGACATTTTTTGGACCTTGACAACTCTAAGACAGGCCTCTTCAGACACTGATAACTTTACATTTCATGTGTTAGGCCACATTCACACGACAGTATGGGGGACATATGCATGGCCCCAAGCTTGTGACCGCACATACTTCCCCCATGAAGAGCAATGGCCACATGGAGTGATACAGTGCACATGTGGCACCTTACCGATCCGTACACAGGGAAAAGATTGGACATGTCCGTTCCTTCACTGTGTTATGGGCCGTGCGCAATTGCTTGCTTTGGAGAGGAGATGGGTCAACCCTCCTCGTCTCCATACATTAGTCTAAATGTAACCTAAAACTGTATTACCATTGTATTTTTTTTTCTTTTTCCGGGATTGTTCATCTTTATTGTCTTTTTTCATTCTTTCTTTAACCCCTTAAGGACGGAGGGTTTTTCGCCTCATTTCTCGCTCTCCAACTTCAAAAATCCATAACTTTTTCATTTTTCCGTGTACAGACCTGTGTGAGGGCTTATTTTGTGCGTAACAAATTTTACTTTCCCGTAATGATATTTATTTTAACATGCCATGTACTGCAAAGCTGAAAAAAAATTCCAAATGTGGAAAAATTGAAAAAAAACCGCACGTGCGTCACGTTCTTGTGGGCTCAGTTTTTACGACTTTCACTCTTCGCTCCAAATAACACGCCTACTTTATTCTTTGGTTCGGTGCGATCGCGGTGATACCAAATTTATACAGGTTTTATTGTGTTTTAATACATTTTCAAAAATTAAACGAATGTGTACAAAAAAGAAAAAAATTTTTTTGCCATCTTCTGACGCTAATAACTTTTTCATACTTTGGCGCACGGAGATGTGTGAGGGGTCATTTTTTGCGAAATGAGGCGACGTTTTCATTGCTACCATTTTGAGGTCTGTGCGACATTTTGATCATTTTTTATTTCATTTTTTATGTTATGTAAAAAGGTGTAAAAGTCGCATTTCGGACATTTGGGTGCCATTTCCCGCCTCGGAGGTCACCGCCGGCCGTAACCGTTTTTATATTTTGATAGATCGGGCATTTTGGGACGCGGCGATACCTAATATGTCTGTGATTTTTACTGTTTGTTATGTTTTATATCCGTTCTAGGGAAAGGGGGGTGATTTGAACTTTTAATATTTTATTAATTTTTTTTATTTTTTAAACTTTTTTTTTTCTTTTTTTTTTCACTATCTTTTAGACCATCTAGGGTACATTAACCCTAGATAGTCAGATCGCTGCTACCATATACTGCAATACTTCTGTATTGCAATATATGGCATTTTTGCAGCACATTCATTACAATGAGCCACTGGCTCATTGTAACGAATATGCAGCTGCCAGATAGCCTCGTGTCAAAAGAAGACACGAGGCTACCATAGCAACTGATCGCCGCCCCCCGATGACGTTCGGGGGCGTGGCGATCGAAAAAAAGATGGCGGCGCCCACGCGCCGCCGTCTTTTAAACGCCGCCGGCGACTTTGCCGGCAGCGTTTAGGGGGTTAATAGCCGCGATCGGTGCAAGCACCGACCGCGGTTATTAGCGGGGGGGTTTTGTGCAAAATGCAAAAACCCCCACCTTTGTATGAAGAGGACTCAGCCCGTGAGCCCTCTTCATACATCCCTTATACCTCTGCGCCGTAGAGCTACGGCGCAGAGCGTTAAGGGGTTAAAAATCCATTCCATTTAATATCGACCCCAACATCAGCTTTTTTTCACGTCATACAAAATTTTATATCTTAACTAGAGATGAGCGAGCACTAAAATGCTCGGGTACTCGTTATTCGAGACAAACTTTTCCCGATGCTCGAGTGCTCGTTTCGAGTAACGAGCCCCATTG
The DNA here is from genome assembly GCF_040894005.1 of Engystomops pustulosus. Lineage (NCBI taxonomy): Eukaryota > Metazoa > Chordata > Amphibia > Anura > Leptodactylidae > Engystomops > Engystomops pustulosus. The sequence continues at coordinate 185,940,428 of NC_092411.1, forward strand.
AAGTCAATGGGAGACTCGAGCATTTTTCAAGGGGACCAAGGCTCTGCACAGGGAAGCTTGGCCAAACACCTGGGAACCTCAGAAAAGGATGGAAACACCACGGAAATGGACAGGAAACAGCAGGGGCAGCATGCATGGATGCCTCTGAGGCTGCTTAATCGCACCATTATGCCAAAATTATGGGCAACAGCATGGCCATGACAGAGTGACCGAATGAGGCTAGATAGCATCTAAAACATGCAATAATTGACCCTGACACTATAGGGGACGGCATGCAGAAGCAGCGGCAGCAGCGGCAGGCTAGAGAGTGTCATGGCAACATACCCTAAATGGACTCAGGCTTCAAACCAATGGGTGGCAGAGAGGAACCAAAGGAGGTGAGCAAGAAGCGCTCAAATAATATCGGTACATGATAAAAGTTTGCCAGTATATTTTGTGGATTACACAGCAGGGTGGCGACAAAGTTAACATGGAAGCCATGAAAACAATCCAAAATTCTGCCTGACACAGCTCGTTTGATAAGGGGACCATGTATGGAGGCAGTGAACTAGTAGTAGATTAAAGGTGCTGCAGTTAAAACTATGTTAGTTGGATCTTGGCATGGAGCTGGCGCTCCGCTGCCAGGCGAGCTTTCGCCAATCCAAGCCCCTGTCTCTAGGCTACTCCCCAAACAGCACTTCTAAGAACCTTTTGTATAAGATCAAGTGTAGTAGCGTTCTTATAAGTTTGGGATATGGCGGGTGAGGGGAATGTAAACATCTGCGCAAGAAGCGCTGAAATAATATCCGTAAATGAAAAAAGTTTTCCAGTATATTTTGTGGCTTACACAGCACGGTGGCGACAAAGTTAACAAGTTTGATGTGGAATGCCCTGTAATAGCTCTTGGGCGGTGTGCCTTTTATCACCTAGGCTCAGCAGTTTGAGCACCGCCTGCTGTCGCTTAGCGACGGCACTGCTGCTGTGCCTAGAGCTACCGACTGATGGCGCCATGCCCACGGATGGTAATTCGGAGGAGGAGGAAGTGGAGGAGGGGTGGGAGGAGGAGGAAGCATAGTAGGCCTGAAACACCTGGACCGAGGTAGGCCCCGCAATCCTCTGCATCCGCAGTATATGACCAGCCCCAGGGTCAGACTCGGTCCCAGCCTGCACCAAGTTAAGTGTAGTAGCGTTCTTATAAGTTTGGAATATGGCGGGTGAGGGGAATGTAAACAGATGCGCAAGAAGCGCTGAAATAATATCCGTAAATGGTAAAAGTTTGCCAGTATATTTTGAGGATTACACAGCAGGGTGGCGACAAAGTTAACAAGTTTGTTGTGGAAGCCATGAAAACAACCCAAAATTCTGCCTGACACAGCACGTTTGATAAGGCGGCCATGTATGGAGGCAGTGAACTAGTAGTAGATTAAAGGTGCTGCAGTTAAAACTATGTTAGTTGGTTCTTGGCATGGAGCTGGCGCTCCGCTGCCAGGCGAGCTTTCGCCAATCCAAGCCCCTGTCTCTAGGCTACTCCCCAAACAGCACTTCTAAGAACCTTTTGTATAAGATCAAGTGTAGTAGCGTTCTTATAAGTTTAGGATATGGCGGGTGAGGGGAATGTAAACAGATGCGCAAGAAGCGCTGAAATAATATCCGTAAATGGTAAAAGTTTGCCAGTGTATTTTGTGGATAACACAGCAGGGTGGCGACAAAGTTAACAACTTTGATGTGGAATCCATGAAAACAACCCAAATTTCGGCCTGACACACCTCGTTTGATAAAGGGACGATGTATGGAGGCAGCTATATGGACGACTTTTGGAGGTAGCAATGGAGACAACGTGTGGAGGCTGCTATGGAGACAATTCAATTTGGATAGTGCCTGTATGTGGCAGTCCAAAAAAGTTTTCAAACCAGAGGAGCAGGTAGGTGGCCCTCCAGAAAAATGGAATAGATTGAGTGCCTGTATGTGGCAGTCCAAAAAACTTTTTAAACCAGAGGAGCAGGTAGGTGGCCCTCCAGAAAAATGGAATAGATTGAGTGCCTGTATGTGGCAGTCCAAAAAACTTTTTAAACCAGAGGAGCAGGTAGGTGGCCCTCCAGAAAAATGGAATAGATTGAGTGCCTGTATGTGGCAGTCCAAAAAAGTTTTCAAACCAGAGGAGCAGGTAGGTGGCCCTCCAGAAAAATGGAATAGATTGAGTGCCTGTATGTGGCAGTCCAAAAAACTTTTTAAAACAGAGGAGCAGGTAGGTGGCCCTCCAGAAAAATGGAATAGATTGAGTGCCTGTATGTGGCAGTCCAAAAAAGTTTTCAAACCAGAGGAGCAGGTAGGTGGCCCTCCAGAAAAATGGAATAGATTGAGTGCCTGTATGTGGCAGTCCAAAAAAGTTTTCAAACCAGAGGAGCAGGTAGGTGGCCCTCCAGAAAAATGGAATAGATTGAGTGCCTGTATGTGGCAGTCCAAAAAACTTTTTAAACCAGAGGAGCAGGTAGGTGGCCCTCCAGAAAAATGGAATAGATTGAGTGCCTGTATGTGGCAGTCCAAAAAACTTTTTAAACCAGAGGAGAAGGTAGGTGGCCCTCCAGAAAAATGGAATAGATTGAGTGCCTGTATGTGGCAGTCCAAAAAAGTTTTCAAACCAGAGGAGCAGGTAGGTGGCCCTCCAGAAAAATTGAATAGATTGAGTGCCTGTATGTGGCAGTCCAAAAAAGTTTTCAAACCAGAGGAGCAGGTAGGTGGCCCTCCAGAAAAATTGAATAGATTGAGTGCCTGTATGTGGCAGTCCAAAAAAGTTTTCAAACCAGAGGAGCAGGTAGGTGGCCCTCCAGAAAAATTGAATAGATTGAGTGCCTGTATGTGGCACTCCCAAAAATTGTTTAAAACAGAGGACCGGGTCGGTGGCCCTCCATAAAAATTAAATGCATAAAGTACTATAGCTAGAGCCAGTGGGCCCTGTCAAAAAATAGCCAGTTTCCTCTGCTTTACTGTACAAAGAGGAGGAGAAGGAGGAAAATGAGGAGGAGGAGGAGTGGATAAATTATTCAGGTTGAGCTTCCTTCACCTGGTGGAGATTGGAAATTAGGAGAAATCCAGGCTTTATTCATCTTGATAAGCATCAGCCTGTCAGCGCTGTCAGTCGACAGGCGTGTACGCTTATCGGTGATGATGCCACCAGCTGCACTGAAAACCCGCTCGGACAAGAAGCTAGCGGCAGGGCAGGCAAGAACCTCCAAGGCGTACAGCGCCAGTTCGTGCCACATGTCCAGCTTTGAAACCCAGTAGTTGTAGGGAGCTGTGTGATCATTTAGGACGATGGTATGGTCAGCTACGTACTCCCTCACCATCTTTCTGTAAAGATCAGCCCTACTCTGCCGAGACTGGGGACAGGTGACAGTGTCTTGCTGGGGTGACATAAAGCTGGCAAAAGCCTTGTAAAGCGTACCCTTGCCAGTGCTGGACAAGCTGCCTGCTCGCCTACTCTCCCTCGCTACTTGTCCCGCAGAACTACGCACTCTGACGCTAGTGCTGTCAGAAGGGAAATACTGTTTCAGCTTGTGCACCAGGGCCTGCTGGTATTCATGCATTCTCAGACTCCTTTCCTCTCCAGGGATGAGAGTGGAAAGATTTTGCTTGTACCGTGGGTCCAGGAGAGTGAACACCCAGTAATCGGTGCTGGAATAAATTCTTTGAACGCGAGGGTCACGGGATAGGCAGCCTAGCATAAAATCTGCCATATGCGCCAGAGTACCAACGCGTAAGAATTCACTCCCCTCACTGGCCTGACTGTCCATTTCCTCCTCCTCCAACTCCTCCAACTCCTCTTCTTCTGCCCATACACGCTCAACAGTGAAGGACTCAACAATGGTCCCCTCTTGTGTCTCGCCAACATTCTCCTCCTCTTCCTCCTCATCCTCCTCCACCTCCTCCGATATGCGCTGAGAAACAGACCTAAGGGTGCTTTGGCTATCAACAAGGGAATCTTCTTCCCCCATCTCTTGTGAGGAGCGCAAAGCTTCCGACTTCATGCTGACCAGAGAGTTTTTCAACAGGCCAAGCAGCGGGATGGTGAGGCTGATGATGGCGGCATCGCCACTGACCATCTGTGTTGACTCCTCAAAGTTACTCAGCACCTGACAGATATCAGACATCCATGTCCACTCCTCATTGTAGACTTGAGGAAGCTGACTGACCTGACTACCAGTTCTGGTGGAAGTTGACATCTGGCAGTCTACAATCGCTCGACGCTGCTGGTAAACTCTGGATAACATGGTCAGTGTTGAATTCCACCTCGTTGGCACGTCGCACAACAGTCGGTGAGCGGGCAGTTGGAGGCGGCGCTGCGCTGTCCTGAGAGTGGCAGCATCTGTGCTGGACTTCCTGAAATGCGCACAGATGCGGCGCACCTTCGTGAGCAAATCAGACAGATTGGGGTATGTCTTGAGGAAACGCTGAACTATCAGATTTAACACATGGGCCAGGCATGGCACATGTGTCAGTCTGCCGAGTTGCAGAGCCGCCACCAGGTTACGGCCGTTGTCACACACAGCCATGCCTGGCTTCAGGTTCAGCGGTGCCAGCCACAGATCAGTCTGCGCCTTGATGCCCTGTAATAGTTCTTGGGCGGTGTGCCTTTTATCGCCTAGGCTCAGCAGTTTGAGCACCGCCTGCTGTCGCTTAGCGACGGCACTGCTGCTGTGCCTAGAGCTACCGACTGATGGCGCCATGCCCACGGATGGTCGTTCGGAGGAGGAGGTGGAGGAGGGGTGGGAGGAGGAGGAGGCATAGTAGGCCTGAAAGACCTGGACCGAGGTAGGCCCCGCAATCCTCGGCGTCGGCAGTATATGACCAGCCGCAGGGTCAGACTCGGTCCCAGCCTCCACCAAGTTAACCCAATGTGCCGTCAGCGATATATAGTGGCCCTGCCCGGCAGCACTCGTCCACGTGTCCGTGGTCAGGTGGACCTTGTCAGAAACGGCGTTGGTCAGGGCACGGATTATGTTGTCTGACACGTGCTGGTGCAGGGCTGGGACGGCACATCGGGAAAAGTAGTGGCGGCTGGGGACCGAATACCGAGGGGCGGCCGCCGCCATGAGGCTGCGAAAGGCCTCGGTCTCTACTAGCCTATAGGGCAGCATCTCCAGGCTTAGCAATCTGGAGATGTGCACATTAAGGGCTTGGGCGTGCGGGTGGGTTGCACTATATTTGCGTTTCCGCTCCAGCGTCTGGGGTATGGAGAGCTGAACGCTGGTGGATGCTGTGGAGGATCGTGGAGGCGACGATGGGGTTTTTGTGGCAGGGTCCTGGGCAGGGGGCTGACTATCAGCTGACACAGGGGAAGGAGCAGTGGTGTGCACGGCCGGAGGTGAACGCGCTTGTTGCCACTGAGTGGAGTGTTTAGCATTCATATGCCTGCGCATACTGGTGGTAGTTAAGCTATTAGTGGTGGAACCCCTGCTGATCCTGGTTTGGCAAATGTGGCACACCACAGTCCGTCGGTCATCCGGTGTTTCCTTAAAGAACCTCCAGACTTCTGAAAATCTAGCCCTCGCCGCAGGAGCCCTCGCCACGGGAGCTTCACTAGTTGACACATTTGGCGCTGATGCACCAGCTCTGGCCCTGCCTCTCCGTCTGGCCCCACCACTGCCTCTTCCAACCTGTTCAGGTCGAGGACTCTCCTCCGTCTCAGAAGCACTGTGTTCACCCGGCCTCTCAACCCAGCTTGGGTCTGTCACCTCATCATCCTCCGATCCCTCAGTCTGCTCCCCCCTCGGACTTCCTGCCCTGACAACAACTTCCCCACTGTCTGACAACCGTGTCTCCTCATCGTCGGACACCTCTTTACACACTTCTTCCAGTACGTCAACAAGGTCATCATCACCCACAGACTGCGACTGGTGGAAAACCTGGGCATCGGAAAATTGCTCATCAGCAACCGGACAAGTGGTTTGTGACTGTGGGAAGGGTCCAGAAAACAGTTCCTCAGAGTATGCCGGTTCAAATGGCAAATTTTGCTGGGAGGGGGCAGACTGGGGGGGAGGAGGCTGAGGTGCAGGAGCTGGAGGAGTGCCAATTTCGGTGACATGGGTGGACTGCGTGGAAGACTGACTGGTGGACAAATTGCTCGAAGCATTGTCGGCAATCCACGACATCACCTGTTCGCACTGTTCTGGCCTCAACAGTGCTCTACCACGAGTCCCAGTAACTTCAGACATGAACCTAGGGAGTGTAGCTCTGCGGCGTTCCCCTGCTCCCTCATCAGCAGGTGGTGTCTCACCCCGCCCAGGACCACGGCCTCTGACCCCTGCAGTAGTTGGATGCCCACGTCCCCGCCCTCGTCCTCTACCCCTAGCCCTCGGGTTAAACATTTTGAAAATGAGAGTTATAACTTTTATTTTTTTTTTAACTTTTTTTTGTGTTTTTTTTTTTTTGTGTGTTTTTTAGTTTTTAAAACCAAACGATGCTATCCTATTGCTACGGCTATTTTCTAGCCAAGTATGAAAGCACACTGCTATGCCAGATGAGATGACGCTGAGTTATTAAAAAAATAAACGTAAAATAAAAAAGGAAATGGCAGACTGTGCCTAATTGAAATCCAACCCCGGGCCCTAATAAATTTTCCCACTTCGGTCTTTGCGATGGATATGTGCGTCACTAAGCGCAAAGCACAGTGGTCGCAAGTCTCACTCCAAATTGCTCCCAATTTGCTAGTAGATGCACTGCAGCAACTACAGCCACCAGCAGATCAACCAGAAATCAAATATATATAATGCTACTGTAGGCGTAAGTAAGCCGTTTGGATTCTCCTATGGCTATTTTCTAGCCAAGTATTAAAGCACACTACTATGCCAGATGAGATGACGCTGAGTTATGAAAAAAATAAACGTAAAATAAAAAAGGAAATGGCAGACTGTGCCTAATTGAAATCCAACCCCGGGCCCTAATAAATTTTCCCACTTCGGTCTTTGCGATGGATATGTGCGTCACTAAGCGCAAAACACAGTGGTCGCAAGTCTCACTCCAAATTGCTCACAATTTGCTAGTAGATGCACTGCAGCAACTACAGCCACCAGCAGATCAACCAGAAATCAAATATATATAACGCTACTGTAGGCGTAAGTAAGCCGTTTGGATTCTCCTATGGCTATTTTCTAGCCAAGTATTAAAGCACACTACTATGCCAGATGAGATGACGCTGAGTTATGAAAAAAATAAACGTAAAATAAAAAAGGAAATGGCAGACTGTGCCTAATTGAAATCCAACACCGGGCCCTAATAAATTTTCCCACTTCGGTCTTTGCGATGGATATGTGCGTCACTAAGCGCAAAACACAGTGGTCGCAAGTCTCACTCCAAATTGCTCACAATTTGCTAGTAGATGCACTGCAGCAACTACAGCCACCAGCAGATCAACCAGAAATCAAATATATATAACGCTACTGTAGGCGTAAGTAAGCCGTTTGGATTCTCCTATGGCTATTTTCTAGCCAAGTATTAAAGCACACTACTATGCAAGATGAGATGACGCTGAGTTATTAAAAAAATAAACGTAAAATAAAAAGAAACTGGCAGACTGTGCCTAATTGAAATCAAACCCCTAATAAATTTTCCCACTTTGGTGTTTGAGGTGGATATGTGTGTCACTAAGAGCTAAACACAACGGTAGCAAGTCCCCCTGCTAATTCCTCACAATATGGTACTAGCTGCACTACTAGTGCCAGCAAGCCCAGCCACAAGCAAATAAAAAAAAAAAGTATAACGTTATTGTAGCCCTAAGAAGGGCTGTTGGGTTGTTGTAGAATCACTCCTGCCTAACAGTAAGCTAATAGAACACCCTAACGCTTTCCCTGACCAGCAGCAGCTCTCTCCCTAGCGGCATCCAGACAGAGAATGATCCGAGCAGCGCGGGCAGCGGCTAGTCTATCCCAGGGTCACCTGATCTGGCCAGCCAACCACTGCTATCAACGTGTAAGGGTACCACGTCATGCTGGGTGGAGTGCAGAGTCTCCTGGCTTGTGATTGGCTCTGTTTCTGGCCGCCAAAAAGCAAAACGGCGGGAGCTGCCATTTTCTCGAGCGGGCGAAATACTCGTCCGAGCAACGAGCAGTTACGAGTACGCTAATGCTCGATCGAGCATCAAGCTCGGACGAGTATGTTCGCTCATCTCTAATCTTAACATCTTAGCAATGGATTTTTTACAATGATCTCCAATAAAACAAATGAACCCTCTTCCACCCTCAACCCTGCCCCCCTGCCCTGAAACCAGATTCCATTTCTCCCTCACAAACTTTGGTCAGACCTGTATTAATTAATTGTATGTATTATTTTACATCTTAGAAACTTTTCAGCAATATTCATCTTGTAGATAAATTCCTTCCATTTATTTATCACTTATATCATTGTGGGTAGATGAGTACACATCCATTCTTCTAACAACCAGTATCATTAAGTTCACCAATTTCTCCTTCTGTCTATTTTCCTTTTCTTCATAGTAATGGAAGACAACTCTCTATACATTTATATCCACATTTCCTCCCATAACATAGTCTGTATATTGAGATGCAAGTCTCCATATGTTTTTTGAGATAAATGAGGTATCAATGTAATCATAGTGATCCATTAAATAAATATATTATTTTTATGGTATGTTGAATGGCCCAAAAGAAGTTAAAAATCCAAAACAAGAATTGATGATTTTCTTTTCCTCCACAAATTAAAAAGTCAATAAAATCTAATCAATAAGCTAAAGATGCCCTAAAATGAAATACATCTCAGCTTGAAAACAATAAGCCCTCATATGTACAAATTGCCCAAAAAAACTGTATAACCTTTAAATAGTGACAATGCAAATCTGCTCTGAATGGTCCTCCTTCCATTCAATGCCATGGTGTGTGCTCATACAGCAGTTTACCACCACATATGGGGTACATGAATACTCAGGAGAAATTGGGTATGAAACTTTGTGGAAGGTTTTGGTATTTTATTGGGAATATGTAAATATTTTAAAAATACATTACTAAGAATGTAGGAAACTGCACTAAAAGTGTTCCACCTGTGTATAATTCTCAGTGCACAAGATTTACACTTTTAGCATAGGGTGTGTGACAGACTTTGCATGTTAAATCTGGCGCACAGAAACCCCCTAATTTGTGTCGCATGGTGGCTAGTGCAGCTGCACCACAAAACGTCTTACACTAGAAATAATGTCCAAAGTCCAACAGAAAACTAGCTTAAAGCCCTTAGTAAATGTGCCCTTAGTAAACAATCATCTGTATATGTTAAAGTGTTCCAAAGTTATAAAAATTTATAGAGACACATGTAAGATTTGAAAAAATGGGCAATGTCAGGAAGGTGAAATGGCCAAGGGGTTCAAGGCAAAGAGGCAGTCATTTTAGCTCTAAAATTAACTTTCTCTAGCTAAGTATGCCCCCTTTACTTAATTGTGGCCCTGCATGAGTAATAGACCTAAGTAATTGACTCTCCTAAAGTCTGCTGCATCACATTGAACAAAACACAGGGGGGATTTCTGAGGTTTAGAGAGTATGATTACCAAGGTAATCTTTCCATCTTTGTGACTTTTTACAACCAATTTACATCTCACTTAAATGATGATTTTCTAGATGATGCCAGCTCACTGGGTGTCTGAAAGAAACATGATCTGTAAGGTGTTAAGCTGCTTTACAACATACTGGTAGTGGGTTTTTGGGTCAATTAATGCTGACAGATTCCCTTTAAATATATAGACATCACTATAGTCAAATAATATAAAACATTTATGCATAAAGTTTATGCATGTAAAATATTAGGTTATAATTAGAGATGAGCGAGTATACTCGTCCGAGCTTGATGCTCGTTCGAGTATTAAGGTACTCGAAATGGCTCGTTGCTCGGACGAGTATTTCCCCTGCTCGAGATCGAGCATTTAATTAAAAAAACACAGTGAAGAACAATGAAGAATAGAATAAAAACAGTGAACACTGTGAACACAGGATCATTTAAGTGAAAAACACAGTAAAGAACACAGTGAAGAATAGATTACAGATGTTCGGCACATCTGCTTACTTGTCGGAAGATTCGCGCGGAACGGTGCGAACAAAATAGTATGTGAAGAACAATATATATGTGTGAAGAACACATTGAAGAACACGGTGAGCAGGACAGAGACACCGGGGAGCAGCACAGAGACACCGGGGAGCAGCACAGAGACATCGGGGAGCGGCACGGAGACATCGGGCAGTGGCACGGAGACATCGGGCAGCGGCACGGAGCGGCACGGAGACATAGGGGCACGGAGACATAGGGGCACGGAGACATCGGGGCACGGAGACATCGGGGCACGGAGACATCGGGGCACAGAAACATCGGGGCACAGAGACATATGGGCACGGAGACATCGGGGCACGGAGGCATCGGGGCATGGAGGCATCGGGGCACGGAGACATAGGGGCACGGAGACATAGGGGCACGGAGACATCGGGGCACGGAGACATCGGGGCACGGTGACATCGGGGCACGGAGACATCGGGGCATGGTGACATCGGGGCACAGAGACATCGGGGCACGGTGACATCGGGGAGACTTCAGTGGAAGAAGAGCAGTGGATCCCGGGACAGCGTATCTCCCGACAAGTAAGCAGATGTGCCGAACATCTGCAATCTATTCTTCACTGTGTTTTTCACTTAAATGATCCTGTGGTCACTGTGTTCACTGTTTTTATTCTATTCTTCACTGTTCTTCACATCTGTAACTTGTCGGGAGATAATATACGCGCGGAACAGTGAAGAATAGATTGCAGATGTTTGCATACATCTGCTAACTTATCAGAAGACATTCTTTTTCAATTAATTAACACATTTTATTCCCGAACCATGGTCCCTTTGAAAAATGCTCGAGTCTCCCATTGACTTCAATGGGGCTCGTTATTCGAGACGAGCACTCGAGCATCAGGAAAAGTTTGTCTCGAATAACGAGCACTCGAGCATTTTAGTGCTCGCTCATCTCTAGTTATAATGAATTACAGTTGATCTCAAGAAGAATTATAGTTGATCTTAAATATTAGGTTGGCTTACTTTGAATATAATATTGAAAGTATTTTAGAAGTAAAATGATGACTCTATTAAACGTGTTATAATTATACAGTGACAAGTCAGCAGAAGAACTTGCAAAGTCCTTCAAATTACTTGAAAAGGATAATATGGCTTCCTGGTGAGCTTTCTCCGTCCTCAGGCTATCACAGATTGCTCTCAGTGACAGTGGCTGACAGGACACATATATTAATAATGTCTACATTTCTCTGGAAATGGAGTGAGACAGGAGGCTGCACAAGAAAATGCCATGAATGCCAATGTTATTGCCAAACAGCTTTACAAAAAAGTATCTTTGGGGAACTTCTATCATAAAATGAAAAGTTAATTAAAATGAAGCAAATACCATTTAGTTTATGGACCAATCTTTAGCCTTTAAGTAGTTTAAAGTTAGATTGATAATGAATTTCCATGAAATGTAAAAGCAAAAGAAAACAGAAAAAGTAGAGCACATAACACACACAAAAATACAATTAATGTACAGGCAACTACAGCGGAAGCCCAGTCATAGTCATGAACTAACTGTGCATTAACAATCTTGTACAAACATGATAGGACTTCATGCACAGAGCAGTTACAGTATGTAATATGCTGTAAATGGGTGATGTCTGGTTATGTTTCATGGCATTTTTTATCCACTAAACAGTATGGTATTTTGGTATGTCATAGGTAGATGTATAGGATTGCAACTGTGGCAAGATTATGGTAGTATTACTTGGCAAACTTATATACTGTTAGATACATGGCATATGGCTGAAGGGAAAGCCAACAGAAGGTATCACCATTAACTAGAAGGCATCTTTAGATAAGCAAGGTATAGGGTATTTATTATTGGCACTAGCATGTATTTTTTCTTTTCTCCATAATACTCCCAGTAAAGTGTTCCTAGAAACTTAAAAAAAGGATACTTGTGATATAGGAGGCAGTAAGGGCTTTCTTTTATGTAACACCTCCCATTACTGTAGCCCCCTTGATGGTGCCCCCTTTTATATAGTCCCCACATGATAGTGCTCTGTTTCCCCCTTTTATGTCTTTATAAGAAGGAGACATAGGAAAGGAGACATTGTAATTCTGTTTTTTACCATAGCCTGCCCACACAATGGAGGACCTGTAACATTATTTCTGCTAGTAAAATTGTCTACATTTTTTTTGTAGTTTTTTGCGACTTTTCACTCGTCCTTTTTCAAGTACACCTTGGTCTTTACCTTGTGCCTTATGTTTCTTTGTTTTCCAGATGTTCCATGAGACTTTTCACTTAAGTATCACTTTTTTTGCTTATTTTTGTGACTTTTTAGGCACAAATCAACACCTAGTCCAGGGCAGGTGAAAAGGAAGGATTTTTTTCATGGATCCTATTTTAACTTGTACATTAAAATAATTTCAAATGCTTCAAATTCGTAAAATGTTGTAACCTTTTTTTTCTAAATTCATAAATTTTTTCATTTACATTTTTTTTTAGAATTTATTGGTTACTTCTAAGGGTGATTTCACACATTGCATTTTAATAGCGTTTTAATTGCATTTTGAAACACATTAAAATAGCTGAGTAGAGGTGATTTGCCTAATTACATTTCTGTTAACATTTGCGCTTACAAAACGTGATGTAAATGTGACATTAACGCATACGTTTACATCGCATTTACTATGGGTTTTGTAAACGCAAATGTTAACAGTAATGTAATTAGGCAAATCACCTCTACTCAGCTGTTGTAATGTGTTTCAAAGCACAATTAAAGCAAAATTAAAACGCAATGTGTGACCTCACCCTTAACAACACATGTGACCACAGCCTCATATGTCCTCCGGAATCAGCGATGTGGAAAGTCACTCAGGGGAGGATACAGCAGGGGCCACACGGCCCAGAAAAAGAGGCCCCCAAAACAGGGTCAGGTCCCCCTCTTAAAAGCGGGGAAAACAGCAGGGCAAATAAGTCAAGATAACTTCGACAGGAACTCGGAGCATAACTATCTGCAGGTTATTAATCTCTCTTCACACACTTTGACAAATGCAGAATCATCAGTACTCAGGAGGGGACTCACGTTTTCACCCATGCAATGTCTAGACAAATTTTAATTAACAAAGGACATCTTTCTTTTCTGCAGACATTTGGCGTTTAAGATCCTATATCAACAGCCCAATCTGATTGTCTCAGCACCAGAGGAGGACCGACAGACACTTATGCCCCTTTCACACTTGCGTTTTTCACGCGCGTTTTCTGCGCGTGCTTTTGACGCACAGAACTTGCATTGCACTCTGACCCATTGTAACCAATGGGTCTTTTCAGACTTGCATTTTTTTTCACGCACACACGCGCGTTTTTTTTAACGCGCGTTTAAATCTCGACATGCTCTACTTTTGCAAGTCACGCGCGTGAAAAACGCACCATACAAGTCTATGGAGATGCTTTAAAAAACGCATTGCACTCTGAGACACTTGAAAGTGCAATGCAAGTGCAATGCGTTTTTCACGCATCAATTGCCATAGAAAAGATAAAGCTCAGTCCTGAGTCCATTTCACGCGCATTTTCTGCACGTGAAAGATGCATTGAAATTGCATTGCAATTGCATCAAAAACGCGCGTGAAAAACTGAGACACTGAACAAACTCTGACTGAAAACTGATTGCACTCTGATGCAAAATGCGCGTTTTTCACTGACCAAACCCTGATCGCACCCTGAGCAAACTCTGACGTGAAATGCAACGCGAGTGTGGAAGGGGCCTTAGGCCCCTTTCACACTTGCGTTTTTCACGCGCGTTTTCTGCGCGTGCTTTTGACGCGCAGAACTTGCATTGCACTCTGACCCATTGTAATCAATGGGTCTTTTCAGACTTGCATTTTTTTTCAAGCACACACGCGCGTTTTTTTTAACGCGCGTTTTAATCTCGGCATGCTCTACTTTTGCAAGTCATGCGCGTGAAAAACGCACCATACAAGTCTATGGAGATGCATCAAAAACGCATTGCACTCTGAGACACTTGCAAGTGCAATGCAAGTGCAATGCATTTTTCACACATCAATTGCCATAGAAAAGATAGAGACCAGTCCTGAGTCCATTTCACGCGCATTTTCTGCGCGTGAAAAACGCATTGAAATTGCATCAAAAACGTGCGTGAAAAACTGAGACACTGAACAAACTCTGACTGAAAACTGATTGAACTCTGATGCAAAATGTGCGTTTTTCACTGACCAAACCCTGATCGCACCCTGATCAAACTCTGACGTGATCTGCAACGCGAGTGTGGAAGGGGCCTTAGGCCCCTTTCACACTTGCGTTTTTCACGCACGTTTTCTGCGCATGCTTTTGACGCGCAGAACTTGCATTGCACTCTGACCCATTGTAACCAATGGGTCTTTTCAGACTTGCTTTTTTTTTCACGCACACACGCGCGTTTTTTTTAACGTGCGTTTAAATCTCGACATACTCTACTTTTGCAAGTCACGCGCGTGAAAAACGCACCAAGTCTATGGAGACGCATCAAAAACGCATCACATTCTGAGACACATGCAAGTGCAATGCAAGTGCAATGCGTTTTTCACGCATCAATTGCCATAGAAAAGATAGAGCTCAGTCCTGAGTCCATTTCACGCGCATTTTCTGTGCGTAAAAAACGCATTGAAATTGCATTGAAAAAGCGCGTGCAATCAGAGTGCAATCAGTTTTCATTCAGAGTTTCTTCAGTGTCTCAGTTTTTCACGCGCGTTTTTGATGCAATTTCAATGCAATTTCAATGCGTTTTTCACACACAGAAAATACGCATGAAATGGACTCAGGACTGAGCTCTATCTTTTCTATGATGCGTGAAAAACGCATTGCACTTGCATTGCACTTGCATGTGTCTCAGAGTGCGATGCATTTTTGATGCATCTCCATAGACTTGTATGGTGCGTTTTCACACGCGTGACTTGCAAAAGTAGAGCATGTCGAGATTTAAACACGCGTTAAAAAAAACGCGCGTGTATGTGTGATAAAGAATGCAAGTCTGAAAAGACCCATTGGTTACAATGGGTCAGAGTGCAATGCACTCTGTTTTGACTGAGGAAGTGTCCTGTGCCCTGCACTGTTCCACCCTCACTCGGACAAGGCACAGGACAGTTAGAGGCTGCTGAGCAGCCTGTGAGATACAGCACATAATGGTTTAACCAACCCTTCCTCCATCTCCTCTTCACACAGAGCTGCAGTATAGCAGAGATCTGGCAGCTTAGAGATCGGGACGAAGAGATGGAGGAGGAGGAGAAGCCTGAAGACTCCTCAGTGTGATACCAGGGCTGCTGCCCTGTGTAATGGTATGTCACATATATGGCTGTGTATTACTGATCCATATGGTGAGTGTATGCTATGTGTGATGATGTGTTTCCCTGCATGTGTATCTGTTTTCATGTATCTGTCTGTCAGTGTGTGTGTTTGCCTCAATGCTTGTATGTATGTATCTGTCTGCATGCATCTGTCTGCATGTATCTGTCTGCATGTAGCTATACTTGCCTGCATGTGTGACTGCCTGTATATATGTCTTGCCGCATGTGTGAATGCCTGTTGGTTTGTATGTACATGAGAAGGAGAGAGGCTTCTGTTTCAGCAGTGATGAGTATTATGTGATTCTACAGCAGCAAAGTTGTGTATTAGGAGGTTCTGCAGCAGCTGAACTGTTATTATGATGTATTGAAGCAGCTGAAGTGTGTATTATGATGTTAGGCAGCAGCAATGATCTGTATTATGAGGTTCCGCAGCAGCTGAGGGGTGTATTATGAGGTTCCGCAGCAGCTGAGGGGTGTATTATGAGGTTCCGCAGCAGCTGAGGGGTGTGTTATGAGGTTCCGCAGCAGCTGAAGGGTGTGTTATGAGGTTCTGCAGCAGCTGAAGGGTGTATTATGAGGTTCTGAAGCACCTGAAGGGTGTATTATGAGGTTCCGCAGCAGCTGGGGGGGGTGTTATGAGGTTCCGCAGCAGCTGAAGGGTGTGTTATGAGGTTCCGCAGCAGCTGAAGGGTGTGTTATGAGGTTCCGCAGCAGCTGAAGGGTGTATAATGAGGTTCTGCAGCACCTGAAGGGTGTGTTATGAGGTTCTGCAGCACCTGAGGGGTGTATTATGAGGTTCTGCAGCACCTGAGGGGTGTATTATGAGGTTCCGCAGCAGCTGAGGGGTGTATTATGAGGTTCCGCAGCAGCTGAGGGGTATATTATGAGGTTCCGCAGAAGCTGAGGGGTGTATTATGAGGTTCCGCAGCAGCTGAAGGGTGTGTTATGAGGTTCCACAGCAGCTGAAGGGTGTGTTATGAGGTTCCGCAGCAGCTGAAGCGTGTATAATGAGGTTCTGCAGCACCTGAAGGGTGTATTATGAGGTTCTGCAGCACCTGAGGGGTGTATTATGAGGTTCCGCAGCACCTGAGGGGTGTATTATGAGGTTCCACAGCAGCTGAGGGGTGTATTATGAGGTTCCACAGCAGCTGAGATGAAGCTTCAGTTTTATTACTTGGCAGAGGGGCACAAAGTTTTAGGCTTGTCCTGTTGGTTAAATGACCTCAAAACTGCCCTGACCGTGATACGGCTGTTTGGGATGATAAATTAGGGAATATTTTAGGTAACAGGAGACTGTTTTAGTTTCTGAATTTTAAATGCTGCCACATGAGTTCACTGCAAAGAGGCCCCCTGAGGTACTGTCGCCCAGGGGCCTACTGAAACCTGGAGCCGGCCCTGGTGCTTGGGATTGGATGTGGGTGATTGCCCGGGGTTTAAAGGTAGGCTCCACAGGCAAAGGGGCACTTACCCCTGAGGAAGTCGCATGACTGCGACGTAACGTGTTGGGTGCCTCCGGCCACAGGTCCAGGACCACATCGTCCCTCTCATCACATTTTTTCATTTGCTTCTATGGTAGCCGCTTGACTCTGCCCAGTCTTGACACCTACTTCCTGACAGGATGCCCTCCTTTTTTGAGGACTTCTGTAAGGGTGCACGAGAACTTTCATAGGGTTGTTTGGCATGTACATTTTATCATGTATTGACCTTATATGTGGGAGACTTGTGTCCGCATGACCTATTGACCTGTAGCCGCATGTGGATCTTTGTTATCTGCCTTGATCCACTTGTTTATGTGTATTCGTACACTTTTTAAATGTTTTTAATGTTTGAGGTGTGACATTTTGTTGGTGTGCTTAGAATTAATTGTGTAATAAAACTAATATTTGTTTCAGCCTATACACACCGGCTTGCTTTTTGTTTGAACTATATAGTGTTTTTGGTGTGTTGGCCACAGAGTATTGCAGCCTTAACACAACATCAATTTCCACTTCCTATGTTGTAGCCACAGCCTCATATGTCGTCATCTCCTTGGAGTGTGACTTCAGTGCTTAAAATTGTAGACCACTGCATCAAATCCAAAATTAACATTAATGTCCGCTCCGGCATGTAACCCCGTCACATGGGGGCCCCTGGTTCCTTAAAGATTTCTTAGAGAGTCACTAAAGTGACAAAACCATAATATATTAATTACAACTGTACAAAAGCCAAAGCCAGGTGATTGACAGAATACATCTTCAGCTAGAATCTTCAGATGTAATAGTGAAAATCATGTTTTCCACAGCAATCACATTAAATTTGAAAATCCTACTAATTGAACTTGCAAACAAGAAAACCAGAAATATTGTTGTTGATAAAATAAGTGCAATACTTTCCTGGAATGCTGTAAGCTTGATAACCAACAAAAGTTATCTTCATTTGATTGCCGTACATTTTCTTATAAAATACCTACCACCTATAGCTGCTCATTATCTATTATGTAAGAGGACATATACTTTATTGATTTGCAGCACTGTGTCCTACAGGCATACCTTCAAACCATCTTGGATTTGGCAGCTTGACTATAGAGATTTCAAGGTCTGGCCTAGTGTTTCATGTGGGGAGAGGTATGTGTTGGATTTCAAATCTATCTTCCCACTGGACACAACCATGAACCCCTTGATCTACCATTCTCCAGTCTGCTTCATAGAAATGAGGAGAGGTTAGAATTGTGTTTTGTATTTTACTCTGGTTCACAGCAAAGAGGAGAGGGATACCGTATCCCTCTCCTCTTCACAGTAAATATAATATACATAATAGAGGCATTGAAAGTGGGGGCCTACAGAAGTGGGCATTTAAAAAATGGATAGAGGAATGTGGTATAATCAATGGAGGGCTGCACTGAGAAATATTAGTTGGGGGTGACATTAGTAGGCATTATTTTTGGGGCCACAACAACTAATTATTAAACTGGAAAGAAGAGCACAGTGGCACATGCTGCACACTGAGAAACCCTACTAGGGTAAGGCTATATTCACACACACGTGTGCCTGCCATATCATAGCATGGCGGGCACGCGTCAGTGCCTGGGAGAGGAGGAGGGGGTGAGCGCTGTATAGCTATGCATGGCACACGGCGCTGTATTCCGGGGAAAGATAGGACAGCCCACGTGCAGCACCGTATTGCTACATACGGAGCTGTGCGTATATTGTCGGCCTATGGGCGACGTTTATCCAATGTATATATGTCCGCCGTATGTACGTCCCCTGACGGCCGTCTGAATGCAGACTTGTATGATATGGGAGACCCTATTAGGGTAATGCCCCTTTTAGGGCTAAAGTTTGTTATAAAACAAATTACCGCAATATTGCAGCATGCAAGCAAAACATTTGAAGTGCTGCTCTCAATGATTAGGTAGCCACAAATATTGACACATATATTTATAGTATTCTATCACTTTTGGAAAAAATGCATAACACGTATATCTGGACATAACCCTTCAAGGTTACTATGGTACCAGCCACTTTTCTGCAAGAGGTTTGTCATATGACCATTGTGGTGTCCTAAGTTATCAATGAAAATGTAGAGGTACATGAAAATTTAAGTGGTTGCT
Source organism: Engystomops pustulosus (assembly GCF_040894005.1). Lineage (NCBI taxonomy): Eukaryota > Metazoa > Chordata > Amphibia > Anura > Leptodactylidae > Engystomops > Engystomops pustulosus. The sequence goes on from NC_092411.1 coordinate 185,959,370, forward strand.
TTTCCTGGGTGTGAATCACAAAGCAGAGGGATGATCCATGATAGAGGGCACTACCAAGAAACAGAGACCAGAGTGTAGTGCTTATAGTCTCAGGAGAAGTGAAACTACTAAAATTGAGTGTGAAAAGTAATTTGCAGAGAAATGAGCATATAAGCCCACCAACCAGTTCCAGTTTCACTTTTTGATACACAATACTAAATATCCTGCAGCAGCAAACAATGAAGCATAAAATTCTTTCTGCACATTGCTTCCAATAATATATTTTTTATGCATTAAGGGGTTGTCTGCCCAAAAAATTGTAAATTCTAATTGTTGTGATATTCACACTTTACTCATTTATACTAATGTAATACAAAAGTTTTAAAATAGTAAATAACTTTTTTGTCCATTCCTCTTTATCAGGAAGCTTCTCTTGACACATGAGGAAATGTTGATGTTCTTTTCCATGTCAAGAAACAGTTCCTGTACTCTCCCAGTAATTTCATGCCTGTAGTTATGTCATGCTATTTTTAGAATATTTATGTGTTGTATTTTGAACCTGAGATATCTGATATGGAAGTCAATAACCAAGAGAGATGAGCCATACATGTTTCTCATACTAGAAGAATAGCATATGGAAATATATCTATACAGTCAAAGGAAAGCAAAAAAGAGCTTTACTTGATGCTAAATGTTATGGTCAAAAAAGTACAAATAGGAGGGGAGGGTGGAGTAAACCCCCAGCCCCGTCAACACCACTAGATGCACTATTGGTCTATCCGTTTTTGTTGTATAAGGTTATTGCTTGTGAGGTGACTTATGGTGATTTCTATGACTTATTTTGCTTAGATTGCAAGGACAAAGTCGGGATCTGTTACATTATATGCTCATTATTGCGGTTAAGAGGTAAGGGTTCTTTTTATGTCTCTACTTTTGTTTTTTGGGCTGAGATGACAATGGTTTGAATATATTTTAAAGTATTATATTCCTTTGTGTATTTAATAGGTCATTTATCATACCCCTGATGAGCCTTTGTAGGTGAAACATGGAATGTAGGGTACATGGAAGACAATAGAAGGTCCAGCCACGGTCAGCGGTCTTTAAACTCTTTGTTTCTTTATTGAAGCATAAATAGCATTACAAAAATCCACTCGGAAAGACGATAATCGCCTACGCGTTTCAGACAGTTCGCCTGTCCTTAATCATGGCTAACAAACAATGACAAACTTCCGATTTATAAAGGAATAAACCCCACCCTAGGTGACGCCCCCCAGCACATAAACAATTACAATTGGATTCACTGCTACATGGAAACATAACATAAAACAGCATATTTAAGATAGAGGTAAATAGTTACTTGTAAACAATAGCTGTTTACCGAGAGTGGACATCACAAATCGTATCCAGACATATATAAAAAGTTCCGTATTAACACCGCCGTACAAGCGGTTGCTGGTCGTCATGGTAACTTGACCATTACCATTGGCTCAGTTGCGACGTTGTATCCTTATACACTTCAATACCACATGATGTAGCCATACGCGCACTGTACTTTCACCTGAACAAATATACGGAGTACACCTCAGATTTCAAGGAGTTTGTTATTATGGTTTGCGAGTACTTGATTACCCACAACTTTTTTATGTTTGACAGTATTTACTACCTACAGATTAGGGGAGTTAGTATGGGTGCCAAGTTTTCTCCATCCCTAGCCAATCTCACCATGTCGTGGTGGGAAGAACATTTCATTTACTCGCCTGACAATCCTTTTTTTGGTTCCATTGAGTGGTATGGCAGGTACATCGACGACATCCTGATCGTCTGGAGTGGCGATGTGCCTGCCATACCACTCTTTGTGGATTATCTCAATGATAACACATCAAACCTGACATTTACTTTTTCTACACATCCTAGTGAAATCTCTTTCTTGGATCTACATCTTACAGGGGTTACTGGGGAGAACATCACCTTTAACACCTACCGCAAACCCACGGCCGGCAATACGATATTGCATGCCAAATCCCAACATCCATCACACACTATTCGGGGAATTCCAGTGGGTGAACTCATCAGATCCAAGAGGAACTGTAGTACTGAAGCTCTTTTTCAGAGGGAAGCAACACAAGTATGTACAAGGCTAAAAAAGAGGGGTTATCCACAGTGGACACTTGACAGAGCCTACAAAAGGGTTACTAATAAGGAGAGACACTCGTTAATTTATCCACAACAATCTCCTAACACTACTGGCGTAACATCTAATAATATACCGACAGTTGTCCTTCAATACAGTCCCCAATTTAATGCCATCTCCAAAATCATTCAACAACATGTTCCCTTACTCAAAGCCGACCCCATTTTAGAACAAATACTCAATCAGGGATGCCGTGTTGTGTCCAGGCGGGGTGTAAGTTTGGGCAACAGGCTATCCCCCTCACTGTTTACATCCCAGTCGAAAACCACCTGGCTGGATTCCCAGGGTTTTTTTAAATGCGGTGCTACCAGGTGCACTACTTGCACTTTCGCTTGGAATAAAAAGAAGGAATTTTTCGATAGTAAGGGTCATCGCAAGTTTGCCATCAAAGGATTTCTTAATTGCAACACTGTAAATGTAATTTACATCATTCATTGTACAGCCTGTAATCTGATGTATGTCGGACAAACTTCTCGTAAATTTAAAACACGTTTTACAGAACATCTCCATGACATCACAAATCCCCACGGTCGAAATTTATCAGGTGCATCCCAACATTTTATCAAGGTCCACCAGGGAGATACTAAGTCACTCAGCACTTATGCCATAGAGAAAGTGCAGAACGATGTTAGAGGTGGGAATATTAAAATGCGCCTAGCCAATAGGGAGGCATTTTGGATTTTTTCAATTGAAACTTGTTTTCCTCTTGGTCTCAACCTTAAAAAAGAATTAATGTATCATTATTAATATTTTATTGATTCTAGGTTGATAAATCTGAATTAATGCCAGATGCATAGTCTTCCATTACGTGCTTACCTTTCTTTCAGCTGCTTTCTGTCTCGAGGTATGTCATATCATTGACATGTTTTACGGTTCAGTGTCCAGTATACCCCGCTATCTAGGAGTATATTTTATCAAATTTATTGCACCTTTTGTACCTCACTATAATATTTTTTATTCTATATTTCCAGATCCTATTTATTCTCCATTCCATCGGGCCGCCTCCACAGTGCTGCACGGGATCCCCTATATTTAGCAATCTCATTTCTGGCCATCAAGCCCTGGATCCCTGCTGCACCGCCGACGTGTCCTGCATGGAATTGCATTTACTTACCTGGTCGTATGGTCAAGTTCCGATATCTTTTATTCCGCATAACGTATTATTTGTATGCTGTCTCTGTTACGGCCCCAACGTCTTCAAGGAACTTCCATCACATGTGTCACGTGCTCTATAAACACGCCTACAGGATCATTTATCCGCTGCCTAGCAACGATCCCAACCTTCTCACCGAAAACACATCATGTTATTGATCACCTGACCCCACATCAAGTTACCATGACGACCAGCAACCGCTTGTACGGCGGTGTTAATACGGAACTTTTTATATATGTCTGGATACGATTTGTGATGTCCACTCTCTGTAAACAGCTATTGTTTACAAGTAACTATTTACCTCTATCTTAAATATGCTGTTTTATGTTATGTTTCCATGTAGCAGTGAATCCAATTGTAATTGTTTATGTGCTGGGGGGCGTCACCTAGGGTGGGGTTTATTCCTTTATAAATCGGAAGTTTGTCATTGTTTGTTAGCCATGATTAAGGACAGGCGAACTGTCTGAAACGCGTAGGCGATTATCGTCTTTCCGAGTGGATTTTTGTAATGCTATTTATGCTTCAATAAAGAAACAAAGAGTTTAAAGACCGCTGACCGTGGCTGGACCTTCTATTGTCTTCCATGTATTGTCTTCAACCCAGCAGAGGGTTGGCCCGTGCCGGGTCCGCTGGTCATTGGAGGTGAGCTGGCATTCTTTTCTCTCTACAATGTAGGGTACATACTGACCTCGTGCTAACACTTCTGGGCATATCTGACCCCGAATTTTAGAATCTCTGATCCCTATATGGGCACACTATTATTTCGGTCTCTCTTGGTGCTATAGCCTAGGGATAGTTTGCCCGATTCAAGGGACAGGTTGTGGTCGGAGTGGCAGCTGTTTAGGGCTGTGGCTCCGAGTTTAGGATCTTTAAGGTGACTGAGGCCCCAGCCACTACTTTAGGGTCTGTTTAGGTTTCCGCCCTACATTATCTGTCCCTATGCACCCCTGAGCTTACATGTTTATGCACCCCGCCAACCTGTCTCTCCTAACCTCTTTTCATCTGAGCTCGGTTTGAATCACACCTCAATCTAGAGTATTGCCATACACCTGCACCCCTGGCCTCCTGAACCTTCATGGCCATCGTTGGACATAGACCACCAGGTATGTGTTCTTACTGGTGATTAGCTGATGCAGAATCAGGTTTAGTGTATCACTGGTCAGACAGTTTTTCTCTCTTACTGGTTTGTTGACTGATTTTAGGAACTCATTATTAAAAGTTATGTTTTATAAACTTTGAAGATATGTTTGGATTTTGGCTAAATGTTATGGTCAGTATCAGTATGAAATAATCAGGAATACACCTCACTGATTCACTTTTAGGTAAAACTAAATATTATCTTTCTACTACTCCTACTGATGGCCACATATAGCCATAGACAGTAGACATATTATTAACTAACAAGAATTCATTCATATTGAGAAATATGGTAGAATTTTTAGTCACTTTTAATTAACAGGGAGTTAAAGCCTAAATAAATATTACTGAATAGTCAAGGAAAAGAGAGGAATGGAGAGTAAAATAAGAGAGTAGGCTTTAGCAGAAGAGGTTATGAACATAATTGTTCTGTTATCTTTTTATTTTTTGTTTTTCTTTGTATTACAAATTATAACCCATAGTTATTTATTGATATTTTTAAGTTTGGTCTCTTGGGCTAGGGATAAATCTTTCAAAATCTGTTCTGTTATGAGATACTGTAATTTGCTAAGTGATCTTGAGTTGGACACAGGTGCAAGGGAGAATGAAACCCATATTATCTTTGCTTTTGAATGTGTACTCTTTTTCTGAATATCTAAAAGATAGAATAAAACATCCTTGTTATTTTCTTTGAGTGAAAAGAAATGTTATATTTATTTGTAACGTATTCATCTCAAAATCAATGTGACTGCTGTTCTCAAACTTCATGGTATGGTCATAGTTTCTCAGTATGAGACTTGGTTAAATGTGACTTGGTGAAATGGTAAAAGATTAAATTAAATGGGTAACCCCTAACAATACTTCAATCGAATGTCATGTTTATGTTCCACAATTATATTTATAGAACTAACTAACTAACTAACTAACTATTATCCTTCTTTTAGCTAAAAATTGTTTCTCCATTTAATCAACTTTAGAATTTTACATGGTATTCAGGTATATCTATAGCGAGTCAAGCGGGAAACATGGCCTTCTCGGGATCACATCATCTCAGATCCTTTAGCCTCCTAATATTAGCAAACTGTACACCATGCATATATCTGATCAATGAAGTCATTGCATACCTGTATGGAGGCATGGAAGAGTAGAGTAGACCATGGAGGTATTCTGTGATTTTTTTATGATATATATGGATGATGTACTGTTTTATAATGTTAGGAGGCTAAAGGGGTTTCTCTCTGCCCCAGTCATACAAGCACACTGGGCATCTTCCCAGTCCATCCTGGATCTCCTTTCATTAGTCTGCTGGTTCATGTGTTTAATATTGGCTAGAGGGTATATGCACAAAGACATCGTCAAAGAGCAAGGACACATGAGAAATGTAGTTTGCAGAGCTTTGGGACAGAAGTTACAATGCCATCTTGAAGAAAATGGTAAAAGAAATTATATGAAAGAAAACAAACACAAAATTGCTATGTTAGTTTTTGGAAAAAATGCTAAGTAAATGGAGTCCCCTTTAATTTATCCATAATTTGTATCTATTCATAGAAGCCATGGATTGCACAAAATGACTAAAAATAAAGTTTATATGCCTGTTTTTGTTTGCCTTTCTAATATTCACATTTTTACAATCCCTATGGGAATTATGTATCATGGCTTCTATGCCAGAAAACTGGCATAAAAATCCTGAAATTATTAAAAATGCTAGAGATCCACTGGCACTTTAGGCCAGCTCCATGCCACACATGGAGAGGCGTGAAGGGGACTGTCACAGGTACTCCCGTGACCCATATTGTGTCCTCATTCCTGTTTCAGCTCCCGTGAGTGTGTGCATGCGTGCCTGACTCCTAGGGTGCGTGCACACCGGCTCGCCAGATTTAAAGGGCCAGCGCACCGCTGATTGGTGCTGGCCATTTCCAGGAAATTGGTAAAAGCCGGCCTCTCACAGCATTCCCTGCCAGATCTTTGTGCTATATACCTTTGAGAAATCTAGTCTTGTTACCCTGTGCCTGTTTATTAACTTCCCGTTGTGACCCCAGACCTGTTTATGCTTCTCCACTGCCTACCCTGACCTTCTGCTCTGCCTCTGGTGTTGATCCCGTGCCACCTGTCCTGACCTCATGCCTGTCCCCGACCACGACCTGCCTTCCATTTTTTTATCCCGCCTTGGCTGCGGGTGTAGGACCTGGCATAGAAATAAATGCAGCTCAGCCAGCCACCAGATACATGAAGAGGCCGGAGCATAAATTGTTCTTTACAAGAAACTTTGTAATATATCCTGTAAGAGCAAAGTGCTTCCTTTTCCAGTTTTGTTGGCTTTTATTCTAACTCCTTTCTTCCTTATCTGTGTTTTAACTGAAGAGAGTTTTTTAACTGTTGTTTTTCCCTTTTTCCAGAAATAATGTACATTTTACGCTAAATGAATACTATTTTCTGATTTTTATTGTAAAATTTACTTTAAAACTGTTCTTTTATATGTATTTAGTTAGTGCTATCTTTACTGCAATACTTTTGCAAGTTTAACTGCAATACTTTAGATTCATATCAACAAACAATTTCCTTTCTGTAAAATATTCTTACCGTTAAACAAAACAGGATTAGTACATGGAACATTTTCAGATACATTTACAGAAAACATAAATTTTTTAAAGATCTAAATTGATTACATTTTTCTATTGAAATTCATTTTAATGTATGGCAGGCTTGGGTTGGAGTTGCTGTTGTACACATTATTTGTTTTTCATCAGAATCTTCATGTTTTAAATATATACATTTTTTGAAAATTATTTTCATTTGTTGCCAGAATTGCTTTTACTGAATGTGAAGTATATCTTTCTCATTAATAAACATTTTCGGACATGAATTATGCAAGACAACAGATTTTTGAAAAGATTTGCTTGAATTTAATAATGCAGTTTGTAGTAAATTTTAGAATAACCATTTCAATCTACTGTAATAATTTTTTATTTGTGTTAATATATGTAAATTGTACATATATTCAACAGGCAACAAATAACTTCTATTTATTCAAACCTTAATATATCTCTTGCTTACCTACAAATGTGTGTACAGAACTATAGAAAATGTAAAGAGTAGATGTTATAGCTTCATGTTCAGACTACACAAATTTTGTGTAATTAAAAAAGCCTTTATTTGAAAAAAATGCGGCATAAAAAACATTTTACAGGTGACTGGGTAAGAATCCAGTGGCAAATGGATACTAGGGTGAGCTATCTTTCTGCACTCTGTTAGACACATAGCATAGACCTATACAAAAGCAGTAGGCAAAAGGGGTAACATTTATCATGGCTTGCACGTTAAAATACAGACAAGCAAGCTGCAAATTAGTTGCAATTGCAACTTCCCACACCTGGGAGGGGGAGTTGGTCTGCGCCGGTGCACTGCCTATAGCCTGCGCATGTTTAAGCGTAAGCTGTTACACAATGTGACACCAGGTCAAACTCTGTGTAGAATTGCCCCAGCTGCATTGCCGTATACCGAGGTCTATCAGGAGGCCGGAGCCTACTGATAGATCTGGCGCATACTGGGGTGTGGGGACACATTCATATAATGGTGTGGTTAATACCAACCTATGACAAATAAACCCCAAGATGTTTTTTTATCTTAACAACTTATCACAAACTTGTTTCCTGAAAAAAACATTTTGCCATTGTTTGCATGGGGGGTTGATATAGGACTCCATTTTACAAATTCAATATAATAATAAAGCTTTATTTATATAGCCCCATCATATTCTGCAGCTTTGTACAGATGATAGGGTGCATATACAAATAAAATAAGACATTACAGAGTGTCAACATAATCAGATGAAACAATAAGAATCAGGGTCCCTGCTCGCAAGAGCCTACAGTATATGATATTTCTGAATGCCCCGAAAGTCTGCCTTTTACATTATAATAACTAGGTATTCACATGTAGACACACATAGGATGACATTTCTGTGACTCAAAGTTGTGAAATCATGTTATCTTAAAGAATTAACACACATCGGAACATGTCCAGCACAGAGAAAGAGTAAACAATACATGTTTTCAAGATGTAATAGGATTAGAATTGAGCTCCTATTGACAGGTCCTAAAACATTGTTTTGTTATATTTCATTATTTGTGTAAGTTACTAGGTAGTATATGTGTGTTTAAGTGTTTAGTGAAAATGTTATGGTTTATAAACATGTCATGGGCTCAAAACCCATGAGACAATCTAGGAAAGATGTTAAGCTCCATAAAATATAACTTTTTTTCTGCCTCCATTTATGCAATAGAATTTCAAGAAAGCTAGCTGAAATTATGCCTGAATCTAATTTTTTATTACATTTTAATACCATGGTCCCATGGTATAAAAGTGAAAAAGTAAAAAAAAAAAAGTTATTCAATAAAAAAATAAAGTCATAAATCACTAAAAATGCCCCAAACTCCCAAAACATATAACTCAATAAAAGTCTAAATCATAACACAAACCCCACATATATAGTATCACCGCGTCCGTAACAACCCGTAGAATAAAAGTAAATCATTATTGAACCCCCACGATAAACGCCTTAAAAAAAAACTGGTATAAACCCTCCAAAAATTATGATTTTTATCTTTTCAATCCCACAAAAAATGCTATAAAATGCGATCAAAAAACCATATGTACTCAGACATGATACTGGTGCAAAGTACAACATGTCCCGCAAAAAACAAGCCATCAACCAGCTCCGTAGCCAAAAAAGTAACAATGTTATGCCACTTGGAAGACGGCAATACATAAATGATAGATTTTTCCCCACATTAGGGTTTTGTTTGACAAATTTAGTAAAACGTAAGAAAATATATTCATGTCTGGTATCCCCGTAATCGTATCAACCCATAGAATAAAGCTAACATGATTATTAGTCTATACGGTGAACACCAAAAAAAAAAAAGTCAAAAATCCAGTACAGAATTGATGCTTTTCTACTCCTGCCCTCAAAAAAAGTTCCTAAATTTTCAACAATAGGTGATACCAACCCCAATATGGTAACAATGGAAAAAGCATCTCATCCCGCAAAAAAAATGCCGTCACATGGCCCCAATAACGAAAATTTATCCCCAAAATAGTCAATTCTGAAAATCCGGAAAAGCGATATTCTATTTGTAAGCCGCGTGACATCAAAATAAATTATCCAGACATTTCAGAAATTATGAAAATGTAAAGTAGACAAATGGGAAATGTTATTCTGCAAGTTATTTAGGTGGTAAATCTATCTGCCTGAAAACGCAATGATTTAGAATTTCGAAAATGGCAAATTTTTCAAAAAATGTATCATATTTTCTTTTTTTGTAAATAAACGCAAAACTTATCTGCCAAAATTTACCACTAAAATGAAGTACAACATGTGGGGAAAAAACAATCTCAGAATCGTTTTGATAAGTGTTCAAAAGTTATAACCATATAAAGCGAAGCAAGTCCGAATCCAAAAAATCGGGCTGAGCCTTAAGCTACAAAAGGGGCTAGAGATCTTATTTATAGCCCCAAACTTACTTTAACCCAATAAAACTAGAAATATTTATAATAACCTTATAGACAAGCAGCTTGAGAGAATATAGATGGAAGACTTGCTATATTGTCATAGGTGTCTGGAGGGTGCTGCGAGGAAATGCTTCTTTAAATTCTGTTCAACTCTTCTACTGGCCTTTACTGGTTCACATACTGAGACACTTTTTCATGATAATTATTATATTTAATGTATCATTCAGTCCTTTCAGTACAGGTTTATTTAGTTGGGGCATTTCACACAATAAAACACAGATTTTTTATAATGAATTGCATTTTTTAAAGCTTTTTCTCATTTACTTGAGTTTTCTGTGTGGTTTGTTGATTGCCATAATTTTAAGACACATTTTGCTACTTTAGATTTCAGAAAACATCTTGTTGACTTACTAATGCAATCATTGCAACACCAGGGGAAATAAAACATAGCAATGAATTAATCCAGTGCACAAGTCTGTAATAACAATATTACTTTAACATCAGGTCTGTTAGATGCAGAGTGTTAAAATCCGTCAAATGTATGAAGAGAATAACAAACAAATTAATTCTGTTGAATACCTAAGTTATTTTTGAACATTTCAATGAAGCATATGTCAGAACTCGCAAATTGCGTTAAATCGGTCTGATTGAGTAAGTGTTCACACGTGGCATTGCATTGCGTTTTATGTTGCGTTTATAACACAGCAAAAGACCAGTTTGCAAATATGTTTTATAATCCTAATCAGCTGAAAGCAATTGTATTTTCCACTGGTAAAAACGCATTTAAAGTTGGGCCTTTGTTGAAAAAGTTAAGGGAAACTACTTTCCAGCAAAACGCAAGTGTTAAGTCCCATCACAAAACATGACACAATTAGAAATTTTTGTGCTTTTCAAATGCACAACGCAAAGGCTAAAATGCAACATAGAGACTGAAGCATTTAAATGGAACAGGAATGGGTGAGTTTTTACAAATGTGTCAAAAACACAACAAAACACACAACACCACATGTGAAAATGTCCTCTGGGTTCTGTGATTCTTCACTGTAAAAAAAGCGCAATTTTTTGATAAATTACAGTATATTTTTTATTTTTGGAACTATATATGCTCATTTGCTTTGGGTTTGTGTCACTGTTGCTCCTCGGGTCATGGATGCACCTGTGCTCCTCTGTGTGACCCCAGGCCCCATTCAGGGCTACCACCTCTCCACGCTCCAGCGCTGACTCCAACATGCCAGCGCACGCGCCCCGCCTCCTAGGGCAAGCGGGGTGGCTTCCGGAGATTTAAAGGGCCAGCGTGCCAATAATTGTTGCTGGACGGCTGCCAATTCTGATAAATTCTCTGCCCCTTCCAGTCTTCCCTGTTGTATGTTTGTGCCTGACAGCCTTAGAAAAAGCTCATTCCCATAGTGTGATTTTCCGTTGTGACCCTGGACCTGTTCCCGTTTACACTTCTTCACTGCCAGCCATGACCTTCTGCTCTGCTTCTGACCTCTAATCTTTGCTGCTTGTCTTGACCTCCTGCCTGTCCCCGACCATGTGTTTGTCTGACGATTCTGTACCTCGCTTTGGCTGCCACCACAGAAAAAGTGTCACCTGTGGAACGACCTGGTGGTACCACACCATGGGCTCAGTGAAAACCGGTTGCCATTTAGACTCAGGTCCCAGGTGTCAGCTTACGTCATCGTCTGTGTTGGCCCAGTGGGTCCATTACCCCTGGAGCCTGACAGTTTGTATATATTAAAATCAGTGGATAGTCAGTAGCACTCTGCGACCCGATGCTTGTAGATATAGTAGCTTCAGTACAAGGGTAAACGGTCCAAGCACCTCAAGGTTGCAGTCAATTTGTTTTATTCTTTAAATTAAAAAAAAAAACCTAAGTGATATCCATATAGGACATATTCCGTTCTAGCTAAGCCTTTGTCATCTCTAAAAATACTGAGGCACAGTTAGAGGCAAAATGTGTCTGATATGGATGTTACTTTGTTATTGGATTTAAAAAATAGAAAGAGTTGACTGCAAATTCAAGATGATGGAACCATTTATCCTAATATTGGAATTGTGTATTATCCAGAGAAGCCAGAGCCCAGATGGGTTCTCCTAATGCCTACCAGTACCAACGTATTTCTGCTTCAATTACAACTTTTAAAATAAACACATGGGGTAAACTGGATAATAAAGTATAAAGGACTAAAGGTATGCATTAAGGCTGCTAACATCTGTGGTGGAGCTTTGTGGAGGTGAAATGAAATGATAGTTTCATTTTAGCACCATCCTCCTGCATGTTGCATTACTATGTAACAGTAGTATATCCACAAAGATATGAATTCTCCCTGCCATTGTGCTTAAAGAGGACCTTTCACCACCTCCTTTAAATGGAGATGAACATAACATTATGTAGAAGCTGTTACACAGAATCAGGGGCACCTTTTTTGCATTTTCTTTCTAGCCCCACGGTTGTGGAGATATAATTCCCAGTTTCTGACCACAATAATCTTTGTTTCATAAGAGAGGAGGAGCTGGAGCTGGAGGCATATGTTATGTTAATCTTTTCTCATAATGTCCAATCACCAGCAGGTTTTATCATAGAAGTTACTATGAATAGTGATAAATTGTAATTTTTTTCTATGTTCATCTAAAGGCTGTGTTCACACACATTTGCGTTTGCACTTACGTTAACATTCTAGTTGCATTTACTTTGTGCTTGTGTGGCGTTTGCATCACAATTATATCACATTTGCATTTTATGTGGCGTACGCATAGTGTTTATGTGCCGTTTGTGTTTAGTTTGTGCTTATGTGGTGTTTGCGTTTATGTTGTGTATGTATCACATTTACATTTAGACGCCATTTGCTTCACATTCATGTGGTGTTTGCGTCTGTCGCATTTCGATTTGAATCAAGCTTATGCAGTATTTGCATTGAAATGTTTTTCATGATGTTTGTGTTGCATTTATGTGGCTTTGCATCATGTTTACACTTATGTGGCATGTTCATTGCCTTTGCATCATGTTTATACATACGCTTATGTTGCATTTGCTTATGTGGTGTTTGCATCACATTTATACTTACGCAGCATTTGTGCTTATGTTGCAGTCCGTCATTTTTACTTTTACGTGGTGTTTGCATTGCATACGTTCCATTTGCGTTTGTGGCTTTTGCATTTATGTTGCATTTACACTTACATTTACACTATCTTTGCATTTGTCATGATTGCATAGTATTTACACTTACATGGCGTTTGTTGCAATTAACACTTACGTTTATGTGGTGGTTGAGTTTATGCCACTTTTTCATTACTTTTACCTGGCATTTAAATTTATGTCTCAATTGTATAGCGTTTACATTTATGTTGCTTTTGTGTTACATTTGCATCTATGTGGAGTTTGTGTCGCATTAACTTTGCATTTGCATTTACATCAAATATGCATTTTATATGGCATTTGCACTGCATTTGCATTTGTGTGGTGTTTGCATCGCATTTGCGCTTACGCCTACATGGCGTTTGCCTTTGTATGGCGTTTACATTGTGTTTATATTGTACTTGCATCATGTTTGCGTTTACATTGCATGTGTGATTTCATTTACATTGCATGTGTGTTTACAATGCGTTTATGTTTACACTGTGCTTGTGTTTGTATCCTGGTCGCATTACAATTTGTAACATTGCATTTTTGTAAACACAATGGGGGTCATTTACTAAGGGCCCGATTCGCGTTTTCCCGACGTGTTACCCGAATATTTCCGATTTGCGCCGATTGTACCTGAATTGCCCCGGGATTTTGGCGCACGCGATCGGATTGTGGCGCATCGGCGCCGGCATGCGCGCGACGGAAATCGGGGGGCGTGGCCGAACGAAAACCCGACGTATTCGGAAAAACCGCCGCATTTAAGAACCGAAAATGTGTCGCTCGGGACCCGCTTACCTTCACTCAGACGGCCTCGGTGAATTCCGGCGCGTTGAAATGCTTTTCAGCGCAGCAGCGCCACCTGGTGGACGGCGGAGGAACTACCTTATTAAATCCCGGCCGGACCCGAATCCAGTGCAGAGAACGCGCCGCTGGATCGCGACTGGACCGGGTAAGTAAATGTGCCCCAATGTCAACAGAATGTTAGTGAAATGTGTGTGAACACAGCTTTTTGATGCACATAGAGAAATCACACCTTACTACTGTTCATAGCTGCTTCTTTGACATTGCCTGCTGCTGATTGGACAGTATGAGAGACAGCTCCTCCTCTCTGACAAAACATAGATTATAATGGTCATATACTGGGAATGATATCTCTGCAACTGTGGGGGCTAGAAAGAGAATTCAAAGTGCCCCTACAGAATGTAATGCTAATCTCCATATAAGTGAGGTAGTGAAGGTCCTTTAAGTATGCACAGTTTATGCAACATTGCCTCAGAACTAGCAATAAACAGTTACCTTCAGTTGCTCCATAGTCCAATTATGAGCTAGTTATGAGAGGGTTTCTGATCAAGATTTGCTTTCAGGATAAAATAAATGGTTCAGTTTTCACAATGTGCCAACATGAGTTTGAATGTAAAATGAAGGTTTTTGCTGAATTTGTGCAGCATAATAACATCACTTTAATTTAAGAAGACCCAGATTATTTGTAGTAGTTTTTGAGGTATAAATGTGGTATGGCCTGGATGTATAATAGTTGTGATATCTATTGCTATTGGCTATACTTTTTGGCAATAGTTTAACATTACAGGTTATTAAAGTTATATCCTGAGGATGTCTATGTGGACTCAAAGACCTCATTGAGGATATATAGTATTTAAGGAAGAATATCTTTACAACTTTCTTTGAAGGACCTTAACCCCCCCCTTATCACTTATGATATCTTTCATAAGTATGATGATATATTTTCAGTGAGCAATATTTGCCAATTCTTGATGAAAAGCTATGAATATATTCAGTTTGGTTTAAAGCTCTCCATATATTGATTAATACCAAATCAGTAATGACGTATTTATAAAGAAAATCTGCAATATATTTTGCAGTCCCAGCTTTGCGTATTCTGTCCACTGCAGGATCTTTTATCCTTATACTTATAAATAGTTGATAACAGAGCAGTAGAAGAGGGCGGCGGAAAATAAATGCCACTAATGCCATCCTACACACATTAAAGGAAACTACCTACCATTTGATTTGATGCATTATGAAGCAATCATACCTTGTCATTGCTGTAGCTACACTGATGCAGGATCATATATTTGTTGATCCCTGTGCTGAGTGGTTTTGCTGATAAAACAATTATAAAATCTAGCCACTGAAGCTGTGTCACTTCTGTGGCTAGTTCAGCACTTCTCCTAGCACATTAGTTATTTGTTGTAAATTGGTAGTCAGAAGACAAGCAAGGGTCAAATGATCAAAAAACATGATAGTCCAGAAAATGATAGTGAACTCCAAAAAAAGTTTTTAGCAAGCATTGGGAAGTGGGCAAACAATACATTTATGGGATGTCAGGGTCCAAGTTCAGAAAGTGATTGGACCAGTCCCCTGACAGCCAGACAAACTAGACTAGCAGGGGAGGAATATGAGTGGAGGAGGGATCTGTAAATCGCAGCTCGCTTAATTGTCTGCAACCCATAACTAAGTCAACAGGAGACAGAGGATGTGATCGAAATCAATTAAGACAGCCAGGAGTAAAATAAGGCAGTGTTCAGACTTGTGCAGGACAGAATGCAAACCAAGTAAAAAAGCAGCACATCTTCTGTTATACTTTATGGCCAGATGATTGTTCTAAAATCCAGACAGGCATAGCTACACAATTATGTTTTACTTACATATTGACATCAGTGTCCTTTAACCCCTGACACCCCCGACATTTGACGTAATAGTACTGCATCGTGGGAAGTGCGTTCCCGCAAAATGCAGTACTATTACATCAAACTTCTGGCCCCGGCTCCTGAATGGAGCCGGGGCCAGAAGCTGCGGGTGTCGGCTATATATTATAGCCGACACCCGCCTCTAACACCCGCGATCAGTGGATAGTTTGTTCAAGCTAACCTCTAAAAGTGAATAAAAACAGTTAAAAACATTGAATTTTTTTTTTTTTAATAAAAAGAATTAATTAAATAAAGTTAAAGTCCCCTAAACACAAACATTCCCTATACACATGTAATAAATTTAAAAAACCACAAAATCGCCAAAAAACCCTGCATATTTGGTATCGTCGCATCCGTAACAATCCATACAATAACTCAGAAACATTATTGTGCCCGCTTGGTGAACGCCGTAAAAACAAATCACGAAAAACTTGTCAAAAATGTACATTTTTCATAAAATCTCTTCACAATAATGTTCTAAAAAGTGATCAAAAAAAGTTATGTGCGCCAAAATGGTACCAATTGAAAGGACAACTTAACACATAAAAAATAAGCCCTAAACTAGCTCTGTCAACTAAAAAATATTAAAGTTACGTCTCCGAAAAGATGGTGATGCAAAGACAAATGAGATTTCCTCTATATTAGTTTTTTTCCAGTAAAATTGTAAAAATAAATGAAAAACTATATAAATGAGGTATCACCGTAATCGTAGTAAGCTGTAGAATAAAGATAATATAGTATTTTTAGTGTATGGTGTACGACCCCAAAAAAATACAAAAAGAAAGGAAACCAAAATTAACTATTTTCTTTTCATAAAATCTCATCAATAAGCTAATGACCCACTAAAATGAAATATTGTGCGAATTTTTCCAAATTTTCACCAAATATCTGATTTTCTCATAAATAAATGCAAAACATACCACCAACATTTTTCAACTAAGTACATGAAGTACAATGTGTCACGAGAAAACAATTTTATAATCACTTGGATGGGCCGTGTCAGGAAGGTGAAAAATAGCTTCGGCGTTAAGGGGTTAATACATTTAAAAGTGTTAAATTTTATTAAGCATGAGTTTAAAATAACACATTTTAAGGAGAAAAGGAGCGTTTTTGAATCTTATTTAACCCTTGGAAATATAAAACTTTCATAAATCCCAGAGATTTGTACAACTGGCTCTATGCAGTAAACTGTCCTTTGTCTGTATTCTTTCACCTTCTTGTTTTGGTTTCACATGTCTTGTTCCTGTAATATGTTTTGTGGATTAGCAGTGAAAATATATTTAAACACTAGGCCTGCCATAAAGAACCAGTTGCAGCCACAAAAAGATCGACAATAGTTATCAAAATTATAGAACCACCACCAATAAAAACATTCAATAGTAAAAGAAATATGTTATTTATTAGAAACTAACAAATACACCAGATACCAATTTTTGCTACTTTCTAATTAATTTCTTACATGCCCCAGTATAATACTGACAATGTGGTTATAGAAGAAGGAAGAAAAAACTAATAACATTGACTGCTAATGAAGTCTTAGTAAGTGATCTGTAAGTAAAAATACCTGCTCCTTTAGGATATGTTACACTTATAATAAGGTTTGTGCCACTTGATGATGCCATTAGCCTAATTGTTCTCTAAAAATCTGACTTTTTTACATAGTTTGTGTAAAACTAATCAACTATTGCCATCAGCACTAAGTTTTATTCTTGTATATAGCGTAATAATTCTCTGCCTTCTGAAGGGTCTCCAGTGAGTTCACTTCTAAAGATTGCTGGGGGTGTTAATTAAATTTATTACACACCATCTCAGCTTCATAAAGGAACAAAAATCTAATAAAAACTCTTACAGCAATGAAAAGGGAAAAAGGAAAAAAAAATTGCCACTTGGCTTCATCTTGCTGCTTGGTTGTCTCCTTTGAAAGATCTCTGCCCAGGGCTTAGATATTTTGTAGAAAAAAGAAAGGATTTCCCATGATAGCTCTGGAGCAAATACATCTCTTCTTATTTCAGACTTTCCTCAGGGATTAGCAGTGAATCCACAGGGGGATAACTGTATCTCCATTTATTTATCTTAGTTATTGTCTTTTACATGACCTTGCTGGTTGCTATTATAGTTATGCAAAACACTACCTTGCTCTTCAGGATAGTACTTTGGCACTACAGTCTTCAAATGGTTTAGTACATGAATAAACATGTTGATCTCTTAATTTAGGTCCAAAATAATGGACTAGCCCTTAACTATAGAGAAATCTCTATTACAATAGACATTTATATTCAGAGGTGCACTGGGCATTGTAGTACCAAGGATAATTGATTAATGTGTCATTGTTTACCTCAGTAAACAGAACATGGTGATAAATATAAGGTAGCTTTGCTGATGGTGCATATGGTTTTAATCATAAGGTTATTTGAAGTCAAGTGAGCTGCCTTACAAGGTAGCTAAAAGAGGTGTGGTCTTCCTTATCCCGCCCTGGAAAATTTTGCATATTTTCCCAGATTCCCTATAGTGGAGCATCCATGGCTATAAGCCACGGCTATACAGGCGGTCCCCTACTTAAGGACACCCGACTTACAGACAACCCATAGTTACAGACGGACCCCTCTGCCCACTGTGACCTCTGGTGAAGCTCTCTGGATGCTTTACTATAGTCCCAGACTGCAATGATCAGCTGTAAGGTGTCTGTAATGAAGCTTTATTGATAATTCTTGGTCCAATTACACCAAAAATTTTGAAACTCCAATTGTCACTGGGGCAAAAGAAAAAAAATTGTCTAAAACTTCCATTATAAAATATACAGTTTCGACTTACATACAAATTCAACTTAAGAACAAACCTCCAGACCCTATCTTGTATGTAACCCGGGGACTGCCTGTATGTGTAATTGGCAGTTTCAGTAAGGAGAATTTGTACTTCCCGGTCTCATTAACCATACCATTACTGTGTCCATTTGTGTATAAATTTGTGTTCTATTCAAATGTCATGTTATACAATGCCTGTGAAGAGAACTAAATAGTCTTGAAAAATTGCAATTGTCAACATAACTTTATATATATGGAGCAGAGATCAATACATTCCGAGGGGCACACAGTTTTAAGTGTGCAATCCAAAACCCAATGTTGGGCCAGGGTGAAAGTTGGTAAAAAAGAAAAATTAAAAAAAAAATCTCTTTATAAAAACTGAAAGACACTATTTTTAAAAAACGTAAACTCTGTGAAAAAAATCATCTTTTTTTAAAACTGAAACTATCTACAAAAACATAAGGTAAATTAAAAAAAGATTTCCCCAAGCAAGGTTGCCACAAATCCTGTGCTTCAAGGCCAATAACGCATATATAATGGAGCGAGTACAAAAAGTGTGTACTGTCTGAGCGTACTTTTTGCATTCACAACCTTCTGCTCATTGCCTATCTGCCTAATATTTTGTGTACCAAGCAGGGGGAATTCCACTTTACATGTCCTGAAAATGGTATGTGAGAAACAGCAGATAATTGTTGAGTTTCAGCTGCAGAATGCCCTGGTAAGTCAAAAGTGTTCACCAATAGCACTTCACCACTAATGAGTGGGCTTCAATGAAGGACATATGTGTTGTGCTGAAGTGCTTCCTATATGCTTCCAATATAAGTGCTGATGAGGCCATTGTCAGCGCTACCATCTCCGTATTGCCTGCTGGACACGACAGAGGATTTAAGGGTGGCACAGGAGGAAGAGTTTTGCTCTTAGCAGGTTGGCACCCAACGCAACTCATGGGTGTCTTTTAAGTGTGGCTGGGGGTTGCAAAGGAGGAGGAGAAAAGTCCCACCCAGGACAGCCTGTCCTTCCCTCTGGGAAGCCCGATGTACACAAGCCATTACATGCTGTTCCAGTGCCTGCACTACCAATGCCAAGTTGCTTACATTGTCAATAGTGGACATCCTACTGTATCTCCACTGTAAGGATAACATAACATCATGGATTACACTACTACAGTGTGATAGAAAATGAAATAATACAAGTACACCAGGTGGAAGCATTACTGGCAGAATTCCCATCTTACGTTGAGGAGGAATTCACTTAAGCAGGAGGAGGAAGTCAATGTTCATTCAAAGTTGAATGTGACTCACATGGTGGATAAGTATCTGATGACACATCTCCTAGTTGTCCTTCCAATTCAGTTTCTAGGTTAATAAACTGCACATGTGGCCATAGCTTACCCCCAAGTCTTAGAGGAGTTGGCCTACCCCGTAGCAAGCGTCCGATTAGAACATGTGTTCAACAATAGCCTGGGTTTCATCACTGACAAGAGGATCTGCTTATATGCAGCCAAAGTAGACATTCTTATATTTATTAAGACGAGCCAGTGGTGGATCTCAAGGGATCTCAACTCCTCCACCTCCCCATGGCCCTTTGATGCTTGTACAAAATTATTTTATTTGTCTTCAATTTTTCTTTATTTTATTTTATATTTCATAATAATAATTATTTTAAGAACATTACCCAATCTATTTTTTGCAGGGGGATTGCCTTGTTTAGTCATGAGCGGACCAAAGATGCGTCTGGATACCCATTACAAACTGGCAGTGAGAGGAAGGGCCAGGATTTTCCAATAACCAGTAGTGGTGAATAATGGGTGACCACCCTGCTGGATCCGGCCTGTAAAGATAAAATAATATGCTTGATTCCACCACTGGAGTACACGGTGAGTGAGAAAATGCACTTGTATTGGAGATCTCATCTGACCTTGATGGCTTAGTGGCAGTTACAGATGACTATGCTCCCTTTATGGAGATTACAGTTACCACATTCATTATTCCTTACAGTTAGCATGAAAATGTTGGTGTGTCAAGTCTTTGTCTTTGCCCATATCTTTGTAAACCTTTGGATACTGCAACCAGGACATGTATGCTTTTCCTCATCAGCATCATATTAACCCTTCATGGGACTTTCATAATGGAGGGCTGGGTCAGATGTAGTAGGCAACGGAGGCTGCAGGGGGTGAGGTTGCTTGATTGTCTGATGGCATCCTACAAAAGAATAAAAGATTATTTTTTATTCAGGCTGCAACCTAGAAATATGCTAAAAAAACCTCAAGGGTACATGCATATCACAGAGGAACGTACTGTTTGTAGTTTTATGGGGAATGAGTATAATGAGAGGTTTGCTTTAATTCCACAGTGGTATTGCATTATAGTATAATTTCCCCCTGCCTTTATTTCTTAGTAGATAAAAATTCTTCATATGCATCTTTGGTCTTTTTTCACCTATCCGTGACAGACCTCTTTTACTGCTAGTTCTATGTCCTTTTTAAGTAACAACCCCCTCCCAGCTTTTTCCCAG
Organism: Engystomops pustulosus; assembly: GCF_040894005.1. NCBI lineage: Eukaryota > Metazoa > Chordata > Amphibia > Anura > Leptodactylidae > Engystomops > Engystomops pustulosus. Next base: position 185,980,491 of record NC_092411.1, read on the forward strand.
TTTCTCATTTTTGTATATGCTAATTCTTTTACTAAGATTATCCCTCCTTTTTCTTATAGTTTCAGCTTATTAATTGTAACCCACCTGCTTTAAATCTAGTCATTTTAAATCTCTGTGCAACTGTTAATTTGAATATTAGATTTGTGAATATCTACAGCGTGTATTTGAATACCATCTTATTTCAATTTTTTCTCTCCATAAATCAACCCTTCCAAATTCCATCAACAAATTTAGAATTTTTTTTATTATCTGGACTCCCCTTACTAGTACTAACAGTACCATCCCAGGTTCAAAATTATTATAAATTTCTAGAAAATAGCTAAAATTGCTTCTTTAAAATGCTGCCCCCTCCCCAAATAATGAAATTCCCGATGCAGCCTCCCTATTTATGAAATGCCTTGCAGACCCCCAACAATGAAATGCCCTGCAACTCTCCAATAATGAAATGCTTTGCAGCCCCCAAATATGAAAATGTCCTGCATCCTCACGGTTTATAAAATAATAAACTTACATACTCACTTTATGATGTTCCCCGCAGCTCCTCTTCCTTCTTCTCTTCACTTGTAACAGAGCGTACAGAGCACATGGACTCATCTTTGTCTGTACTGCTAAGAGTGAATAGAAGAAGGAAGAGGAGCCATGGAGAGCATCGGAAGGTAAGTATGGACATTCATTTTTTTATACACCCATGTATAAGTTGAGTACTGAAAAACTTGGCTTATACATAAGTATATAGAGTAGTTAATTTGTAAATATGTCACTTATGACTGTAGCTCTTTGTTTGCATTGCATGAAATTTTCATTATGCATTGTCTTTGATCTCTGTCACATCTGCACACTATACATATTGTATGGACTATGCTTCTTTCAAAGAAGTGCATCCTAACAAAGCAAATGCAAAGTTCTAATATGCTAACACACATACACACACACATAGATGCACACATACACTTGCTACTGCTGTATACCTTGCAATGTACGATAAATCCAGAAGTACCTGTATCAAGATCTTATTCTTCTGTTTTATAATAATGACAATAATTCAGGGACCCTGGTACCTTGGAAATACAGTAAAATCTCATGCCGTATCTTATAGTGCGGGAAGAGCTTATTGGTGCTTGGTAAAAGAAGGACAACCTCCTTGACTTCTTAAAAGAGATTAGAGATGGAAGCTTTATAGTGATTTCCCGTTGTGACCTCGATTCCGTTCCTGACTGCCTGTCCTGACCTTCCAATACGTCCCTGACTCTGATTCCGTGCTGCCTGTCTCGACCTCCTGCATGTCCCTGACCACGAGTTGCCTTCTGATTATGTACTTCGCCTTGGCCACCATCGCTCTGTTGAAAACCGGCTACCACTAAAAAATTCATTAAAAAATTCCTGGAGAGACAATTCATGAACAACCCAGGTAAGGGTACACAGCTGTATATAGAGTAGTGCAAATGGAGCTCCCTTTGCACTACTCTACACTCACCGGCCACTTTATTAGGTACACCTGTCCAACTGCTCGTTAACACTTAATTTCTAATCAGCCAATCACATGGCGGCAACTCAGTGCATTTAGGCATGTAGACATGGTCAAGACAATCTCCTGCAGTTCAAACCGAGCATCAGTATGGGGAAGAAAGGTGATTTGAGTGCCTTTGAACGTGGCATGGTTGTTGGTGCCAGAAGGGCTGGTCTGAGTATTTCAGAAACTGCTGATCTACTGGGATTATCACGCACAACCATCTCTAGGGTTTACAGAGAATGGTCCGAAAAAGAAAAAACATCCAGTGAGCGGCAGTTCTGTGGGCGGAAATGCCTTGTTGATGCCAGAGGTCAGAGGAGAATGGGCTGACTGGTTCGAGCTGATAGAAAGGCAACAGTGACTCAAATCGCCACCCGTTACAACCAAGGTAGGCAGAAGAGCATCTCTGAACGCACAGTACGTCGAACTTTGAGGCAGATGGGCTACAGCAGCAGAAGACCACACCAGGTGCCACTCCTTTCAGCTAAGAACAGGAAACTGAGGCTACAATTTGCACAAGCTCATCGAAATTGGACAGTAGAAGATTGGAAAAACGTTGCCTGGTCTGATGAGTCTCGATTTCTGCTGCGACATTCGGATGGTAGGGTCAGAATTTGGCGTCAACAACATGAAAGCATGGATCCATCCTGCCTTGTATCAACGGTTCAGGCTGGTGGTGGTGGTGTCATGGTGTGGGGAATATTTTCTTGGCACTCTTTGGGCCCCTTGGTACCAATTGAGCCTCGGTGCAATGCCACAGTCTACCTGAGTATTGTTGCTGACCATGTCCATCGCTTTATGACCACAATGTACCCAACATTTGATGGCTACTTTCAGCAGGATAATGCACCATGTCATAAAGCTGGAATCATCTCAGACTGGTTTCTTGAACATGACAATGAGTTCACTGTACTCAAATGGCCTCCACAGTCACCAGATCTCAATCCAATAGAGCATCTTTGGGATGTGGTGGAACGGGAGATTCGCATCATGGATGTGCAGCCGACAAATCTGCAGCAACTGTGTGATGCCATCATGTCAATATGGACCAAAATCTCTGAGGAATGCTTCCAGCTCCTTGTTGAATCTATGCCACGAAGAATTGAGGCAGTTCTGAAGGCAAAAGGGGGTCCAACCCGTTACTAGCATGGTGTACCTAATAAAGTGGCCGGTGAGTGTATATACAGCTGTGTACCCTTACCTGGGTTGTTCATGCATTGTCTCTCCTGGAATTTTTGAGTGAATTTTTTAGCACATTTTAAAGAATCAATTTGTTATCAATAAAGTTTCTCTATTTTATAAGATTATTATTGGCATGGATTTCCCTCTTTTAGTCTAGTTTTGGTATTTATTCAACCTGAGTATAAGCCTAGGTACCTAATTAACACAAACTAAATGGAAAAAATAAATGGAAAAACACATTTATTCGAGTATAAACATAGGGTGGGAAATGCATTGGTCCCTGCCTCTACACAGTACATATATAGCCAGCCCGCCCATGCCCCCAGTATAAAACCATCTAGCCCATGACCTCTAGTATATATCTAGCCACCACATTCCCCACAGTATATAGCCAGCCCCTGCCCCCCCAGTATATAGCCAGCCAATTTCCCCAGCATACAGCCAGCCCCCTGCCCCCAGTAAATAGCCAGCCAGCTCATGCCCCCTTGTAAATAGCCATCCAGTTCATGCCCCTTAGTATATAGGCAGCCAACCCATACTACCCAGTATATGGCCAGCCAGCTCATGCCACCTAGAATACAGCCAGCCAGCCCATATCTCCAGTATATAGCTAGCCAGTCCATGCCCCCTAGTATATAGCCAGCAGTCCCTGCTCCCTAATATATATATCCAGCAGCCCATAACCCCAGTATATAGCCAGCAGCCCATGGCCCCAGTATATAGCCAGCCTGAGGTATGCCCAGCCTATGAAAAACAACCAATGCCATTGCCACGTGCACATTATGATGTGCTGATGCCGTGGTGTGTGCGAAGGCAGTATGCAGGGACACTGAGATGCAGCATCACAAGAAAGAAGAGGAACTCCAGTGGGTTGGTTTTTATAGAATCAAGTATAAGCTAGGTTCGGTTTGTTCAGTACATTTTTTTGTGCTGAAAAATTTGGCTTATACTCGAGTATATATGGTATCTGCTAATTAACTTTGTATTCCATGTGTCTGTATCTTCTCTGTCCTAACTGATTTAATGTTCATCTTGCCTTCAAAGGAGTTTGGTTTATCTGTTTATTGCCCCACTTGTGTTAAGTCTCCTAGATTAATTGTTTTACAAGCTTAATTAAGGTATGGTCTCTTGTCCTTATTGTGTATAAATTTTGTGGTCGAATTGGATGCTTGAATTCCTTGATGTTTGTATTCCTTGATTGTTTACATACCATAATATTCTAAGAAGTATGATATAATCTGAAGAGCATGCTGCAGTTACACATTGTAGCTAAACAGAGCTATTTGTCTAAATATATTTTCTGTTTTCTTTCTCATGTTTGCTATGCTATTTTTATTTGCTACCTTTCATCTATTACCCCTGTACCAACTATCCACATCAATGTCTTACATCTTCACTCACCTTTTTATATCTCTCACTCACTACTTTATGTAACCATACTATCCTATCATAATGTTCTTTTGTGAAGCTAGAAATAACTTCTTATAAATCTCTGTAGCATCTTCTGTCTCTATTTTTTCTCCTCTTGCTTACGGAGGGACATCTCTCTTAGCCCTGGCCCACCATCAGCTCATTTAAACACTTAATATAAAGACCCACTAACCTTCTTCTCTTTTAACTCCATTCACAACCCCTTTTAAAGATGACCTTTGTAATACCTGCGCTGTGCGCATTAAACTAATATCTGTACAAGACTTAGTTCTTTCTAAGTCTTTTGATCTGCTGGCTATCACTGAAACTTGGACCCAGCAGGATTACTCTGCCTGCCCCACTGCTTTGTCCTATAAATACTTCATTCACTACTCCAGACTTGCCAATAGGCAGGGAGGATGTGTGGTCATATTCCTCTCTCCACAGTGTACTTTCCAGGTCATTCCTCCTGTGTCTTCTCTCACCTCCCTATCACCCTCAGGCTTTATTCTGCCCATTTTCTCTTTTTGTGGCTATAATTTATCGTCATCCTGACTCTCCCATTCAGTTCCCTGATCACATTGTCTCTTGGCTCCCTCATCAGGGCCCACATAATAGGGGTCTAGTGGGACTGTGTTGAAGCGCCCCCCATTTTCTAATCAAAACGGAGGCCCAAGGGGCTCACAGTACCCACTAACCCCCGATTCCCTATCAGTCCTAAAAAAAAATATCTATACTCACCTTTCGACTTCTTCTTCTGTGCCCCGCGGCTCTGTCTTCTCCTCTTCTGGCCCTGAGGCATCACTATGACGCGGTGGTGTCGTGGCCACATGACAGCATAGTGTTTATGCCGTGTGGGCCCTTACACTATGACATCACGCGTCCATGACACTGTGAAGATGGAGACGAGGGGTCGGAGTGGAGAAGCCGAAGGTGAGTATAGATTTTTTTCCAAGTGGGCCCTACTGTGCACATTACATTAGTAGGGGGGATTTATGTAAAGGGGGGCCTCTGGGTTGGACATTTCATTAAAGGGGGCATCTGGGCGGACATTTCATTAAAGGGGGAATCTGGGGCTGAAGATCTGGCCACCTACTTTAAAGACAAATTGACTGAAAAATCTACAAGATCTATAGATATGCTTTACCTCCTGTAGCTCAACCTTTTTGGGTCGCTTCCTTTGAGTCAGTCAAAGATGAAGAGGTGTTTGCTTGCCCTACTACCTGCATTAGCGACCCCATCCCCTCACATCTCATACAATCCCTCTCCCCAGCAGTCACTTCTCACCTCACTAAAAGTTTTAATCCCTCTTTCTTCTGGTGTCTTCGAAATGCTGTTGTAACCCCATTACTAAAAACCTTTCCATAGACCCATCCAGCGCTGTTAAATACCAACTAGTCTCTAAACTCCCCTTCATTTACAAACTCCTGGAATGCTTGTTTTTTTTTTTTTGACTAACTTTTTTGACTAACTCTCTCTGCTAACTCCCCCTACAATCAGGTTTCTGCACTATGCACTCCATTGAAACTGCTCTTTCTATCCAATGAGCTTCTCACTATAAAGGTGACTATGCTCTCCTTATTCTTCTGCAGCATTTGACACTGTGGACTATCAGTTCTTTCTCAGGATTCTTCACTCTATTTGACTCAAGGATACTGTACTCTCCTGGTTTTCTTCCTATCTGTCTGACAACACTTTTAGTGTCTCTTTCTATGGACCTCTCTCCTTTGCTCTTATTGTTGGGGTTCCTCAGGGCTCACTCCTAGGTCCTTTTCTCTTTTCCTTCTATACTACCCCTATTGGACAAACCATTGGCAGATGTGGTTTTCAGTACCATCTTTATGCTGAACATACTCAACTATATACTTCTGCTCATAACAGCACATTATTGCAAAACACCATAGAATTTCTCTCTGCTGACATGACCTCATTCTACCTAAAGTTTAAGCTTTCTAAAACTGAACTTGTCTTTCCACCAATTGCTAATAACCCTAACATTGACATCTCAATTTCCACTAGCGGTATCATCATAACCTCAAGCAGCAGGCCTGCTACCTTGGGGTTGTGCTGGACTAATTAGTCTTTCACTTACTAAACTCTCTCCTCTCCTGCACTGGCTGCCCATCACCTTCAATATTCAATGCAGATTATTTACCCGCATCCATAAAGCTGCTTGTCAGGATTCAGGATCAATGAATCCTCTGGACCACCGCGGGAGCTGATACTAGCCCACACCTGGGAGCAGAATCTAAGTGAAACCTGGCCTTCACCAGAGCCCGCTGCAAAGCGGGATGGTATTGCTGAGACAGGGTACCAACAGGTAGTTCCACAGGTGCGACTAGACTGCGATGGCAGCCAAGGTCGAGGTACCTTTGCAGGAGACAGTCTTGTGGTCAAGTTCAGGCACAGGGTCAGGGCAGGTGGCAGAGATGCAAGGTCAAGTCCAATCAGGAGTTATTAACGGGAGGTCCAGGCATGAGGGGAATGGGAACACAAGAATTGACAGGAACACACAGGAGCATGAGAACAGGAACGCAGGAACACGGGAACAGGAAAACAGGAACAGGAATGCAGGAACACACAAGAATATCGCAGGAACACACAGGAATATCGCTGGGAGACTTTCACAATGGCATAAGCACAAAGATTCGAGAGCCTAGGAGACGCCAGGCTTTATCCATTTCCTGAAAAGGCCAAGCACCAATTAGCGGTGCACTGGCCCTTCAAACTTTCTGAAGCCGACGCTCATGCGCCCTAGGAGACAGGACCGTGCACGCTTGGCCGATGGACGTGAATCAGAAACCGGGAGAGGCAAGACTAGGTGGTTGGCGCTGGGGCACGCCGAGGATCATGGTTGAGCGATCATGACGTGGGTCAGTCTATTGCCCAGCCTAAGCTCTATGACTCCAGTGATCTAAGACTACTTTCTTCCTCAATTTGAATCTCCAACTCCCATCTACTTCTCCAGAGCTGCACCTCTTGAATGCACTAACTTGAAATATCATGCTAGTACCTAACTACCAAAACCAATAGATGCACCTTGGTTTCTATAAATATGGATAGTCGCTGGTGACTGGTACATTCAGAATTATTTACAGTATCTATTTATTTAATTATTTTATCCCTAAAAGAATGGCTATACCATGTAAAAGTCACCTTCTGTGTCACCCCTTCCTCTTCATAGATTCTCTTGCGAGCAAGGACCTCACTCCATTTGTTTCATACGACTATGTTATAACACTGTAATGTCTTATTTGTGTATATGTACCACAGGATCTGTACAGTGCAGATGAATATGATGTTGCTATATAAATTAAGATTTATTATTCTTATTATTTTTACTTTAGATTTATTTTATGCTATGATTGAGCCTAACAGCTCAAAGAGGATAAACTCCTCCTTTTTTGGTATTAAATATTTGGTATTTAAATATTTATTTAATAAAAGTGATGTTTTAAAAATGTTTTTTGATGATTACTTTTGCCAGTTTCTGGATATCCAAATTTTTTTGCTAACATTCACCCTATCTCAGACACAACTGTTTTGTCCATTGGCTACTAAATCACTCTGGCAGGAAGGAAGGTGAGCCTATCTCCTTTTTTCCAGACAATAACTGCAACCTGGAAAAAAGCTGCTATTTGGGCAATTTGGTCTCAGGATTATATTGACTCTCCTCACAGCACTGCCTCTCTCCTCGCCCCTCGGGGAACTGCTACTTAAGACCACCGGAGGAAAACCCCTTCTCTCTCTCCTTCCCCATTCCTCAGAGGGACAAAGTTTCTTCTGGCAAGACATTCTTCCTCATATTATCACAGTTTTCAATCTTGCCCTGTAATAAACCCTTTACTACTTTACATGCTTATTGCACTGACAGTCTTACTTATGTTTTTTCAAAATAGATAAAATGAATATAAAAAAAATCTATTTCAGCCTTATTCCATCAGAAGAATTGGGACAAAACTTGTAAAGTGAATGAAATAAAGGTCGAAATCATATAATTTTAAAATCATATTATAACTTTATATATAAATGGCAGTTATGCCATAAATGACAAATTGTAACATTATGCGCTCCAATAAAATTTATTGTTCAAAAATAATAAATAGTGCCATTTAATGAACTTTTCTTATATCAAACATGGCAATACAATCGGGAAGTTTGCAGGGTGTAAAATCCCTGCTTTAATTAATTAGTGAACAGATTGCATGCTATAAAGCAAATGATGTTTCCAAGTCTCTCAATGTACGACATTGATGGAAAACCTCAGTAAACAAGTAGAACAGGACCAGGTATGAAAACCTATTTTACAGTCTCCTGTGTCCATTAGATGTCCAAAACAACTGAGAACAGAGGTAAACCTGGTATTGCAGTTAATCTTTTTTTCCTGGCACATGAGCCTTAATGACAAGCGTAACACAATTTGCTATCTTGGATAGAATGGAGTAAAGAAAATGCATGAAATGATGTATGAAATGCTTGAGATTGCCAGGGAGACAAGCCAGAGGACTTGTCGGTGCTAAATCCATTCTGTTACACAGTTTGCTCTATATGTGCAGTAGAAAAGGGAAATTGCACAAGTTATGTTTTTGCAGATGTGGTGCAATTCTCCTTGCAGATGTGGTTTATGTTATTAGTAAGTGTGGCTTATGTGTTCAATTGCATTTCTGGGAAGCATATGTGGGGAGGGAAAATGAACATGTTGTGGTGTTTAATATTTAAGGTAATATAATAATTTTTAATATTACAATAATTTTTGTTAAAAAACAGGTTTTCCTGGCTGCAGAGAGTGTGTAGGGTGTTGTAGAACGTTGTGCCTTGCTCAAATATGCATAGGGAGCATGGTTTGGTCTTTAAACAATGTTGTGTTTTAGTATGACACGCACATGACAGCCACCGCTCTTAGAATCACTTCACTCCATGAACTCGCTTCAATTCCATGGGCACTTACAGAGGCCAACTTCACCAAATAAGTGAAGTAGGAATGCAGCCTGACAAGGTAACGTCTGTTCCAGCTTGAAACGACTGAGCTGAGGGCCAAGATACCACTATAACATCAAAGAGTGCACTCTTTTTACACTGACATCAGATGATTCCATAGATGACGACAGAACCTGTTCTGATACATGTAGAAACCCCCCAAAAGAGTGGAGAGGGTGTCAACAGAAATTTTACACCAACGTCACTGATCTTTCAATCGGTCATTTAATCTATCAGTGTTTTTAAAGCCAAAAACAAACAGGAGTGGATCTAGAACAGAGATGACCAGTAAATGCGATATTTGCATGTCCTCTGTGTTCTGTATCCACTTCTGCTTTTGGCTATCAATCTTGAAGCTTTTCATCCCTTCTGACAGAAGAAATGAATGGGAAAACCAAACATAGTTACAACGTCATAGAGTGGTGGAGGATGAAAAATACATTATGAAAATCACAGGGTGTTCCAGGGAGACAGAGGTCAGATGGCAGCAATATCGTAGGCCACGGAGTGGCACAATGAATTTGAAGTTTTGAAATGAATTTGAAGTTGACATTTTTCATTTAAATTTGAAGATAAGAGACGCCACATGTATCATCCATTAAAATTTCCCTGAACATATTATGCCTTAGGTCAGAGAGTGGCACAATGACAAATTCTTTAGTTGGCAGTAACATGGTAGGCCACAGTATGGCACAATGTTAGAGCATGGAGATGGCAGTGGCAGCAGCAGCAGCATGAGGTCAGAGAGTGGCACAATAAAAAATTTGGTAAGTGGCAGCAACATGGACACCCTGTAATTGGAGCAAAAATCACTCTATAAACTACGTGGATTTGACACGTATTTCTTGCTCTCAACTTTAGCACAAAAAAACTATTAAAATTTGCATTATACAGATCCCCCAAAACGCACACCCTGGGAGAGGTGCAGAAATAACTACAGAATCTGTGTGGATCTAACACTGATTTCTTCCTATGCACTTCTGTAACAAAAAAGAACTGCTATTTGGGGTATACAGATCCCCAAAAAAACACATCCTTGGAGAGGAGCAGAAATCACTACAGAAGCTGTGTGGATCTGACACTGAATTCTTCCTATTCGCTTTAGTAACAAAACAGAACTGCTATTTGGGGAATACAGATCCCCCAAAATGCACACAATGGGAGAGGACCAGAAATCACTACAGCAGCTGTGTGGATCTGACACTGATTTCTTCCGGTTTGCTCCAGTAACAAAACAGAACTGCTATTTGGGGTATACAGATCCCCCAAAACGCACACCATGGGAGAGGTCCAGAAATTACTACAGCACAGTACAATACAAGCAGCTGGACACTACAGGCAGCACATGCAGTGTGAAGTGCTGAGATTGGAAATGGCTGACTATTTTTATAGGGCTGTGTTACATCACATAAGCTTGCCGCTCGCTGATTGGCTTACAGATCTGCAGATGTCATCAAGGGTGTTCCTTTCTCCTTCCCAGAGTTCTCTGCCCCATGTAACACACTGGGGCAAATTTATCAAGCTGTCTGAAAGTCAGAATATTTCTAATTGCCCATGGCAACAAATTACAGCTCAGCTTTCATTTTACCAGTGCTCATGAATATTTTAACCGGTTAAGGACCGGGCCCTTTCCCGTTTTTTCATTTCCATTTTTCACTCCCCACCTTCAAAAATCTATAACTTTTTTATTTTTACACATAAAAAGCTATGTGACGGCTCGTATTTTGCGTAAACTATTGGACTTCATAGTGATCACATTGAATATTCCATGCCATGTACTGGGAAGCGGGAAAAAATATCCAAATGCAGTGAAAATGGTGAAAAAACGCATTTGTGTCATATTCTTGTGGGCTTGGATATTACGGCTTTCACTTCACGCCACAAATGACGCATCTAATTTATTCTTTGGGTCAGTACGATTACAGGGATACCAAATTTGTATAGGTTTTATAATGTTTTCATACATTTACAAAAATTAAAACCTCATGAACAAAAATTTTTTTTTTATTCTGCCGTCTTCTTGTACTTATAACTTTTCCATACTTCGTTATATGGAGTTGAGGGTGGTGTCATCTTTTGCGACTTTTGATGATGTTTTCAATTATATTATTTTTAGGACTGTACGACCTTTTTAATTTTTTTTTAAATGGCAAAAAAGTGCCAGTTTTGACTTTGGACGCGATTTTCCGTTACGAGGTTAAACACAGTGAAAAAGCTGTTATCATATTTTGATAGAGCGGGCATTTTCGGACGTGGCGATACCTAATGTGTTTATGATTTTTACTGTTTATTTATATTTATATCAGTTCTAGGGAAAGGGGGGTGATTTGAATTTTTAGTTTTTTTTATTAAAAATTTTTTTTTTTTACTTTTTTTTAATTTTTATTTTTACTATTTTTCAGACTCCCTAGGGTACTTTAACCCTAGGTTGTCTGATCGATCCTACCATATACTGCCATACTACAGTACGGCAGTATATGGGGATTTTACTCCTCATACATTACAATGTATGTATGAGACCCGAAGCTACCATGGCGACGGATCGCCGCTCCCCGATGACGTCACGGGGAGCTGCGATCCTCGGAAAGATGGCGGCGCCCGTGCGTCGCCATGTGTTTGAAGCCGCCGGCAGCTTTGCCGCCACCGATCGCGGGTGTTACCGGTAAGCCTTTGCTTCAATATGGAGCAGAGACTTACCGGCTATGGAGAGGGCTCGGCCCGCGAGCCCTCTCCATGCATCGGAACGCGACCGCCGCCGTGAATACACGGCGGGCGGTCGCGAACCGGTTAAAGGGGAGCTGATTGGTGGCCATGGGCAACAAGAAATATTCTGACTTTCAGACAGCTTGATAAATCTGCCCCATTGTGCTCATGCCCAGGGCCGCCGATAGGGCAGTACAACTGGTACTGCCCTATGGGGCCCGGACTCTAAGACACTAGGGGGGGGCCCGCAGGGCCGCATCTGCCATGAGGCGAGATGAAAATCTCGCCTCGGGCGGCAGAATGCGGCCCTCTTTAAAAGCGGCATTTTGCAGCTCCAATCTGGGCAATCTCCCTTCAGATAAATCGCACCTGTCTCTTTAAGAAACAGGTGCGATTTACATGCGGAGCGGCGCAGCGCCTTTACGGCTGCTGGCGTCGCTCCGTACAGTGCAGTGACACAGGCGGCTGATGATGACGTAACGCGCCTGTTTCACTCAGCCAGAAGAGCCGCTGCCAGAAGAGCCGCGTGAATATGGGAGCCGCGCGCCGTGGGAGCACCCTGCCGTGAGGTAAGTACAAGTTTTATTATTTTTATTGTCCAATTATTAATTAAATATATATATTAGGGGGCGATTACTACTGTAACGGGGGGGGGGGGGGTTTGTCTTCGATATATACTTTTTTACTAGGGAGGCTGTGTATAGTTATAAGGGGCCAGATCCCATTTTTCCTGGGGGGGGGGGGGTTGTATATATTTATATGAGGGGCCAAATTCTTATTACACTGGGGGGGGGGTGTATATATTTATATGTGGGGCCAAATTCTTATTACACTGGGGGGGGGGCTGTATATATTTATATGGGGGGCCAAATTCTTATTACACTGGGGGGGGGGCTGTATATATTTATATGGGGGGGCCAGATTCTGTTTATTCTAGGGGGGCTGTATATATTTATATGGGGCCAGATTCTGTTTATTCTAGGGGGGCTGTATATATTTATATGGGGGGCCAGATTCTGTTTATTCTGGGGGGCTGTATATATTTATATGGGGGGCCAGATTCTGTTTATTCTGGGGGGCTGTATATATTTATATGGGGGGCCAGATTCTGTTTATTCTGGGGGGCTGTATATATTTATATGGGGGGCCATACTCTGTTTATTCTGGGGGGCTGTATATATTTATATCGGGGGCCATACTCTGTTTATTCTGGGGGGCTGTATATATTTATATGGGACCAGATTCTGTTTATTCTTGGGGGGGGGTATATATTTATATGGGGCCAGATTCTGTTTATTCTGGGGGGGCTGTATATATTTATATGGGGCTGGATACTGTTTATACTGGGGGGCCTATAAAAATAAATTATATATATATTCATTAGGAGGTGCTATATATTTACTTCAATCAGGGTAGTACTCTATATAAATTCACATGTAACATAATAACTGGGTGGGATATATTATTCATAAGATACAATAGATTACTTTGCATCATGTAAACCAAATATTGGGGGGGGGTCTGTATTAATAAATTAGGGGTGTTGTATATTGATTGGTGCTGTACATGCTATAATTCCAGTAGAATATTTATATATAATGAGGGGATGTGTTCTATGTGGGGTAGCGTGCGGTCACTTGTGTTGTGAGGGTTATTTAGGAGCGCAGTGTTGTTATCCAGGAGACTTTATACTGTAAATGACTGTGGTATTTTTAGGGACGCCGGGTGGAGATGCTGCACGGAGCTGAAGATATCCAGCTGTGAATTCACCTGTGATACGTCATGGATTGGAGAACCCGGAATAAAGTCCTCCTGATGGAAGAGATTGTCATCTATAAGGTACTAGATGCCACTAATGACTCCCAGATCCTGTAGTCAGTCACACAGTGTCAGGGAGCTGTCTGTAGGGATGTTAATTGTTAGTAAAGTTTTCAGCATTTTCTGAACAGGTAGCGGAATTTGATAAAAGATTTTGCAAATCTGAAAGTAAGAAGACTGATTGCTCCGTGAATCTGAATTTGCGGTTACTTTGCCAAGATCTAGCTGATGTGGCTTCAGGCCAGAGTATAGTTTGTAGAACATGGTCCTTGCTGACCGCGTCACAAGGACTGCACCCTAAGCCAGTTATAATGCAAGGAATTCCACAGTGCTTGGAGTGGCAGTGCACTGTAAAGACAAACGATGTCATTACAGTTCACTGCAGCTCCAAGTGCTCAGAGCTCCCTGCATCATATATGGGTTATGATGTGAGAAGTGCAGTCCTTGTGATGCAGTCAGCACAAGGACCATGTTGCACCAACTGTACACTTTTTTGGAGCTGCTGGGACCAACTGTTTGTTGCAATAGAGGCTCAAAGTGATTTGAGTTGGTTTAATTTTTTGTTTACACCTATGGTGAAGTTTACATATATTTATAAACATTGTTGCATTTACTTTATCCATTGAATGCTGATGCTTATTTATTGGCATTCTTGTGACTACACACTTATAGATGCATGCATCTAATAAAGTTATTTTTATAGTGTGGTACATGAGTATTTTGTCTTTATATATATCCCTTGTTTAAAGGGAATCGAGCACCAGGTGCACAGCATAGTACCTGAAGGTATCATGCTATGCACCTGATGACCCTGACTTCAGCACTGTAAGTTCCATCAAAATGGCCTCTATGGTTATCCTTTAATGCTTTTATAAAGAATTATGTTAATTACCAGCTTAGGAGCAGTGGGAGTGCTGCAGTGCACCTAAGGGCTCCTTATGTCACCCAGCGGCCAGTCCTGCGGACTGCGGTGATCCGAAATCCCGATACCTGTGCCTGCTCAGCAGCCTCTGTGAATCAGTGTGCAGGTGCAGGGACTTTAGGTTTCCTTGGGGCATGCAATGAACGCTCCTTCTTTTCCTTCCCATTGGTTCTGAGGAAATATGAAGTCCTGACCCTTATGCAGTGATTCACAGAGGTTGCTGAGCAGGCACAGGTACCAGGACTTCAGATTACCTCAGGACTGGTGGCAGGGTGACGTAAAGAGCCCTTAGGTGCACTGGAGCACCCCCACTGGTAATTAACACAATTCTTTATTAAAACATTAAAAGATAGTGGCGGCCCTAGCAATTGCACTTTATAATGTTATATTTGTTATATGTTGTCTGTTAACCCCTAGGCGCACCAGGACGTTATAGTACGTCCCCGGCGCTAGATGCTTAGCGCACGGGGACGTTCTATAACGTCCTGCTTCTGGCACCGGCTCACGAACGGAGCCGGTACCAGAAGCAGCGGCTGTCAGCTGTCTAGTACAGCTGACAGCCTGTGCTAACACCCGCGATCGGAGCCGGCTCCGATCGCGGGTGTTAACCCCTTACTCGCCGCGGTCAAACATGACCGCGGCGTGTAAGGGTGTTTGCGCTGTGGATCGGATCCCCCGTGCCGCTTACCGGGGGATCCGATCCACTTCTGGGCAGCTCCGAGGACTGGCATGTGCCCCGGAGCTGCCCAGTCTCCATGGCAGCCAGACCCAGTCTCCATGGCAGCCAGCAAGCTTGCTCAGACAGTTTACACTGCTCTACAATAAAATAGTATTGTAGAGCAGTGTATTGAACTTAAACCAGTGATCAGAGCATCACTGGTTCAAGTTCAAGTATGTAGAAGTAAAAATATGCAAAAACACTTAACACTACACATTATAATAAATAAAAAATAAATACATAAAAATATAAGCCCCTAAAATGTCACTTTCCCATAAAAACACTTAATAAAGTATAAAAAACACAAAAACACAAAAAACCCCGCATATTTGGTATTGCCGCGTCCGTAACAATCTGTATAATAAAACAGAATCGTTACTGGACCCGCACGGTACACGCCGTAGAAAAAAAACGCAAAAACGTTCCGAAAAAAGATAATTTTTAATTAATACCTTATCAAAAAATGCTCTAAAAAGTAATTTAAAAAATGTTATGCACTCCAAAATAAGCCCACTAAAAAGAACAACTCTTCTCGCAAAAAATAAGCCCCTAACCAGATTTGTCAGCCGAAAAATAAAAAAGTTATGCATATGAAAAGATGGTGATGCTAAAATGAACAAGATTTTCTCCAAATTGGTTTTTATTCAGTACAATTGAATAAAATACACAAAACCCCCACATATTTGGTATCCCTGCGTCCGTAACAATCTGCATAATAAAACAGAATCGTTATTAGTTCCGCAAAGTGAACCCCGTAAAAAACAAAACAAAAAAAAGCTCCAGAAAAAAGATCATTTTCAATTAATACCCTATAAAAATGCTCTAAAAAGGGATTTAAAAAATGTTATGCACTCTAAAATAAGACCACTAAAAAGAACAATCCTTCTCGCAAAAAATAAGCCCTTAAACAGATTTGTGAGGCAAAAAATAAAAAAGTTATGCATATGAAAGACGGTGATGCTAAAATTAACAACATTTTTGCCAAATTACTTTTTATGCAGTAAAAATGGGAAAAAAATAAAAAATCTATATAAATGAGGTCTTTTTGTAATCGTGGCGACTCATAGAATAAAAATAATATACTATTTTTATGGTATGGTAAACGGGCAAAAAAAAAAACCCATAAAAATCTTCCTGAAAAGTGATGATTTTCATTTCCTCCACCAACAAAGAGTTAATAAAATCTCACCAATTAGCCTATAGATTCCCCTAAATTACGTACCAGAAAAGTGCATCTCATGTGGCAAAAGAAATAAGCCCCTATAGGTCCACATTAAAAAAAAGAAAAAAATTATAGCCTGTACAATGTGACATAGAAAATCTGATCTGGATGGCGCCTCCTTCCCTTCTATGCCCGGCCGTGCGCCCATACAGCAGGTTACCACCACATATGGGGTATCGGTGCATTCGGGAGGAATTGGGTATCAAACTTTGTGGAGCCTTTTTTTATTTAATCCATTGTAAATGTTTAATTTTCCACCCAAAATGGGTGTATTGTGAAAAAATATTACAATTTGCAGACTGCACCTCCATTTTGTTTTAACCCCTATAAAACACGTAAAGCGTTAACAAACTTCTTAAAAGTGGTTTTTCATACGTTGAGGTGTGTAGTTTCCACAATGGGGTAATTTACGAGTCTCGCTATTATTTAGGCCTCTCAGTGTCAATTAGAAGTTGAGCAGGTCCATCTAATACAGGTTTTGGTGATTTTACAAAAAATGTGAAAAATGATACCTAAATTCTGAGCCTCATAACATTCTAGTAAAATATGTGGAATCTTAAAAAACCATGCCAACATAAAGCAGACATTTGGGAAATGTAAGTTATGAATTTATTTGGGTGCTATGACTATCTGCATCAAAAGTAGAGAATTTAGAACGTTGAAAATAAAGAATTTTTCCAAATTTTTTCCAAATTTTGTTTTTTTTCATAACTAAACACAAAAGATATCATCCAAATTTTTAAACTAATTTGAAGTACAATGTGTCACGAGAAAACAATCTAAAAATCCCATGGATATCTCATAGCGTTCCAAAACTATAACCACTTATAGTGACACAGGTCAGATTTGAAGAATGGGGCCGCGTCCTTAAGGCCAAAATAGGCTGTGTCCCCTAGGGGTTAAACACTTTTATATGTTTACTGTTCACCATGCTTTAGTTTTTGATGCCATATTTGCACTATAATAAATATACTTGACCAAAAGTATGACTCCTATTGGCAATCTACCAGAAGAGTGTGCCTTGTCGTAGCAACAGGCCTCAAACCCTGTTTGTGAAAGGTCACTGCGGGGGGCAGGAGGCTTGTTCGGTTTTGGGGTGTGTTGGGGCCCAGACACTTTTGCTGTATGGGGCCCCGAATTTCCTGATGGCTGCCCTGCTCATGCCCATTTAGTTAAAAAAGAGAAAAAAAAATACTTTGCTCCCACGAATCAGCGTGAACTTCGGATTTGTGACTAATCTAATTTTCCGTCAAATTCGTGTTGAATTCCACTTTGTTCGAATTGATTATATCGATTACATCTCTAATTATAATGTAAAAATAATAATTTACAAATTAAAGAAAACAAATCTAACATAGTCAAGTAAAGTGCAATAAACTAGGGTATGAATGCTAGCAATAAAAAACAAGTATGTATTCAGTAGAAAAATAATACATTATATAAGAAATTTCCACTAGCAAAAGCAGTTTATACGGATATTTGTGCAATTTACTTTCAATTTAAAAAAGGTATATTTGGGTAAAACCACTGTGTTTTATCTATTGTTTTTTGGAGCCCATAACAAAATCTGAAACAGGCAGCAATCCACATTATGGACCGGAAAGGCTCAAACGAACATCTGCTGCAGATCTGTTTATATCAGCTGTGATTTAAAGCATAACCCAAATATAAACTCAATAGAAGGTGTGTAAAAACCTGGTTCCAAAAGGATTGTACATGCTTATAAACAACAATCAGCTTCACTACCAATAAGTAAAGGATTATCTGGTAACTGCAACAAATAAGAACAACCATCTAGTCCTCCTTATCCTTCCTACCTCAGTTTTTCCTTAATCGAAAAATTTGTATTCTTCACCTTGGACATCATGACAAAGACAAAGTATCTGCATCTTAAGAAATACCCTGAGCTACAAGGTTAGGCTGCAGTACCTCGTGTATACAGTGTCCTACAGAGGTGATACTAATTACTGTAATACATCAACACAAAACTACACTGCAGCAACACAGGGCGACTTCAGATCCCAGGAACAAAGGTTATTTATTTCTGTGCTTTTCAATAAGAGCTGCTATGAGTGTTTTTTTAATAGTCCTAATGAGCCTCTCAAGACATTGTTGTGAGGCACTGACTTTATTGCTAAAATTGTCATTTTACTGTATTTCCTATGGAGTTAGGAAACATGGTTTGGCATTACCAGCAAAATGTACAAGTTACAAAACATTCAAAAAGAACCTATTACACTACAGTAAAATACAGGCACCCACAGTAAAATATATGAGCCATACTAGTGTTTTGGGTAGAAAAAAAGGTTTAAATATTACTTTCCAACAATAATTTTTGGTTTTAGCGGTTTTTCTTAGATTTTCATTACTAAACAGAATCAGTGCAATTTAAATATCCTAATGCAGGTGTGAAACCACTGCCAATACAGGTTTCCCCTGGAAGTATACTTGTGTCTAAGCGATCAGACAATTTTCATCCTTTAAAACCCATACATGAATTTGGACTTTACTGGTAGGAAATGGTCAGACCTTTCTCTATAGTCTCTGCTCAGTGACTTTTTTTTAATTTAATCTTTATTTGATTTTTTTATTTCATTACATAAACAAACAACTCCATTTTATAGGAGATTACTTAAATACAAAAGATAAAATAATTGACAGGATCTCTTAATTATTTACCCTACCTAAAGGTGCATGCTGAGATGTGGCTTGTGAACAATCTGAGGACAGGACAAGCAGAATTCATACAATTCAATATATAGTAGGTCATAGAGGTGGAAAAGGAGTCAGATAAACAATCTTAGATCATAGCAGAGGGAATTATGAACTGTGTAGCAGAATCACACCTTCACAGGAACTAATAAACTAATGATCTTTAATTCAGAAACTCTTTAATAGAAGGTGCCACAAGTTAAAAAGATTGTCTCGAAACAAACTGCAAGTTTGCAATACGGAAGCAGTTTAATGATCGATTTGACATTATCAGGGAGGGGTGTCTATCGGTAACCTTTCTGAGGTCTGTAAATCGCTAACCTTTCTGACTTCCCAGGCCTGTAATTCGACAATCTCTATCTATTCAGTTGCAAAATTTTCATACTATACATAATTGATCTGAGGGCCAGATCAATGAGATGTTACAGATGTTACATGAGGGCCAAGGAACCTAATATTACACAACCATTGTTAGGAGGTACAGTAAAAATATGTGCTAAGCCAACAAAGATCGAAATGGCAATGGGTAAAATTAAAATCAAAATTTAGTACAGTATTGTGAATATTGGCTAAAAGAAATACATTCATGTGAAATACTCAGCACATTATATGAAAGACAGTTATTGGGGTTTCATTTATTAGGACGTTGTTCTTTATTCTAGGTGCTTACAAAATTCATCAATCATTCAATGGCCCATATATATCATTGTTTCCGGCCAGTGTTTTGTCTAAGTTTTTTGGCTAGTGCTTAGCCAGAGTTTGCAACACATTTATTACTGAGCAGCACCACATTTATGTTACAACAAGCAAAGTGCACCAATAAAAGATGCCACTGTGTGCACATCCTGAAAACAGACCAGAAATGGTGTACTGAAATGGTGAACATTGTTTGAAATGGGTTGAAAGAAAACTAAGATTAGGAAAAATAAGTGTTTTCCGCAAAACAATGTCACTATTTCCAATGTACAGTACCATTAAAGATAGATAAAGAGCTACGGGCCCCGAGATCACGCACAACTCCAGCAAAAATCCCTGAATTATTATTGCCATTATTTTTTACTTTTTAGCAATAGATAGGGGAACCAAACAAAAGACCCAACCAATCCAACAGTAGAAAGCCTTTTTAGCATATTGGATACTGATACCACATTTAAACTATACCAATCAGATCTCCACTATTAGATTAGTGGTCCTGAGCTGGGACAGACAGTTGGGGCACACGTTGCACTTTTATTGGACCGTGCACATTCTTCATGGCTAAAACGCCTTGCATAGGTATTTAAGAAGTGTCTGTGCTGTGATTGTGTTGCACGTGACCCTTTAGTTGCGCGGTTGCTCTGGCTTCCATGGGACACAAATTAGGGGGTGTGCCACTGGACAGCCCGACTGATTCGGACCTAGCGCCGTATTTAGCTTGCAAATTGTGCTACACACTCTATATTAAAGATGCACCACAAAAAAGATGGTGAACTCTTTCAGACTAGTGCAGGGAAGCAACACATTCATGATTTCAGGTGCACAATCTTAGTGAATCACTACTCGCTGCACTGACAATGCACTTTTAGTGAACTGTAAACTGAATTTCTAAGTAAATGTTCCTTTTTGTCTTTGCCCATATGACAGTTTAAAGTTGACAATAATGACATCAATTACTCAGGAGATGCTAGAGAATATAGTAGTGAAACCATGCCCCTCTGCGCTTCCCCGGCCCTGCTGCTGTTGACTCACCTCTCCATGCTCCCACTCCCGTCCATACTAGGCCCCGCGCGCAGCCCTTCTCCCTAGGGCACGTGCGCAGTGGTACTTCAAGATTTAAAGGGCCAGCGCACAGGTGATTGGTGCTGGCCACTTCTGGGAATGCATTTAATCCGGCGGCTCCCATCATTCCCCGCCGGAACTTCGAACCACCCCCTGAAGAGAAAACCCTTCTGTGTATCTTGCGTTCCTGTGTATCCTGGGTTCCCGTGTATCCTGCGTTCGTGTGTATCCTGCGTTCCTGTGTATCCTGCGTTCCTGTGGTCCTGCGTTCCTGTGTAACCTGCGTTCCTGTGTATCCTGCGTTCCTGTGTGCAAGCTCCTGCGATTCCTGACGTGAGTCCTGTGTGCCTTCCTGTGCTGTTCTCCCGCTGTCTCCCCAGGTACAGACTCTCTCCTGCATTACTACCTGGGCTGCCACCACAGGCTAGTCACACCTGTGGAACGGCCTGGTGGTACCTCGCCACAGCAAGACCATCTCGCTTTGCAGCAGGCTCTGATGAAGACCAGGTGCCACTTAGACTCTGGTCGCAGGTGTCAGCTAGTACCATCTCCCGCGGTGGTCCAGAGGTTTCACAGACTCACAGCCCTGACAGGAAGTTATAAAATGTCCTCTGTAAAGCATGGAAAAGGGGCAATCATAGGATTTGAGTAAATTTGGCAGGGGTCTAATTGTAGAGGCTAGATAACTAGATAAGATCATCTACAAAATGGCAAATGGAATGTTCCCAGAACACAGACTGTATACCTAGTTACAAAACTCAGGGCTAATTTAAAATGATAGGAAGTGAAGACTTACCCATCACATTGTCCCTTTATAATACTTCAAGCAGCAGATGTACCTTTTTAAGATTTAATTGTTTCTTCTGAGGGCCTTGAACCTCATTTGAACCTGAAATGCCATACGCCATATTATTGAAAGTTTTATCCCATTTTTTCTACTCGTCTGGAAAATGGGCATGTCTTCAGTAACTAGGGTGCATGACACCCAGTGTACAGAAAATAACTTGTGTACCAGAAAATCCAGTCAATGCACCAGAAATTTCTATATTGTAGTGCAGAAAATTAGACCAACAAATGGAGGGTTGCAAAATATGACTCACCTTATACTGCACCAGATTAATCATCCAGCATCAGACACAGGGATTAATCTGGTGCAGCAGATAACTGTCTTGTTCTACTCTGCACCGGTCTAAAGACTGACACATAAATATATTTCTGCCATTGAGTTAATTACTAGGAAGGTGCAGTGCTATAAATAATATCATAAAATCCGATACATGGGTAACAGATTTATCAAAGGCGGTACGCCAGTATTCTGACGTATAAACCCTGAAACAATCATAATGCCTTGTGAAGCAGCCTGGCATTGTGATTATTTTCCCCTTCACATAAACTTTCATGAGTGAAAAGTCGACCCACCAAATACATCAGGAGGCCAGAGGTTCTAGATGTATACACTAGAGCATGAGTCTGGGCAAGTGATAAATGTCCTCCATGGTATCCAGTATAGCAAGTACTTTCAAGTTATAAAGATATCGGCTGGATTAGAAGTTCTCTAATTCTCTACTAATCACTTTAACTAATTACTTAATGATCACATTAAAGTTAACTGTTAATTAAATAATATAAAATGTAATGGTTTTCCATAAAGTGCAGTGATCACAGAATGCTTATTCACACAATCGCTGAACTGATTACTGGGCATTAAAGTTTATTATTCAAGTGTATCATACTGGAGACAGGATTACAAGCAATTTACTGTGATTTTTATGTACCTTTAAATGCTTCATTGTGCTTTGTAGTGTTATTGCTACTATACATCACAAATATATATTTTATTATTCCTTCCCATTTAGGAGAAAAAAATCAACTAATCAGTAATTCCAGCAAATATAAACAGACCCATAACAGAAACACATAGATTTCAGTATTGTCATTTTATGAGCTGTGTAGCATTGTACCATAGATTTTGTCATTTTTGGTGTGCATAGTACCAGCTTTTTTTTAAATTACATAGCGTCTTTATGTTCTTTGTATAAACTCACAAACATGAGCAAATCTTTAAATTTATATTCTCTATTACTTCTGCAAAAAATTACAGGACAAATGAATGTAAAATAGAATCAAAATTTAATTTATCAGTTGTATATTAATGCATAATTATGTTGGGTTTCCACTTACAAGTTTTCATGTAGATTTTTGATCCAAACCAGAAATTATTTCTTCAATAGAACTATTTCCTGGTTTAAACAAATAAGAAAGACAAGTATAATCCATTATCCTAATTTGCCCTTCCCCTATATCAGTGGTGGCAAACCTATGGCACTGGTGCCAGAGGAGGCACTAAGAGCCCTCTCTTTGGGCACCCAGGCCATCACCCCAGCATGAAGTTCACCAGACAGGACTCAAAGAATCTTCCTACAGAATCTTCCTACAATGATAGGTGAATTTGCCCTCCTCCTTTCAACTGCGTTGGTGTCTGTAGGAGGCTGAATGACTGAAAGTTGTCAAAGAACAAGGAGAAATAAATTACTGCTTAAATTGCTGCGCTGGCACTTTGCAATAAATAAGTGGCATTTGGTTGAAGTTTGGGCACCCATTCTCTAAAAGGTTCACCATCACTGCCCTATATGTTTAAATAAGCCATGTTGAAGGATCTTGAGACTTGTATGTGGCTTGAGTCTAGGGAACATTGACTACCTGTCTGTTTGATATTAATAGTGACCCAATAGTAAAGACAGTTCTTTGGCTGCTAAAATAAGGTCATTGAATGTTGAGTTCCTTTTGTTCCAATGTAGTCTTTGACCTATAGGCAACAGTACACATGAAAAAAAAATTTACCACCCATTTCAAATTTCTGAAGCATTATGTGCCACTGTAAAAGCAAAAAAAAACTGGTTTAAACATCTGTCAATTGCACTAAATTGATTGTTATTAAATTAACTACTATGGAAGCACTAACCTACAACCTTCCAAACAGAATGGGGCTCATTTACTAAGGGCCCCGCAGACCGCACTTTCGTCGAACATCATGACGATTTTCGATTTGTGCCTCTGGTTCAGGGATTTAAAAGGCACACGGGACCGGATTTTGGCGCATTCACGCTGGCTTTCATGCAACACAAATCGGGGGGCGGACCTTCAGACGATTCAATGGATTCTGACAAACCGCAGGATTTAACTTCAATATAATGTCGCAGGCCAAGCCCTTACATGCACTGAGTGGAAGAAGGTGAACTCCGGCGGACCTGAGCGGGGAAGCGACAGATGCAGGAAATCGGGCGCAAGATCTAAGTGAACCGTGGCAGAGAGCATTCTGGATGGACAATACACTTTCGGGAACTCCGAGGGATCGGGTAAGTAAATTTTCCCCAATGAGTGGAAATTAATTTGAAATACTGTGGAAGATCTTTCACATTGGCTTGTGTTTTCACTGATGAAACATCCTTTTTATTCACTGATGAGACTGAAAAACAAGGTGTGATGTTTTCGAAGCAATGTTTAACCTTCAGTTTTTTTGCGGAGTCAAAACGTAAGAAAAATGGAGACACAACAGAGACAAAATGCAATGAATGCACAACTGCAGCTGAGCACCAATGCCGATGTGAAAGATCCCTTATAATAATGAATGTGATTTAGGGTGGTTTCACATTGGTGTTGGCGCTGCATGTCCATAGCGCATCCGTTGCTTTTTGTCTCAGCTTTGTCTCTGTGTTGCTTTTGTTTTGTCTCCGCATCCACAAAAAAGAACTGAAGGTTTAACATTGGTTTGAAAACATAAAACCTGGTTTCTAAGTCTCATCAATGTTAAACCTTCAGTTTTTTTGGCATTAGTGCTGAGCGTAAGTTGCGCATCCGTTACGTTCTGTCTCAGTTTTGTCTCTGTGTTGCAATTGTTTTGTCTCGGCATCCACAAAAAGAAACCTGGTTTCTCAGTCTCCTCAGTGATGAAAACTGACTGATCATCAGTTTTTTTTGCGAACCTATAGACTTCTATTGCCTTCCTTGATCCGCATCAGTGAAATTCAACCAAAATTAGATGTTTAATTTTCCCACGGACAATGGATCAACGTAAAAAATAAGCCAATGTGAGGCATCCGTGCAAATCACTGAACCACGGATGTGAAAAACAATGCCCTAATACAGAATTCTACCTTTGCAATGCAAAACATTTACTCAGTTGCTCCAGCCACACCCCTTCCCCCAGCAGAGAATCATGGGTAAAAGCCATGGCAGAAACTGGTAATCGAAAACTGGTAAAAACTATTAACTATTGTTGCAGGAAAAGCTTGCTCTACCTAGCACTAGTCTAAAAGCGCTACATAAATATGGAGGAATCGTTCCACACACATGTGGAAATGAGAGTTTGCAGATGCATTCGTCTACATTAGTTGCTAGTTTGCGTTAGTTTACATTAGTTATCATGGTAGTTTCTTGAACAAACTGAGCAATAAAATATTTCTTATAAACATATGTATTTTTGCTGTGTATTTTGCTTACAAACTTTTCTGATCTATGGTAGTATCCTAAGAAGTTTGCAAGTGATGCAGATCAACATGCTCACTAGTCTGATTCTAAGAGGTAATCGGTGTCTAGCTACGCACCATGACTCCAATGCTCTGACACTGAAGCTAGTGCAAAGAAGGGCAGTTTTTATGTAGATTTAAGTGCAGTATCTTATTTTAATAGGTGAAAGACATGAACTGAAGAGGGGAATCACGTTTTTTGAACAAGTTTCCCCTTCAAAACCAAATTCACTTGTTCATTTAATGTCTGTCACCTGCTAAATTGAGAAACTACAACTTAAACCACATGAAAACTGATTACAATGCAGATGAGATGCAGTTTTACGCGAGAACCCACCCTCAAGCATGCTGGAAGAAACATGTCTATCGCTGCTTTTCATTTTCATGAATGAAGTTTTAGTGTGGGCGATTGTTCTAAATTCATCATAAAAGAATTTGGCGTGAACTTTCAAAGTGTTATTTGAAAGTTACACTCTCAAGGGCTCTGACTTAAAGGAAACTTGTCACCAGGGACCTTATTTCACTAAATACAGTTTGCAAAAGCCCATTACAGCTGCATTGCACAGATGCCTTTCTGCTTCCTTTAAGCATTTACATTACAATATAATTGTCTGTTATAACTTACCTTGCACCCTGACAGAAACTTCTGGTTAGTCCCAGGGGTTGGCTTTGGTTTGGATGCATTTCAAAAAACAACATGTGACTGCAGACTGCTCATCTGTGGGCCACCTGTTTGTGCTCCTGTACAGCTCCTCCCTCTACCACTGATGTCACCTCACCAGGCTGTGACCTCTGTGAAGGAGCAGGAGGGAGAAGTTGTACACTAATGATCAACACTAACCATATGTAGTGTTTAATGCTCTAAAAATATATTTGTTGGTGTACAAGGCAGGATATTTCAGGATATGAGAGGAAATACACAGGTCGGTTTAAAGTCCCTCAACCAGCCCAATGTTCAGGTCGTATTTTCACAGAAATTTTTCTTTTGTGCTCAATCGGTTCCCTGACCAATGAAGTGCCATTCCAGTTTTGAGGTCATGGGGTCGTAATGTTATTGTACACTTCCCCTTTAAAAGATATTTATATTGCAAACACATCCTATGTAACAGCAATCCTCTCTTCTCAGATGTCATGACTTGGCCTTATCTTAGTTGTCCTTTTGTCTACTAACCATAGACTTTAGGTCACTTTGAAAGTATTTTATTTAGTGAAATCATGTCTACAGTGTCAGCGCTGCTATTTAATGGAGAAGCTAGGGGTTTCTTACATCATATATGTGAAACAGGGCACTGCACGACAAAGCACTGGAGGGTAAGAGAGAGTAAGAGAACTCTTCTCCTTGACTTGCTGTAGCTATCTAAAGTAATATTTGATATTTCAAAAATTGGCAAAATTTCATTTGCTAGGAGAGGCAAGATACCTTATGAAAGGCTGTGAGAGGATGTGACAATTTGTTGTTCATTAGAGTAATGAAGGCAAGTGATCAGTTCTCTTATCAACAAGAAGTGACAAACCTGAAGCTGGACTGTAATTTGGTCTGAAGAATTACAGCCAATAACTATCTATAATTAGCATGTTGTTTATATAGAATGACTAAACATCTGTAACACCATTACAAATCATAATAGGATTATATTAAAATCATATTAAAGTTAGGGTAATAATTATTGTAAACAACATGGCTATGTAATTAATGAAATGTCTTCTAACATAAACAGCCATGTTGCATTACACCAACAAATGTGATTGTCACACAATGTAAATGTTGTTCAGCGATCAAATAATAATGCACCCAAAAGCATAATTTATATTAGTCTATTTATTTTAATAATACACGTTACAATGCTGCAGAGCTTTTAATATACTGATAAATGTTGTGCAAACACAAGCCCCCAAATTTGGGTCCGTACCCAAGAAGTTGGTTGCTTCTGTAAATAAATACTACCTACATCACTTTTTCTCATGATTACACTACAGCACTCCTTGCTTTTCATGTTTTCATGTTTCAAATGTGTTGGGACATAGGTAGCTGAGAGAGATTCAAACACCAAAAGGTGCAACAAATCTGCAACATCTCCTATCTGCATGTGGACTTGTCTTGAGTAAGTCTAGAATAATGATCTATAAAACCAGGCATGATACATTATATACACTGAGATATTGTAGCAGAAAATGAAGGCCAGCTTAGATGCACACCTTTCAAACGAGGAAATGCATCATAACAAGCAAGAGACTTATTGTGAGAACAATGGCACCGATCACAGGCGGTAATTGTTTAAATGCCGATGGCAAAGTCTTGCTGGCTCTAACATTCTTGCAGGGCTTCTCCCAAAATACGTCAATCCTCCCTAAAATGGTGGCCCCCAGGTCTGTGTCAGTGTGCCCCCAGCCACTTAATTGCCACTGTCAAATTTGTCATATTTAAAGAGTTAATCCCAGCAATCGGTGCGTTGGGCACCGATCTGCAGGGGAAAGTTGAGCCGAATCCCTATAAAGTTTGGTATGAGCCCGAATCATGCGATTCAGGTCCTCTCAACCCATAAGGCATACAGTTAATAGTTTTACCTTGTAAAATGATAAGTTACATAATTACTTTTTTTTACTTTTTTTCATATTAAATGTTAATAACTAATACTACCCCAAAAAAACTGATAAAAAATATTCCCTGCTGCAAAAAACACATTTTGTGATCAAGCTTTTCCCTAAGATACAATACAATGTGATTATGAACATAATGAATGCAATATTATGATAATGTAGACAAAATGTCAGCATCATTTAGTAAGTCCTTTACCACCTTTATTGTCTAAAACCATCATGTACAACCTAAGCAATTTGCTCAACAAATTACATTTATCTGCAAAAACAATACGGCTGATTTCAATTGACAGTATACTCACAGCAATTTCATCAATAGAAAGCCATTTGTCTCGCAGGACATTTTGATGGCATGTCACCCATTCAGAAGAAAACAATGTTAGGAGATATGAAAGTCTACTAGTGCCATTTCTATGGCAGAAATTTAATGATTCTCATTTGTTCGTGATTAACTTGTAGTTTTATTGCAGATATGAATTGCTTTCCGCGGCAAACAATCATCATTATTAATAGGTCTTGAACAGAGTCTGGACAGGAATTTGGAACCTAATCATCTCATCCGGCATAAAGCAGTCTATTAATTACTAGCTAGCCCTCTGCTAATAGACTTTCAGCAAATGAGGTCACAGCTATCGCAGTCCTGCTTTTGAATAATAGAGATTTAATCTAGAGACTAATAGTGTTTTGAAGAATCAGGTTTTAAAGATCAGACGTGATAATAATTAATTCTTAATTTCGTCCCTTCAAGGATTTGACCTAGGTGAAACATGGAAATCTCCAAAACATTAAAGGATAGATAATGACTTGTCATAAAACTCATAGGAAATAGAAAATGTGGGGACTTAGAGACATGAATGTCCCTGGATAACCTCCACATAGTGACTTGTAACCCTAACGTTTTCACAGCCGCCAAGATAAATTAGACTTGGTTTATGTTGTGACAATGTTAAACAGTAGGGTGTGTTCAATTAAGATGCTAATTCCCTCTCTTTGCTCTTTTCCTGTTGGTAATTTATGATATATAGCATAAAAAGCTAAGGAATATGTGGCACTTGAAACTTTGAAAGGAATATTTTGAGACTTGGAGGCTAGAGGTTTAACACATTTTAAAATCAAATACTAACAACCCACCAAAACATTGTTTTTCTCCATAAGATTTTGTATTAAAAAAATTGTCTTTTAGCGTAGGTTTGTGTTGTAATTATACATATGGAGCATCAGCAACACATGTAATCTAGCAAATTAAGCTAAGTACCAAAGTACTCGTGTTTCCATGACGATATTTAAAGCTTTGAGGGGGGGGGGGAATTAAAGGCCTCTAAATACAAATAGCACAGTAAAATATTCTTAGTATGTCGAATTCAAGTTACTGAAAACAAAAAGATGAAGTTAAAGGAGTTTACTGACATTTACTGAAACTGTTTGTTCTTCAGTTCATTGTTTAACATGGGCAATAAATGTAGACATAAGAACATGTACCACAATGGGG